>NC_064629.1:604514516-605131334 GCF_023864275.1 Schistocerca cancellata | reverse complement strand
GTTTTCCCAGCACAAATGGCTGGCATTGGCAAAGTTTCACCCTCCATTGATGGTGGTGCACTAGAGATGAGCTCATGGCTGCAGGTTGTCTGTATCTGGTGTGCCAACATCCAAGGGCTCTTCCATGGTCATTATTGCTGCAGTCCTCCTCTTGCTACATGCAATGGTCATTCTCTGCAGCATGGGAATGCTGGATCCACTCACTTTGAGGCTGGGGATCCTGGATTCCCATGCTGCAGAGAATGACTTCTGCAGGTAGCAAGGGGAGAATCTCAGTGGTGATGACTGTGGAAAAGCCCTGGGACATTGGCACACAAGGTATATACAAGGTATGTCCACAAATTAAGTTCCATTTGGTTATATAAAACAAACCTGTACAGATACAGAAAAAATATTTATTGTACAACAATCAACAACTGATAAACTACTTTTCTACATAGCTTCCAAAATTTTCTAGGCACTTGTCATAGCGTGGCACAAGTTTTTGTATGCCTTCTTCATACAATGTTGCCACTTGTGTATTCAACCATGCAGTAACATGTTCTTTCAGCTCATCATCATCGTTGAAGTGTTGACCACCAAGGACAGATTTTAGGTGTAAGAAGAGATGAAAGTCTCTAGTAGTGAGGTCCAGGCTGGAGTGAGGTCCAGGCTGTAGGGAGGATGATGAAACACATCCCAGTGAAATTCCTGTAAGAGTTGTTTAGTCACATTTGCTGTGTGAGGTCGGGCATTATCATGGAAAAGAATAACAACCTTTTGACAGTAATCTTCAGCTCTTGTTCTGTATTGCGCAGTGCAATTTCTTAATGGTCTCCCAGAAATCATTGCATTGATTGTTTGGCCTCATGGTAAGAAATCAATCAGCAAAATGCCTTTTCTGTCCCAAAAAATGGTGCACATGACTTTTTGAGGTGTCAAGATTCACTTAAGCTTAACCTCCATTGGGGATGAAGCGTGCCTCCATTCCACTGACTGCCGTTTTGTTTCAGGCGTGTCATACGATACCCAATTTTTATCCCCCATGACTATCTGAGAAAGAAAACCATCGCCATCTTCATTGTAGCATGTCAAAAACTGAAGTGCACTGCCCATCTGTTGTTTTTTGTTTGTTCAGTAAGAATTTTGGGTACCCAACATGAGCAAAGTTTTCAAAATTTCAGTTTTTCAGTAACAATTTCATGAATTAGCGATCATGAGATTTGTGGAACTTCCATAGCAAGGGCACTAAGTGTAAACTTATGGTTGTACTTAATCTTCTCTTCAATTGTGAGAACCAGTTCATCAGTAACCACAGACGGGTGTACACTTCGTTACACATCATGCACTTGATCGCGTCCTTCATTGAACAGTGTGACCCATCTTCTAACCATTGAATCACTCATAGCATTTTGTCCATAAACCTCACAGATTTGCCAATGAATTTCCTTTGGTTTAACTTTCTTTGCATTTAGAAACCGAATCACAGATTTGATTTCACATGTGGTGGCATTTTCAATTACAGCTGACATTATAAAGAAGCACTACAAAACACATGTCAGCAGCAGCAATCTGAAAATCATGTACATGTCTTCTCCTTGAGTCAGAGTAACTGTTGCACATGCTCAGAGCTGTGATCATAGTGCTGCCACAGATAGAAATAGAAATGGATTTTACTTTGTGGACGACCCTCATATAACCTACAATTTCGAGCTTGTCTGCAGCCCACCACCAGCAATAGAGTGCAAAACTTTGAAAATGCCAGCCATTTGTGCTGGTGAAACATAAGAAAAATTATCCAACAAATGTTGGCCAAAGAACCTGAGACAGAAGCCAACAGGCAATTTGTCAACAAGTGGCCATGAAAGCCTTAGCAATTTCATTCAAGTGGATTTTTTAAAAGAAATATGTGTTTATGGTTGTTTGTTCAGGTGACACATTCCACATCATAATGTTTTATTTAGGAATGAAGGAGATGATTCACGCAAAGGCAGAAGAGCTGCGTTGCGACAGATACACACACGAAAGATACAGAACTTTACTTTTGCTAGCATTTGGAATGAAATTCCTTTCTCAGACTGTAGGAGAAACACACACACACACACACACACACACACACACACACACACACACACACACACACCTGGCTCCATACATTGTGCTCATTCGACTACATGCTCTTTCCTGGCCCACAGTGAGTGTACTGGGTGCGGTGGTGGTGCAATGTGGTGTGGGAATTGTGTTTCTATCTTGTGTAGTTTGGAAGCAATAAATGTTTGAAATCTGTTCCTTCTTTTTGAATAGCCCTGTATTTCTGGCTGACAGGCTTTTGCAATCCTACAGCAACAACAATACTCAGATGCAATGGACAACAAAGACCACCAGCAAGATATTCTTGGCATGACATACTACCTGTAACGATGAGGAGGCAACAAGATCCGAGTAATTATGTACTCTAATGAGAGTGATGTCACTACTTCCTACTGCAAGAGCAGTGACCTCCAGCCAGCCATGAATGACACATCCATGGCTGATGATAACATTTCTCACACAAGAGAGGGGGCATGGCCACTGTTGTGATGGTTTCCCACCAACCTTGGTGACTGGACATGCAACTGCTTCATGCTATGCAACCACACAAACATAGGACTCAGTCCACAACAAGCATTCTGGATTGCTACATTCAACAAAGCCACCTACAGCTCAAGCACATATGCCAAACTAGTTCTGCAGCATTTAAAAGTGATGGTAGTAGACTGTACATGTTAGAAAACTCAACAAATTAATAGTTTCTTATCAACACTGACTCTGACTCTGTCAATAAAACAATCTCAGGCATGGATTTTCTCTGTCAGTTTGACCTCTCCCCTGATCTAATGTGAGGTATCATCAGACAAATCAGCAGTGGAGAGTCACTACTTGGTATCACTGGCAATCTGCCAGCACACTCACATGCAATTCTCTAGATGTGACATCCACCTGAAACTACTTAATGACCATCAGGCTTTACAATCTGAATTATACACTTGCCCACAAAAGGTAAAGGTCCCTTGTTTGCATCCTGGTCTGACAGTTTTAATCTTATGGGAAGTTTCATAGCAGCACACACAGCTGCAGAGAGAAAACTTCATTTCAGAAACATCCCTCAGGCTGTGGCTACTTCACGTCTATGCAATATCCTTCCTTCCAGGAGTGCTAGTCTTGCAAATTTCATGGAACTTACATGAATTTTGGAAGATAGGAGATGAGGTACTGGCAGATGTAAGGCTGTGAGGCTGTGTTATGAGTCATGATGGGGTAGCTCAGCCAGTAGAGCACTTGCCCATGAAAGGCAAAGTTCCTGGGTTTGAGAAACAGCCAAGCCACAATTTCAGTCTGGAAGGAAGTTTCATATGAGCACATACTCCAATGCAGAGTGAAAATTCATTTTAGATTTCAGGTGATGAGTTGTGAAGAAGTACAAAATCAGAATCTCAGGCTACACAACGAGACGTCAGGATTGAAAACTTGAGTACTTTTTTGGGAAGGGAATTGGATGGCATGCAATCTTCCTGATGGATGTTACAGCATGAACTTTAGCACAATCTGCAAACACCTATCATGAATGAGGCAGCATCCAACGTGATCCTGGAAGATGACACATATGGACAATTGGGGCATACTGCACCGCACAACCCACCACTGATACAGATCAATACAGTGAATTTTTCTAATAGTGTGCATGCATTCATTACATCTGGACCCCACGTCCCCCTCTTTGACGTGTGTGGCATATAAACAGAGAGACATTAGTCACAAAACTATGCACAAAATTAACACCACAGCAGGTCCACTGGTCTACTACAAAACACATGCACTAGCACCACACAGACTATGAGCAGCTAAAACTGCTACTGACAAATTACTGCAAGCAGGAATAGTCAGGTTGTCAGATAGTGTATGGGCTTTTCCCACACATTTTGTTACTAAGAAAGCTGGAAAATACATATCATGAGGTACTTATTGGGCTCTGAATGCACAGTATCTGAGCCTTACCCTATAACAGACTACCTACAGATGTAAAATTGCTCAATAAAAAAAAACTTTTAAAAAATCAGAAAATTAATGACCAGAAAGAACCAATAGGAAACAGGTGATTAACTGAAACATATCATAAAGAAAGGTCCACAGGGGTGAGATATACACACAGACTGTGACAAAAAATAATTGTCATTTACAAAAATTCAAACATTATGGTATGAGGATGGTTTGAAAAGTTCTCGGAATGGAATAAAAGAAAAGTATTTACATCACTGAAATTTTTTTTATTTTTCAATGTAATCTCCTTGTAGATTAATGCACTTGGTGCAATGATATTCCAGTGCCTTGATCCCGTCTCGAAAATGAGTTTCCTCCGGGCCTGCAAAATAGTTGTCAACTCCGGCTATCAATTTTTCATTTGAAGTTAATCTTCATCCACCAAGAAAAATTTTCAGTTTTACTAAGAAATGGAAGTCTGATGGAGCCATATCAGGCAAATATGGTGGGTGTGGCAACAATTCATACCTTAGTTCCATAATTTTGCCATGGCAGCAGCACATGTGTGCAGGCGTGCATTGTCTTAATGGAAGATGACTTTCTTCCTTGCTAACCTGGCCTTTTTTCATGTATCATTTGTTGCAATTTGCCTTGGAGGTTAGCATAGCATTCTCCAGTTGCTGTTTGGCCAGTGGGGACATAATCTACGAACAGAATTGCCTTTGCATCCCAGAACACTGATTCCATGACCTTGCCCACTGAAGGAATTGTCTTTGCTTTATTTAGTGGCAGAGAATCAGCATACACTACTGGCCATTAAAATTGCTACACCAAGAAGAAATGCAGATGATAAACGGGTATTCATTGGACAAATATATTATACTACAACTGACATGTGATTACATTTTCACGCAATTTGGTTGCATAGATCCTGAGAAATCAGTACCCAGAACAACCACCTCAGGCCGTAATAACAGCTTTGATACATCTGGACATTGAGTCAAACAGAGCTTGGATGGTGTGTACAGGTACAAATGCCCATGCAGCTTCAACACAATACCACAGTTCATCAAGAGTAGTGACTGGCACATTGTGACGAGCCAGTTGCTCGGCCACCATTGACCAGACATTTTCAATTGGTGAGAGATCTGGAGAATGTTCTGGCCAGGGCAGCAGTGGAACATTTTCTGTATCCAGAAAGGCCCGTACAGGACCTGCAACATGCGGTCGTGCATTATCCTGCTGAAATGTAGGGTTTTGGAAGGATCGAATGAAGGGTAGAGCCACGGGATGTAATACAGCTGAAATGTTTCATCCACTGTTCAAAGTGCCGTCAATGCGAACAAGAGGTGACCGAGACGTGTAACCAATGGCACCCCATACCATCACGCTGGGTGATACGCCAGTATGGCGATGAAAAATACACGTTTCATCGCGATGTCACCAAACACGGATGCGACCATCATGATGCTGTAAACAGAACCTGGATTCATCTGAAAAAATGATGTTTTGCCATACGTGTACCCAGGTTCTTTGTTGAGGACACCATCGCAGGCGCTCCTGTCTGTGATGCAGCGTCAAGGGTAACCATAGTCATGGTCTCCGAGCTGATAGTCCATGCTGCTGCAAACGTTGTAGAACTGTTCGTGCAGATGGTTGTTGTCTTGCAAACGTCCCCATCTGTTGACTCAGGGATCGAGACGTGGCTGCACAATCCGTTACAGCCATGCAGATAAGATGCCTGTCATCTCGACTGCTAGTGATACGAGGCCATTGGAATCCAGCACGGCATTCCGTATTACACTCCTGAACCCACCGATTCCATATTCTGCTAACAGTCATTGGATCTCGACCAACGCGAGCAACAATGTCGCGATACGATAAACCACAATCGCGATAGGCTAGAATCCGATCTTTATCAGAGTCGGAAATGTGATGGTATGCATTTCTCTTCCTTACATGAGGCATCACAACAATGTTTCACCAGGCAATGCCGGTCAACTGCTGTTTGTGTATGAGAAATTGGTTCGAAACTTTCCTCACGTCAGCATGTTGTAGGTGTCACCCCCGGCGCCAACCTTATGTGAATGCTCTGAAAAGCTAATCATTTGCATATCACAGCATTTTCTTCCTGTTGGTTGAATTTCGCATCTGTAGTACGTCATCTTCGTGGTGTAACAATTTTAATGGCCAGTAGTGTATTTCCCCTGCTCTGGCTGTTGTTTTGTTTCTGGGGTATAGTAATGTACCCAAGTTTCATCTGTGGTCACAATCGGGCACAAAAAAGCTTGTTTGTTTCTCCTAAAATGAGCCAAACGTTGTTTCGATATGTCCATTCTCATGCATTTTTGGTCCAGTGTCAAGAGTCATGGCATCCATCTTGCAGATAATATTTTCATTTCTAATTCTTCAGTTAAAAAGTGATATACCATTTCATATTTGCTCTGAAGCAGGAGCAATTTCACCCACTTACAATTGGCGATCCTCCATGACCATTTTGTGCACTTTTGCAATGGTTTCTGGAGTAGTGACACATCTTGCCTACCACTGCACTGATCATCATCTAAGCTCTCCTGACCAAATTTAAACTCATTTTTCCACTTGGCAATAGTTGAACATGAAGGAGCAGAGTCCCCAGTGTATTCTGGAAATCAGCATGAATGTCCTTTGCTTTCATACCTTTCATTATGAAGTACTTTATTATTGCTCGAATCTCAGTTTTTTTCATCTTTGCAAATTACTACATGGAAACAACAACAATGCCATGTCACCAGAACAGCTCCCTTCCAAGAGCACTGATGTGGCATGTGTTTACAGGAAACAGCCCAATGAATATAATGTGAACAACTCGTTGCACTAGTGCTGACCTCTCGTGGTAATTCTGAGAACTTTTCAAACCACCCTCATATTACACATGTATGAGCTATTTTGCCGCTAACTAACAGACAGCAAGAAGACACATTACTGAGACTGTGAAGACATTGTGACTGGTATGCTGAAGTGATCACTACAGGATCCTTATTTACTACATCACTCCAAAAAGCTTCCAGTCTGGATTAATAGAAAAATTGATAATGTTATAAAGGTGGTTTTATGCTTCAGTTGCTTACATTATTTCCTCCCTGCCTCCCCCCCTCCCCGCCACTTGAGTACAATGCACAGAATGCAGAATTTTCATACAACAATGTGAAACCACCAGAAAAGACATTCTTTGGGATGTTGTTCAACTTGCACATCATAATGCTTGAATGTCAGTTATGTAGTCAAACAACTCATCCTTCATACAAATTTCTGTACTTTGTCATTTTGTAGGTTCATAGTGGTAACACCAAGTCTCATCCACCATGATGATTTTTCCCAAAAAATAATTGTCTCCATTTTGCATTTCAATCAAACAGTGGCAGGATTCAATGTGCCATCATTTATGTTCAGGTGTGAGGAGAAAATTTGCACACAGTTTTCTCTTCCCCAAAACATTTTGGAGAATGTCTTGAACACTTGATTTAGAGATTCCAAACCACTGTGATTTGTGACATCATAACAATGACACATTGCAGCCCCATGTCTGTTACTTAATACTGTCTGTTCACAACTGACTTGTCGAGTGCACATTGGGTGTTTATAGTTGGTAGTTCAACCTGCCACCATAGTTACTGTGCTGGTGTCATTTATATGCCAGGAATAAAATCAGTCTCAGAACTTTTTTGATGGACTGTGTATTATTGCTATAATATAGAATAGGTTCCATTCCATACTCAAGAAACATCACTATTAATTTTGCACATGATGAAATAACTATAATAAACACTGCTCCAGGACAAGTATATGACATTTTATTAGAATTTGATAACTGGTTTTATGTCACTGAATTGTTGCTGAACCTGGATAAAACCCCCATATATAGAATTCCATATTGCACAAAACCAGACTTCACACATAACAGTAACAAATGATTGAAAATTAGCGACTGAAATAGTCTTCATATTCTGTATGTGCACTTGTCTTGGAAATCACATGCTATATATTTTGAAATGTCTAAGTAAACAGACTTTTGAGTTGCAATTTATAGCACAACTCTGAAATGTTAAGGTCAAAATACTAACTTAATAAATTAGTATCTTACAGTTCGATTCCCTAGGGTACATTTTCATTGTGGAAGGAAGTATCTGATACTGAGACACAAGTAATATTTGGCATCAGTTCAATATTTCTTGAAGCAATTTGGGTATTCTGATGACATCTCTACAGTCTGCCTATTCCTTTATTAAGCTGGTTTTAAACAACCAATCATATATTAAAAACAATTGCACCTTTAAGAACTATTTTACCACAGAAAAAATGATTTATTTCTATCCTTAGCATAGCATAGAAATGAATGATGAACATGGTGACCTGAAGGGTCAAGAGACATATAATAATCTTAGAAACAACATATGCTTAATAACTCCCTTCCCTCCACATAAGAATTCATTAATTTAGTGTATCCTTTTCTTCCAAACTGGGATTTATTGAGGAAACATGTTGCTCAGATGGGATGGTATTTGAGAATAAATCATCATCTTAAAAATTTTGGAAACTGTCAATATTGAAACAGGTTGGTAGTTATTGAAATCTCTGTCACCTTTCTCATACAGGGGTTTCAAAATGCCATATTTCAATCTCAAAAAATGCCCTGTATTAGTGACACATTTTTCATATGCATTGTGCTGGATGTTCATGTATCTAATAGCTTCCAAGTTTTTCAATTAATGCTTTATGGGTCACTGTGCTAAAAGCTTTTGTCAAATTCAATAACATAGCAGATACTGAGTTTCTTTGGCCTATGTGCTCTGCCAAAGGCAATTGACTATATAAATCACAATAGCTTTTGAGTAAATTGGTAGATTATGATGTAACAGGAAATAGTGCAAAATGGTTCAAATTCTACATCTCTGAAAGGAACGAAAGGGTGTCATTAGGAAAGAGGCTTGTATTTGGTCACTAATTACATGTAGTGTTCCACAAGGTTCCATCTTATGGCCCTTACTTTTTCTTGTGTATATCAATAATCTTTCATCTGTAACATTACCAGATGCCAAGTTTGTTTTGTTAGAAAATGAGCAAATGATAAAATATTGCAATTGCAAATCAAGTCATAGAAAAATCTGATTATTAAATTTTCATGGCCATTAGTAACTGATTTCTAGCAAATTCTTTGTCACTAAACTTTCAAAAATCACACTACATGCAGTTTAGAACTTGTAATAAGTTTCCCACCTGTATATGCCTAAAATATGATGACAAACAGATAGAAGAGACTGTCAGTGTTAAATTCTTAATATTTCAGCTTGATAATAATTTCAGCTGGGTGGAGAATACTACAGAACTACTGAAGTGCCTAAACAAATCTCTATTTGCAATGTGAATACTGTCAGACATAGGTGATACAAAAATAAAAAGCTAGCATACTATGCTTACTTTCATTCTCTAAAGTGACACGGGACTATTTTTTGGGGTACCTCATCAAACCAAATTAAGGTTAATGGCACCTTCCAGGTGTTCTGCCAAGTTATTGTTTCCATTTTATGCACAATATTTAGATGGTTGACCCAGCCATCATCTTCAGGGGCTGTGAGTTTTGTTGTTATATGTGTGCACTGCCTGGTCTCCAACCATAAAATGGAAACAATATC
Organism: Schistocerca cancellata; assembly: GCF_023864275.1. NCBI lineage: Eukaryota > Metazoa > Arthropoda > Insecta > Orthoptera > Acrididae > Schistocerca > Schistocerca cancellata. The sequence goes on along the minus strand of NC_064629.1, from coordinate 605,121,666 downwards.
TGGTCAAAACACACAGAAGCACACCATTAATCAATCATACCAAAAAAACCTGAGGGATCACAAACTAAAGTTCCCTAGGCCTAAAAATATGTAGTAAGAATTATTTGTGATGTGAATTCTAGAACAGCCTGCAGAGGCCCTTTTAAGGAACTAGGGATACTCGCTAATGCTTTACAACACATTTATTCCTTAGTGATATTTATCATTACAAATTATCTCTTTTTTTGAACTAACAGCTTAGTTTATGGAATACATCCTAGAAATACTAATAATCTTAACAAAGAATGAAAGTCGGTTACCTTGGTCCAAAAAGGTGTTCAGTATTTAGGCACACATCTTTTCCATAACTTGCCAGCGTCCATAAAAAGTTGAACTACTAATAAAGTACAGTTTAAAAACCTAAAGTTTATAGTGGTGGTCAACTTCTCTACTCCACTGATGAATTCCTTAGTAGGGCAACTGATGTGTGTATTACCAAGAATATCAAGTAATGTCAGTATTAGAACAATTTAACATTTTTAAAAATTCAGTGCAGTAATGTGATCACTGTAAATTAGTGTTGTAAAATGATTTTTCTGCTTGATGACGCATGGCTACAACAGCCCAAGAATTATCATATGCACCTTGGTGTACTGAACATTTACGTATTTAGTGTTAAGTTATTTTTCATCTTTTAAATTAATATAAGTTTAGATTTTTTTTACTTATTCCACATCGATGAGAACCATTTAACTTGGACTCTGCAGAAGGTACATTAGCAGTTATTTTCCCAGGTAAATATTTATAAGGTATTCTAATTTTCCTGAATCATTCTACATCAAAAAAATGGTTCAAATAGCTGTGAGCACTATGGGACTTAACATCTGAGGTCATCAGTCTCCTAGAACTTAGAGCTACTTAAGCCTAACCAACCTAAGGACATCACACATATCCATGCCTGAGGTAGGGTTCAAACCTGTAACCATAGCAGTTGCATGGTCCCAGACTGAAGCGCCTAGAACCGCTCGGCCACACCGGCCGGCCATTCTACATCACATGGACAATTTCCACACTATGGACCTATTGGAACAAAAAGTGGATCTGTTAGATGGTCATAAAAGACCAACTTGAAACTGTAAATATTTTCAATGAATAATTTTCTTGCGACCCCCCCCCCCCCCCCCCCCATGAACCATGGACCTTCCCGTTGGTGTGGACGCTTGCACGCCTCAACGATAGAGATAGCCATATCATAGGTGCAACCACAGTGGAGGGGTATCTGTTGCGAGGCCAGACAAATGTGTGGTTCCTGAAGAGGGACAGCAGCATTTTCAGTAGTTGCAGGGCCAACAGGCTGGATGATTGACTGATCTGGCCCTGTAACACTAACAAAAATGGCCTTGCTGTGCTGGTACTGTGAATGGCTGAAAGCAAGGGGAAACTACAGCCGTAATTTATCCCAAGGGAATGCAGCTTTATTGTATCGTTAAATGATGATGGCGTCCTCTTGGGTAAAATATTCCGGGGGTAAAATAGTCCCCCATTTGGATCTCTGGGTGGAGACTACTCAGGAGGACATTGTTATCAGGAGAAAGAAAACTGGCGTTCTACGAGTCGGAGTGTGGAATGTCAGATCCCTTAATCGGGCAGGTAGGTTAGAAAATTTAAAAAGGGAAATGGATAGGTTAAAGTTAGATATAGTGGGAATTAGTGACAGGAGTGTGGATAAGCTACTACAAACAGCATAGTGCACACATTATTGTAGCCAAGATAGACACAAAGCCCACACCCACCACAGTAGTACAAGTTTGTATGTCAACTAGCTCCCCAAATGACGAAGAGATTGAAGAAATGTATGATGAGAGAAAAAAAACTATTCAGATACTGAAGGGAGACGAAAATTTAATACTCATGGGGGACTGGAATTTGATAGTAGGAAAAGGAAAAGAAGGAGACTTAGCAGGTGAATATGGAATGGGGGTAAGGTATGAAAGCGGAAGCCGCCTGGTAGAATTTTGGACAGAGCATAACTTAATCATAGCTAACACTTGGTTCAAGAATCATAAAAGAAGATTGTATACATGGAAGAAGCCTGGAGATACTGACAGGTTCCAGATAGATTATATAATGGTAAGACAGAGATTTAGGAACCAGATTTTAAATTGTAAAACGTTTCCAGGGGCCGATGTGGACGCTGACCACAATCTATTGCTTATGAACTGTAGATTAAAACTAAAGAAGCTTCAAAAAGGTGGGAATTTAAGGAGATGGGACCTGGATAAACTGACAGGTTGTAGAAAGTTTCAGGGAGAGCATTAGGGAACCATTGACAAGAATGGGGGAAAGAAATACAGTAGAAGAAGAATGGGTAGCTTTGAGAGATGAAATAGTGAAGGCAGCAGAGGATCAAGTAGGTAAAAAGACAAGGGCTAATAGAAATCCTTGGGTAACAGAAGATATATTAAATTTAACTGATGAAAGGAGGAAATATAAAAATGCAGTAAATGAATCAGGCAAAAAGGAATACAAACGTCTCAAAAATGAGATCGACAGAAACTGCAAAATGGCTAAGCAGGAATGGCTACAGGACAAATGTAAGGATGTAGAGGCATATATCTCTAGGGGTAAAATAAATACTGCCTACAGGAAAATTAAAGAGACCTTTGGAGAAAAGAGAACCACTTGCATGAATAACAAGAGCTCAGATGGAAACCCAGTTCTAGGCAAAGAAGGGAAAGCAGAAATGTGGAAGGAGTATATAGAGGGTCTATACAAGGGCAATGTTCTTGAGGACAATATTATGGAAATGGAAGAGGATGAAGATGAAGACAAAATGGGAGATATGATACTGCGTGAAGAGTTTGACAGAGCACTGAAAGATCTAAGTCAAAACAAGGCCCCGGGAGTAGACAACATGCCATTAGAACTACTGACAGCCTTGGGAGAGCCAGCCCTGACAAAACTCTACCAACTGGTGAGCAAGATGTATGAGACAGGCGAAATACCCTCAGCCTTCAAGAAGAATGTAATAATTCCGATCCCAAAGAAATCAGGTGTTGACAGATGTGAAAGTTACTGAACTATCAGTTTAATAAGCCACAGCTGCAAAAACCTAACACGAATTCTTTACAGACGAATGGAAAAACTGGTAGAAGCTGACCTCAAGGAAGATCAATTTGGATTCCATAGAAATGTTGGAACACGTGAGGCGATACTGACCCTATGATTTATCTTAGAAAATAGATTAAGGAAAGGCAAACCTACGTTTCTTGCATTTATAGATTTAGAGAAAGCTGTTAACAATGTTGGCTGGAATACATTCTTTCAAATTCTGAAGGTGAAAGGGGTAAAATACAGGGAGCAAAAGGCTATTTACAATTTGTACAGAAACCAGACAGCCAGTTATAAGAGTTGAGGGGCATGAAAGGGAAGCAGTGGTTGGGAAGGGTGTGAGACAGGGTTGTAGCCTATCCCCTATGTTATTCAATCTGTATATTGAGAAAGCAGTAAAGGAAACAAAAGAAAACTTCGGAGTAGGAATTAAAATCCATGGAGAAGAAATTAAAACTTTGAGGTTTGCTGATGACATTGCAGTTCTATCAGAGACAGCACTGGACGTGGAAGAGCAGCTGACCGGAATGGACAGTGTCTTGAAAGGAGGATATAAGATGAACATCAACAAAAGTAAAATGAGGATAATGGAATGTAGTCAAATTAAATCGGATGATGCTGAGGTTATTAGATTAGGAAATGGGATGCTTAAAGTAGTAAATGAGTTTTGCTATTTGGTGAGCAAAATAACTGAGGATGGTCGGAGTAGAGGAGATATAAAATGTAGACTGGCAATGGCAAGGAAAGCATTTCTGAAGAAGAGAAATTTGTTAACATCGAGTATAGATTTAAGTGTCAGGAAGTCGTTTCTGAAAGTATTCGTATGGAGTGTAGCCATGTATGGAAGTGAAACGACGACGATAAATAGTTTAGACAAAAAGAGAAAAGAAGCTTTCGAAATGTGGTGCTACAGAACGATGCTGAAGATTAGATGGGTAGATCACATAACTAATGAGGAGGTATTGAATAGAAATGGGGAGAAGAGAAATTTGTGGCACAACTTGACCAGAAGAAGGGATCGGTTGGTAAGATATGTTCTGAGGCCTCAAAGGATCACCAATTTAGTATTGGAGGGCAGCGCAGAGGGTAAAAGTCGTAGAGGGAGACAAAGAGATGAATACACTAAACAGATTAAGAAGGATGTAGGTTGCAGTAGGTACTGGGAGATGAAGAAGCTTGCACAGGATAGAGGAGCGTGGAGAGCTGCATCAAACCAGTCTCTGGACTGAAGACCACAACAACAACATTTTTCTTGAGCAGGGAAAGCTATCAATGACAAACATAACAACATGCTGTATAATTTTAAAGGCAATCCATCTGAGAATGCCATATATCTAAACTCCCACAAATTGTAAAGAAATAGTGAACATCATTAGCTCTTTAAAATCTTCCAGTTCTGCAGGGCGTGATGGCCTCATTATTAAAGTATTAAAAGTGTATAGACAAAACGTCTCTGTGCAATAAGTTGTGGCACCAATGAGGTTGACACCAGCATCAATCTGAGTATCGTCTTTGAACTAAACTGAGATTATCTTTGGGTGAAACTGCCATGTTAGTTCTTTGTAAGCCTTGCTTGTGTAAAGAGGTGAATAAATGAACTCCTGTTAATAAGGTGTTGTTTGGTGTAACTGACCCAAACATCCACCTCACTGGTGACCCCGAGTTGTAACATCTTCCATTTTTGCCATTTTACTGTGTCCGCCACCTCCACATTGGTTATTTTTGCATGTATTACATCAACACAACATTCAAACAATGGCTTCAGCCCAACTCTTAACCCCGGATTTTGTGATCAACATGCATCGTGTTGCGGGTGATGTACACCCACCACAACTACAACACGATGCCTCTCACTCGATGATTACACCAATTTTGCCACACGTTTTTGAGGCTGCAACGATAAGTGAGGTTAGGAGTGTGCATGACTCCAGCTATCAGACGCCTTTGTTCCCACCACATGTGACCTCCCTCATAAATGGTGCAGTTACCTCTTATGGATTTCCGTGCAGTGTGGGACATGTGCCGATTTCTGCAAATGCTTCGTTGGACAACCTACCACCGCCAGGACAACGATATGCCATGCTGCAATCCATGCAGTACCACACGGATTCATGCCACGTGGCCGGAACCGCTTTGTTCACAGGTCAACCTCCTCATCATCCGACCACGCCCACACCTGCCTCGGTTCAGCATCAGGACATGTCTTCCTGCTTCAATACCTCAGACTGCAACAGGAACAATAGCTTCTTATCTGTGCCTGCCCTCCATCTCTGTCCCACTGCTACCCCTCAGTGTTTTGTGGCACGACATTCACTTTACCCGCACACTGTTTTGAGTGGAGTGACTATGAACAGTGAACATTCGCACATCCCGTCTGACATTCAAAATCATTTTCCACACTGCGCTTCTAGACAGCCCGTACCTCCGCAGCCTCCCTGCATCACAGGTGGCTCCGGCTCTGATCGTAAGTCGAGCTTTCTGCTGACTAGCATGCATTTTCGTACTTTGAACTTTTTCTCACCTGTCGGCCCCGCACCGGCTCCAGTCGAGCTTCTGCCACCTCTCTCAGCACATCTTCGTGCCTCATCCACATCGATCTTCTATGATGCATCAATCCGAACACACCCGCAACATGTTGAGCTTCTGCAACCTCAATCGACACATTACGGTGTCTCTCGTGCGTCAGCCTTCCGCGGTGCGGCGGATTGCCCTCAACCAAAATGCATCACCCTCACGCTGCCACCCAACCAGCCCTCGTCACCACATCCCCTGGAGGCATATCCCCTGGAGGCATACTCTCCTGGAATACTGCAGCAGCAACAGCTCGTGTCAAGCAGTGCCCCGATGAATTCAACTCAACCTGTTCTTCCGAACATTCTACAACGCTGACTGACGCTGGCGCCATTTAATCCCGACGCGGCAACATCCTGGTTCACAATTGTGGACAAAGTGTTAGACCATTACAAACTCGATGAATAAACCAGATTTCTGTGCCTTATCACCCATCTGCAAGACCAGGAGGACTTGATTCCTGACCTGGTCGATGCCTCGGACTCAGCTACCCGGTACACTCTAGCCAAAAAGACAGTTCTACATCGGCTTGCGCACTCAACTGAGACAAGCAATACGGCAAGTGCTCCACATCAAGAAACTAGGTGATGACAAACCTGAAGATGGCTACGTGCCCTGGTCAGCGCCGATCTACTTTCTGACACAGCTCTCCTTGCCATCTGGTCAGATAAACTTTCTCCTCACATCCGCTTTGTTCTGGCTCACCGAGGTCTCTCGAACCTGTTGAGCAATGAATTACAATTGCTGACAAACTACATGATGCATCACTGCTCCATTTTGCCAGCCACTGCCTACCTGACAAGTCTCAGGTTTAGGCTCATCACCCTGTGGCTGGACGCGGCCGGGGCCATACAGTGCCAACTGTTCTGCTCGGCCCGGGAAGCAGTAAACAGGCAACTGGGACATCACCAGCTCTTCCCGTGGTCACGCCCCCTCCTGCAACTCAACCTGCTGCGGCCACTGATCCTTGGCCACTGCCAACGAACATTCCGCAGGAAATTCAACCGCACTACCCGTAGTGTTACTTCCACACACTGCTTGGTGAGGCAGCATGGAACTGCAGACCACCTTGCTACTTCCCAAACGCCAATCGCAGGTAGATTTTGGTGCCGCCTCCTGCGCACAACATGACAGGGACCCCCCAGTGCTCCATTCTGTTCGGGAATGACTGAATAATTGTGGACGACTTTAGATTAAAGACATTTCATCGGGATACCTTTTCCTAGTGGACACAGGCGCCGATGTTTCACTACTGCCCACATCCTTAGTGTCGTTGAACATCCGCCCTCATCATACTTCACTGCAAGCTGTGAATCAACTAAACTGCAATGCTCGGGATCAACCTCACAAGTCATCTCACTCTCCGCAAACTGCAAACTCGATTGGACTTTTTTAGTGTGCGAAATTGACGAACCTATACTAGGCATTGACTTCTTGCTACACCACATACTTTCACTGGACCTCGCAACTGTGCTACTAAGACTGCCATAATGTGTACTGACAGTTCCGCAAAGCCACACCCTCCTAACACGGCAGCATTTGACACTCGGCCGGACACAAGTGTACATGCACGACGAGCGTCACGTGTTCCCAAACTGCCAGCTCCTATCCCGCCCCTCATGGACAGCACCTCAAACAATGCAAATTCGACTCCTGTGACCGCCACTGACAACACCAACAGTGCACTCGCACCAAGCCTTTCACCCACGACCGTGCTCTGCCACAGGCCACGCCCTCGGACAATGGACTCACTAACACTTCACGATTTCCACCGAGCTCACCCGACTATGGTGCCACTGCTACGGGCCGGCGGCCATCTTGTATCGTTGACTCCTGGGACACTTCGCCACCTCGTCTCCCGTTGGATCCGCCGAGTGGCTCCGAACACCACGACCAGGCCTCGCCTGCCCTGCCCGCCACACATTGTAAACAAACTACATCCCGTGCTGCCAGCAACATTTCCGTCATCACCAACTGCACGGTTCACAACTTTGCCTCACGCCAGGCACCCCGATCTCCAGTAAACCACGTCGACTTTGTCCCGAGTGCCTCTCCAACCTTAAAAAATAGATTTCTGAACTACTAAGCTCCAGCGTAATTGAACCCTCTGCCAGTAGCTGGTCTACGCCCACACACATAACACCCAAGAAAGACGGTCAACTAAACTCATGAACAATTATGGACACCTACCCCATGCCCAACATGGCTGACTTTACCAGTTCCCTCGCAGGTGTGACCATGTTCTCTGTCATTGACTGCAAACGAGCCTACCACCAGATACCCATGTCACCTGAAGACATTGAGAAGACAGCAATCACCACCCCAATTGCATTATTTCAGTTTCAATTCATGCCCTTCGGTCTGCAAAACGCAACCCAGACCTGGCAACGCTTCATCAAAGAAGTGCTACTCAATCTAAAATTCTGCTTTGCATATCTTGATGACATTCTAGTGTTCAGCTCCTCTGTCAAGGATAACATTCGACATGTGCAAACTGTTATGAACACTCTCACGGCAGCAGGCATTGAGACCAACCAGGACAAATTGCAGCTACATCAACCCGCTGTCACTTTTCTTGGTTTTCAGGTATCTGCCGACGGCATTTCACCGCCCCCTGAGAAAGTACAAATAATACTAAACCTACCCAGACCTTCATCATTCAAAGAGCTCCGGCACTTTCTGGGGACGGTTAATTATTATCGCCGACACCTACCCCGGGCTGCAGAGATTCAGGCTCCACTGGCAGACGCCTTGGCAGGCACAAACACTTCTGGATCTCGGACCGTTCCATGGACCCCTGCTATGACTGCCTCTTTCACTGCCCTCAAGAATCTTCTTGCCGAGGCCTGCTCCATCGCGCATCCTCATCCCAATGCACAGCTTTTCATCATCACAGACATGAGCGATACTGCCATCAGCGCTGTCCTTAGCCAGACAGTCGATGGCCAAACTTCGCCTCTGCAGTTGTTCTCACGAAAGCTCACCAATGTACAAGGGAAATATTCCGCATTTGACAGGGAGTTGCTCACGGTCTATGAAGCGATCTAGCATTTTAAGACTGGCGATTAGGGATGTCCTTTCAATGTTTTAACAGACCTCAAACCCCTGGCTGTGGCCATTACAAACCATCTAGCTGACCTGCCTCCTCGCCTCTTCAGATACATGGACTTCATATCTCAGTTCACCACCGATGTTAGACACATAGATGGTGCTGACAATATAGTTGCTGATTTCATTTCATGAACAGATGCCGTTCCTTCGCTGTTAGACCTCGCTGAACTGCCTAATCTCCAACCCACCTCTTCACTACACTTCGTCCGCACCACCTTCCCTACAATTCTCATGAGATCTGGTAAGATGACAGTACAGGCATGTTACGCCCCATCATCCCAACCACGCTCTTTCGAGCCGCTCCATTCCACTCGCAAACCGCCAGCCTCCCTGTCGCCGCACGACCAGCATGCCCAGTACAACGCCCGGTGCACTTCAATGACTTCCAGTTTCAGTGGACGAACCTTCCTTCATGACATCATAACATCTACCGACAAAGCTCCCCGACGACGCTGTCGAGCTGACCGTGGTCTGCTCCGTACTTTGGTGGGGGGGGGGTCATTGTACTAAACTAAGGTTATCTTTGGGCGAAACCGCCATGTTAGTTCATTGTAAGCCTTGCTTGTGTAAAGAGGTGAATAAATGAACTCCTGTTAATAAGGTGTTGTTTGGTGTAACTGGCCTGAACATCCACCTCGAAGTAATACAATAGAATCAAAAATCTTCCCAGACAGACTAAAACTAGCCCAGGTAATGCTGATCTTTAAAAAAGGTGAGAAATATAAAACTGAAAACTACAGACCAATATCAATACTTCCTGCTTTTTCCAAAATAGTTGAAAAAGTCATACATAACATGATTATAAACTATCTTAACGAGAACATCCTAACATTTGAAAATTCAAAATGGATTGTGAAATGTAAATTAAATAGAACAGCAGCTGCTCAATTAATTGAAGAGGTAATAAGTGGTATCAAGGACAAGCAACATGTTGCAGGTCCTTGAGAAAGCTTTTGACTGTGTGAACATTACTATCCTATTAGATAAGCTATGGAACATTGGCATCAGAGGCACTACTCATGACCTAATAAACTTTTACATCAGTAACTGAAAGCAGTTTTTACAGCTTAAAATTGAAAGTGGTGTTTACAAATCCAAAATCAATATAAAATATAGAGTGCCCAGTGTCCTCTTCTGTTTTTGATTTCTGTAAATGACATAAAATATTGCACTGAAAGATCCAAAGTAGTTCTGTATGCAATAATATGTACATCATGTGTGAAAAGGAATTATTTGATGAACTAGAGACCCACTGTAATAATCTGACAAATAAAATTTTTCAGTACTTTAATGAATGCCTAAGTGGCTTTCAAATTGGAGTAATGTAAGCACAAGCAAAATATTAATGTAAGCACAAACAAAACATATCTCATGGGTTTCACAAAAGTAGTTTTAAAGATGAAATTAAACCATAAATGGGCAATGAAGTAGTAAAAAAAAAGGGGGGGGGGAAGAAAAGATTTTGGTGCAAAATTCTTTAGTTTAACAATTCAGAGCAATCTAAAATTGGACAAACCTGACACACTGGCATATAAGGCTGTAGGAATATATTTACAGTTAATACGATTAGCAAATTCTGCAAAGATACTATTGTCCTAAATACTTCATTTCCCTCTCACCTGAATTATAGAATAGAAATCTGGAGAGCAACAACAAAAAGAAATCTAAATAAGCTATTGCTACTTTGAAAAAAGGGTATAAGAATCATCTGTGGAGGAAGATATACGGATTCATACTGTAGCTTGTTTAGCCCCATAAACTTCTTCAACAGTGAGCAATTTGGAAGTGAACTTTTCAGTACATTTGCCAAAACTACTGTAAAAGATACAGAAAATCTGATACTATCACTGAAAAGTAAAACATCAGCAGAATGGGATGGATACCAACGAAAGTGTTTACAACAGTCTCTAAAATAATTGCACAGCCACTATCTACAATAGTTATTTTTCAGACACACTAAAGTATGCAATAGTTATGACACTGTTTAAAAATGGCACAAAGGAACACATGGGAAACTATCACCCAATTTCTCTTCTTCCATCAGTATCAAAAATATTGCTACTCTGCTCCTTGCTACTCTGTAAACTGGAAAAGTATGGAATTAGGGGCATGGTATTAGAATGGTTTAAGTCCTACCTAACCAACCAAAGACAAAGAGTGGTTTCATCATCAGAGACAGGAACTTATACTTCAAAACAGAAAACCATTTCACATGGAGTACCGCAAGGTTCTGTCTTAGGACCCATTCTGTTTCTGTTTTACATAAATGGTCTACCACTTAATATTGACTGTCACTCAGATGAAACATCTGTAATCACTGAAAGTAACAGTACTGACCACATTCCCCAAACTGTATTAAATTCTTTAGAAAAATTATATAGCTGATTTGATTTAAACGGGTTAACGTTAAAAATGGAAAAGCCTCATTTAATGTAGTTTAAAACCAAAGAAGCATAATTAACTGATATGCAGGTCAATCATAAAAACTGTGTGTGAAATTCCTTGGAATGCAACTGGATAAAAATCTATCACGGGGCTCATATATACAGTACCTTGCAAATAAATTAAATAGCCAAGCAATTGTAATGAAGATATTGTACAGTGCTAACAGTATGGGCATAAGAAAACTAGTGTATCATAGCTACTTTGAATGAGTAATGAGGTATGGAATTGTACTTTGGGGTAACTCATACTATGTGTGTCGAATATTAAAACTTCAGAAAATCATCATTAGAAATATACCAAATGTAGGGCAAAGAAAACCATATCACCCACTCCTAAGAATCTAAGTATATTAAGTGTTCCCTCACTAAACATCTATGAGCTGACTATCTGTGTACACAATAACCCTGATTTTTTTGCAGCAAATCATTTTCAACATGATTACAACATCAGAAATCATAATTGTTGTTATGCTGCCCACCACCATTTAAAACTTTATGCTCAAACTCCACATTATATGGGTACAAAAATTTACAACAAAGTGAAAGGAAGACAATTGCTTGGCACAAATTTGGAAACACAGAAAAAAATCTTATATGAGAAACTAGTGCAGAAATGTTACTATTCAGCAGAAGAATTCATGAATGACAACCTCAAATTTGAGCAGGAGAGAGCAAGTACTTGGGACTATTAATTTTTAAAAGTTTGTTACTTTTGAAGAAAAATTATTAAATGCTTAATTAATTAATTATTCGGTATGGAATATTATATTAATGATATTATAAAGAAAATTATAAACCAGTTTTTGTGTTTTGACGAGTCTTCTGTACATTAAGCCAATGACTTGAAATTGTATGTTATGAGACAATAAACTTCTATCTGTTCTGTTCTGTTCAAAAACTGATGAGCTAACCATAGCAAACACGCACATTTTAAAAGCCATATTACTTGTTAAAAGACTGTAGTTCAACATTTGTTCCGATTTGCATCAGTACAGTACCAGTACCAAAGAAAAATTTTGCATCAGCAGCCAAGGAACAGCATTCTGCTCAAAGCATCCACAACAAGCAGGTTTAAAATTAACCAATACACTGCCCAATACAGTTATGACCCTTCCCACAACGAGGCTTAAATTTCAGCTGAAACAATTCCTGTTACAAAATCCCTTCTACACATTAGAAGAATATCACACTTACATGCAATTAACAATGTGCTTTGAAAAAATATGTAAATAATATTAAGTAAACCATTTTATTTGTAGTCTAATCATTTTGTTAATCAATGACATATTCAGAAGAATTTATTATTGTGTTACATATCAAGAATTGTAACCTGTCTCTGTACATTCAATGTTTAATAAAGTATTAAATTCTGTGATAATAATAAAATTATTATTATCACAGGATGCTGTTTGCAGAACTTTTGCTTCAAAATCACTTATTTCACAATTTTCAGTGTTGGTAGTAACTCTAGTAGGTACATATATTTACTAGTTTCATATTACACAATACTGGTAACAATATTTCATTTAATTCTTGTTTTGGTTTTGATTCTTTCTCAATGTCTAGGTTGTAGTCTCTATATATTACAACACCTTTCATTTTAAACCTCAGTGATAACTTACTCGGTTCTTTTTTGTGAATATTGGACTTGGATATCTATATACACATAAAATTCTTAGTTCCTCATACACTATTCAAGTAATTTCATAGTCTTTTTCCATGCAATATTGGAAGATTTATGCATTTACTGTATTCAGTATATTATGGACTACAAATTGTCTTCCTGTACATAGCAAAACTTCCACCGTTATGTTTTGGTTTGCAGAAATAACTAAACAAATAATAGCCTTTTATTATTGAACTACAAAGTTCTGTTTCATTTAACTCATGCTCATTAGAGCATAATAAATCAGCTTTTGTTTCACTTAGGAGCACTGCTGCATTTGCCGGCCGCGGTGGTCTAGTGGTTCAAGGTGCGCAGTCCGGAACCGCGGGACTGCTACGGTCGCAGGTTCGAATCCTGCCTCGGGCATGGATGTGTGTGATGTCCTTAGGGTAGTTAGGTTTAAGTAGTTCTAAGTTCTAGGGGACTGATGACCACAGCAGTTAAGTCCCATAGTGCTCAGAGCCATTTGAACCATTTGAACCACTGCTGCATTTAGTCTTTTGTTGTCTACATATGAATGTTTTTGTGCAACACTTCAATGTTATTTTTAGTTTGATGACCACCAAATGTTGAAAATCAGTTTTAGTTAGTGACTGACATGTGACAAAATGTCATATTCATTATCTTTTTAACAAATTCACACTTCTGGGCCACACAAGTAAGACTTGATATTAACTTTTTTTCTGCTCTTCTGCATTTGAAAGGCATTAGTTGATCATAAATCAGAGAACATATTGTAATTGCCCTTGTTGACAAAAAATTCAGTTAATTTAAGAAATGGATTCTTTTGTAAAAGGCTACACATTTTATCTCATTTAAAATGTTCTTCAGACAGTGGTACCATTTCTTACTGTTGCAGTGAGTGAAGGTATGTGAGGATCTCATTACTGGTTTCTAAATGGAGGTTACTCTTTTGATACATGGAAACATGGCATAGATTGAACACTTGTAGCTCTGAAAATATGAGCTCAAGACTTTGTGCACAAATTTCTTCTAGTATGTCCTATACATCATAGACTACAGTCATCACATTTTATTTGGTGTATTCTGTAATGCAATCACGCTAATAATATAATACAAAATGTATGGTACCAGTGGGTATCAATCTTTTCCATTTGGATTACAGTCAATAGTGTTATGAACTCTGATCTCTACATGAGATCACTGTTCTTGTTGATTGAGAGGGAGGCACAGACACTCATGGAGAATCTGTTATGGAATGGACACTCTTGGCAGAAGGGTTACTGCAAATGGACTTGATATTGTCTTATAGCACTGTTGAAGGCAGAAGTATTATGTGTTCTAATGTAGAGTGTGGATATACTGAAGAATATATCTATTCCAGAGTTCAGAAATTGCTTTTATTAGAATAACCATCAGAAGTTACCTGAATAACAATCCTTTGACCCTTCAATATTTCTTATTAGAAGGATGATAACTTGGGACCAGCAATATCCTCTACTGAAGACAAAGAGAACAACAACGAACAAATGAGATAAGTACTGGTTTAGAACTATAGATATAGGACTCAATGCAAACTAATGACAAAATAATGGTAAATGTCTTGTTTCAACATAGGTTATTGAACAGGCAGTATTGAAGAATCCATTAAACTTTGTGGCATCATCCAGTTTAATTTCATTGTATGGATAAATATTAATTGGACCTACTTTTCAGGTAAGTTAAATGTGAAAGAAAACTAAAATTTATGATGACTGCAAAAGCCAATTAAATGGAAAGGAAAGGAATGGAAGAACAATCAAGACTTGTGCACAGTAGGACTGGAGAACAAACAGGACATAATGGACACAAAACAATAGAAGTTAAGTGCATGATTCCTGCTTTTTCTATAAGTATCTTACTTAAGAGAAAAGAGCAACAGAAAAGTTTTTTGTGTGTGAAGTAATGTTGCTAACATACTTTATTAGTCATACAGGGTGTTTATGAATTAGTTATACAAAAGTAACCTTTAACTCTGAAAAGGATAAATAAATTACAGAAATGTTTGATACAGCACTGAATGTAGTATATCTTCAAGTTTTATTGCTGCCTACCACTGCTAGTTCCCAATTTTCACACTAGTGACTTATTCCAGTTGTCATCATTGGGTGCAGAACATGCACGGTGTTATTTGTGGTTTAATCAATCCAAATCCACCACTACAGTTCAGGACTAAATATCACAAGTCACCAACTCAAATAGAAACTGTTATTAATTGCTATAACAATTTCACTGAAACTGGCTATGTATCACATAGGACATTGGGTCATGGTAAGCCAGCAGTCTCTGATGCAGCAATTGAACAAGTTCACCAGTCTTACAGTCATAGTCCAGGTAAGTCAAAGAGATGTGCCAGCTTAGAATTGAATATGCCTAGTGTTACAATCTTATTTCCCAGTAAGATGGTGCACCACCACATTATCATCATAAAGTTGTCATATCTCTGTAGGAATGTGCTGACCTGGATTCGACATGATGGAACAATATCCTGACCACCATGATCACCTGATTTAACCTCAATAGACTTCTGTGTATAGGGTTACATTGAAGACAATGTATTTGTTCCTCCACTTCCAGGGAATGTTGATGAGCTGCAGCAATGGATAACACAAGCAGTTGCCACCATACATCAAGAGCTGGTTCATAGGATTTAGCAGGACACTGATTACACAGGACGTTTGTCATGTTACAAAGGAGGCCAAATTGAATATTTGCAAATAAAACTTGAAGATATACTGCACTCAATGCTGTATCAAACATTTATGTAAGTTATTTACCTTTTTCACAATTACAGGTTACTTTTTCATAACTATTTTATAAATACCCTGTATTTTCAAAGTGTCACTAAAGAAAGAGAAAAGTGGCTTCATTAAGGACTCTTTGAGGAAGATAATTCAGAGTTAGGACTTCAGAATCAGGGTTTGGAAGATTCAGTAGATTTCAGAAACAAACCATCACTGAGACAATTTATGTCAGAAATGAGTGCAGCTATAAAGATTTTAACACAAAATAGTAACACTCTATGTAAACCAGTGAATCTTTGAACAATCAAATTTCTGAAGCAAACATACAAATTTCTGATAAAAGTGGCACTTTGAAAACCTAGTTAGAAAACAAGTCTACTGAAAGTTGTGACACTGTTAAATTAAAGGCAGGAAGTCAGATTCAGGCTTTCAGAGATGAACTATGTAGACAAATTGAAACCACAAATTCAAAAATCACAGAATTAAGTGACAGAGTCACAAAGACAGAATCCAGCATTCAAATTGTTTGTCAGAAAGTAACTGATCTGGAAATAAATTTTCAAGGTGCAATTTTAGAAGCAGAATGTAATTTTAATAATGTAGTTGTATCTGTTAACAAAACTTGTGAAAGAAAATTCCATTGTCTCAGAAAGACCATTTCAGAAAAAGATTAAGAACTTAAAAACAATGTGTCATTCATACATAATAATTTGCTTGGTTTTCAAAAACAGTCATGTCATTTGCAGGAATGTATGACACCAAAAACATTTTTAATACACGTGTGAAACAAAATTTAGGCGACGATGCATTACCTTGGGCAAATCATAGTTGTACACAGTATTTATCTTATCAACAGTTCAAAAAGAGTTTTGGGTAGTCAGAACAAGCTACAATTAAAAGTGAATTTCTCAACTGATCAAATTACATAGGACACAAAGGGAGGATGAAAGAGTTTTGTAAGAATCAATTGCAGAAACATGTTCATTTAAATCAGGCTTTCAATAAACTGACAAAATCTGATGCTTTCAAGATATGGTTACCTGAGAATATACAATGAGAATTAATGTACTGGCCTGATGAATCAGCTGAACAATTCCTTAAACATGTAGAAAAGATGGACAGAGCATTTGAAAGAAATCATAGACAAAGTTTTGGTTCAAATCATTTCACACAAAACAATTATAATTGAAATTGGGGAAACAATAATTGTCACAGGAGGGGTTATGAATGATGATAATCATAGAAATCCAGAAGAGGGACCACCAAGAGATTTTGATAACAGAGGGAGACACTACAATAGGGAGTATAAGTGATGCAACAGAAACTAAGATTATAATCAACAGCCACCTAAACATTTCATTCAGGCTGCTAAAATTACTGAACAGTTAAACTAAAGGTTCTCAATGTGAGAGTGAAGGACAATGATTTCAATACATGGACCAATAAGGGAACATAAAGGCTACACAAAACAGTTGCTTCAATAAAGAGGCAATTAAGCAAGAGTACCAACTTAACAAATGAAGAGTAGATCAAAAGTATTGGGGCAATTTGTAGCAAAAAAGGCTTAAAAAACAAAACACAAAAGAAACTAAAAATCAGAATTATGAGTTACAGGAAGGTGATTTAGAAAACTTTTACAATGTTCACCTGTGAAAAAATCTGAAAGAGATTGGTGATTATAGCTTAAATATTTGTGAGATATTTTCTGAATGAGGAGAAGTTGCAGAACATGAGAAGAGTGAGAAATGTATGGTAGATGATGATGCCACTAATGCTTGATGAGTTGATGAGGGAGAAAAATGGTTCTGAGCACTATGGGATTCCACTGCTGAGGTCATTAGTCCCCTAGAACTTAGAACTAGTTAAACCTGACTAACCGAAGGAAATCACACACATCCATGCCCGAGGCAGGATTCGAACCTGCGACCGTAGCGGTCTCGCGGTTCCAGACTGCAGCGCCTAGAACCGCACGGCCACTTCGGCCAGCATTGATGAGGGAGACTTATGGGTAATAAAAGTGAAAATGTGGATTATTTGGTTGGATTTAAGGATGTTTTGTTAAAGAAAGGAGGAAGAGGAGTTGATGATATTCATAAAGTTGATAGAGGCAAGTAGAAATGAAAATGAAGTTGCACATGAAGTGTCTGAATCTGTTACATGTGTAAATAACAATGATGCTCATGACTTAATCACTGAACATGTTCAAAACAAATCTACATACAAGATGCCTAACCTGGCTTATTTAGTGATACATTATCGAAGAAAGTTAGCAGCCTTGTGACAAAGAGTTTACCCTGATAGGATGGAAGTAAATTCCAATACAAATTATGAATCATGCAAAAAGAAGGCATATATGAGTTAAGGTTTAATTGCAGTTTTAGGGAACTTTTAATACTTCAGGAGAACAAATATTCTCAGTATGTCTTGTGTCAATGATGACTCTGATACAAGCATTAATCAGATGATGAAGGTAAATGATTTAATGATAAACAGGAGCATTCAGAATTACAAAGATTTGAAGACCTTTGCAGTTGAAAAGGACCTATTACATGAATACTTCAATACAAAGACAACAGATGAAATAGAGTATCCATATGTTCACATAAAAATAGGATATTGGAAAGGGAAAGCATTACTGGATTCAGGCAGCAGAATTTCTGGAACATCGGAAGCTTTAAGTGATGAAGTTAAAGAGAATAAGAATTATATTGAGATGCCAGTGATAGGAGTAAAGATTACAGGGGCTGTTGGTAGACACAGTAAGTTGGTGAGATACCACACTTTAATGATGTTTGAAACTCAAGGTGTAGAATTTGAAGATGTTTACTCAATAATTTCAGAATTAAGTAAAGAATTTATTTTGGGGACTCGTGGGTTACCTAGAGTTTGTGCAGCTCTTGAAAAGAGAGAGAAAACAATATATGTGTCAGGCAAAAAGGGAGTATAATACAAAAACAATTCACTGAGGAAGGAAAGGGAGATGATAGTGAAAACATAAATGTCATAAAAATCTGTCTTGGATTGAAAATTTAGTTCATTTTGAAAATGTGATGAACAGTTTGCAAAAAATATCAACAGGTTTTTCACCACAAGAAGTACTATTTGACACAAAACCAGCTAATGTCATTAATGAAAACATTGAATTTCCAGAATGTAAACCTACTTCAACACAAGGAAAAAGAAGCTGTTGAGAAATAAAAGTAATGAAGAAAGACGGTGAACAAGAATGAAGAAACATGATTCTACATTTAAAATAATATGATGTAAGACAAGAGACTTAGTTAAGACCCATGAAATATCCAAATTGTTAACGGCTGAGTTAAAAAAATTCTTTGATACCTATATAGTCCAATTTGAGGTATTGGCCAACCCACATCCAAACACCAATAGACATATATATCCGTAATCTTAGGAAGTTGTTTGGACTAAGGAACATTACTGAAATTAAAAAATATAGTCATAAAGCTTAATGAATGTCTAATTACATAAACTGATGCTGCAAATTTACTTGTTGATAAAAAGAAAAACTTTTCACTGAATATATTTTCCATGTGCTAGTAATAATTGATCTGTTGTTTAATGTTGCCAAGAAATTTAATTGGTTTTTTATATTAATACATTGTGTAATACTTCAGGAGAACAAACATTCTCAGTATGTCCTGTGTCATGGCAAGCAAAGGATTCCAGCTGTTGTATCATTTCATCACTTTAGTTTCTATGCTACATCCACTCTTATCCTATCCTGTCAGTCTTTTGGAAATATTGTCTTCTATCAATACTGTCATTCTTCCCTACTTAAAATCACTAAATTACATTGATCTATCAAAAAAGATCATGATTTAATGCTGAAGTAATAATTACATGTAGTTAATATGATGTAGATGTGCATATCATAAGTTTTCAAAATGGTTCAAGGAACCTATACTCATAAACAAACAGTGACTTAACATTTCCTTTCAGTATCTAATACACCTTTATATGAACTGCCATTGTAGTTACTTACGTGATGTTACAAGATTTACTTTCAATATTATCTTTGCAATGTTATAAAAAAAAATTTCACAAGTTGCTATGTGTTTCATTATTAATATTATCAATTTTTGGTATGTAAGATTTTTCTGTTTCATTCATGTTATTTCTGCCATGACACTTCATGAGACATGCTTGAAATGTGGTTAATCTAAAGTACTACAACCCACTAGAATACTATGGGAAAAATATACAAAAGTCTTGTACGTATATAGAAATAGTACACACATAACCACATAGACACTCAAATGATGCACACTCTGATGGCCACAGGAACTACATACACCACTGTGAGTTTCTTGGAGGTTCTGCAGTGTCATGACCAGTTCTGGGTTAACACTGCTGTTAGCCATGTGAACACTGAGTTGAGAAGGCTGCTGCTGACTGAAATCTCATACAAGTGCTGTGCCTGTCGCTACAATTGAAAGATGGGGAAATGCTAGACATAGACTACACCTGAATAGGAGAGGGAAAGATAGGTTAGCTGAGCATCTTGCTGAAACATGTATGGGTGGCCACCATCACATAAAGCAAGATTTTGATGATTACTAGCATCAGAGGAGTACCTTTTTTAGGTTAGAATCAAGCACTCAGTATTACACTCAGTAAACAACAGTTTGGATTTTAGAAGAGTTGCTCAAATGAAAATTTCATTTACATGTTCTCTAATCAAATTTTATGCCCATCAAATAACGAAATAGCACCAGTTGGTATTTTCTGCCACCTACCAAAGGCATTTCATTGTCTGAATCACAATATTCTGTAGATAAACTGAAGTTTCATCAAATGATGGTATAGTCAAGTAATGGATAATGTCATATCTAACCAAAAGAATGCCAAAAGTTGTACTTATTAATTCAACTAGTGTAGCCTTGGAACATTATTCTGACTAGGAAGAAAGCATGTATGGAATTCCACAAGGGTTTGACTTAGGTGCACTATTGTTATTGATATATGTAAACAAATTGCCATCTAATATACAACAAGCAGAATTTGTTATATTCCCAGATGACAGTAGTATTGTAACCAATATAAGCACACATATAGCAATAGAAGAAATTGTAAACAATGTTCTTAACTGTATCACAGGGTAGTTTCCTGTGAGTGGTCATACTTTCAATTTCAGAATTACACAACACATTCATTTCTGCACATCTAGAAGTGCTACCCAATGATAGGTGTAACCCACATAGAGGAAATAATAAAATGAGTGGAAACTTCAAAAATTTTAGGTGTCTATATTGATGAGAATTTAAACTGTGAGAAGTAGACATTAGAACACTTAAAATAATTTAATTCACCCTCATGTGTACTTAGAACCATTACTGATCTTGGGGAGAAAGAAATCAGTAAGTTGACCTATTTTGCATATCTTCATTCAATAATGTCATATTGAATAATGTTGCTGGTAACTCATCTTTAAGAAAGAAAAAAACGTGCTGTAAAAATAATATGTGGTGCACACCCACAATGATCTTGTAGACATCTGCTTGCTAAGTTAGGCACTCTGACTACTGCTTGACAGTATATTTCTTACCTCAATAAGTTTGTTGTAAATTATCTACTGCAGTTCAGAAGGAACAAAGCTGTACATAATTACAGTACCAGATGAAATACTGACACTCTTTACTCCAGATTTAAGTTGCCTTTAGCACAAGGAGGGGTGCACAATGCTTCACACCTAAACACATTTTAGGTAAGCATGATGCCATATTTACAAATTAATCTGAGAGGCAAATGTCAAATGTATAATTCCACATCCGTGCAACTGATCACACATATGGTCCCTGACACATGAAACTAACTAACTAATTAATTAATCTTTCAAAAATGTGGCTGAAATGAGGAGATTAGTAGAACACTGCAGAATTTACCTAATTTTATGTAGTCTATGGCACCTACCTTTATCGATGGACCTCCTGTGTTATTGGCATTGTAAAACTGATGAGTGTCATTAGCTAATATATCTAGCCAACCAACTCTGTTATTCATCAAGGTTCGCTCAGCATGTCCAATT
This sequence comes from Schistocerca cancellata, assembly GCF_023864275.1. NCBI lineage: Eukaryota > Metazoa > Arthropoda > Insecta > Orthoptera > Acrididae > Schistocerca > Schistocerca cancellata. The sequence continues at coordinate 605,099,994 of NC_064629.1, read as the reverse complement.
GCATACCTGAAATTGAGACCAACAGATAAATTTGACATTATTCATTACAATTTAAGTAAAAAATGCACATACTTCCTATTTGCTATACAGCAGACACTAGGAGAAACAGTAAAATATACAGATAAGTTTGTATTTTAAGTTGGGTCACATAAAAATTACAAAAACAACTATCTTGTGCAAAAAAACATTAAAATGAAAAGCAACTATTTCAGGGCATGTTTAAACTATACATTCCACCCACCTCTCCTTCTGAAATTAGGAAGATAATGAACTCTTTCAAGAATAAAAGCTCACATGGAATTAATGGTATTTCCAGCAGGATAATAAAAGCTTGTTCCCAAGAAATAAGTGGGATTCTTAGCCATATATGTAATAGCTCTCTGAAGCAGGGTATTTCCCCAGATAGACTGAAGTATGCCATTGTTAAACCACTGCATAAAAAAAGGGGATATGTCTGATGTCAACAACTACCACACAATCTCTCTTCTGACTGCCTTATCCAAAGTTCTTGGAAAAGTAATGTATTGTAGAGTAGCTTCACACATTTGTAAAAATAAAGTTTTAACAAAATGTCAGTTTGGTTTCCATAAGGGTTTTTCAATGGAAAATGCTATATATACTTTCACTAATGAAATATTAAATGCTCTGAGTAACCGGAAGTCATTCGTTGGGATTTTTTGTGTTCTATCAAAGGGTTTCGATTGTGTAAATCATGGAATACTTCTAGATAAGCTCAAGTACTGTGGTATGAATGGGACAGTGCTCAAATGGTTTAAATCATACCTAACTGGAAGAGTGCAGAAAGTTGAAATAAACAGTTCACATAACATGTAAAAAATTGGTGATTTCTCAAACTGGGGAACAATCAAGAATGGGGTGTCGCAAGGTTCGGTCTTGGATCCTCTGCTGTTCTTAATATATATTAATGACTTTCCATTCTATATTCATGAAGATGCAAAGCTGGTACTTTTTGCCGATGAGACAAGTATAGCTATCACACATGACAGACAAGAATTAACTAGTGAAATTGTAAACGATGTTTTTCAGAAAATCATTAAGTGGTTCTCCGCAAATGGGCTCTCATTAAACTTTGACAAAGCACAGTATATACAGTTCCACACAGTAAATGGAATGACACCATTAATAAATATAGACTTCGATCAGATATCGGTAGCTAAGGTAGAATATTCAAAATTTCTAGGTGTATGCATTGATAAGTGGTTGAACTGGAAAAAACACACTGAGGATCTGCTGAAATGTTTGAGTTCAGCTACTTATGCTATTAGGGTCATTGCAAATTTTGGCGATATACATCTAAGTAAATTAGCTTACCACGCCTATTTTCATTCTCTGCTTTCATATGGCATCATATTCTGGGGTAACTCATCATTGAGTAAAAGAGTGTTCATTGCACAAAAGCGTGTAATCAGAATAATTGCTGGAGCTCATCCAAGATCATCCTGCAGACACTTATTTAAAGAGCTAGAAATCTACACTGTAGCCTCACAATACATATATTCACTTATGAAATTTGTTATTAACAATCCGAATGAATTCAAAAGTAATAGCAGTGTACATGGCTACAACACTAGGAGAAAGGATGATCTTCACTACTCAAGGTTAAATCTAACTTTGGCTCAGAAGGGGGTAAATTATGCTGCCACAAAAGTCTTTGGTCACTTACCTAATAGCATCAAAAGTCTGACAGATAGCCATATAGCATTTGAAAGGAAATTAAAATAATTTCGTAATGGCAACTCCTTTTACTCATTAGATGAATTTTTGGATATAGTAAGTGGGTAATTTCCCAACTCCCACCCCCCCCCCCCCCCCCCTACAAAAAAAAAAAAAAAAATATATATATATATATATATGGAAATGGAAAAAAGAACACATTGACACCGGTGTGTCAGACCCACCATACTTGCTCCGGACACTGCGAGAGGGCTGTACAAGCAATGATCACATGCACGGCACAGCGGACACACCAGGAACCGCGGTGTTGGCCGTCAAATGGCGCTAGCTGCGCAGCATTTGTGCACCGCCGCCGTCAGTGTCAGCCAGTTTGCCGTGGCATACGGAGCTCCATCGCAGTCTTTAACACTGGTAGCATGCCGCGACAGCGTGGACGTGAACTGTATGTGCAGTTGACGGACTTTGAGCGAGGGCGTATAGTGGGCATGCGGGAGGCTGGGTGGACGTACCGCCAAATTGCTCAACACGTGGGGCGTGAGGTCTCCACAGTACATCGATGTTGTCGCCAGTGGTCGGCGGAAGGTGCACGTGCCCATCGACCTGGGACCGGACCGCAGTGACGCACGGATGCACGCCAAGACCGTAGGATCCTACGCAGTGCTGTAGGGGACCGCACCGCCACTTCCCAGCAAATTAGGGACGCTGTTGCTCCTGGGGTATCGGCGAGGACCATTCGCAACCGTCTCCATGAAGCTGGGCTACGGTCCCGCACACCGTTAGGCCGTCTTCCGCTCACGCCCCAACATCGTGCAGCCCGCCTCCAGTGGTGTCGCGACAGGCATGAATGGAGGGACAAATGGAGACGTGTCGTCTTCAGCAATGAGAGTCACTTCTGCCTTGGTGCCAATGATGGTCGTATGTGTGTTTGGCGCCGTGCAGGTGAGCGCCACAATCAGGACTGCATACGACCGAGGCACACAGGGCCAACACCCGGCATCATGGTGTGGGGAGCGATCTCCTACACTGGCCGTACACCACTGGTGATCGTCGAGGGGACACTGAATAGTAAACGGTACATCCAAACCGTCATTGAACCCATCGTTCTACCATTCCTAGACCGACAAGGGAACTTGCTGTTCCAACAGGACAATGCACGTCCGCATGTATCCCGTGCCACCCAACGTGCTCTAGAAGGTGTAAGTCAACTACCCTGGCCAGCAAGATCTCCGGATCTGTCCCCCATTGAGCATGTTTGGGACTGGATGAAGCGTCGTCTCACGCGGTCTGCACGTCCAGCACGAACGCTGGTCCAACTGAGGCGCCAGGTGGAAATGGCATGGCGAGCCGTTCCACAGGACTACATCCAGCATCTCTACGACCGTCTCCATGGGAGAATAGCAGCCTGCATTGCTGCGAAAGGTGGATATACACTGTACTAGTGCCGACATTGTGCATTCTCTGTTGCCTGTGTCTATGTGCCTGTGGTTCTGTCAGTGTGATCATGTGATGTATCTGACCCCAGGAATGTGTCAATAAAGTTTCCCTTCCTGGGACAATGAATTCACGGTGTTCTTATTTCAATTTCCAGGAGTGTGTATATATATATATATTTATTTATTTATTTATTTATTTAATAATAGGGTGTGGGAGTTCCGACTCCTTGGGAGGTGGGTGGGTATTTATTTGTTTGTTTATTTGTTGACACTACACATTGATCTTGCCAAAAGCCGAGAAGCGATTCTTCTTGGTGTTGTAGCTCTCTGGGGCACTCTGGGATGCTCCCTGGGGCACTCTGGGGTGCTGCCTGGGGCACTATGGGATGATCTCTCTTTTATTTATTTGATTGTAGATTTTATTTTGATTTATTCACTTATTACATTAGTCATCTTTAACTATCTCGTGAGATTTTTTTTTAAAAATCTTATTTCTTATCAGTTCTATATATATATATATATATATATATTGAGTGTCATGTAATATTTTGTCTAATGTAATATCTTGTATAGACACCTTTTATTAACCTGACTCTTTCCGCATCATTACGAAGTGTCGTATTCATGACCTATGAAACAAGTACTAATCTAATGTAATCTGGAAAAATTCACTGTTCAAAATAAATGATCAAAGACCCATGTGAACATTATTATCATTTCACAATCTTCAAACACTTAATAGGCACTCATATTGAACATATTATGGCTTTAGCACAATCATCAATTAATTCCACAGTAGATCCATGGAGGTAGATACTACATGTGCTACACCTTTTGTGTTTAAGGTACGAGGGTTGTTTTTTAAGTAAGGGCTGTTTTTATTTTTAAAAAAAGATACAAATATTTTTGTAAAAAAACTTTTATTTTCTGATTCTACACACTTTTACATATTTTTCTACATAGCTGCATTGTTTATTTAAGCACTTGTCATACCATACAACTAAGTTTTTAATTCCCTCTTCAAAGAATTCGGCCGCCTGCTCCGACAGCCAAGAGTTCACGGCCGCTTTCACTTCATCGTCGTCATTGAAGCACTGCCCGCCAAGATGGTGTTTCAGGTACCAGAAAAGGTGAAAATCGCTAGGAGCAAGGTCGGGGCAGTATGGTGCATGGTCCAAAACTTCCCAGCCAAAAGAATCCATCAAATCCCGAGTCTTTTGAGAGGTGTGAGGCCTAGCGTTATCGTGCAGGAGCAAAACTCCTTTTGTCAGCATGCCGCGCCTTTTGATTTGAATTGCTCTGCGGAGCTTCTTTAGAGTTGCACAGTAGGCATCTGAGTTGATTGTCGTTCCTCATGGCATAAAGTCCACTAGCAAAAGACTGCACCAGTCCCAGAACACAGTTGCCATAATCTTGCGCTTTGACAGCATCTGTTTGGCTTTGACCTTGACGGGTGAGGTTGTGTGTCGCCATTCCATCGATTGTCCCTTGCTTTTGGGAGTGATATGGGATACCCATGTTTCATCTCGAGTGACAATTTCACTCAACATGTCATCCCCTTCTTCCTCGTAACGAATCAAAAAGTGGAATGAAGTGGCAAATCTCTTCCCTTTGTGGTCCTCTGTGAGGAGTCTGGGTACCCACCGAGAACACAGTTCCTTAAAGTTTAGGTTTTCAGACACAATTTTGTACAAAACCGATCCTTAAACGTGTGGAAATTCCAAAGAAAGAGTGGAAATTGTGAATCTTCTGTCCTCCGAATCTTTGTTTCGACTGCAGCCACCAAATCATCAGTGATCACAGAGGGCCGGCCTGAGCGTTCTTCGTCATGGACGTTTTGACGGCCATTTTTAAACCCTCTAACCCATTGATGCACTTTACCTTCACTCACTGCATTCAAGCCATAAACTTCTGTTAACTGATGATGAATTTCTGCAGCTGATAGGCTTCTCGCAGTCAAAAAACGTATCACTGACCGTATCTCACACGGGGCGGGCGATTCAATAATCGTCAACATTATAAAGTAGCACAGCGATGCGTACACGTCAGCTACAGAGCTGCAACTTGCATCAGTGTGAATGGGAAAAATGCCGGCAAGTAGCGCGGTGGCTTGTTGCGGCGTCCGCGCGAACTACGGGACTATACGCGCGAATGGCCCTTACTTAAAAAACAACCCTCGTATATCATGACATGAGCTCTGTGTTGGCTATCATTGTTTTGTTGTAGGATAAAATAATGAACAAATTGATCTGCAGCATGAAAAACATGAACACATTGAATGACATATCTCTAGAGCAGTAAACTAACAGTTCCAAATGAAAAGATATGGAGATCTGGATGTGCATTTCAAAATGAGCAAACTCCATTAATTTTATATATGAGGAAATCATTGATGGTTTATATGTCCTTAGAGTCAAAGACATGACAATATCTATATTTTGAATAGAAATGGCACTTGGAATGTTTTCCATTCTCACTCTCTGTTGGTATAACAGGATAATTCTAGTCTAGAATTAGTCAAAGGAATTTGACTTCATTGACTTCCTCCACACATTAATGGTTATGATTTTCTTAGTATTCTGATTATTTACATGTAAACTGCACAATGGATTTAAAAAATGTTCAGTCTGAATCCATTTAGCTTCAAGAGGTTTCCAGGATAGTGAGTGAAATTACGTCAAAATCATATTTTTTCACTATACTTAATTAGAAGAAATGTGTCATCTGGAAATGGAAAGCACAGGGAATTTATATTTACAAGCAAGTCATTCACATACAACAGAAACCTTGTGTTTTTGTACTCTGTTTAGAATCATTTATAGGATCTGAGGTAGCAATTATCCTATTTCATACATTCGTTCAGCAGATATGATGTAAGCCATAACAATGCATTGCGCCAATTTCACATTTATTTAGTTTAGTAATGGGCTAGACAAGTCTTACAGAATTAAAGAATCTTTCCAAATCACTGAAATTTAATGTACTGTCACTATCAGTACCCTAATAAAATATATTTCTGATGCTTTGCACAAATATATTTATGGTTGTGACAGTGTTACTTCCATCTTGAACTGCCAGCCATTTACATACAACTATATTATATTTTGAAATGAAATATTTAATTTGGATTGCATATAGATCATTCCATACTTTCAGCATGATTAAAAGAATTGAAACATAGCTGTAATTTCTCATGTCTTTCATAACATCTCTCTTGAACAGATGTTTTTCTTTTGCATATATTAACATACCAGGAACGCATCCGTAAAAAAAAAAAATAATTGTAGTAACCAAGTGGCACATGACACTGGTTCAAGTAACACAAATATGGTTTTATTCATGAACCTCAGAACAATAATGGGAAACAGACTCTCATGGGTCTCCAAGTGATGACACACAGTACACTGATGTGGACTCAAAAGAGAATTAGTTAGCACTGCTCAGTGCATATATATATCTGTGAGTTGCTGGCAGATGGTACAGCAGAGACATGGACACATGCACACAGCCTCCAGCATCCAGCCCAATCTAATACAGTTGGCAACTGATTCAAACAAGCACCCACAGTGATATATCTGTCAGTATACTCACAGTCACATGCACTAGTTGCAGCATACAGCACACCTGTCCCTCGTGAAAAGTGGGTGCTTAGGTGATGGAGGAGATGCTGGTGGCCCGACAAAAGTCACATCCATCAGATCCAGAGCAGCACTAGCCAGTGCTGATGGAATCTGTCAGGCAGGAATCAGAGCATAGGGCCAGTATGCATGAGGACGTACATATGAGCTTGGGGGGTGAGTCCCTGAGGCACCTGATGACAGCACTGGAGAGAAGGGTACCATCGCCATCTCTGTGTCATAATCAGCAGGTACATCCCAGTCTGGAGGAGATGTGGCTGGACACACTGGTGACAATGCCTGATGCAATGATGGCAAGGGGGCTGGCAGAATTGGCCCAGCAGGCTGCACCAACAGACCAGATGCTAGAGGTGAACTGGCACTGGTGCTGGGAAACAGGAACCCCATGGTGCCAGAGAGCAGCACAGGAAATAGGCAGGCAGCCATTGGGAGGGTGTTGGGGGGGGGGGGGGGGGGTTGCCTCCATGGTAGGCAATGATGGGCTCGAGGCAGAAGGCAGCAGGGCAGGCTGCAGTGATGGCTGCCTCACCAGCAAACTGGTAGCTTCTGGTAGTGAGGAGGAGTGCAGTCATCAAAGTGGTGGGACAACAGCCCATCAGTTATATGGTTGTCACAAGGACAGTGTCCCCATCAGCGGAAAACAGTGGTCGGTAAACCCTTGCACCCACACCAGTGATCCCAGTGCGAAGAGGTCAGATGAAGCCAACCACAACAGGTGCAATGCAGGCTGCAGAAGCTGGAGGAGTGTGTATGTGGCTGTCAGCCATGAAGCAACTCAGCCACGCTCTGCTCTCACACCGATGTTAAGCGATAGGTTCTCAGAAAAGGGACAAGGGCAGCATCCAGCAAAGAATCCACAACAAACTATTTCATTTAGGACTTGAATGAATGCAACAGTCATTCCACCTTGCCATTTGATTATGGGTGGAATGGCAGAGCCATAACATGATGAATACAATGATGGGAACAAAACAACTGAAAGAATGGGGCCCATTAATGGAAAGTAAGGTACAAAGCTACAACTCAATAGAGAAAACCCTCTACAGCATACAAATTGTGACCTCAGCCAATGTCGATGCAAGCCAGAGAATGTAAGGGAGCCAGGAAAAAGCATCCACGACCAAGGAATTCACAAATGCACCCGTACAGTTGACATGAATGCATCACTTTCGCTGGCATGTAGCAGACCATGTGGACAGAGACTTCCTGTGAGCTGCTAGTTGTCGGGCACACTGCCCCCAAACAGCAAAAAAATGGACAATTTTGTCATCAATCTCTGGCCAAAAAGCTTGTCTCCTACCTAATAGTTTAGTGCACAAAACTCCCCAATGGCCCCAGTGGAGAAGGCATAGAATGTCGCACCATAATGCAGGGGGAATGACTATTCTGGGAGCTGGGAGAGAGGTCTTACATGGACTACAGTGAAACACTGTTAAAACAGAGAGGTGATAATATAAGGAAAAATATTTGCACAGGGGGTTCAAAGGCTAATCCTGTAGTTTATGTGACCTGCCTGTGAATAAATTGAACCACCTGGTGGAGAAATTGGTTGGCAGCAATGGCAGCTGCTATCTACAAGCTTGTAATTGGAAAACCCTTGACTCCAGCCTTCATTACAATATGAAGATGTAAGCAAAGCAATTCTTCACAATCAAAGTTGGGATCAGGACCCACAGGAAGGCAGGACAAGGTGTCCACATTAGCATTTTTAGATGTAGGTCAAAAATGGATTTCACAGTTGTAGTGACAGAAGAACAGTGCCCAGTGTTTTAGATGGTTTGCTGCTTCGTCAGACAAGGAAGTGTGAGGGTTTATGATCAGTAATAAGGTTAAACTTTGATCTATATAAAAAATATGAAATTTCTTGAGAGCATAGACTATGCCAAGAGCTTCTTTTGCCACCTCAGGGTAACACTACTGGACCAGAGTGAGAGATTTCAAGACAAAAGTAATAGGTCATTCAGAGTCATCAGCATATCAGTGCACTAAGGCAATACCAAGGCCTTACTGTGAGACGTCAGTCACCAAAACTGTGTGCTTGTCTAATGTAGCTAAACATAGGGCCGAGTGTAGTTTGGATTTTGATATTTGTAAATCATTTTCGCAATCCAGGCCCCAGCAAAAATGTAGATTCTTGCATAACAGTACATGCAACAGGTGGGCCAATGTGGCTGCACTGGCAAGAATTTATGGTAGTAGGCTGTTTTCCCTAGGAAGGCCTGAAGTTCCATCATGAACGAGGGGTGATACATAGACGTAACTGCAGAGATATGGTATGGCAGAGGGTGAACCCCATTCTGCAAGACCTCAAAGCCTAAATAAATAACTGAAGGTTGAAAAAAACTGAGACTTTTTTGTGAGGTTAAACCATAAGCTTCTGGATTGTAAGACAGAAACAAAGTGCCTAAGTTTTCCGAGTGATTGGCCATGGAGGAGCCTGTGACAACAATATCATCCAGATAATTAATGCAACCCACAACAGGAATAGACAAATGCTCTAAAAAAACTTTGTTAAATAGCAGGGGCACTAGGCACACCAAATGTAAGGCACAAATATTAATAGAAACCAAAAGGAGCATTCAAAACCAAAACTCGACAAGACACTTCGTCCACAGGAACCACACTTCAGACAAATCAGTTTTAAAAAAGTACTAGCCACTCCATATTTTTACCAAAAGTTCCTCCTGGCATGAGAGGGAATATGTATACATGATCAACTGCACATCAACAGTAGTGGTGAAGTCACCACAGGGTAAAGTTTTCCCAATCGCTTCCAAATTACAGCCAGTGAAATGACCGGTCACTAGCCATTACAGGTTGTACCACTGCTAGAGATTGAAGTCTGTCCCACTCTGATTTCACTTGATCTTTCAGGGCGACAGGAACGGATGCACATGACAAAAATGAAGTCAAGCCATGCATTTCAAAGAAATATGAGCAGAAAAATTCGTAGCACACCTTACACCCTCTGAGAAAAAGTCTGAAAACTCTTCACACCATGTTTCCAACTGATAATATGGTACCTAATGGTCACATGGTGAACTGCATTGATGAGGGAAAATCCAAATGCCTGAAATGTGTCCATCTCTTTTCAACATTGGCATCACCAATCACAAAAAATGTAATGGAGTGAACAACTGACTTGTAAGAGGCAGATCCTGTAAATTGTACCAACAATGCAATGTTCTGTTTGTTGTAACAGACCAGCTTCTGCATGACCAGTATCAACAGCAGCAAGCTTAAACTCACATACGTTTGAGAATTCAATAACATATCTGCAGCACTTGTATTGAGCTATAACCGGATCATCTGGCGAAAAACACTTGATTTGATAAGCAACATGGGAGGAGTCACAAGCATTTGAGTCACACAGTTTACGTCCATGTCCATACCCTGAGCAACCTTCAATGAATGTCAGAGGGAGGCGATGGGGCCTTTATTCTGGCAAGTATTAAAAGTAGCCCAGCACTCAGTGCATGCCAAACATTCATGCTGGACAAAAAAGAAGGGACAAGATGGAAACAGAGAATGCTGATTGTGTGCTGTGATGGTTTTGGCTGCTTTGCTTGTCCTTGTTCAGCTCGGTGCTGGGCCTATATATTTATTGCCACTACTACCACTTCCTAATGCAAGCTATCTGTTGTCCTAGTGGTAACATCTTGTGACAGCAGTGCTTCATCATCCCACATTTCAATTTGGTCACCTACTGCCTGATAAGCTTCAAAAGACTGTGCTATTTGCAAAACTTCTGCCAATGGGGAGGGTGGTGGGGTGTTTAACAGAGTAAAGCCTTCTGGTGCACCTCCTTGTCTGGAGTTAAACAGATAACTATGTCACACACCATACAGTTTGCATAAGAATCACTATGGACATCAGTAACAAACTGACTGTTATGGGTTAGGCCATGAAGTTTGGCTGCCCAGACACTGTATGATGAATTTTTTTTTATTTTTATTTTTTGCAGCATTCGTAAAATTCAACTTGTGATGCTATGACATGCATTCATGGTAGTTGGACAAAAACTGGACAAATGATCAAAAGTAAGAGCTTCTGTTTCTTGAAAAGAAACAAGCTCAGGTTTACTGTTGATACACCTTACTGTTGCTACACCTTAGGTGGAATCCATGAGAGGATGAAGGCTCCGTGCAGATTCGAGTCTCACACCGAAAGCCAAAAAATGCTGTCTGACCCTTTTCTTTAAGTGTCCCAATCCATGACTTAATAATCCTATGGAGGAAAAATGGGTGGATAGACTAGGGGAATGGTACCCTGTCTGTTAATAGAAGCTGACATAGTGATCATGACTGAAATAAGCTCAAAGAAATCACAAGAAAATCACAGATCACCAAGATGATAAGGATATCCTGCAAACACATATGTGAATTGTAAATCACAGCAAAACATTCCAGAAATCCTGCCTATATATATCATTTAAAAAAGTACTGTAAAATGCTAAGTAATGTAATTAAATACTCAAAAAGTTCATATTTTAACACCAAAATCAACCAATCCTGTAATAAAATCGAAACAAACTGGGATATAATCAGGAGTGAGTCAGGTGTCAACAGTGCTAATAAACATGTACACTTTGTTTTAAATATTGATGATAAATATATAAGCAATCAAGAGATAGTTGCAAAAAAATTCAATCACCATTTCGTAAGATCTGCTGCACAAATAGGCTGCAATGGCTCCTTAGAAAGTGCCATGGAGATACTGAAACACAATTCTCCAAATCTAGTAAGTAAAATAAGTGTATCCCCCCTAACTAGTAACAAAGTAAAGAAAACCATTGTATCATTAAAAATTATAGAACGATCAGGTGTAGATAATATTTCCAATATTCTACAAAAAGCCTGCTCTGATCAATTATCCAAAGTTTTATCCAACATATATAATGCCTTATGTATCACGGGGGTCTTCCCAGATGGAATAAAGCTTGCTATAGTGAAGCCACTACACAAAACGGGAGACTCAACACATGTCACTAACTATTGCCCCATCTCTCTTTTGACCACTTTTGCAAAAGTCTTTGAAAAAATTACTGCATTCCAGAACTATACGGCACCTTGAAAACTTTCAAATGTCAGTGATAGTTTGGTTTCTGTAAAGGTATGCCCACTACTGGAGAAATATTTCCATTCACAAATGACATATTGGGATCCCTTGATATAAAAATGAAGCCAGTTGGGATATTTTGTGATCTCTCTTAGGCTTTTGACTCAGTGGATCACAAAATCTTTGTCAATAAAGCATTGCACTACAGCATCAGAGGGGCAGTGAGAAACTGGCTACAATCTTACTTAAATGGTAGGAAGCAGAAGGTAGCTATTGATAAGAGCAGCATAGCAGGGGATGAGGTGAAATCTGACTGGGGCACTGCACTCTATGAGTTCCTCAGGGGTCAGTTCTTGATCCACTGCTGTTTCTAATTTACATAAATGTCCAGCCTTTGTCAAACAAAACATGCAAGTTTACTATGTTTGCTGATGATACTAGCACTATGATAAACAACAAACAGTCCACTGACATAAGAGCTGAAGCCAACAAATTACTTTCAAAACTCTTAGCCTAACTCACTAACAGTGAACCTGAACAACCAATTACATCCACTTCAGCTTTGATCACGAAGTCCCACAAGAGATTCCTATTTTACATGAGAGTCATCAAATACAAAGAGTACACTGGACCAAATTCTTTGGACTCCTCATACACAGTAGGGTCAGCTGGCAACATCATATGCAATACACCATAAAAAATTGTCCTCTGCTGTTCTTACCATTAGGACAATCTCATAAAGTGGAGACATCTGTGACACAAAATATACTTATTTTGGGAACTTACATTCCATCATGTGCTTTGGAATTAACTTCTGGGGCACTTCACCTTCATCAAAGAAAATCTGCTTGCAGTAAAAAGGTGGTCCAAATAATGTGCAAAGTTTATTCAAGAACCTCCTGCCATAATTTGTTCAAGATGCTCGGGATACTTACTACAACATCCCAATATATTTACTTGATTATGAGTTTCATGGTTGAGAATCCTGCCCACTATGCAACAAGTGAAATGTTCCATGATCACAACACAGGGAGGAAGGCTAACCTCCACTGTGAACTAAAAGATCTATCTCAGGTGCAGAAAGGTGTACAGTACTCCAATGCTAAAGTTTTTAATTCACCGCCTGCATAGTAACAAGGCATTACTTAAAAGTAAATTAAAGATACATTTACTTCAAAAAGCTTTTTATTCATTAAATGAATTTTTTGACAGAGGGGCATAAAATTTGGATATATATATATATATATATATATATATATATATATATATATATATATATATATATATATATATATATATATATAAAAACAAAGATGATGTGACTTACCAAATGAAAGTGCTGGCAGGTCGACAGACACAAACTAACACAAACATACACACAAAAGGGAGAGGGTAAGGAGTCATTCCAGTCCCTTAAAACCCACATCCTTTCGTCTTTCCCTCTCCTTCCCTCTTTCCTGATGAGGCAACAGTTTGTTGCGAAAGCTTGAATTTTGTGTGTATGTTTGTGTTAGTTTGTGTGTCTGTCGACCTGCCAGCACTTTCATTTGGTAAGTCACATCATCTTTGTTTTTAGGTATATATTTTTCCTTCGTGGAATGTTTCCTTCTATTATATATATATATATATATACAGGGCTATTACAAATGATTGAAGCGATTTCATAAATTCACTGTAGCTCCATTCATTGACATATGGTCACGACACACTACGGATACGTAGAAAAACTCATAAAGTTTTGTTCGACTGAAGCCACACTTCAGGTTTCTGCCGCCAGAGCGCTCGACAGCGCAGTGAGACAAAATGGCGACAGGAGCCGAGAAAGCGTATGTCGTGCTTGAAATGCACTCACATCAGTCAGTCATAACAGTGCAACGACACTTCAGGACGAAGTTCAACAAACATCCACCAACTGCTAACTCCATTCGGCGATGGTATGCGCAGTTTAAAGCTTCTGGATGCCTCTGTAAGGGGAAATCAACGGGTCGGCCTGCAGTGAGCGAAGAAACGGTTGAACGCGTGCAGGCAAGTTTCACGCATAGTGATGTGAAAGATTCAGTGTTTATAAACCTCCTCTACCAAGAAACGTGCCAGAACTGTGAGCTCGCATCAACAATGCTATCGCACTCATTGATGGGGACATGCTGTGCCGAGTGTGGGAGGAACTTCATTATCGGCTTGATGTCTGCCGAATCACTAAAGGGGCACATATCGAACATTTGTGAATGCCTAAAAAAACTTTTTGAGTTTTTGTATGTGTGTGCAAAGCATTGTGAAAATATCTCAAATAATAAAGTTATTGTAGAGCTGTGAAATCGCTTCAATCATTTGTAATAACCCTGTATATATTTTCACTGCTTGTTTGTCACATTTTAAATAACATGTGTTAATCCTTGTCTTTATCCCTCTGCTTACTTCTTCTGTTGTAGTTTCATATTATGTGCTTTCCCTGCAACTGTTTTTGTAAAATAAATATTATGTTCTATGGCTATTTTTGTAAAGTAACTACTATGTTCTATGTAAATACATTTGTATAATATTTAAGTCATTCCATATCCCTGTGTCTCAGATGCATTAATGATCTAAGAAATAAGTATATACATAAATAAGATAAAAATAAGTTCAATCAGAGCCAGTAGTGCAGCATCCATAATGAATAAACCCGATGAAAATGCACTTAAAGATTGCACATGCAGAAACCATCCCATCCTTGTCACAATTCGTGTAGTATCCAAGAAATACATGAGACTGGTCCAAGTAACACAGATATGATTTTATACATGAATCTCAGAACAATAATTGATAACAGCCTCTTGTGGATCCCCATGTAACAAGAAACACTGATGTGAACAGTACACTGAATGGACATAAGAGAATAAGCTAGTGCTGCTCTGTGGATATATATGTGTGAGTCACAAACAGATGGATTGGTGAAGACCTTGCTGCATGCATGCCTCCAACAAGTGACTTCAGTGATACAGTTGGTGGCCAATTCGAACACACACATGTGGTGACACCAAACACGGTGCACTCACACTCACATGCACTATTTGCAGGATACAGCAATAATTTTTCAAAGTAAAGATGTCATACAAAGACACCTATTGGTTTATGCACTTAAGTGTTTATACCATCTCATCCTTATCGCATCACACAGAAATTTGTTAAGTTGTAATGTATTTTCGACATTCCTTGTCAAAACATTTTTAGATTCTGTGAGGCACATAGATTTTGGACAAGTCAAAAGTAATTTTCTTCACTCTGATTATTTGGTATATCAACATCGACATTCTGTAATTACAAAATCTGACACGTAATTCTTTTTAACAATAGATAATGCTAACAGCGTTTGTCTTGTTTTTAAATATAAAAAATAAGTTGTCAATTGTTTCCCACCTTATAATATTCTGAAATAAAATTTTACAAAATGTGAAACACTTAATAAAAGCCTAGTTGCTATATTTCAGTTCACTACTTAGCTGGCTTTTTCTAGCACCAGAAACATTTATACCAAGAGAAACTCTCTAACTAATAGCTTTCTAACACATGGTTCTAGGCATTATTGGATCACTCACTGAACCAATCTAGAATGCTACCTAGTAATTTGTCAAAGTTTCTAGTTTTTAAAACTACAGCAATCAAAAAACATTTGAACTCAATTAATTATTAAATATAATTATTTTTATTAAAATTCCTTTATACATTGTTTTTCATATTTGAAAATTGCCTACATGTTTTTGACAGTTCAGTAACCAGAAAATGTTTAGTGGTAAAAGATACCAAAATGTAAACGTTTTTAAATGTATAATTTGTGAAAATATTGTAAATATGTGTTGCACACAGACAAAGATGCTTCAGATTTTTTGAAATATGTCAATAAACCTTGAAGTATGCGTCTGTTTGTCTATGATAATAGTTGTATCATACTGTCAGACACAAACAGTAGCACAGTCACAATAAATCAAAGTTTATTCTTCTTCCACATACAAGCAAACAACAGTTTAGAGTATAGACACAAACGTAGAAACAGTCCAGGTACTGATACAAGCAGTTGCTGACAATAAGTAACACAGTATGAGAGTGAGTGCCTAATGCACTGTGGTTATAAAGAGGAGGGCTCCAGTAGATGGCATGGTGGATGCCATGCCTTGTGCACAAGTCACGTGGCCCACTACAAGTAGCCTCTGATGACTGACCCATGCAGCTGCCATTGGTGGAATATTCCAAATGTACACTATATGATCAAAAGTATCCAGACACCTGGCTGAAAATTACTTATGAGTTTGTGTGCCCTCCATCGATAATACTGGAATTCAATATGGTGTTGGCCCACCCTTAGCCTTGATGACAGCTTTCACTCTCACAGGCATATGTTCAGTCAGGTGCTGGAAGGTTTCTTGGGGAATGCCAGCCCATTCTTCACAGAGTGCTGCACTGAGGAGAGGTATCAATGTCAGTCGGTGAGACCTGGCATGAAGTTGGTTTTCCAAAACATCCCAAAGGTGTTTTATAGGATTCAGGTCAGGACTCTGTGAAAGCCAGTCCATTACAGGGATGTTATTGTCATGTAACCACTCTGCCACAGGCTGTGCATTATGAACAGACGCTCGATCATCTAGAAAGATTCAATCGCCATCCCCGAATTGCTCTTCAACAATGGGAAGCAAAAAGGCCCTTAAAACATAAATTTAGTTAGGCCTGTGCTGTGATAGTGCGATGTGATACCCAATCACCTGACCATGTTCGTAGTCCATGAGATCTGCGGAGCTCCGCATTCTGCTCTCTCACAATGTCTAATGACTACAGAGTCACTGACATGGAGTACCTACAGTAGGTGGCAGCACAATGCACCTAATATGAAAAATGTAGGTTTTTGAGGGTGCCAGATACTTTTGATCACATAGTGTAGCATGCCAGTGGCCTGGTGCTATGGCACATATCCAAGTATTTCGTATGTGGTTATAGCACTAGCATTGTTATCTGATACTATTAATTTGAATTTTAACCAGAAGGCTATAGTTATTGTCTCTTGTAGGATTCTGTAAGTAAAAACCACTGTAATATTTAGATTCTCTGTCTCTATACTGCTGTGGTATTTGGCTTTCCAAGCTTTATACAACAGCTCTAACAAATACTCTCTTTGATCACATAAACTCATTTCAGTGCCAGTGATTTGAAGCAGGACTAATTTATAAAAATGTTCTTAATTTGCATGTTAACCACTTCATTTTCTCCTTGGTTGTTGCTATTTCTGTAATTTATAATTTTCCGTGTATGAACTACATCTACATTTTACAGCCTCTTATCTTTTTTCTTTTATTGTTGTATTTCCATAAACACAATGTTTCTCACCTTTAACCAGTTTCTTATGAGCTCATGAAAAATGATATTCTTATTTAAAAATGAAATGATTACTACAATTCTAACATAGCAGACCATATGTCAAATTCTTTACACAACCCAAGAGAATACATTTGCCAAGATGCTGATTGTTATTTAGTATGAACTAATATAGGCTGCAGCAGTCCACTCACCCCACCACCATCCCACACTGAACCCAGGGTTATTGTTCAGTTCAGCCCCCCATGGAACCCTCCCCCCGGGAACGTCTCACACCAGATGAGTGTAACACCAATTTTTGCGTGGTAGAGTAATGATGGTGTACGCGTACATGGAGAAAGAGTCACCGAGGCAGATGGAAAACCACCTTAAAAACCATCCACAGACTGGCCGCCACACTGGACCTTGACACTAAACTGCTGGGTGGATTCGTGCCAGGAACTGGCATGTCTTCCCGCCTGGAAAGCGGTGCGTTAGACTGCATGGCTAACCTAGTATGAATTAAGTTAAACACCCCACCAGAATACTTCAGTATAAGATTTTGATGATGTCACTGTCATTATTCCATCTTGTATTTTCCGTTGTTCAGTTTAATATTTTTTTTATTGGTTTATCATAGTTGGGTGTGAAGGAGACTACTACTTGTATAATGCTTTCCAGTGACTCCCACTATCTTCATAGAGACAGTTTTTCTTCATATCCATATCCAAAGTTATGTTTTCTGATCTGTGTAGTCGTAAGTCAATTTAATTTTTTACATAGTCTCTTAATTACAGTGTGACTTGTTTAAACAATGTTATTCAATGTAACGGATGTTATTAAAATATTTTTTTAAATGTTGGCACTACACTAGATTGAAAATTGATTAAGGCAATATAGTTCATCAAATTTTATACAGCACTGATTTTAAAGAGTTTGCTCACGGATGACAGATATTGCAGAATTTTGCACATGGTTAACTTTTAAAGCTAAACTTAATTCTTGATGACTGAGAGTACAAACAGTGTGTTGTCATAGATGTGTAGACCTAATGAAAGCATTGAGACAGGAATAACAAGGTTTGCAGCAAATTTTCTGAAATGGGGGTGCTTGTTACAGTCTAACCTGTGAAGTGATGGCAAGATCCCAACACATCTAGTCCCACCCTGGTTGTCCACTCTGACCAGCCTCATGAAAGAGTTTTATACCAATTACATCAATAAGAGATGGAGATATGCCTTGCCTCTTGGTACTCAAAACAAGTTCAGACATTGTTTCAGAAGCAATGAAAACAGCATGCCATATTTAAAGGAATGTAAAACCTGCAAGATTAACAACAACTTTCAGATGCTCAAAACTTAGCTTATACTTCAATGACAGATTTTTCAACAGTTTCCATAGCAAAACTATGTCTAAAAACCTGACAGAAAATCCAAAGAGATTCTTGTTGTATGTAAAACACAACCAGTATCTTCACTGCCTGATGGCCATGGTCATGTTACTGTTGACGGCTACACTAAAGTGGAGTTACTAAACACAGTTTTCCAAAATTCCTTTACCAAAGAAGATGCAGTTAACATTCCAGAATTCAAATCAGTAATAGCAGCCAATATGAATAATCTGGAAGTAGATACCCTCAGTGTAGCAAAGCAACTAAAGTTACCTAATAATGGTATTCTGGCCCAGAACATATACCAATCAGATTCCTTTTTGAGTATGTTAATGAAGTAGGTTAATTTTTAGCAAACCCCATTCAACCTTTCACTCAACAAAAGATCCATACCTAAAGACTGTAACATCACACAGGTTACACCAATACACAAGAAATGAAACAGAAGTAATCCACTGAACCATAGATCCATATCACTCACACTGATCTGCATAGGGATTTGGAACATATACTGTGACTGAACATTGTGAAACGCTTGGAAGAAAATAGTCTGTTGACACATAGACAGCACATACACAGAAAATATTGTCCTTGTGAAACACAACTGGCTCTTCATTTGCATGATGTACTGGTGATTATTGGCAGCAGATCTCAAGTCCATTTCATATTTCTAGACTTCTAGAAGGCTTTTGTCAGGATTCCCCACAAGCAGATTCTAATCAACTTGTGTGCCCATGGAGTATCAACTCAGTTGTGCAGCTGGGTATGTTATATCTTGTCAGAAAGGTCCCAGTTCACAGTAACTGATGGTAAATCGTCCAGTGAAACCAAAGTGATATCCGGGGTTCCCCAAGGGAGAGTTATAGGTCCTCTACTATTCTTAATATATATACATGTCAATTAGACAGTAATCATGTACATGTATTTACATTCATTAATATCTCATGAAACATTGTATTTTGGGTTACTTGTATTTTAGAAAAAATACTTCAGTGCAAAAATCATTTCACAGTAATGATGTCTAGTTCTCAATAACTGTGTAGAAACCTCAATAAGCTATTTGTAATTTAAATTACATCCTACATCAACAAACATGCTCCACAAGCCAACATGAAGTGCATGGCAGAGTGTGCCACATATCCCACCACTCATTTTCTCTCCTGTTCCACTCACAAACAGAGCAAGGAAAAACAACTGCCCATAAGTCTCCATGCAAGTGCTAACTTCTCTCATCTTACCTTTGTGATCATTACATGAAATGTATATCGATTGCAGTAGAATTGTTCTGCAGTTGGCTTCAAATGACATTTCTCTAAATTTCCTGAAGAACGTCTCTTTAAAAGAAGGTTATCTTCCCACCAGGGGTTCCCATTTCAGTTCATGAAGAATCTCCATAATACCTTCACGCTAATCAAACCTACAGGTTACAAATCTGGCAGCATCTCTCTGAATTGTTTCATTGTCTTCCTTTAATCTGACCTGGGAAGGATCCCAAACACTCAAGCAGTTCTCAAGAAGGGGTCACACCAATGTTCTATATGCTACTTCATTTGCAGATGAACCACACTTTCCTAAAATTCCACACTTTCCTAAAATTCTCCCAATAAACTGAAGTTGAGCATTCACCTTCCCTATAGCATCTCTATATGTCCATTCCATTTCATATTGCTTTGCAGAGTTATACCTGCATACATAATAGATGTGACTGTGTCCGGCAGCACACTACTAGTGCTATATTTAAAAATTATTATGGGTTTGTTTTTCTTACTAATCTGCAATAACTTACATTTTTCTACATTTATAGCTAGCTGCCATTCATCATACCAACTACAAATTCTATCTAAGTCACCCTGTAACCTCCAACAGTCAGTCAAGAGTAAACCCAAATGTCACCAAGGCTGTTTTGACTATGCTGCAGAAGTTTCACTGGGAAGCCCTTACATATCCTCCATACAATCCTAATCTCTCCACTTGTAATTTCCGTGATTTTGGTGCCCTGAAGGCAGACATTCATGGTCGCTAATTTGCTTAGATCAAGAGGTGCACACCTTGGTACAATCATGTTTCCACAGGCAACTGCAAACATTTGTCCATGAAGTCATTGACCATCTTGTCTCACAATGGGATAAATGTAAAAGCAATCATGGCAATTACTTTTGAAATAATAAAAAGTTTACTTACTTTTCTCCATCTGTCTCATTTTCATTTGAATGCATCCAAGACATAGCTGAAATGCTGACTGTAGTGTTAAGACAGTAGGTTGAAGGATCCTATCCTTATAATGTACAGCTCTCAAATTATGGTCCACAGCTATGAGGACATCAATACCCATACATGATGTTGCCAGAAAACACAAATGGCTTTGCTCCTTACTGAACCCAACAGACTGCAAGCATGAGACCTGAACTGGTGCCTACCCACCAACACACTCTTCTTCAATGATCATCAGGCATCACAAAAATCCTGCAGTCATTGGTGAAGAGACCCCAGCACCACTCATCCAGGATACATTCCATATGTCCCCTTGCTAACATTCTTTGTGCACCTTAACATTGTGTGATTTGTGCTATTGTTTGTAATCAATCCCCAGAGTTCAAGTTCATTGTGTGGAGACAGCTATCTATCCTTTGGATCAACATACTCTTCTCAGCTGCATCCAAAAAGACAGCACAGGTTGGAGATAGAGCATACTCTATTCAGTTTTACTCAGAAATAGATTTACTTGAACTTCATTGCAGAGCTGACTGTAAACACTGATTTTCTACAGGCAAAAGAATATTGCAAAAGAGGTTTCCAATCAAAAAATATAAATTATCAAAATTATGAGTGTGATGCAAGACTTTTATTGGCCTTCCACTAAACATAAATCAAATGTAATTAGTACTTTTCAGAGATGTCACAAATGTTGCAATTACTTCTGTTAGAGAGAGAAATCAAGAGAAGACATTGTTAACCAAGTTTTTCAAAGAACTATTAAATGGTACTCTGAAAAATGACTCTTCCTTAAATGTGAAAAAAACAGTATATGGAGTTATTTACAAGGAATGGATACCTTCTTTAGTTGATGCTGCACAGCTTATGGATATTTGTGGCAAATCATATTGTACTGCCATCAAATGTAACAAAAAATCTTCATTATTGCTACCAGTTTCAATAACTGCTAATCTGCATCAGGCACAATAAGTAATATTTTTGTTGAGTATGATTCAAATCAATTGTGAATGATGATGATGAACAGCAACAGTTTACACTGATAGCTTACCAGATATAGACTGGGACACTCAGATGTTTAGTACGGGTGGTAGGGACAGAGCATTGAGTGACATTATACTGAGTGCACTACCCGAAAATTACCTCGAGCAATTAAACAGAGAACTGATTCGTGGAGATAACATCTTGGACCTACTGATAACAAACAGACCCAAACTTTTCGACTCTGTAAGTGCAGAACAGGGAATCAGTGATCATAAGCCCATTGCAGCATCCCTGAATATGGAAGTTAATAGGAATATAAAAAAAGGGAGGAAGGTTTATCTGTTTAGCAAGAGTAATGGTAGGCAGATTTCAGACTACCTAACACATCAAAACAAAAATTTCTGTTCCGACACTGACAATGTTGAGTGTTTATGGAAAAAGTTCAAGGCAATCGTAAAATGCATTTTAGACAGGTACGTGCTGAGTAAAACTTGAGGGATGGGAAAAACCCACCATGGTTCAACAACAAAGTTAGGAAACTACTGCGAAAGCAAAGAGAGCTTCACTCCAAGTTTAAATGCAGCCAAAACCTCTCAGACAAACAGAAGCTAAACGATGTCAAAGTTAGCGTAAGGAGGGCTATGCGTGAAGCATTCAGTGAATTCGAAAGTAAAATTCTATGTACCGACTTGACAGAAAATCCTAGGAAGTTCTGGTCTTACGTTAAATCAGTAAGTGGCTCGAAACAGCATATCCAGACACGCCGGGATGATAATGGCATTGAAACAGAGGATGACACGCGTAAAGCTGAAATACTAAACACCTTTTTCCAAAGCTGTTTCACAGAGGATGACCGCACTGCAGTTCCATCTCTAAATCCTCGCACAAACGAAAAAATGGTTGACATCAAAATAAGTGTCCAAGGAATAGAAAAGCAACTGGAATCACTCAACAGAGGGAAGTCCACTGGACCTGATGGGATACCAATTCGATTCTACACAGATTACGCGAAAGAACTTGCCCCCATTCTAACAGCCGTGTACCGCAAGTCTCTAGAGGAACGGAAGGTTCCAAATGACTGGAAAAGAGCACAGGTAGTCCCAGTCTTCAAGAAGGGTCGTCAAGCAGATGCGCAAAACTATAGACCTATATCTCTGATGTCGATCTGTTGTAGAATTTTAGAACATGTTTTTTGCTCGAGTATCATGTTGTTTTTGGAAACCCAGAATCTACTCTATAGGAATCAACATGGATTCCAAAAACAGCGATCGTGTGAGACCCAACTCACTTTATTTGTTCATGAGACCCAGAAAATATTAGATACAGGCTCCCAGGTAGATGCTATTTTCCTTGACTTCCGGAAGGCGTTCAATACAGTTCCACACTGTCGCCTGATAAACAAAGTAAGAGCCTACGGAATATCAGACCAGCTGTGTGGCTGGATTGAAGAGTTTTTAGCAAACAGAACACAGCATGTTGTTATCAATGGAGAGACGTCTACAGATGTTAAAGTAACCTCTGGCGTGCCACAGGGGAGTGTTATGGGACCATTGCTTTTCACAATATATATAAATGACCTAGTAGATAGTGTCGGAAGTTCCATGCGTCTTTTCGCAGATGATGCTGTAGTATACAGAGAAGTTGCAGCATTAGAAAATTGTAGCAAAATGCAGGAACATCTGCAGCGGATAGGCACTTGGTGCAGGGAGTGGCAACTGACCCTTAACATAGACAAATGTAATGTATTGCAAATGCATAGAAAGAAGGATCCTTTATTGTATGATTATATGATAGCAGAACCAACACTAGTAGCAGTTCCCAGAATGAGATTTTCACTCTGCAGCGGAGTGTGCGCTGATATGAAACTTCCTGGCAGATTAAAACTGTGTGCCCGACCGAGACTCGAACTCGGGACCTTTGCCTTTCGCGGGCAAGTGCTCTACCAACTGAGCTACCGAAGCACGACTCACGACCGGTACTCACAGCTTTACTTCTGCCAGTACCTCGTCTCCTACCTTCCAAACTTTACAGAAGCTCTCCTGCGAACCTTGCAGAACTAGCACTCCTGAAAGAAAGGATATTGCGGAGACATGGCTTAGCCACAGCCTGGGGGATGTTTCCAGAATGAGATTTTCACTCTGCAGCGGAGTGAGCGCTGATATGAAACTTCCTGGCAGATTAAAACTGTGTGCCCGACCGAGACTCGAACTCGGGACCTTTGCCTTTCGCGGGCAAGTGCTCTACCAACTGAGCTACCGAAGCACGACTCACGACCGGTACTCACAGCTTTACTTCTGCCAGTACCTCGTCTCCTACCTTCCAAACTTTACAGGAGCTCTCCTGCGAACCTTGCAGAACTAGCACTCCTGAAAGAAAGGATATTGCGGAGACATGGCTTAGCCACAGCCTGGGGGATGTTTCCAGAATGAGATTTTCACTCTGCAGCGGAGTGTGCGCTGATATGAAACTTCCTGGCAGATTAAAACTGTGTGCCCGACCGAGACTCGAACTCGGGACCTTTGCCTTTCGCGGGCAAGTGCTCTACCAACTGAGCTACCGAAGCACGACTCACGACCGGTACTCACAGCTTTACTTCTGCCAGTACCTCGTCTCCTACCTTCCAAACTTTACAGAAGCTCTCCTGCGAACCTTGCAGAACTAGCACTCCTGAAAGAAAGGATATTGCGGAGACATGGCTTAGCCACAGCCTGGGGGATGTTTCCAGAATGAGATTTTCACTCTGCAGCGGAGTGTGCGCTGATATGAAACTTCCTGGCAGATTAAAACTGTGTGCCCGACCGAGACTCGAACTTGGGACCTTTGCCTTTCGCGGGCAAGTGCTCTACCAACTGAGCTACCGAAGCACGACTCACGACCGGTACTCACAGCTTTACTTCTGCCAGTACCTCGTCTCCTACCTTCCAAACTTTACAGGAGCTCTCCTGCGAACCTTGCAGAACTAGCACTCCTGAAAGAAAGGATATTGCGGAGACATGGCTTAGCCACAGCCTGGGGGATGTTTCCAGAATGAGATTTTCACTCTGCAGCGGAGTGAGCGCTGATATGAAACTTCCTGGCAGATTAAAACTGTGTGCCCGACCGAGACTCGAACTCGGGACCTTTGCCTTTCGCGGGCAAGTGCTCTACCAACTGAGCTACCGAAGCACGACTCACGACCGGTACTCACAGCTTTACTTCTGCCAGTACCTCGTCTCCTACCTTCCAAACTTTACAGGAGCTCTCCTGCGAACCTTGCAGAACTAGCACTCCTGAAAGAAAGGATATTGCGGAGACATGGCTTAGCCACAGCCTGGGGGATGTTTCCAGAATGAGATTTTCACTCTGCAGCGGAGTGTGCGCTGATATGAAACTTCCTGGCAGATTAAAACTGTGTGCCCGACCGAGACTCGAACTCGGGACCTTTGCCTTTCGCGGGCAAGTGCTCTACCAACTGAGCTACCGAAGCACGACTCACGACCGGTACTCACAGCTTTACTTCTGCCAGTACCTCGTCTCCTACCTTCCAAACTTTACAGAAGCTCTCCTGCGAACCTTGCAGAACTAGCACTCCTGAAAGAAAGGATATTGCGGAGACATGGCTTAGCCACAGCCTGGGGGATGTTTCCAGAATGAGATTTTCACTCTGCAGCGGAGTGTGCGCTGATATGAAACTTCCTGGCAGATTAAAACTGTGTGCCCGACCGAGACTCGAACTTGGGACCTTTGCCTTTCGCGGGCAAGTGCTCTACCAACTGAGCTACCGAAGCACGACTCACGACCGGTACTCACAGCTTTACTTCTGCCAGTACCTCGTCTCCTACCTTCCAAACTTTACAGAAGCTCTCCTGCGAACCTTGCAGAACTAGCACTCCTGAAAGAAAGGATATTGCGGAGACATGGCTTAGCCACAGCCTGGGGGATGTTTCCAGAATGAGATTTTCACTCTGCAGCGGAGTGTGCGCTGATATGAAACTTCCTGGCAGATTAAAACTGTGTGCCCGACCGAGACTCGAACTCGGGACCTTTGCCTTTCGCGGGCAAGTGCTCTACCAACTGAGCTACCGAAGCACGACTCACGACCGGTACTCACAGCTTTACTTCTGCCAGTACCTCGTCTCCTACCTTCCAAACTTTACAGAAGCTCTCCTGCGAACCTTGCAGAACTAGCACTCCTGAAAGAAAGGATATTGCGGAGACATGGCTTAGCCACAGCCTGGGGGATGTTTCCAGAATGAGATTTTCACTCTGCAGCGGAGTGTGCGCTGATATGAAACTTCCTGGCAGATTAAAACTGTGTGCCCGACCGAGACTCGAACTCGGGACCTTTGCCTTTCGCGGGCAAGTGCTCTACCAACTGAGCTACCGAAGCACGACTCACGACCGGTACTCACAGCTTTACTTCTGCCAGTACCTCGTCTCCTACCTTCCAAACTTTACAGAAGCTCTCCTGCGAACCTTGCAAGAACTAGCACTCCTGAAAGAAAGGATATTGCGGAGACATGGCTTAGCCACAGCCTGGGGGATGTTTCCAGAATGAGATTTTCACTCTGCAGCGGAGTGTGCGCTGATATGAAACTTCCTGGCAGATTAAAACTGTGTGCCCGACCGAGACTCGAACTCGGGACCTTTGCCTTTCGCGGGCAAGTGCTCTACCAACTGAGCTACCGAAGCACGACTCACGACCGGTACTCACAGCTTTACTTCTGCCAGTACCTCGTCTCCTACCTTCCAAACTTTACAGAAGCTCTCCTGCGAACCTTGCAGAACTAGCACTCCTGAAAGAAAGGATATTGCGGAGACATGGCTTAGCCACAGCCTGGGGGATGTTTCCAGAATGAGATTTTCACTCTGCAGCGGAGTGTGCGCTGATATGAAACTTCCTGGCAGATTAAAACTGTGTGCCCGACCGAGACTCGAACTCGGGACCTTTGCCTTTCGCGGGCAAGTGCTCTACCAACTGAGCTACCGAAGCACGACTCACGACCGGTACTCACAGCTTTACTTCTGCCAGTACCTCGTCTCCTACCTTCCAAACTTTACAGAAGCTCTCCTGCGAACCTTGCAGAACTAGCACTCCTGAAAGAAAGGATATTGCGGAGACATGGCTTAGCCACAGCCTGGGGGATGTTTCCAGAATGAGATTTTCACTCTGCAGCGGAGTGTGCGCTGATATGAAACTTCCTGGCAGATTAAAACTGTGTGCCCGACCGAGACTCGAACTCGGGACCTTTGCCTTTCGCGGGCAAGTGCTCTACCAACTGAGCTACCGAAGCACGACTCACGACCGGTACTCACAGCTTTACTTCTGCCAGTACATCGTCTCCTACCTTCCAAACTTTACAGAAGCTCTCCTGCGAACCTTGCAGAACTAGCACTCCTGAAAGAAAGGATATTGCGGAGACATGGCTTAGCCACAGCCTGGGGGATGTTTCCAGAATGAGATTTTCACTCTGCAGCGGAGTGTGCGCTGATATGAAACTTCCTGGCAGATTAAAACTGTGTGCCCGACCGAGACTCGAACTCGGGACCTTTGCCTTTCGCGGGCAAGTGCTCTACCAACTGAGCTACCGAAGCACGACTCACGACCGGTACTCACAGCTTTACTTCTGCCAGTACCTCGTCTCCTACCTTCCAAACTTTACAGAAGCTCTCCTGCGAACCTTGCAGAACTAGCACTCCTGAAAGAAAGGATATTGCGGAGACATGGCTTAGCCACAGCCTGGGGGATGTTTCCAGAATGAGATTTTCACTCTGCAGCGGAGTGTGCGCTGATATGAAACTTCCTGGCAGATTAAAACTGTGTGCCCGACCGAGACTCGAACTCGGGACCTTTGCCTTTCGCGGGCAAGTGCTCTACCAACTGAGCTACCGAAGCACGACTCACGACCGGTACTGGCAGAAGTAAAGCTGTGAGTACCGGTCGTGAGTCGTGCTTCGGTAGCTCAGTTGGTAGAGCACTTGCCCGCGAAAGGCAAAGGTCCCGAGTTCGAGTCTCGGTCGGGCACACAGTTTTAATCTGCCAGGAAGTTTCACTAGTAGCAGTTACTTCTGTAAAATATCTGGTAATATGCATGCGGAATGATTTTAAGTGGAATGATCACATAAAATTAATTGTTGGCAAGGCGGGTACCAGGTTGAGATTCATTGGGAGAGTCCTTAGAAAATGTAGTCCATCAACAAAGGAGGTGGCTTACAAAACACTCGTTCCACCTATACTTGAGTATTGCTCATCAGCGTGGGATCCGTACCAGATCGGGTTGATGGAGGAGATAGAGAAGATCCAAAGAAGAGCGGCACATTTCGAAGTGGCAGACTCTGGAAGAGAGGCGCTCTGCATCGCGGTGTAGCTTGCTCGCCAGGTTTCGAGAGGGTGCATTTCTGGATGAGGTATCGAATATATTGCTTCCCCCTACTTATACCTCCTAAGGAGATCACGAATGTAAAATTAGAGAGATTCGAGTGCGCACGGAGGCTTTCAGACAGTTGTTCTTCCCGCGAACCATACGCGACTGGAACAGAAAAGGGAGGTAATGACAGTGGCACATTAAGTGCCCTCCGCCACACACCATTTGGTGGCTTGCGGAGTATAAATGTAGATGTAGATGTAGATGTAGAATAATAAATGTTTTCATGGCATCTGATGGTGATATAAAATGATTTTCAATAAAAAGAATACCACCATCCATTAATATAGAATATGGACAGGAGTAACTAAATCGGATAGAATGTACCAAAGTTTGGAAGTAAATATTGATGAAAATTTGAACTGGAAGAAACATACAACTAAGGTGCTCTAACAGTAAAGTTCAGATACATAATTTTAAGCTTCCTCAGTTAATCAAATGCCTGTATTGCCCTAGGCTGTCTAGCCAGATGCAGTCACTTAGAAAGCACATTATTCCAACAGCATTCCTTCCCATCATCCAGGTGATACCTGTAAAATGAGCATCTTTGCTACTCTTATCATTCCCTATCACTCCCCTCACTACCCAGCCCAGTGGTGGATTGACAGTTGTCAAGTGATGGGCATGAACTCCTGTCACTCAATGTTTCTGCCTCCCCATCAGGTATGAAAGACGATCTCAGTCAACTTTGTGTCTTCAGTTAGCTGAGCACTTGGTCCCACACTTTACGGAGAGTGAAGCTACTGTCTGTACTGATCAGGCCATTGGCCACTCATATTTCAGCAGTCTCATTGAGAACACAATCCCAAAATGGCAACATCTATCTTAACACTTTCGTTTGTTCATTAAGTCCCTTGTAGCCATGCAGTGTTCTGCAAATGGGTCTGTTGACTTTGGTGTCTCCTGAGCTCCTGACACCTTTCTTTGATTGTCTGCACAGGCAGTCTGATTTCTGCCTTACCAGATGAAGAAAACTTACCAAGGGAACTCACTCACATTAAGGATGCATTCAAAAATGGATAGAGTGACAGAGAAATCTGATGCACTTTCAGACAAAAGATACAGGTCCAGCAAACAGAACATGACAAGGAAGATGAGACAATGGCATGCTTGAAGTACAGATGCAAAGTATTGCACAAAATCAACAGAATCTTGACTTGTCATAACATTAAATGTGTTATCCGTCCACTTGAAAAACCCATGTGAACTATTAGGTGAGATCAAAGGGGACGTGTGGCTCTGTAAATTGCATGTCTATCACATTCCATTCAGTACACTGGATAGATTGTGTGGACAGTCAAAAAAGGGTGACAGGAGCACAGGAGACACATCAAATTCAACCAGCCCACAAAACATTTAGTTGTGGAATAGTGTATGGCTGCTGGGAAACAAACAAAAGTGCTAAGAGAGACTTTATCATGTTGGGATTTGTTCTAAAGGAGATTGTAGAAATACAAATGGCCAATAACATAATCAACAGAGACAGTGCCTTCACTCTCAGTAAAGCATGGGACCTAGTGCTCAGGCATCTGAAGTCATAACATCAGCTGAGAGTGATTTCCATCTCTGATGGGATACTGGTAGACCAAGTGATAGGCAGGTGGCCTAAGGGACCAGCACCACATTTAAAACTGCTGCTCCCACCTCCGTACAACTGTCAAGCCTCTACATTTACTTTCACTCTATGTCCAGAGCCAACCCCTGTGCCGTACTAAGTATATATTCTTGCTCTCTGATAAAATTGTCACCATTTATTCTCATTTTGGCCACTTCTTTTATAACAGAATCCCAATATGCTTATGTTTCATCTAAAAATCTTGTTTTTTAAACTTGTATTTTAAATCAATTTTCTAATGAATGTTCAGCTATGGGCTACTTCTCAAGTTCATTGTGTTTAATATATCATGAGTGCTCTGCACAATGCTTAGCAACAGTCTGAATAGTTTGTCCTATGTAAGTGCTACCTCATTCAGAGGGGACACCATACACACCAGCAAGCGTGCCTCTCCATGACTAAGGCTTCAGTTTTTTGACAAGTGGTCTGCTTTATTCTAAAGTCTGTAATTTTGTTGATTCATGCTTATGGTGTGCAATTAATAGGGAATTTACATTTTGCTTTTAAAGGACACGAGGTTCCATGTGTTACAACTCTTAGTACTTGATAGGTGAGGTTCAAATATTTTGCTCGCTTACACCTTAACAAGAGTGCTTATTACAGAATTCACATCTCATCTCTAAGGGACTTAAGAGGCCATATTTTAGTAACTGATGAATTTAAGTCACTATATTTAGTACTTTTGGTTTAATGGGAATTGAAATCTCTGATTGTGAGAGTTTGACAATTTTACTTTTGGAAATTTAGAATTGTATTAGTGCCCCTATGGCATCACATTCATACCAATTTAT
Source organism: Schistocerca cancellata (assembly GCF_023864275.1). NCBI lineage: Eukaryota > Metazoa > Arthropoda > Insecta > Orthoptera > Acrididae > Schistocerca > Schistocerca cancellata. The sequence goes on along the minus strand of NC_064629.1, from coordinate 605,069,456 downwards.
ATGAATGTTGCAGATAAATAACTGTATCTGTTGCTTCTGTTACTCAACTGCTGTGGATTATGAGGCCAATACCATCACCTCTCATGTCCAGCTACAATCACAGCACCATCCTGTCACTGTTTAGGCCATTTTTTTTAAGTCTGTCTGGCAAATTTAGCCAGTCAGGCCTTTTTTACCCTTAGGTATATGCCTCCAATGGGTCACAATCCCCTCACCCCATCCCCATTAGACATGGACCATACAGAAGTTGGAGGAATATGCAGGTCACCTAGCTGGTCTGACTGGTATTTAACTTTTTTTTTTAATTTTTCATTTCATTAATAATTTCATGTGGCTCAGTGGCCTGGTGCAGGTCTTTCAATTGGACACTACTTGAGCTATTTGTGTGTCCCTACCCTAACCCAGTTATCCAAGTGGGGAAAGAAGATCTACAATTTAATGTGGAATCTGAATCATGTGTCATTCCTGGTGACTCCTCACATCACTGAGAGGTGAGGGCTAAGTTAAAAAGCAGACTCTCATTTTAATGTTCTCCTATAATTTCCAAGTAGAATTCATTTTGACCCAAATTCTGAGCAAGATCATTGCTTCAGCAAAGGGTGTTTGGTCCTATGGAATGTGATCAAGTGGCTATATGCACACTATCACACATTCTCAGTAGACAACAGGAAGTATGGGAGAGAAATCACGTGTTAACTGTTGGCTCACACCTGGAATGTGGATGCTTTCTCTGGACACAGTTTTCAGTTAGCAATGATGTCATTCCTTTTCTCTGCCTTTTTTCTTGAACTCTATTCCAACACAAAAATTAACATAATCTTATGATGACATCACAAACCAACCTAGGTGAACACATTTATATTCCAAACAAGGAATGAAATTTCCTTTTTTTGTGAAAATCTACACATTATAATTCAAGGGCCCTTAAGGATGCCTATACCATGTCTATCCTCACCAGGTCCCCTCCGCACCTGCACAGTACATACCCCTAGAAAATGGTGTAAATAGAAGGTAGGATATGAAACACCTGGAATTGAACTGTGATTAGTGGCATCAGTTTTTGTTCACTAACAAGTGCAAGATTTGTCCGATTTCTCATTATCATCATCCTATAAGAGTGTGGAAGTGAGCAGACACAAATGTATTAGCAAGTAGGTGGGTCAATCACATTCTGAATCAATATCATGCACATACGTTGGATGCCTTCCACTGCTATTGAAGGTAATTTAAGAGCTGTGGACTTTGGGGACATGATCCTCCAACTTGCTGTCCAGTCCTAAAGTCAACTTTTCAGCAATGTATTTGTCTTTCAAGATGGTAATGCAAAAAACACACCAAGCCCACCTTCTGAACACCTTCCTCCAGCAGGTAGCAATCAACCAAATGAAAAGGATTGCAGTATCTGCTGACATGAACCAGACTGAGCATGCTTGAGATATGGTGAAGTTTGAGATAACTTATTGCATGAACCCTCTTTGTACTATGGATGGCCTCAGGGGTGCATACTGAAATGCAATTATAACTGGTCACAAAATTGGCAGATATGATTTTTATGTACAGGCAATCAAGAAGTATATGCAGGAAAATTGAGAGCTTGTATTTGTTCAAGTACCTATGCAAGAGACAACATACAGACACTATGTTTTCAAGGCTGTTCCACTGGATTAGAAAACAGGGCTTATTGATAAAACAATACAATTGCTGAGGAATGCTATGAACCATATGGACTTCAAAGAAACAGTGCTTGTTTACATGGATCCATCAATCAGCACTGAATCAGTTGTATGTGTAATATCATTTTTGCAGTGTGAATGGTTGCTACATTTTTGTATGGTCAACCTTCATTTTGCTTCTTATGTAAATTTTCTTGGATGGAGGGTGATTCACCAGAGGAGGAATGCTCTATGTCACATATGGACCATTGAGGATCATCATGCAGAGTCGTGAAGAGCGATCAGCACAGATTTGGAGTGAACAGGTAAGCAGATATAATGAATGGTGATTAATATACCCATATCTGTTTCCTTTCCACATTATGATACAAGTGTACAATATTTCTGACACACATACTCCTCATATTGTTGGAAGATGTTCCACTTAATTTTCTGTATCCCATGGTTCCAGCATGCCCAAGTTCAAGCTGACTTTGCACACCTTACTCATGAAGACGCCTCTCAAAGGATAGGGAGATTAGGTCCTTGGCCATTTCTTTCACTGGTCTGCCCCCACTTTATTTCTACTTACGAGATCATATGAAAATTCTCTTACACATGAAACATGTCAAACCTGATGCACATCTGATGGCAAGAATTCTTGCTGCCTAAAGCATTGAATAAATGCACCAGGAATGCCCAAATAGTTATGACAGAACTTTGTACAACAATGTCATGTCTTCAAAAAGGATGTGAGGATATCACTCTGAACTATTGTTGCAAATGTAGCACCATGTATAAGTTGGGTAGAATGGTAAAATTATGACACAAATGTCTCTAGTTAGATTTTTACAGTTGTCAGCAGAACAACAGTAAATTTCAAATTTTCTCATGCTTATAACTACTGAAATAATTGTTTTTGGATCAGGATTACCTATCTCAAACTGATAAATTTGCCCTTCCTCATCACTATTGGTATTTTGTGTTATCTTCACAGAAATACCCTGTAGATTATATGCCAATCACGATATGACAAGAAAAATCTTATTTGTATCAAAGTACATTATTTAAGTTTATACACAGCATTGTGAATTTATGAAGCAGTGAAACAGGAAATAATTGTCAGTATGGCAAAATGCACTCAAGAATACGGGATATATTAATGAAGAAAGAAACTTTGTTTGAAGTCTATAATATGTTAGCTTCTTAGTGTCTTTTCCAAGCTCAACCTCATCTCCAAAAATCATATAAAATTGAAATTCCAAAGAAGTATCATCAGCAGGGGGATAAAAGAACACACACTGTTAAACATAAATAACAACTTTCAATTTAAAATGGCAGAATATGTAAATGGAATATTGTCACTAACAATCAAAGCTATTTATTAGCTGGGAAATTTATTTTTCTTTTGCCCCCCTTTCTCCCCCCCCCCCTCCCCCCTCCATGAAACATGGACCGTGCCGTTGGTGGGGAGGCTTGTTTGCCTCAGCATTACAGATAGCCGTAACGTAGGTGCAACCATGCAACCACAACGGAGGGGTATCTGTTGAGAGGCCAGACAAATGTGTGGTTCTTGAAGAGGGGCAGCAGCCTTTTCGGTAGTTGCAGGGGCAACAGTCTGGATGATTGACTGATCTGGCCTTGTAACACTAACCAAAACGGCCTTGCTGTGATGGTACTGCAAACGGTTGAAAGCAAGGGGAAACTACAGCTGTAATTTTTCCCGAGGGCATGCAGCTTTACTGTATGGTTAAATGATGATGGCGTCCTCTTGGGTAAAATATTCCGGAGGTAAAATAGTCCCCCATTTGGATCTCTGTGCGGGGACCACTCAGGAGGACGCCGATATCAGGAGAAAGAAAACTGGCGTTCTATGGGTCAGAGAGTGGAATGTCAGATCCCTTAATTGGGCAGGTAGGTTAGAAAATTTAAAAATGGAAATGGACAGGGTAAAGTTAGATATAATGGGAATTAGTGAAGTTCAGTGGCAGGAGGAACAAGACTTTTGGTCAGGTGAATACAGGGTTATAAATACAAAATCAAATAGGGGTAATGCAGGAGTAGGTTTAATAATGAATAAAAAAAATAAGAACGTGGGAAAGCTACTACAAACAGCATAGTGAACGCATTATTGTGGCCAAGATAGATATGAAGCCCACGCCTACCACAGTATTACAAGTTTATATGCCAACTAGCTCCACAGATGACGAAGAGATTGATGAAATGTATGATGAGATAAAAGAAATTATTCAGATAGTGAAGGGAGATGAAAATTTAATAGTCATGGGTGACTGGAATTCGATAGTAGGAAAAGTAAGAGAAGGAAACGTAGTAGCTGATTATGGAATGGGGATAAGGAATGAAAGAGGAAGCCACCTGGTAGAATTTTGCACACAGCATAACTTAATCATAGCTAACATTTGGTTCAAGAATCATGAAAGAAAGTTGTATACATGGAAGAAGCTTCAAGATACTTGAAGGTGTCAGATAGATTATACAAGGTGCATTCAAGTTCTAAGGCCTCCGATTTTTTTTCTAATTAACTACTCACCCGAAATCGATGAAACTGGCGTTACTTCTCGACGTAATCGCCCTGCAGACGTACACATTTTCCACAACACTGACGCCATGATTCCATGGCAGCCGCGAAGGCTTCTTGAGGAGTCTGTTTTGACCACTGGAAAATCGCTGAGGCAATAGCAGCACGGCTGGTTAATGTGCAGCCACGGAGAGTGTATTTCATTGTTGGAAAAAGCCAAAAGTCACTAGGAGCCAGGTCAGGTGAGTAGGGAGCATGAGAAATCACTTCAAAGTTGTTATCACAAAGAAACTGTTGTGTAACATTAGCTCGATGTGCGGGTGTGTTGTCTTGGTGAAATAGCACATGCGCAGCCCTTCCCGGACGTTTTTGTTGCAGTGCAGGAAGGAATTTGTTCTTCAAACCATTTTTGTAGGATGCACCTGTTACCATAGTCCCCTTTGGAATGCAATGGGTAAGGACTACGCCCTTGCTGTCCCAGAACATGGACACCATCACTTTTTCAGCACTGGCGGTTACCCGAAATTGTTTTGGTGGCGGTGAATCTGTGTGCTTCCATTGAGCAGACTGGCACTTTGTTTCTGGATTGAAAAATGGCATCCACATCTCATCCATTGTCACAACCGACAAAAAGAAAGTCCCGTTCATGCTGTCGTTGCGTGTCAACATTGCTTGGCAACATGCTACATGGGCAGCCATGTGGTCGTCCGTCAGCATTCGTGGCACCCACCTGGATGACACTTTTCGCATTTTCAGGTCGTCATGCAGGATTGTGTGCACAGAACCCACAGAAATGCCAACTCTGGAGGCGATCTGTTCAACAGTCATTCGGCGATCCCCCAAAACTATTGTCTCCACATTCTCGATGATGTCGTCAGACTGGCTTGTGCGAGCCCGAGGTTGTTTCGGTTTGTTGTCACACGATGTTCTGCCTTCATTAAACTGTCACACCCACGAACGCACTTTCGACACATTCGTAACTCCATCACCACATGTCTCCTTCAACTGTCGATGAATTTCAATTGGTTTCACACCACGCAAATTCAGAAAACGAATGATTGCATGCTGTCCAAGTAAGGAAAACGTCGCCATTTTAAGTATTTAAAACAGTTCTCATTCTCACTGCTGGTGGTAAAATTCCATCTGCCATACAGTGCTGCCATCTCTGGGACGTATTGACAATAAACGCAGCCTCATTTTAAAACAATGCGCATGTTCCTATCTCTTTCCAGTCTGGAGAAAAAAAATCGGAGGCCTTAGAACTTGAATGCACCTCGTATAATGATAAGACAGAGATTTAGGGACCAGGTTTTAAATTGTAAGACATTTCCAGGGGCAGATGTGGACTCTGACCACAATCTATTGGTTATGAACTGAAGATCACAACTGAAGAAACTGCAAAAAGGTGGGAATTTAAGGAGATGGGACCTGGATAAACTGACAGAACCAGAGGTTTTAGAGTGTTTCAGGGAGAGCATTAGGGAAGCATTGACAAGAAGGGGGAAAGAAATACAGTAGAAGAAGAATGGGTAGCTTTGAGAGATGAAATAGTGAAGGCAGCAGAGGATCAAGTAGGTAAAAAGATTAGATTAGATTAGATTTACTTTCATTCCAATTGATCCGTAGTGAGGTGGTCCTCCAGGATGTGGAATATGTCAGAAAAACAACAATACATGACAAATATTTACAACTAAAACAAATAAGCTAATGTACCATTCCACAGGTCCCAAGTGGAATGATCATCATTTTTTAATGAACACTAAGAGTCATTTTACAAATACTAATGCACTGAATTTAAAATAAAAAAGATTTTTATTTATTTATAAGGTAATAAACATGTAATACAACTACTGTAATACTTATTTACAATGAACACATTACTGCACTGAAATGGTGCAGAAGTTAGATTATATTTTACACACACACACACACACACACACACACACACACACACACAAATTTTCAATGAACACCGCACTGAAATTGTGCAGAAGTTATGTTGTACTTATATACAAATCAGTTGGTTTTACTAAGAAATTCATCAATGGAGTAGAAGGAGTTGGCCACCAATAAATCCTTTAGGCTTCTCTTAAACTCAATTTCATTGGTTGTTAAGCTTTTTATGGCTGCTGGCAAGTTATTGAAAATGTGTGTTCCTGAATAATGCACACCTTTTTGTACAAGACTAAGTGAATTTAAATCCTTGTGAAGATTATTCTTATTTCTAGTATTGATTCCATGAATTGAGCTGTTGGTTTGAAAAAGTGATATATTTTTAATGACAAATTTCATTAAGGAATAAATATATTGGGAAGCAGTAGTTAGTATTCCTAGTTCCCTAAACAGGCTTCTGCAGGATGTTCTTGAGTTCACACCACATATAATTCTTACTGCACGTTTTTGTGCCCGGATAACTTTAGCTTGGCTTGATGAATTACCCCAAAAAATAATCCCATATGACATTATGGAATGAAAGTAAGCATAGTATGCCAGCTTTTTCATTTTTATATCCCCTATGTCTGACAAAATTCGCATTGCAAACAGAGATTTGTTAAGACGCTTCAGCAGTTCTGTGGTGTGCTCCTCCCAGTTGAATTTATTATCAAGCTGTAATCCCAAGAATTTAACACTGTCCACTTCTTCTATCTTCTTGTCATCGTATGTTAGACATATACTCTTGGGACACCCCTTACAAGTTCTGAACTGCATGTAGTGTGTTTTTTCAAAGTTTAGTGACAAAGAATTGGCTAGGAACCAGTGATTAATGTCCACAAATATTTTATTGGCTGATCTTTCTAAGACTACACTTGATTTGCTATTTATTGCAATGTTTGTATCATCGGCAAACAAAACAAACTTGGCATCTGGTAATGTTACTGATGAAAGGTCATTGATATACACAAGAAAAAGTAAGGGCCCCAAAAGGGAATCTTGTGGGACCCCACATGTAATTAATTCCCAGTTGGATGATGCCTGATAGCTTGATACATGTCTCTTTCCTAATAACACCCTTCGTTTCCTGCCAGAGATATAAGATTTGAACCATTTTGCAGCAGTTCCTGTTACACTATAATATTCTAATAATAGGGCTAATAGAAATCCTTGGGTAACAGAAGATATATTGAATTTAACTGATGAAAGGAGGAAATATAAAAATGCAGTAAATGAAGCAGGCAAAAAGGAATACAAATGTCTCAAAAATGAGATCGACAGAAACTGCAAAGTGGCTAAGCAGGGATGGCTACAAGACAAATATAAGGATGTAGAGGCATATATCTCTAGGGGTAAAATAAATACTGCCTACAGGAAAATTAAAGAGACCTTTGGAGAAAAGAGAACCACTTGCATGAATAACAAGAGCTCAGATGGAAACCCAGTTCTAGGCAAAGAAGGGAAAGCAGAAATGTGGAAGGAGTATATAGAGGGTCTATACAAGGGCAATGTTCTTGAGGACAATATTATGGAAATGGAAGAGGATGAAGATGAAGACGAAATGGGAGATATGATACTGCGTGAAGAGTTTGACAGAGCACTGAAAGATCTAAGTCAAAACAAGGCCCCGGGAGTAGACAACATGCCATTAGAACTACTGACAGCCTTGGGAGAGCCAGCCCTGAAAAACTCTACCAACTGGTGAGCAAGATGTATGAGACAGGCGAAATACCCTCAGACTTCAAGAAGAATATAATAATTCCAATCCCAAAGAAAGCAGGTGTTGACAGATGTGAAAATTACTGAACTATCAGTTAAATAAGCCACAGCTGCAAAAACCTAACACGAATTCTTTACAGACGAATGGAAAAACTGGTGGAAGCTGACCTCAAGGAAGATCAATTTGGATTCCATAGAAATGTTGGAACACGTGAGGTGATACTGACCCTATGATTTATCTTAGAAAATAGATTAAGGAAAGGCAAACCTACGTTTCTTGCATTTATAGACTTAGAGAAAGCTGTTGCCAATGTTGACTGGAATACTTTCTTTCAAATTCTGGATGTGGCAGGGGTCAAATACAGGGAGTGAAAGGCTATTTACAATTTGTACAGAAACCAGACGGCCAGTTATAAGAGTTGAGGGGCATGAAAGGGAAGCAGTGGTTGGGAAGGGAGTGAGACAGGGTTGTAGCCTATCCCCGATGTTATTCAATCTGTATATCAAGCAAGCACTAAAGGAAACAAAAGAAAAATATGGAGTAGGAATTAAAATCCATGGAGAAGAAATAAAACCTTTGAGGTTTGACGATGACATTGTAATTCTGTCAGAGAGAGCAAAGGAACTAGAAGAGCAGTTGAACGGAATGGACCGTGTCTTGAAAGGAGGATATAAGATGAACATCAACAAAAGCAAAACCAGGATAATGGAATGTAGCCAAATTAAATCAGGTGATGCTGAGGGAATTAGATTGGGGAATGAGATGCTTAAAGTAGTAAATGGGTTTTGCTATTTGAGAAGCAAAATAACTGATGATGGTTAAAGTAGAGAGGATATAAAATGTAGACTGGCAATGGCAAGGAAAGCATTTTTGAAGAAGAGAAATTTGTTAACATTCAGTATAGATTTAAGTGTCAGGAAGATGTATGGAGTGTGACCATGTATGGAATTGATATGTCGACGATAAATAGTTTGGACAAGAACTGAATAGAAACTTGTGAAATGTGGTGCTACAGAAGAATGCTGAAGATTATATGGGTAGATCACATAACTAATGAGGAGGTATTGAAGAGAAATGGGGAGAAGAGAAATTTGTGGCACAACTTGACTAGGAGAAGGTATCGCTTGGTAGGACATATTCTGAGGCATCAAGGGATCACCACTCTAGTATTAGAGGGCAGCATGGAGGGTAAAAATCGTAGAGGGAGACCAAGTGGTGAATACACTAAACAGATTCAGAATGATGTAGGTTGCAGTAGGTACTGTGAGATGAAGAAACTTGCATAGGATAGAGTAGCATGGAGACCTGCATCAAACCAGTCTCTGGACTGAAGACCACAACAACAACAACAACAACAACAACAACAGGTGCCCTTGATACTGTTAGTCATGAAATTCATGCAGATAAGATGAAAACATGAGAAATGTAGGGAATAAGTTCTACTCAAATTAATGAGCAAATTGGGACAGTTGTTAAGGCATTAGGCTCTTATTTATGGAGAGCAGAGTTCAAATTCTTGCCCAGAAAACTTTCTTTAGATTTGCAGTGGTACCTCTAAATTACTTCTGGTACTTTCTGAGATGGTTGCTTCAAGACAATCATGACTGATTCTCTCCCCATTGTGATTTAGAAATGTTGATCCACCTTTAATGACATTTATACCTAAAAACAAAGATGATGTGACTTACCAAATGAAAGTGCTGGCAGGTCGACAGACACACAAACGAACACAAACATACACACAAAATTCAAGCTTTCGCAACAAACTGTTGCCTGATCAGGAAAGAGGGAAGGAGAGGGAAAGACGAAAGGATGTGGGTTTTAAGGGAGAGGGTAAGGAGTCATTCCAGTCCCGGGAGCGGAAAGACTTACCTTAGGGGGAAAAAAGGACGGGTATACACTCACACACACACACATATCCATCCACACATATACAGACACAAGCAGACATATTTATGTAGACATGAAGTTAAACTCTAACCAGATTTCTTTTTTCACTCTAGAGTTTACTACATATGTGTTGTCAGACTTCACTAAACAGTGTTGTCTATGAGGACTGACACAAATGAAATGAGAATATTGTGGCTGCAAATCTGCATACTTGACAAATATGTTCATTATTGGTGGTCATTATCAAAGTGGGACTCAAAGTAATCAACACATCTGCACTCATTCCCTTTACAGCACAAACAATTTCTCTGTGTTGTTTGCTGTGAGATGGTACAAAAGCTTTGCCATTATTTCTTTCCCGCCAATCAATTGTTCATCTAGGACCAATGAGCTGGTGAATTTTGATAAAACGTGTGTCAGTATAAGCACGTAGTACAAAAAAAAAAAAAACTAAAAAAGAGAGAGAGAGAGAGAGAGAGAAAACAACAGCAGTTCTACCCGTGCACCATGACAAATAATTTCTTAATGTGAGCTGTCTCATTTGTTTTGTGCTGGTGTATTATATGTGCTTCTGGTTGTCAAGAAAAAAGGATTATGTTGACAACAAGATCATCAGAGATGGAGCATAAACTCAGATTGGGGAGGAAGTGAAGGAAATCAGCTGTTTCCTTTTGAAGGAAACATTCTAGCATTCAACTTATGGGAAATCATGCAAAAATTAAATACTTGATGTCTCAATCATGGTTTTAACCATCCTGAACATCAGTCCAAGATCTTGTCACTGGCCCACATTCCTCGGCGAAACTGTCAAGCTGCATTAAAAAATTTATGTTGCAAGCCCAGTTACTTATGCAGCGCTGCAGCTGGATGTTGTGCAGCCAAATATAATTAAAGTGTAGATCCAAGAAAAAAGGCCAAATGTGTCTTACAGTTCACCAAATTTAAGTTTTGCATTGCAGTTTCATACTAGGGTCTAAAAATATAATAAAGAAGACTAACATGCAAAATGATAGATGTATATGGTTTCAGTTTAACGAAAATAGCCCAATATAACCAGTAAATTATGCAAAAGACCATATCCAAGTGAAGGGGATGTTGAATGTGTTTGAGACAATGCATTCACAGCCAAAAGTCAGCTTGGAGGTTCTTAGAGGTAGTTAATATTCTGAAATTGATGGCCATATTAATTATGTGAAAGAGATTTCATTAGTAATTCAACTACATGAATAGGTTAGTCTTACAAAATGGATTGAATTCACACACTTCAACAAATTTAATAACTTTTAGTCATTTCTTTAAGGCTATCTTACACTTAATGTGTATCCAATCCTACTTTTTTTCCAAAATTAAATGATATGTTGGGTTTCTTACATCGCATGAAAAAATTTGGAGCAGTAATAACATGCTACTGAACATAATGAGAATGTTTATTTCTGTAGAAATACTGACAGAACATGCACAAATACTGGATGTCCATACTTTAAGTTTCAGTTTCAAAATGCTGTAGAAAGAACCACTGCCCAGAATCATGTCAAATTTGAACACAGAGGTAAATGTTATGGAGCAAAATAAAATTTAATGAACATTTTACCAACAGATGGCACAGTAAGCATCAGAATATGCACACCAACAGATGTGTGGCACAGGGCTATGCCTCAGTTCATGTCCGAGGTGTCCAATACAACTGTCTCCATGAAGGATCATGCACTGCTGGTAAAGTTCTCTAACAAAAATGATGACTGTGCACCAATAGCCTTGCAAAAGTTCTGGACACTCAAGGCTATGAAAAATGGCATTGGTTCAATGAGTGAGAAAATGATTACAGGTTCTACATCTACATCTACATGGCTACTCTGCAAATCACACTAAGTGCTTGGCGAAGGGTTTATCAAACCACTCTCACATTAATTCTCTGATATTCCACCCTTGAACAGTGCACAGAAAAAATGAACACCTATATCTTCCCATGTGAGCTCTGATTTCCCTTATTTTATTATGATGCTGATTTCTCCCTATGTAGGTCAGCATCAACAAAATATTTGCATGTTTGGAGGAAAAAGATGGTGATTGAAATTTTGTGAGAAAATCTCACCACGACGAAAAATGTCTTTGTTTTAATGATTTCCACCCTAAATCCTGTATCATGTCTGTGACACCTTTTGCCTTATTTCTCAATAATAAAAACATGCTGCCCTCCTTTGAACTTTCTCAATGTACTCCACTAATCCTATCTGGTAAGGATCTCACACCACACAGCAGTACTCCAAAGAAGGACAGACAAGTGTAGCAGATTTAGTAGATCCATTGTACCTTGTAATTAGTGTTCTGTCAAAAAAAATGCAGTCTTTTGCTCACCTTCCCACAACTTTGTACTTTCCAATTTAAGCTGTTTGTAATTGTACTTCCTAGGCATTTAGTTGAGTTTATGGCATTTAGATTTGATTGATTTATCTTTTAACCAAAGTTTAACAGACTCCCTTTAGCACTCATGTGGGTGACCTAACACTTTTCATTATTTAGGATTAATTGCCAATTTTTGCACCATATAGATATCTTATCTAAATCATTTGTGATTGGTTTTCATCTTCTGATGGCTTCACTAGATGATAAACAACAGTATCATCTGTGAACAACCTAATATGGCTGCTCAGATTGTTCCCGTAAGTCCTTTGTACAGATAAGGAACAGCAGACAGCCTATAACACTACCTTGGCAAACACCAAAAGTTACTTCTGTTTTGTTCAATGACTTTCTATCAATTACTATGAAACATCACCTCTTTGACCAATCCAGTTGCATAACTGAGATGATATTCCATAAGCACGCAACTTGATTACAAGCCACTTTAGAGGTATGGTGCAAAAAAACCTTCTAGAAATCTAGAAATATGGAATCAATCTGAAACACCTTGTCAATAGCACTCAACATTTTGTGTGAATAAAGAGCTACCTATATTTCATAAGAAGAATGATTTCTAAATCTGTGTTGAGTATGTGTCAATAAACCATTCTCTTTGAGGTAATTCATAATGTTCAGACACAATATATGTTCCAAAATCCTACTGAATTTCAATGTTAATGATATGGGCTTGTAATTTAGTGGATTACCACTATTGCCTTTCTTGAATATTGGTGTGACCCATGCAACTTTCCAGTCTTTGGGTATGGATCTTCCGTCGAGTAAGGATATCTATTTCTAAGTTACTCACTTTGACAGCAGTTCTTGACTTGAATTTTGGAAGATTTACTTCATCCTCTTTAGTGAAGGAATTTTGGAAGGCTGTGTTTAATAGCTCTGCTTTAGCATCACTATCATCAATGGTATTTCCATTGCTATTAAGCAGAAAAGGCATTGATTGCATCTTGCCACTAGCATACTTTACATATGACCAGAATCTCTTTGGATTTTCTGCCAGATTGTGAGACAAAGATTCATTGTGAAAACTATCATAAGCACATAACATAGAACTCTGTGCTAAATTTTGAACTTTTGTAAAAGAATGTTTGGATTTGACATGTTTTTTTCATTTAATGCAAAGTGGTCTGACCTCTTTTGTATACCATGGGTGATCAGCTCCATCTTTTGTTAATTTATTTGGTATAAGTCTCTAATTTCTGTTGATACTATTTCTTTGAATTCAAGCTATATCTAGTCTACACTCACAGTGTTAATTTGGAAGGAGCGGAGATTATCTCTCAGGAAGGCATCAAGTGAATCTTCATCAGCTTTCTTGAATATATATATATTTTGTTTATTTTTGGTGGATTTGGGAGTTACAGTATTCAGTCTTGTTACATCCAGTTTGTGTTCACTAATCCCTGTATACATTTTGATCATTATTATTAGCTCAGGATTATTTGCTGCTAAGAGTTCGAGTGTGTTTTCACAACCGTTTACTATTCGAGTGGGCTCATGAACTAATTGCTAAAGATACTTTTTAATTAATGCATTTAACACATTTTTTGATGATGTATTATGCATACCCCTAGATTGAAACATGTATTTTCACTAACATAGTGAGGGTAAATTGAAGTCACCAACAGCTATAACTGAGGTGAGCCACCATCTAGAGTTGGCTGTACCCTGTGCTCTTCATGGCATCCAGAAGGACCTGTTCCACATCCAGAATAGCTTCACCCAGTATGCAGACAGTGTGCACAATGCCTTTCTTTCCCTCCTTGGCACCCATGTCTCTAAGGGGTCCCATAATACACCTAATACTGGAGCTCCCAACTACCAATAATCCCACCCTCTGTGACTGCCTGGGTCTTGCAGGCTGCAGGTCCTTTTGTACTGCAATGTACTCAGAAGGAGGAAAGCAGTCGATCCATTTTCTGTTGAATATGTGGCCAAAACTTTGCAGAAGAGATCGAGAAGTGTTGTGCAAATATGCAGTGCACATGGAATTGCCCAAATGTTGAACCTGCCTGTAAGCATGGTGCACAAAATCCTATGAAACATCCTGCAGTACTATCCCTACAAAATCTGTTATGTTCAGGAGTTGCTTCCTGCTGACCTGCCAGGAAGACAAACATTTGCTCTAGTATTTCTTGCTCATATGGAAGAGGTCAATGAATGGGCATGGAACACTCTGTGGACAGATGAAGCCCATTTCCATCTTCAAGGACATGCCAAAATGCAGAACTGCAGAATATGGGCAATGGAAAATCCCCATACACATCAACTGGTGCAACTTCATTCAGCAAAGGTGACTGTGTGGTGAGGGTTGATGGCATCGTTTGTTGTTGGGCAATATTTTTTTGAGGAGATGAGTCCTGCAGGTCCTCTTACATGTACCATCACTGGTAAATGGTATGAGAGTCTTTTGCACGCCAAAGCCATTCCAACCCTTCAAAAATGAGGCTGTTTGGGTAGGATCACTTTTATGCAAGATGCCACACCTCCACACAATGTACAGCCAGAGATGTGGCTGCAGCAGAGTCATTTCAGATATGCTAGAATTATTAGCTATCATTTCTCTACAGCCCGGCCATCCAGATCAGCTGATCTTAATCTCTGTGACTGCTAGCTGTGGGGTTATCTGAAAGATGTGTTCAGTGCTTCAGTTAGGAATGTAGCTAAACTGAAGACACACATTGTGCAACACATACTAAATATGGCCTCCGAGACACTCCAATCTGTTGTGGAACATACTGTTACTTAATTCCAACTTGTGGCATAAAACAGTGGCAGCATACTCAACATGTATTTCACCAGTCTCACAAAAATTAGCAACCAAATATATTTTGTTTTTTATGTGGTTTTTGGCCAGAGGACAATTAACAATCAATGTCTTTTGCTTTTTAGGTGGAGAAATTGGCAAATCCCTCAAAATTTGAATGTTGGCAGGAATGGGTGAACCATGGCCAAACACAACATCAAGAAGGAAGTGCTTGACCTAGAGAGACAACAGAATATGAGGACCAAATAATCATCAGAGAGGCACTCAGAGCCTTATATTTGTCATTATTATTGATTCAATGTGCAAATGGTGTTTCAGAGACCACAAGGACCATTAATATGCAGTTCACTGAAAGGGGCTGAGCTCACAGCACTTCTTGGGCCAACTACCATTGACTTCTGAACACCAACAAGCCTGTCTGCAATGGTGTTGGGCACATTCAGCCTGAAATTTTGTTAACTGGAGTAGAATTTTCTTCAGTGATGAGTCCCACTTTGAACTGAGGCCCGAAGACAAGACCAAAGAAAATGTCTCTGGAGATACCCCGGACAGCAATGGGATATCAAAATCTCTAATGTCAGCCATACTGTCCAACATCCAGGAGTGAAGGTCTGGAGTGACATTTCATTTCATAGCAAAACTGCTTTGGTTGTCATCCATGGATCCTTACAGCACAGTGGTATGTTTACGATAAATATGCACTGTTCTGTTGACCTTCAAGGAAAACCTTCCTGCACTTACATTTCAGTACGGTAATGTCCACCTGCAATCACTGAGAGTTACTGCTACTGCTCTTCATGCTTGCCAAAGCCCACCTTGACCAGCAAAGTCGCCTGATCTCTCCCTAGTTGGGAATGTATTGAGCATTATGGGCAGGGTGTTCCAACCACATTGGGATTTTTACAATATAATCCACCAATTGGACAGAATTTGGCACTATATCCCTTAGGAGGACATCCAACAACTCCGTCAATCAATGCCAAGCAGAAGAAGTGTTTGCATAAGGACCAGAGGTGAAGCAATCAATTATTGACTTGCACAATTTGTGAAGTTCTTTCTCTTGAATAAACCATCCAATTTTCTGAAAGTGTAATCATTTGTTTATCTGTGTATGTGCATCACTTCTAACAATTTCTGTACCATTCAGCTAATTCCTTTGTGGTGTGTCCTTTTTGTCTTAGATTTATATGGCATCAGGTTATCAGATGATGCAGACTTCATTGAAAAACATGTATTATCTAATGCAAGTGTGTACTTCAGGTGCAGTAATAGAATGCATGGTCAATTGTGATATGTGAACTTGAGTGACTCATACAAAGCCTGGGTAAACACTCCCACTATGCATGAATCAAATCCATCTGAGAAATAACACAGCTACAAAACTGTTGAACAACCTTCAGACAAGCACCCAGTCCAGCATAATTCAGCAACCAGCAGCGCTGTAGTTTAGTGTCAGAATTTGCTGTGGTGTCTTCAATAAGTATGGTGTCTGGACCACAATCTATGGCATCAACATGGTGTGGTGTGTGATGAACCATTTGGTTATGTTTTGTAGGATCTAATAGACATGGAAGTGAGGCATGACTCTCATCGTTACTTACAGGTTACCTTAGCCAACTTACTTATCTAAGTTTAAAGTTAATTGCAGAGAGAAGTATTTGGTGTCTGCAATGTGTACACAGGTAACTTGCTTGGGGATTATGTGCTATTCATGGTGTCAGTGCCTCCCATCTGTTATACATTTTATCTGTACTGTCATATTGCAATGTGGTGGCTCATGATACAATGATACAATGTACAATGTAAAGACTAGTTTGTGATGATTTCTTGAAGTTGTGATTTCTTTTTCTATTGCTGTATGTAAAGGAGAGTAGAAGTTTGGCAGTGGCAGAGTCAGCAAGGCCGGCCACTGTGACCGAATGGTTCTAGGTGCTTCAGTCTGGAACCGCGCGACTGCTATGGTCGCAGGTTCAAATCCTGCCTTGGGCATGGATGTGTCTGATGTCCTTAGGTTAGTTAAGTTTAAGTAGTCCTAAGTTATAGGGGACTGATGGCCTCAGATTTTAAGTCCCATAGTGCTCAGAGCCATTTGAACCATTTTTGAGAGCCAGCAAAAAACATTTGCCAGAGCTGGAAGCAGTGCAGGTATTGTTAGAAAAGGTAATGCAAATAACAATGGATAATACACAGTTACATGGGCAGCTGACAGGTAGGGACAAGCAGTTAGCATTGCTTCAGGTACCACAGCATGGGGTGGATCTAACTGCTACAGGATTAATTGTTCCCTTTCCTGGAAAATAATATGAGGATGAGCAGTTGTTCTTAGAGGACCTTTAATATGCTGATGGAGATGGGTGGTTGGGCCAATAGTCAGTAGTACATAGAAAAAATGTGACTACTGGGAGAGGTTTGTTTTGTTATACTTTAGGGTGCAAAATCAACTAGGGTCATATGTGCCCATGTCAACTGGGAGAGGTGCAAACGTATGTGAGGTGTACAGAGGCATTAAGGAATGCAGTAAACTGAGCAGTTGGAAAAGTGGCTTTTGCAAAGATACAAGACTGTGAGGTATTATTGGGAGCAGTTGAGCAATATTGTGAAGAGGCACAGGGAAACTGTGGAAGATTGTACCAAATGATCTGCATTCTGCTACTAGGTTAGAAACAGACTGCAAAGAAACTGACACATCAACAGGCACGTTGGATAGATGTGGGGCATTTTCTGTGAACATGACATGTTACAGGTGTGGACAGAAGGGACATTTACAGAGGCAACATCATCAGCCAGAGAGAAATGGAGGAAATTGACGGATAAGCAGCAGAATTTTGGCAATGGATGTAGGGGTGGACAAGGAGGTAGTTAGATGCAACAAATACACATGAAGCTGTGGCATGTGCAGTAATGGGTGTTGTAAGAGATAAAGAGTACAAGTTTTTGTTGGGCACAGGAGCACATGGGCCAGATGCCAGAGAGAGAGAGAGAGAGAGAGAGAGAGAGAGAGAGAGAGTGGATGGTAGGATTGCCATTCGAATTTGAGAATTTGTTTTTCCATGGGGTCCATTACCTGCAATGCCAGTGACTCCACACCGAATACCAATAGGGGCTGAAGCACCAGAGTATCAGAAACCATATAATAAACCCAGATATTTGCAATTTATCAAAGATTGTACTAACCAGCAGTTAGCAGACACGATAAGTGGTAGCCTATAGGGTGGAGAAATTGTGGTTGCACCAAAAGACTCTACAGGTGGTTCTAGACAGTACAGGTTCTGCTGTGATGACTCATCTGAACAGAAAGGCTACAGTGGATTTGTCCTCATCCCCAATATTACTGAGACCATTGAAAACTTGGGACAATGTCAGTACTTTTTGACCATGGATTTAAGGAGTAGTTACTATCAATTGGAGGTTGTTCCATAAGACCAGCCAAAGAGAGCACTTTTGGTACTATGAGGGCACTATCTGTTCAAAAGAATACTATTTGGATTGAAAAATGCATCTGCAGTGTTTCAGAGGTTATTGTATGGTGTGTTGAGAGGTTTGAAACCATGCCCGTGGCCAGTTTACTTAGACGATACCATCAGATTCTGAAAATGCATAGAGTAGCATAGACAACATCTGAAGGAACTATTTAAGATATTGAGGGCACCCATCTGATGTTGAGCACAGGGAAGTACCACTTTGCATTACAGAAGGTAGAGTATTTAGGCCACATAATTAGTAAAGATGAATTAAGGACAGCCCTGAGGCTAGTGCAAGCTGTACAAGAGTTCCCAGTGTCTAAGTCAGTTAAGGAACTACAGTCTTCTTTTGGGATCTCAAATTACTACAGAAGTTTTGTGAAAGGGTTTGCTGACATAGCATGACCATTCACACAGTTGCTAAGGAAGGTTGTGAAATTCACTAGGTTAGAACAGTGTCATGATGCATTTGAAGAATTAGTCTTTATGTCAAGCCAGGTTCTAGTATTTCCAGAATGTCAGAAGCAGTTTATACTTTCATGTGACACATCTAAACATGCTTTGTGGTGTGTCTGAGCCAGGAGATTAACAGTGAAGAACATCCAATAGCTGGCATGTTGAGAAAGCTGAACGAGGTGGAGAATATCCAGTGAGATGTATTTTAGATGTTATCTTTATGGGGAAAATTTTGGATAGTGACTGAGCACTCTGCTTTCAAGTGGTTATTGGAACTGAAAGATCCATTTAGCAGGCTTACAAAATGGACCCTGAGACTTAGCAAATTCGACTAAAAAATAGTACACAAGCCAGGGAGGAAGCATGGGAATGCAGACACATTAAGCATGAAGATAGCAGTGCTGAAATTTGTGGGTCATGGCCTTTCAGAGTGGAAGGTACTGCAGAGTACTGACATTGACTGTAAACAGTACAGGATGTAACCACAGGTTATCACATGTGATGGACTGTTGTGAAAGGAAACAAGGCTAGGGCCACAGCTAGTAGTATGAGTGAAGTTTACGGAGAAGTTTCAAAAGGAAGCACATGATCATGTATCATCTGGTGATGGTGGATGCGGAGCAACATCCTAGAGAGTGGCTGAGAGATATTAGTGGAGAGGAATGAAAGCAGATGTGGATCAATACTTCAGTACCCACATACACTGTGTGAAAGGAGCTGCTCTGAATCTTATGTGAGTACCATTGAAGAGGCTACCTCGAGCATCAAAATGATTTGAAATCCTTGGAACTGGTGTATTAGGGCCTTCAACTGTATGGCAGCAGGAAACCAGTTCATATTAACAATAATAGATCACGTTTCTCAGTACAATATGGGGATGGTTGCTATGCTCAATCAGCAGGCAGTGACAGTTACACAGGCAATGGTTAATAACTGGATAGAACAATTTGGAAAATGTTAAGTTACTATGAGAACATACATTTTGATGACTAGTATACATATCTAAGGTGCATTGTGTCAAGGTATAATTCAAAAGTACACACAAATAGTAGGTTGTTCCCATATGAGGTAGTGTATGGTCAGAAAATGCTATCACCATTTGATTTGATAAAGGCAAAGGAAGGTAAAGACTTGGTACGTGAGTTTACAAAAAGAGTATAAAAGGTGAATATGAAGACAATGGAGAAGCAGGAGGAATCAGTGAAATGTAAGGCATGTTTATTGTAGTATAAAGTTGGGCAATGTGTCATGTTATTCAGTTTTTACATTCAGAAAGAGACGACAAAGGAGTTTATCACGAGGAATCAAGGACTCTATCAGGTCATTGAGACTACTTTGCTCATCAGTGTGAGGTTTCAGTTGCCCACAAGAATCAAAATAGTACATGTAAGGTGTCCACAATTTTTTTGAGGTAGTCAGAAGTTGATTCCAGGAGCTTCGAGACAGTAACCAGAGAAGAATCCGAGGAGAAAGAATCAGAGGAAAGACAAGAAGATGTGGTTGAGCCTGTGAATAAAGTACTATATTCATTAAGATCAAGAAGATAAGGGTTTTTTGTCAAGAATTTCTTTCTATATATACTCAGGTACATATAGGATTGTAGTAAATAAGATATAGATTTTTTCTGTTATTTTTGTTGTACGTGAATGGGCTTGTTACTGGCAGCAACCTTCTGAGAGGGGAGCAAACGTGATATTTGTCCCCATCCTTATGTTGCATACATCAAGCGTAAGAAGGGAAGGAATGTTAGTCATGGCAGCATTGCATTTCATCACTTGGATAGAGGTGAAGGAGTTACTGAACTTGCACCTGGAAAGAGGAGTGCTGTTCTTGAGGCAAGAGGCTGTGGCAGTTACCAGACTTCAGTGGATGCTGAAGACAGTTTTTAACACATGGGAAATATGGAATAAGGTTAGGAGGTTGGAAGAAGTATTTATCAGAAGTTGGCAAAGTGCCATGAGCATGGGGGTACTCAAGGAAATGTCAGGGTTGTGTGATAAACCACACAGATCCTACAGGCAACTATAGGGACAAATGAAACAGGAAGGGGAAGTTTTGCCACATCTCCACTAGAAGAGAGGATTGCTGGATGCCAGGGGTAGAATTTTGAAAACAGTGTTTGGAATGGCAGATGGGAGTCATAGCAGAGGTTTAAACGAAACTGTGAAGTAGTAGAAAAATTAGAAGAGGAAACTGAACTGGCTTAAGAACGGTACACTACATTCGTTGTGAATTAAGAGAGTGAAATGCTTAACAACACACAGTTGTTGTGGAAATTAATGCATAGACTAATGGATTAAACCATGGCATTGGAGGACTTGATGAATCAGAATTTGGAAGTGCTGCAAGCATGAGTATAAATAATAGATAACGAAATTGTAGTGATGAGGCTGTTACAAGTATTAGCAGATAGCATATGGAACAGACGACGGGTAGTGTTAAACATGCAGGAAGCTATGTACCACACGTTGCTTGGACATTTACGTCCTAATCATTTGTCACCTAAACAATACTTGTTGGGGTTACAGAAAGCACAGAACAAGCTACCAGCTGAGTTAAGCCTAATTATGGAACCCAGCAGAGAAATCCTACCGTTCTACTACCACATAGCATCAGTAGAATGACAACTTACTGTAGAATAAACACTTACTGAGCATGACTGTATAGTCTAATTGGATTCCAAGTACAGGAAGACATGCACAGTTTGAGTGTTATGCCATTCACACATATCCAATGAAGTGGGAAGCTCCTGGAAAGTTCATGCAGGTGGAGATCGATGAGAAATTATTAATTCTGGAAGATTGTAGAAGGTATGCAATAATGATGGAGGAAGAGTTACAACATTTTGGAATGGGGAAGCTCAAGGTGTGCCCAACAAGGGTAATAAAAACCAGCCAGAATACATGCACAGTACAGTTGTTCTTAGCCAGACAGAAAGGACTAGATTGTCTAACAAATATAGTGGAACCAAGACTTCATTTACAGCAAGCAGGATTTACTTCTCTTATAATGACATGGTAGTAGTGGTGAGTAGTTATGAGCAAGGGAAACTCACGGAGGACAAATGGATTGAACTTAAAGGAACTGGATTATTAATCAATGGGACTACATGTGATTTGACACTATCAACCTTCCATATACCAGCCACGATTGTGAGAATCATGCCACTGAATGTCTGACAACAACAGTTCTATTGGCCAGGTGTACCTTTGAAATTGTTGCCACCATTTAATGTAATCTTTCTAAATGAAACTTTAAAACCTGATTTAACCCTTTCCCTGGCTCGATGGATAGCTGTGCAGGAAGGATGCATTTCAGCTGAGCAGTTAATGCAGCAAGTAGTGTGCTGAGAGAAGGATGATGACATGTGACAGTGATTTTGTGTGTCACAATAATAAGTGCCACAGTGACTCTAGCTCTGTTGTGCATAGCTTTTATTCTTCTGAGGCAGAGAGCCAACTGTCAGCACAAACCGTCAGTACTTAAGATTCCAGTAGAATGGATCCCTAGAGTATAAGAAAAAGTGAGAATATAGCCTTGCAGTGAGAATGTGGGAAAATATGTAAATTAGGTAGTATACCAGCCATTTATGGGCATATTAGGATAAGCCCTACCGCACTGACAGCAGATGAGTGTAGGATGTTGTCACTGTAATAATTCAACAAGGCCATCACAGTGTCGTGTGGCAGTTTAGCTTGCTAAAACAGCAGACTCAGCAATGCTGCACAAACTTGTGCAGCAAGGGCAAGATAGATTTTCACACTAAACTGGCAATGGTGTTTCAGGATACACAACTGGAAGTAATGCAAACGTACAAAATGTGCACCACTGCTTACTATACATACTGGACATTTTGTAAGAAATTATTCTCAGTCTTGCAGCTCTACCAGGAGGACAGATCTGTGCTAGAGGTCACCGGTCGCCACGCGGACCTGCCAGCAGAGGTAACCAGTTCAGGGCCATAGCACAGCAACAGCTCTATGCACTAGGTCCCTCCTTGACTTAGTGTCGTGGCACAGCAGACCATACTAGGTCTAGTCCAGCAACACTGCCAACTCCTGCCCAGGGGCAATGGGTCACACCAACTGTCTTTCTCTCTTGCAGGGTGGGTGCCTCATTGCAGTGTGCATCAGTCACCATGACAGCTGGGCACTGCCTGGGTCCACAGCAGATACATCACGGTCAAGTACATGCCATTGGCGCAGGAACCACACAACCGACTTACATAACTAGGCTTCTGGTGCACCGAGGAAACTCCAAGTCACCTTCTCGGGGCAGGCAAGCTGCCAGCTCAGCAGAATTCAATGGCTAGTCAGCCACTGACCTAGTGTACTACACAGTGCAGATGTTTCAAAAAAGAACTTGTTACATTTGCTGCTGCCTTCCTCTGGCTGCCGGGCTACCCACTTGCCACCATCACCCACTCACACCATCCTGGCTCATAGCCACTCCTTCCTGCACTGGGGGTACGTATACATTCTAAGTGGATAGCAGTATAAGTGAGTGTATTCAATAGCAATAGCCAGTTACAAACAGTAGAGAAATATGTCCTGAAGCGGCAGCCATTCAAACAATTTTTCTTGCAGACAAATGTCTAGCATTAGGTGTATATCACTCTACAAGCTCTAGACTAAAATATTTCCTGATACAACTTGAAGATTTAACTTGACAAAACTATTAATGATTTACAAAACTTGCATCCTTGGAGACTTTTGTGGTGGTGTGCCTGAATAAAATCTTCTCATTTTCAAACCAAGTCATTTTGAGTAAAACACTTGAGCTTTCAATGGCTATTTCCATCATTGACATCAGGAGTAAAAATCACTGACTACAAGTGCTGCCACAGTTTTCCACTTATATAGACACGATTGCTGCAACTGACACCAATCAGACAGGGTTGAAACGATGCACGCTCGGAAAGGGAGTTGGGCAGCTCACAACAGCTCCAACCCACTGTGGGACCGAGTG
Organism: Schistocerca cancellata; assembly: GCF_023864275.1. Classification (NCBI taxonomy): domain Eukaryota; kingdom Metazoa; phylum Arthropoda; class Insecta; order Orthoptera; family Acrididae; genus Schistocerca; species Schistocerca cancellata. The sequence goes on along the minus strand of NC_064629.1, from coordinate 605,045,656 downwards.
AGGTACGAGTGGCTGGTGCCGTGGTTGAAGCTGCCACTCACTTCCCTTCACGCTTCAAGCATCCATCTTTACTTTTCTATGGTTAACTTGTCTTGCACCTCTTGTTTAATATGTCACTTGGGCTCAGTACAATGTTCCACAACTGAGCATATTTTTTTAACCTATTCACAAGGGACATCATATAAACTGGGCACACGAAGAGCTATGTCATCTTTAACAAGGCATTTTGTATCTTTGGGGTGGTTGAAAACACTGGTCTCAGTCTATGTCTCTGCAGCACACATCATAAGTTGATGCCTGTTGCCCCCCAGTCTGGCAGGAGAGTGGCTGGCTTGGCCTATTCTGCCAATTTGTAAGGCATCCTTCATCAGTGCACATGAAAGCATTTGCAATGTCCCCTTTGCTATGACCATTCTCTCTGAATACATGTCTCAAATGCTGCAACTCAGACAGTAAGTGGTCATCATCAGAAATAATCTTTGTTCTGCATACTAACATGTTCAGGGCTACTTTCTAGTGTACAGTGTGGTTTAGTTAAGGAGAAAGCACAAGGCCAGCTTTGTCATTCAGTGTACAGGAAACCAACACATACTGTTCACTACTTCAATACCAATAGTTTTCACGACCCTGAACACAAGAAAGCAGTCCTGAACATGTTAGGACACAGAGCAAAGATTATTTATGACGATGCCCACCTATACTCTGAATTGTAATGTTTCAGACATGGGTTCGGAGAAAACCGATACAGCAGGAGAGACACTGAAAATTCTTTCAGGTGTCACTGATGGAGGACAACTAGTGAATCAGCAGAAGAGGCCAAGCCAACTGCTTTCCTGCTATAATGTCGGGCAACGAACAGCAAGTTAGGATGTGTGCTGCAGAGACATGGACTGAGATCAGTATTCTGTTCCAGCCCACCCTCCAAGATAGGAGATATGCTTTGCTCTGTTAAGGATAACACAGCTCTTCATGTGCCCTGTTTGTATGGTGTCCCTTGCAAATGCAGCACCATCTATACAGGTCAAACAATTCATACAGTTGCAGAGCATTGTACTGAGCACAAGTGACATATTAAACAAAGCGAACTTCACAAGATGGACATAGCTAAGCATTGCCTGGAAAACAGACATTAAATGCTGTTTGAAAAGATTAAATTCTTGGTTCACACATCAACATATTGGGATTCTGTTATAAATTAGTTGGTCAAGACTAGAATAAACAGCAACAATTTTGACAGAGATCAAGGGTACACACTTTGAAGGGATTGGGGGCAGGAACTGGATATCAAAAGAAAGCAAAGATGGATGCTTGACACTTGCAGGGAGGCAGGAGTGACAGTTTAAAATTTGTTGCCAGCCCCTCATGACACTTGTCATCACTTGGTTCAATGGTGGGCTGGAGATGCTACGAGTTGCCCAACCTTCCATGTGTACACTGTTTCTGCCCTTTCTGATTGGTACCAAATACTGCAATCATGCTTGTATAAGCAGAAAACTGTGAAATCCCCAGTAGTCAGTAGTTTTTATTGCCAACAGCAATGGCAGAGATAGCCATCAAAATCTTGGGTGTTTTATTCAAAAGGATATGGCTTGTAAACGAAGAAGATTTTATTCTGTTCCAATGCACAGTACTAGCTGGTGCTGCATATATAAATCCACTGAATTGAGAAGCTGTGCAAAATGTTTTCATGATGATATAAATACATATCATATGAAGCTGCTTGTAAAAATAGTTACTTAATAAGTTTCATGTTCCATGGATCATTTTACATGATAAATTGTAATCATGTGAAATGAGTCATTTTACATTCACACTGCAAATTATTTTGTACCTATGGTTACAGGCTGAACATTTCTAAGCAATTTTCTTCTTCATTTTCTTTTTTTATGTAATGAAAAAAATAATATACAGATGTGAGGTACTCATTACTACCCAGTACCTTTTACAAATTACAAATGGCCCAACAAGAAGCACTGAATCATCAGAAAAAATAATACATAATGTTTTTACAAATGTAACTCTAAATTAACTGAAACTACACATAATTAATGCAGTCATTTCAGATCACCATGGTCAGTTTACTGAATTACAGAATAATAAAACTGAAATTAGAAATGTAGTTGTAGAGTGTAGGCTGAAAAATGCTGGAAATCTAAACATATTAGAAGTGGCACTCAGATCAGAAGATAAGGAGGCTCTATAAAGCAATGATTTGGAATACTTTCATTTCAGCCTTAACTCGCCACATAAATATAGCTTGCCCAAAAGTCCATAGAAAGATAAATGTAAGACACAGAAAGAAATCGATCACCAGAGAAATCACGAATGCTTGAGAAGATTTAAAATATTTATATGAAAGTTACAGAAATTAATTGTCAAGCAGCTTGTGAAATGTAAAGAAATCAGAAGAAAGAGTGTAGCAGGACAATAAGACAAGCAATGTCTAGATATTATTAACATCAAATTGGAACTTCATCAAATATTTATAAGACAGTCTGATCATACACAAATACAAACAGGAATGAATAACACAGAAAATAGGAATATAATACCAACAGCACAAGAGAAGAAATGACTGATCCACGTGAAGTGTGTTCCACCTTATATAAGTATACGTAAATACAGTTCAGAAGCAAATGAAACAAAATGAATCATTGAGTAAAAAGAGTATAGCTCCACTAGAAATGACAAAATGCCCATTCCTGTTTCAACAGATGAAACAGAAGTTAGTAATACAATTGGATCACTGAAACACAGAGGTACAGAGACTATAATGGAATATCTAAAAAAGTTTTCAAACAATGTTCACAGTTACTACCAGAGCCTGACATTTCTAGTAAACTTGGTAATATAGAAGGGTCTGTTCCCAACATATATGAAAAAGAGTAAAGTAATGTCAATTTATAAAGGTGGTGACAAGGGGGATCCTGAAGACTGCAGACCCATAAAAATTACACCGACCTTATCAAAAATTGTAGAAACAGCTATTAGAAACATAGTTACCAATTTCATAGAAAAACAAAAGAATCCTGGCTGTAGCACAGCAAGGATTTAGGAAAGTCTATAAAAAGAACCATTTAGTACACTTACTGTAAGACATATTTTTTAAACACATTTGAAATCTGCATTTTGTATGCAGCATTCCTCTAAGATAAAATTTAAACTGGTCAGTGGTTGTCTCTCCAATGTCTAATTCTAATTTTAAATAAAGACAGAGAAAAGAAGGGCTCAGTACAAAACATACAGTGGAGTCCATTGCTGAACTGACAATATTAACTCCCACCATAGTCCAGTAGTTAGTAAACCTGTAGACATATTATTTACCTGTTTAGATGTTTTGGGTGCACGGAGGTCCATCTAAGAAGCTGCTATTGTATGGAGTCAGTATCATTGATATGGGTTATTATGTTAGTTATTCAAATGATTTAACAACAAATCTCAAGTTGTCATGATCACCCTTTATTAATGCATAAATATGACACAGCATAAGCAGAGATATATAAAGGAGCTAACAGCAAATGTAAAACAGGTCTCAGCATTTATATATGAGCACATTCAGATTCTGATGTATGTCTGTGAAGCCAGGATATCAGCATTTCTGATCACTGGGTTCAATTACCATAACTATCAAAGGCTTTCCCATTGGCAGGACTAGTGTTACAGAAAACACACACAACCTCATGAGTACAACTGAGATGATTCTTGAAGGATGAGTAGTTGCTTCAGATAGGAAGATTTAACATTAACAGCCAGGAGAGCTGTGTACTAACAACATGCCCCACCATACTGACATCTCCTAACACTGCATACAGAGGATAGAACAATAGTCAGTCAATATTTATTTATCTTCAACTGTTAAGTTTGTATTGTGTCTGTATCACACAGTGAAGACAATGACATGTAACAAGATTGAAACACACATGTGTTGATCACAGAATGAAAATTGCTAGTGATGTATGTGATGTGACAAACGTGGGCAAAAGAACTCCAGAAATCAGCCAGTTGGAGCATCAAAACTAACAAATACATCTCCAGGACCACATGCATGAGTTAACAGTGCTGGAAATCGCCACTGAGGATGCTTCCCATATGAAAGAAGCAAAATGCATATGGCAGTAAATAAACTGCCTTCAATTAGTTGCAAAGGCAGAGCATACCTCCACGAATGTAATTCAGTTGCTCCAGTCCTGGATGGTACTGAGTTGTGAGGAGAATGCTCCTCTGTGGTCAGACAGTGAGATTTTGGGAGGTGGTGGGTGACTGGGAAGAGAACGCATGGGAGATTTGTTTTTGTAAAAGGTTGGGAGAATAAAAGGTTGGGAGAATAATTATGGTCTGTAAAGGCCTCAGTGACACCCTCAGTATATTTTGGGAGAGACTGCTTGTCACTGCAGATGCAACAGCCATGGGTGGCTAGGCTGTATAGAAAGGACTTCTTCATATGGAACGAGTGGCAGCTCTCCAAGTGGAGGTAGTAGATTTGATATGGACAGAGGTACTGATGTAGCCATCTTTGAGGTGGAGTTCAACATTTAGGAAGGTGGCTAGTTGGGTTGAGTAGATGAGGTGAAGCAAATGGGGGAGAAAGTGTTTAGGTTTTAGAGGAATGTGGACAGGGTGACCTTACCCTCGATCCTGATCCTAGAGGAATCCTTCCTAAACAGCTTAGCCACCCATGGCTGCCACACCTGCAGTGATCAGCAGTCCCTCTCAAAACATGCTGAGGATATCACTGAGGCTTTTACAGACCATAATTACCCTCGCAAACTTACACAAAAACAAATCTCCCGTGCCTTGTTTTTCCCATCACCCATCACCTCCCAAAGTCTCAACGTCTGGCCACAGAGGAGCATTCTCCTTGTAACTCAGTACCACCCAGGACTGGAACAACTGAATTACATTCTCTATCATTGTTTTGACTACCTCTTGTCATGCCCTGAAATGAGAAATATCCTGTCCAATATTCTTTCCACCCCTCCCACAGTGGTATCCCACTGTCCACTGAACCTACACAATATACTCATCCATCCCTACACAGCCCCTGTTCACAACCCCTTACCTCATGGCTCATATCCCTGTAATAGACCTAGATACAAGACCAGCCCCATACATCCTTCCACCACCACCTACATCAGTCCGATAACAAACATCACCTATCCCATCAATGGCAGGGCTACCTGTGAAACCAGTCATATAATCTACAAGCTAAGCTGTAACCACTGTGCTGCTTCTGTGTGGTGGCCATGACCACCAACAAACTGTCTGTCTCATGACTGGCCACTGAAACTGTGGCCCATAAACAACTGGACCATCCTGTTGCTGAGCATGCCACCCAATACGACATTCTTCATTTCAATGACTGCCTCACAGCCTGAGCCATATGGATGCTTCCCACCAACAGCAGCTTTTCAGAACTGTGTAGGTGGAAACTCTCTCTACAATATATCCTCTGTTCCTGTAACCCTCCTGGCCTCAACCTTCGTTAGTCATTGTCATCACCCATCTAGCCTCTTCCCTGTTCACATTCCAGCACTACCACAGCCCTCTATTCCACCAACACACCCAGTCTTTTTACTTCTCTCTTTTTTTGCTAACCCTTCACTCTTCCCCACTACTGTCTACCCTCCTGACTGCACATAGCTACCCTACCCTCTTGCTACCTGATCTCTGCATGTTCCCCTGCAGCACTTCATTGTCCCCCATCCTTAACCTGCTATACCTCCCCGTCCCTGCCCCAGTCTCCTTCTTACCCCCTCCCAGTTGCCTTTCCCATCGTGCACTGCTGCTGCTGCTTGTAGTTTGGCCTCAGCTGCAAGAGACTGTGATCATGAGTGGCTGAGTTGCATTCGTGTGAGTGTATGTTTGTGTCTGTTGTCTATTTTTGACAAAGGCCTTGTTGGCCAAAAGCTTATTTTGTGACAGTTTTTTGTTGCCTATCTGTGTCTCAGCACCTGCCCTGACTATGTTATGAATATTCTTTGCCATTACAATAAATCATTTTACTAGGTTATGACCAAAATGGGCAAAATCTAGCAATGAGAAATTATGCTTGATGATATATAAATTTTATAAATATTTTCCACTTGATCAATAGTTTATTTTATTTCTCCCATCTTTTATCATTCCTTTAAATCCATTAAAATTCCATTAATTGCCTAAATATTTCCCACAATGAAAAATTACCTTCCGTCAATAAACAACAGAGTGTGCAGGTAGTAGTGTCATTTAACTTCACTTTGGAAACTGAATAGCTGGCATAGCTTTACTGTTGACTGTGGTGGCATCATTACCCAGAGGATGCAGGTCATCAGGAGTATCCTCTGATGGGACCGTGCCAGAATCTAGCACATAAGCCTGCCAAGGACCAGTCTTGAGTCAGTTGTGATGCAATCTGTGAAGTACATGGCAAGTGCACTACTGCTTTGACACAGGTCTTAACATCAGGGATTCTGTTTGTCATAGACAGAAATCTGATTTGGCAAAAAGCCATGTTCTTGTCAGGAAACCCCAAACAATATCAGCTAATAAAGAAATTGGAGCCATTAACAAATCCAGCAATGTGTCAGTTGTTTAGAATATGTTCTTTATTGTTAGAACATTAAAAAAAAATCTATTGCAGCCAGGTCAGAAGCTTGGCATTGAAAAAAGGATTCCAGTCAATCTTCCATAGACTGGAGCTCCACCTAGCTCAAATTAATAGGAAATGCAATTGCAGATGTTTATGTGAGTAGAATTGCATGGGCGCTCTAATTAGGGACATAATAGTTTGTCTTGCTCCCAATGCAGAAATGAGGAACCACATATTGTATGTATCAAATCCTTCTCTAAGGCAAGTAAGGCAAATAACTCAAGCCCAAAAAACTGCCCATGCAGCTCAGAGTGAGCTTATGATGGAAGAAGACATCAGGGAAGTCAGCTCCCCAGCACTGATCATGCAGTATGCCATACCCCTTTGATGGGGCCTTCACTTCCTCCATATCCTGAATGAACTTTTAAATAACTACACCAATAGCAACAGGCCATGTCTGTGCAACTGTGAATTACAAAGTGATCATGTACCTCCATTTTGTGTGCCACATATGTGGGTATCCATTTCTATATAGTCAAGTAGACTATATCCACATGGTTCCTTTTAGTCTTATTAGACAATGGTATTGTGGCACCGATGAGGTTGACACCAGTATCGATATGTGTTCGTCTTTCGACTCTGAGCATCATCTTTGGACTCTGAGCATTGTCTATGGGCTGTTCTGTCATGTTCAGTTCTTTGTGAACCTCGCATGTGTTTAGGTGAATAAATGAACTACTGCTAAATGGGTGTTGTTTGGTGTAACCAACCCGAACTTCTCCCTCACTGACCCTCACTGACCCCGAGTTGTAACGTCTTCAGTTTTCACCGTTTTACTGTGTCCGTGACCTCCACGTCAGTTATTTTCGCGTGTATTACATCGACACAGCATATGAAAACAATGACTTCGGACCAGCGCCTAACGCCAGATTTTGTGATCAACATGCATCGTGTTACGGGCGATGTAAACCCACCAGGACTGCAACACGATGCCTCCCACTCGATGATTCCACCGATTTCATAGGACGTTTTCAAGCCTGCAACAATAAGTGAGGTTAGGAGTGCACATGACTCCAGCTATCAAACGCCTTTGTTCCCGCCATATGTGCCCTCCCTCATCGACTGTGCAGTTACCTCTCATGGATCTCCGTGCAGTGCGGGACCAATGCCGATTTCTGCAAATGCTTTATCGGACAACCTACCACTGCCAGGACAACGATTTGCCACGCCAAAATCCATGCAGTACCATGCGGATACCTGCCATGTGGCCGGAACTGCTTCGTTCACAAGTCTACCTCCTCAGCATCCGACCACGCCCGCGCCTGCCTCAGTTCAGTATCAGCACATGCTTTCCTACTTCGATACCTTGGCCTGCAACAGGAACAATAAATTGTTATCTGTGCCTGACCTCCACCTCCATCCCACTGCTATGCCTCAGTGTTTTGTGCCATGACATTCACCTTATCCACACACCATTTTGAGTGAAGTGACTATGAACAGTGAACATTCACACATTCTGTCCCATGTTCGACATCATTTCCCACACTGTGCTTCTGGACAGCCCGCACCTCCGCAGCCTCCCTGAAACACAGGTGGCCCTGACTCTGATCATACATTGAGCTTTCCATGGACTAGCATGCATTCTCAAACTTTGAACTTTTTCTCATCTGTCGGCCCCACGCCAGCTCCAGTCAAGCTTCCGCTACCATTCTCGGCACATCTCGGTGCCTAATCTGCGTCAGTCTTCCACGACGCATCAATCCAAACACACCCGCAATGTGTTGAGCTTCAGCAACCGCAATTGACACATTACAGTGTCACACCCATGTTGGCCTTCCGCGCCATGACTGATCGCACTCAACCACAACGTGTCACCTTCACGCTGTTACCCAAACAGCCATCGTTGCCAAATCCCCTGGAGGCACACTCTCCTGGAATACTACAGCAACAACAGCTCGATTCATGCAGTGCCCCGCCGAACTCAACTCAATCTGTTCTTCCGAACATTCTACAATGCTTACCAACACTGCTGCCATTTAATCCCGACAGAGCAACAACCTGGTTCAAAATTGTGGACAAAGTGTTTGACCATTACAAACTCGATAAGTCAGCCAGCTTTCTGTGCCTCATTACCCACCTTCACAACCAGGATGACTTGAGTGCTGACCTGGTCAATGCCCGGGACTTATCTACCTGGTATACTCTAGCCAAAAAGACAGTTCTACATCGGCTTGCACACTCAACTGAGGCAGCAATACGGCAAGTACTCCACATTGAGGAACTAGGCAACAACAAACCTTCCCAGCTCTGGAGATGGCTACGTGCCCTGGTCAGTGCCGATCTATTCTCTGACACAGCTCTCCCCGCCATCTGGTCAGATAAACTATCTCCTCACATCCACTTTTCTCTGGCTCAAAAGTCTCCTGAACCTGTCGAGCACAGAATGAAAATTGCTGACAAGCTACACAATGTATCATTGCTCTATTTCACCAGCCACTGCCTACCTGACAAGTCTCAGGTTCAGGCTCATCGCCCTGCGGCCTGACGTGGCTTGGGCCATACTGTGCTGACCTTTCCGCTTGCTCTGGGAAGCAGTACACAAGCAACTGCGGTGTCACCAGCTCCCACGCCCCCTCCTGCAACTGAACCTGCTGCGGCCACTGAACCTCGGCCACCGCCACTGGCAACGAACTTTCCGCAGGAAATGCAGCCGCACTACCTGTACTGTTACTTCCATACACAGTTTGGTGAGGCGGCACGGAACTGTAGACCACCCTGCTACTTCCCAAACGCCAATCACAGGTAGGTCCGGGTGCTGCCTGCTGCACACAACATGACAGGCACCCCCCCCCCCCCACCCCAGTGCTCCATTCTGTCTGGGAATGACCGGATAATTGCGGACAACTTTACATTAAAGACATTTTGTAGGGATACCATTTCATAGTGGAAACAGGCGCTGATGTTTCGCTGCTGCCTACATCCTTAGCGTCATCAAACATCCGCCCTCATAATACTTCACTGCAAGAAGTGAATTCAACTAAACTACAATGCTCGGGTTCAACTTCCCACGTTGTCTCACTCTCTGCAAACTGCAAACTCGAGTGGACTATTTTAGTGTGCGAAATTGACAAACCTATACTAGGCATTGCCTTATTCCAACACCCCAAACTTTCACCAGACGTAGTGCAAAACACCATGTTTCATCATCTGTCCAAGACTCACTTCCCCTGTGCTCTGTCGAGCAACACCCCCGTGACATATTGGTCCGGGCTCGTCTCATCCGTACATGGTCGTCTCTGTCGACTCACATGTGCCTTGTCGAGCTTGAACACGTTGCTCCCCTATGCGAGGAAAACTTCGAGTTCTCCCTCCGGCTCCACAAAACACAGCTACTGCTCTCCGATGCAGAAAAGGAATTACAGACACTACAACAAGGACAAAGCAAGGTCAGTAAGTGTGCCGAATCTGCTTGCAATCCCAGCAATCGAGCCTCCGTGCGTTTACCTCCTGCTACCCCTCACAACTGTGCTATCGAGACTGCCATAACATGTACTGACAGTTCCGCAGGGCCACACCCTCCGAACACGGCAGGATTTGACACTCGGCTGGACAGAAGTGCGCATGCGCAACGAGTGTCACGTGTTCCCGAACTGACGGCTCCTATCCCGCCCCTCGCAGACAGCACCTCAAACTACGCAACTTCGGCTCCTGCATGCCGCCATGCGACCACCACTGACAACACAAACAGTGCACTCGCACCAAGCGTTTCGCCAGTGACCGTGCTGCCACAGGCCGCGCCCTCGGACAATGGACTCACTAACGGCTCACGAGCTCTACCGAGCTCACCCGACCACGGTGCCACTGCTTTTGGCTGGCAGCCATCTTGTCGCGTTGACTCCTGGGACACTTTGCCGCCTCGGCTCCCGTTGGATCCGCCTAGTGGCTCCGAACACCATGACCACGCCTCACCTGCCCCGCCCACCATACATTGTAAACAAACCGCCTCCTGTGCCGCCGGCAACATTTCCGTCGTCACCAAAGGCACGGTTCACAAGCTTTGCCTCACGCCAGGTCCCCCGATCTCCAGTAAACCACGTCGACTTTGTCCCGAGTGCATCTCCAACCTTAAAAATCAGATTTCTGAACTACTGAGCTCCAGCATCATTGAACCCTCTGCCATGAGCTGGTCTACGCCCATACATATGACACCCAAGAAAGACGGGTCCTGGTGCATGTGCGTAGACTACCATCAACTAAATGCATGAACAATTATGGACACCTACCCCATATCCAACATAGCTGACTTTACCAGTTCCCTCGCAGGTGCGACCACATGCTCTGTCATTGATTGCCAGCGGGCCTACCACCAGATCCCCATGGCACCTGAAGACATCAAGAAGACAGCAATCACCACCCCAATCGGGTTATTTCAGTTTCAATTCATGCCCTTCGGTCTGCAAAACACAACCCAGACTTGGCAACGCTTCATCAATGAAGTGCTGTTCGACCTAAAATTCTGCTTTGCATATCTTGATGAAATTCTTGTGTTCAGCTCCTCCATCGAGGACAACATTCGACATGTGCAAACTGTTATGAACACTCTCGCGGCAACAGGCATCGAGACCAACCAGGACAAATTGCAGCTACATCAACCTGCTGTCACTTTTCTTGGTTTTCTGGTCTCTGCCGACGGCATTTCACCACCCCCTGAGAAAGTACAAACAATACTAAACCTTCCCAGACCTTCGTCATTCAAAGAGCTCCATCACTTTTTGGGGATGGTTAATTATTATTGCCAACATCTACCTCGGGCTGCGGAGATTCAAGCTCCATTAACAGACACCTTGGCAGGCACCAACACTTCTGGATCTCGGCCCGTTCCACGGACCCCTACTATGACTGACTCTTTCACTGCCCTCAAAAATCTTCTTGCCAAGGCCTGCACCATAGCGCATCCTCATCCCAATGCGCAGCTTTTCATCACCACAGACACAAGCGATACTGCCATCAGCGCTGTCCTTAGCCAGACAATCGATGGCCAAACTATGCCTCTGCAGTTCTTCTCACGCAAGCTCACCAATGCACAACCGAAATATTCCACGTTTGACAGGGAGTTGCTTGCAATCTACGAGGCAATTACGCATTTTAAGACCGATGTTCAGGGATGCACTTTCTATGTTTTAATAGACCACAAACCCCTGGCTGCGGCCATTACAAACCCACCAGCTGACCCGCCTCCTCACCGCTTCAGATACATGGACTTCGTACCCCAGTTCACCATCGATGTCAGAGACATAAAGGGTGCTGACAATATAGTTGCTGACAAGATAGTTGCTGATTTCCTTTCACGGGTTGACGCCGTCCATTTGCTGTTAGACCTCTCTGAACTGCCTAACCTCCAACCCGCCGATGAGCAAACACAAATCCTGATTTCAGACTCTACTCCTTCACTACACTTGGTCTGCAACACCTTCCATGGCATTTCTGGTGAGAACTGGTGCGATGACAGTACGGGCACATTACGCCCCCTCATCCCAACCATGCTGCGTTGGGCTGTCTTCAACGCATTGCATAATTTAGCCCACCCCGGTGTTCGTGCGTCTGCCCGCCTCGTAGTGGAGTGCTTTGTGTGGAGAAATGTCAACAAGGACTGCCAGCAATGGGCATGCTCCTGCGTCGCGTGCCAGTGCTGCAAAGTACACAAGCACACTTCACCCCCCCCCCCCCCCCCCAAACCACCTCGGCACCTTTTCGATCCCTCCTGGGCGTTTCCAGCATATTCATATTGACATTGTTAGCCCTCTCTCCCCCTCTAACGGCTTTCGTTATGTTCTCTCGTCTATTGACCGAACAACTCGCTGGGTCGAGGCTGTCCCCCTCCCCAATATTATGGCAGAAACTGTTGCTCGACTTTCGTCGAGTCATGGGTATCATGTTTCAGTCCAGCTATCATCACGACTGACCAGGGCAGACAGTTTGAGTCGGCCCTGTTCAACGGGATTTGTAACATTTGCGGCATCTGGCGTATCCATACCACAACATGCCACCCACAAAGTGACGGGCTAGTCGAGCGCTGGCACCGCACTTTCAAGGCGGCTCTTCAATGCCAAGACTCTCTATGGATGGAGGCCCTTCCCCTTGTGCTACTCAGCATTCATGCGATCTAGAAGGAAGACCTCAAAGGCACAATAATCGAGTTCGTATACGGCCAGAACATTGTTCTCCCTGGAGAACTTGTGAGCCCTTCCGCTTCTCTCCCTCAGTCTGACTTATCTTCCTTCGTAGACCTTGTCAGACGCCACTTCACAACATCCATATCCCTCCGCCCGCCAGCCATTCCCGCCCTAAGGTTCACGTCCCGAAATCTCTGGACAATTGCGAGTACGTCATGCTCTAAGATGACACTGTCCGTGCTCCCGTCCAACCTCCATATACCGGCCCTTACTGAGTTCTCCGGCGCTCAGCCAACACCTATGACATCCAAGTGAAAGATTCAGCTGTTACAGTCTCTCTCAACAGACTTAATCCTGCTCATGTCGAGCCTTCTTCTACCCCCCCCCCCCCCCTTTTCAGGCCACGACCACATCACTCACTGTCGTGGCTCACGACACTCCGACCACTGCCTTCACGTCGGACTTACACGCTCAATCAAGTGACTTCTAGCTCCAATCGACAAGCTCTCCTCCGATGTCGCCCTCTACTCCGGTCTCACGCACTCCATCGAGTGACCACATGCTCCCCACATTGAGCTTATCTATGGTCATGCCCTCACTGCGGGGCCCTTTGCCGGTCCCCTCGACCTCTCCACTGTCACCTGCCTCCCCCTGTCGAGGTTTATCATGACCCCCCCCCCCCCCCATCTTGAACGTGCCCTCATTCGAGGTGTTTGTGCCTGTCCCCTGGAAATAATCCACGACATCTCAATAATACTGCGTGATTGTACACTGTTCATTGTGTGTTTCTCTTCATCCAGTGCTCATGACACAACCTCCTCCATTCCCTGCCACCTGGTGAAATGTGTTCCCCTCCCACCTGACTGCGACCTGGACATGCTTTGTGTATTCGCCACACCCACCTGAAACATCGCCGTCGTCACTCCATTCCACCTGCAAACTGCCAGCCTACCAGTTGCCACACGACCAGCATGCCCAGTACAACACCCGGCTCGCTTCAATGACTTCCAGGTTTGGTAGCCGGACCTTCCTTCACGACATCTACCCACACAGCCCCCCGACGACGATGTCGCGCTGACTTTGGTCCGGCTCCCACGGACCACCCCTGCCGACGCCTTAGTCACCCCCCCACCCCCCGGCCTCTCAAGAGTATTCTGTATGCACGGGGGGGGGGGGGGGGGGGGGGGGGGAGCTATGTGGCACCGATGAGGTCGACACCAGCATTGATATGCGTTCATCTTTGGTCTCTGAGCTTAGTCTTTGGACTCTGAGCATTGTCTTTGGGTTGTTCCGCCATGTTCATTTCTTTGTGAGCCTTGCATGTGTTTAGGTGAATAAATGAACTCTGCTAAATGGGTGTTGTTTGGTGTAACGAACCTGAGCTTCTCCCTCAGTATCAATAAAATATTGAGAAATATGGAGAAATGGATTTCCTATGAATGTGTTGAATTTCAGCATGTTCACAGTTTATATATTGATATATAGAAAGGAAGTACAACTACATCAGTTCTACAATGCCTAACTGAATCATTTTCTATGAAAAATCTGCTCTCTTAAAAACATTAACTTGAATAATAAAAATACTATAGGGAATATAAACGCTCATTTGATTAACATGAGTGGTTCATGGTGTGGGTTCCTGTAGTCATGTCCTAGTTCATGAACCACGGGCAACGTATGAGTGGCCAAGTAAGTGGTCCCGACAGTCGGGATACCAGTTACTTTGGAACAAGGCTGGGCATCTCGGACATATTCTGAGTCGTGGTCACCTTTGTGCTCATACGGCAAAGACTACCAAATCCACTGGTTAGTCCCTCAGCCGTTAGGGGTAAAACCCAATGGGACTCGGGGCAAGTAAGGCTAGCAACCTGCTTCCCTGGTACTTTAAATATGATGCTGGCAACAATCAGAGCAAAATGCCTCGGACCTTTGGAGGTGACGGAGTCCCACCTCTAACTGACAAACCAGGGACTCCTAAGATACGACTTGGCAAACAAATGGTAATGAGATGGGGAGCTATTAATATCAATGGGGGCTACTCTGGGAAGAAGGTAGAGCTGGCAGAGGCTGCAAGTAAGATGAGGCTGGACGTTTTAGCTGTTAGTGACATTCAGATAAGGGGTGAGAAAGAAGAGGAAGTGGGAGAATACAAGGTCTACTTGTCAGGAGTCAAAGCAGGAATAGCACAATGGGGCGTAGGGCTTTACATCAGGAAAGAAATGGAACCCAGCGTAGTTGCAATAAGGTATGTAAACGAACGACTGATGTGGATAGATTTGACACTGTCTAGCAAGAAAATTAGGATTGTGTCAGTATATTCGCATTGTGAAGGGACAGATCAAGATAAGATGGATAGTTTTTATGAGGCACTCAGTGATGTAGTTGTTAGAGTAAAGCGCAAGGACAGTGTTCTGCTCATGGGTGATTTTAACGCCAGGATTGGAAATCGAACAGAAGGGTATGAAAAGGTTATGGGTAAATTTGGAGAGGATATGGAGGCCAACAGGAATGGGAAACAACTCTTGGATTTCTGTGCCAGTATGGGCTTAGTAATCACAAACTCCTTTTTTAAACATAAGAACATTCACCGGTATACTTGGGAAGGCAGGGGAACCAGATCTGTCATTGACTATATAATAACAGATCAGGAATTCAGGAAGGCTGTGAGGGACACACGTGTATTCAGGGGGTTCTTTGATGACACTGATCATTATTTAATCTGCAGTGAAATTGGGATTGTGAGGCCGAAAGTGCAGGAGGTCAGGTCCATATGTAGGAGGATAAGAGTGGAGAAACTTCAGGATAAGGAAATCAGGCACAAGTACATAACAGCGATCTCAGAAAGGTACCAGTTAGTTGAATGTAGTCAATTACAGTCATTGGAAAAGGAATGGACAAGGTACAGGGACACAGTACTAGAAGTGGCTAAAGAATGTCTTGGAACAGTAGTGTGTAAAAGTAGGATGAAGCAAACAGCTTGGTGGAATGATACAGTCAAGGCAGCCTGTAAAAGGAAAAAGAAGGCGTATCAAAAATGGCTACATACCAGAACCCAGGTAGACAGAGAAAGTTATGTTGAAGAAAGAAACAAAGCCAAACAGATAATTGCAGCATCCAAGAAGAAATCGTGGGAAGACTTTGGAAACAGGTTGGAGACTTTGGGTCAAGCTGCTGGAAAACCATTCTGGAGTGTAATTAGCAGTCTTCGAAAGGGAGGTAAGAAGGAAATGACAAGTATTTTGGACAGGTCAGGAAAACTGCTGGTGAATCCTGTGGATGCCTTGGGCAGATGGAGGGAATATTTTGAAGAGTTGCTCAATGTAGGTGTAAATGCGGTCAGTAATGTTTCAGATTTCGAGGTAGAATGGGATAGGAATGATGATGGAAATAGGATCACATTTGAGGAAGTGGAAAAAATGGTCAATAGATTGCAGTGCAATAAAGCGGCTGGGGTGGATGAAATTAAGTCGGAACTCATCAAATACAGTGGAATGTCAGGTCTTAAATGGCTACACAGGATAATTGAAATGGCCTGGGAGTCGGGACAGGTTCCATCAGACTGGACAAAAGCAGTAATCACACCAATCTTTAAACATGGAAACAGAAAAGATTGTAACAACTACAGAGGTATCTCTTTAATCAGCGTTGTGGGTAAAATCTTCGCAGGTATTGTTGAAAGGAAAGTGCGAGTATTAGTTAAGGAC
Source organism: Schistocerca cancellata (assembly GCF_023864275.1). Taxonomy (NCBI): domain Eukaryota; kingdom Metazoa; phylum Arthropoda; class Insecta; order Orthoptera; family Acrididae; genus Schistocerca; species Schistocerca cancellata. The sequence goes on along the minus strand of NC_064629.1, from coordinate 605,029,211 downwards.
CAATTGGATGAAAATCAGTGTGGGTTTAGGCCTCTTAGAGGTTGTCAGGACCAGATCTTTAGCTTACGGCAAATAATGGAGAAGTGTTATGAGTGGAACAGGGAATTGTATCTATGCTTTATAGATCTAGAAAAGGCATATGACCGGGTTCCTAGGAGGAAGCTATTGTCTGTTCTACTAGATTATGGAATAGGAGGCAAACTTTTGCAAGCAATTAAAGGTCTTTACATGGATAGTCAGGCAGCAGTTAGAGTTGACGGTAAATTGAGTTCATGGTTCAGAGTAGTTTCAGGGGTAAGACAAGGCTGCAACCTGTCTCCACTGTTGTTCATATTATTTATGGATCATATGTTGAAAACAATAGACTGGCTGGGTGAGATTAAGATATGTGAACACAAAATAAGCAGTCTTGCATATGCGGATGACTTAGTTGTGATGGCAGATTCGATTGAAAGTTTGCAAAGTAATATTTCAGAGCTAGATCAGAAATGTAAGGACTATGGTATGAAGATTAGCATCGCCAAAACGAAAGTAATGTCAGTAGGAAAGAAATATAAACGGATTGAGTGCCAAATAGGAGGAACAAAGTTAGAACAGGTGGACGGTTTCAAGTACTTAGGATGCATATTCTCACAGGATGGCAACATAGTGAAAGAACTGGAAGCGAGGTGTAGCAAAGCTAATGCAGTGAGCGCTCAGCTACGATCTACTCTCTTCTGCAAGAAGGAAGTCAGTACCAAGACTAAGTTATCTGTGCACCGTCCAATCTTTCGACCAACTTTGTTGTATGGGAGCAAAAGCTGGGTGGATTCAGGTTACCTTATCAACAAGGTTGAGGTTACAGATATGAAAGTAGCTAGGATGATTGCAGGTACTAGTAGATGGGAACAATGGCAGGAGGGTGTCCACAATGAGGAAATCAAAGAAAAACTGGGAATGAACTCTATAGATGTAGCAGTCAGGGCGAACAGGCTTAGATGGTGGGGTCATGTTACACGCATGGGAGAAGCAAGGTTACCCAAGAGACTCATGGATTCAGCAGTAGAGGGTAGGAGGAGTCGGGGCAGACCGAAGAGAAGGTACCTGGATTCGGTTAAGAATGATTTTGAAGTAATAGGTTTAACATCAGAAGAGGCACCAATGTTAGCACTGAATAGGGGATCATGGAGGAACTGTATAAGGGGGGCTATGCTCCAGACTGAACGCTGAAAGGCATAATCAGTCTTAAATGATGATGATGATGATGATGATGATGATTAACATGATTAATAAGATTTCATGCACAGCTTCCCCAGTATATAGTGATGAAAGATATAATAAATTAATTGCTAATAACATACTTCATATAAAGTCAGATCCTCTAAAAACAAGACTACAGGAGATTCAGTGGGAGAAATGGTACTATTCAACAGAAGCATTTACAAAAATGAACTGATAATTTGAGCAAAGTAAAACAAAGGTATGGTCCTATTAGTGGTTGTAGTCGATTGTATTCCTCCACTCTTTGAATTGACTTACCCATTCTTGTGCAGAGGAGCCTATAGTTTAACGTGGGTTCTGAACCACATTGCAACACAGAACTTTTCACGTGAACAAACATTTCCGGAAATGAAAAAAGTGAAAAGTACAGACAAATCAATCAGACTTATCAATGATCAAACTGAAAACCTCTGAATTTGCAGTCTTGTGCTTTACCACTGAACCACCAAACCACATCAATTTGATCAAGATCTAACTTAATATTAGATTTTTCTATTACAAAACTGTATTATTATTATTATTATTGTTGTTGTTGTTGTTGTTGTTGTTGTTGTTGTTGTTAGGATACTGTTATTAGCATCTGTTCTTATCTCACTGCTGTGAAGCTTTACTGCAAATGTTTGCCGTGTCTCCTGTACCTGACTTATATGGTTCAGATTGTGCAGATTATGAGACTGATGTATAATTGACAATTCACCAAAGATGAAAAAGTCTTGGCATATTTTAATCAAATATACTTCTATTGGCACAACAGTGGTGAAAAAAGGTGGGGAGGGGGAAGGAGGGAAGTATGGCTGATGGCTGGGTGGTGGGCAGAAGAGGCAACAAATGGACAGAATAGGGATATGGCACCAGTGTGATTTTGCTCTGGTGAAGTGAGGGGAAGTCTTGTGCGTCACACAGAGACACTGATGATTGGATTGGGAGGGTCAGACATAACAGATGGAAAAGTAGACTATATGTAGAGAGACAGATGTTAGTATAGATAGTCAAGTGGGGTGGGACAGGAGCTAACAGGCATTGAGGCCAGGTGGACTGTATTTGGCACAATTTGGCAGTGACTATTCATTTGAATGGACTGCTTGTTGCTGGTCATGCCTACATAAAAGATCATGCAGAAGCTACACCAAGATGTACACACTAACCCTCCCCACTTCTACATAACCATCTCTTGGTAACTTTTGAAGAACTCTTTGCCTCCAACCTGGACTCATCATTCTTTAGAATGTCCCTGCCTGAAAACACAAACCTCTTGACTGTAGAAAGAACAGACATCCACAAACTTGAGAGAAACCTAGCTTTAATCATCTACCTAGTGGACAGAGATTCCACCACTGTTGTGATGAACTGCGAGGGTTGCATGACTGAATATTGTCAGTCAACTGTAGGACTCTTCCATCTACAGGCCCCGTTGTAGTGATCCCATCCCAGAAGTCCAGCATAGCCTCTCATCCCTACTCAAATCTGTAGGCCCAACCCAAAGCTTCTGCCTCAAAATCATCTCCCTCCTAAGCCCAACAACCCATCCCTCCCCATCACCTATTACAATCCATAAACCTAAACATCACTGATGATGCCACTATCCTTGTCACTGTTCAACAATGGCTGAAGTAATGTCCTACCAGTTCCAAACCTATTACCACATTCCCTATGCACCTGTCATGCAAGTACTATTTCCATAACAATAACCACATATCTTCTGATGGAACAATATATAAATAAATGCAAGGCATCACAATGGGTAACAACATGATGCCCTCCTATGCCAGTCTAATTATGGGGCACCTAAGTGAAACATTCCTAGTGACCCAAGATACTAAACCCTTACCTGGTTCAGGTTTATTAAAGATATCTTCATGATCTGGAACCAGCTGCAAGATACTCTATCCTCCTTCCTCCACAACTTCAACGATTTCTCTCCTACCTGCTCCATCCAGTCCAGTTTGCCACTTTCCTAGACATTGACCTCCATCTCTCCATTGGATCCACAGAAACCTCTGTCTGTATGAAGCCACTAACCATCAACAGTACCTCAGTTCTGCAAAGGAGTATCACCCTTCCTATCTATTATGATTTTGGGAAATGTGGAATATTTTCCTCGCTACCCTTCCTACTTCTTGAAAAGTTGAATTCCACTATCCACCCAATCTGCAAAATATTCTGGTGTGTCTGTATTCCACACCTACACCTGACCATTTGTCTTATGGGTCATATCCGTCTGGAAGACCCACATGCAAGACTTGTCCTATGCATCTAACCAGGATAGCCTACTCCAGTCCCACCATAGGCATATCCTACTACATCAGAAGCAGGCCAGGCTCTGAAACCAGTCATACCATATACCACCTTTGCTGTAGCTTTTGCACAGTGGTGTATGTGAGTATGCTCAGAAACCAACTTCCCACCTAAAAGAATGGGCATCTGAAAACTGTGGGCTCGAGTAGAACAAGCTCCTCTCCAATGCATTGTGTACAACATGCAATTTCCCTTGTATGCACAATGTTGAGTTCACTAGTGCCACATACCAAACACATCTGCTAACTGCATCTCCCTGCTAGCCATCAGCCACACTTCATTCCAACCCATCCCCCTCCCTACCACCTCCCCACACTCACCTGCTCCGTATGACACAAGCCCTCACCCCAGTCAAGCTGCAAGCTGCAGTGCACCTGTAATTGACCTCGATGATGTAGCATGCATGCATCCGTGTGTGTGTGTGTGTGTGTGGTTTTTTTTTTTTTAATAACAAAGACATTGTCCAAAATTCAGCAATGTTTTCAGTCTTATTTATGTGCCTACCAACCATTCAGTACCTCAATTATAAGATATGTTGTTACCTTCATTCTTTCCATTATTTATATGTTTTTAGTGTATTACACAACATTTTGACTGGCATAGCTTTTTATACTGGAAAGTGAAAACTAGAAAGTCAATGTTTGGAAAGTGGAAACTACATATTCAGTGTTATTTTCTCAGCATTCTTGTGGAGGAACTATTACTTCCTGTTACAAAAGCAGCAAATAACAGCTGAAACTGATAATTTATTGTTGAAATTCCATATGATGGTGCCAGCCAGTAAACCATTTACAAAAATACAAAATATAAATTCATTCTGTCAGTTCACCAATTCTAAAAGTAATGAGCTAAGATTAAAACATTTGTTTTAGTTGTTATATCGAAAGATCTTGTGTTTTCCTACATCAAATGATCCATTACTTCAGTGATATAAAGTTGACTGATGTTATTACACATATAAAGAGCAGTATTATTAAAAATGTGCTGCAACAGGTGGGAAACCTCCTACAGACATCTATCCTCAAGTAAGGGGATTTAGCAATAAAAAAATTTTTGCTGGTGTATCATGGTACTATTTGGATGCTTTATGACAGGCGATTTCAAGTACTTTATGTTACGTCTCAATATGATAGACTTATTCTAAAAATTTAATACAAGCAAGAAAATATATTGAAGGAGACGTGGCAATAAACCCATTGAAGTTCCACATATTCAGCAACAGAAAATATCTGTACACTCACTGTTCTTACTCTTAAGGGGCTTAGGAAAGAAACAGCTGTCAAATTAAAGCCCAGCAAATTCGTAATTCACAATTATCATCTGTGCACAATTGTACAGTTAAGGAGAACCAAAATATGAGTGCTTGCTGAAATTGCAGTTTACAGAAAAATGTAACACGTTACTGTGCTATAACAGCAGCAGCAATCCTCTAGTACTTGTATTAAAATCCATGCTCGTAAAGGAAGGCAAATGCAAACAGTTAATTGGATGACACTTTTACACTCACTTTTTATTGATGAAATCAACTGTGTAAAAATACCAGCTACACTTTTCATAGCAATATTAACTAATACAGCTTATCTCTCCATAATACCTTTAATGTTAAAAACTATTATTTCCCTGGGGTTTAAAGTACTGCCAACAGAGTGACCCCTATAGACAAATCAGCAGCTTACTTTTGAATATGATTATAGAGGATTTATCTTGTAATTACTTTAGCAACTCAACCCATCCATTCCATAATTTGCCTTGAATGATTTAAAGAAGGGTATTCTTATTTTACACTGCTTAAGCATTATGCAGATTTTATGCTGTCTTTCAGAAAATATTGTTCAGCCATTCAAGATTACAGAATGAATAACATCCACATCATCTGAGATAGCTTTCTTAAGTTAGATCCTGAAATATTCTTGACTTTTTTATTTTTAAAAGTCCCGTCCTACATGCAAAAAATTGGATCTGACTATCAAGTATTTCTGATATTTATTATATAACATAAAACATCAAATGGATTTGAGGTAATGTTGTTCTACAAAAAGATATTTGGTTGCAACCCAGGGACTCATTTTTACTGAAGTTTCTGTAATTTTACAGAATTTTTGTTTCATGGAAGAAATCAATCAATAAAAAATTATATTGAATCTCCAAGTAATACCATTCCATTTTAAACAAAGACAGTACTCACATATAATAGTGGGATATAATCCAAGTATCACATATTCACTCACAAAACATGATATGTTAGTTTAATGAACTGGTACTTATAGGTGACATTGCACAATATCCTGATTATTTTATATAATTTTGGATAATAACTACACTGCTGATACTTGGTTAAAGCTTAAGCAACTTGATTGTAAGCACAGAGAATAATCTGTCTAGTATATTTTTGAGTAACTAAATTAGAGACACTTCCAAGTAGCATGTACTACACATGTTCACAATGCATTATGACACAAACTCCACAAGTCATCAAACATTTTGAAGAGCCATTGTGATACGCGACATTCAAGATGTGTCCAATATAATACAGGTCAGGTGACTTGGGGGAGGGGGTGAGGGGTGAGTGCTCTTAAACACCTTCATGTCCATTGAATGTTCCTCAAACCTCTCTGACAGAACTTGTGAGTCACAGTGTGGTGCCCTGTGTTCATGGAACTGAAGGAAAACAAATGGTTACATGTAACTGGACAGTAGGCTTAATTTTATTTTTGACAAGCGAGAGACAACATCATGCGCATCAAAGTCCCAATTTCTTACCATGGAACCATTTCACAAATGAGAATAGATTCAGCACCTGTCTGAACAGTAGCCTAATCTACTGGTGAACTGGATACATCACATCATGTAACTTATGATTTAAAAGTTCTCTGTCATCTGCAAGTATTGCAAATCATCAGTACAAGGGACATTTTGCTATGCTTGGAGTTTCTACTGGTAGAGTTTCTGCAGCCATGCTAAACTCTGTGCTCAGTGAAAAACATTGAGCAGAGGAACACAGGTGTGGTTTCATCTTCTGTATCTTATAGTGAGGAGGTGGTTCTGCATGTTGTAATTTCTGACTGGCTGTTATTATCCTACAATGAATTTGTGAATGATTTGCTTACTCTAACCCATTTATCAGCTGTTATAACTTATGTTGTTTAACAGTACCCCCTTTTGTTAACATATCATTTCCCACTGCCTCTGTTTCAATAAGCATCAGTTCTCTCTGAACTGTAGTATCCATAGCACACCCTTCAAATGTTAAAATCTTACAGTTTGCATTTTCTTGCAGTTGGAGTGTCCATGTGTTGGACACCCAACATTTCACACTGTTGAGAGAGTACAGTATCATGTGTCTCGCCTTTGAGTGTCACACTGAAGGACTGTACCAGATATAATTACATCCCAGTAATTAATTTAGGAGTAATAAAAACCACTCATTGAATAGCAGCAGCACTGACTCATAGAAAGCACACACAACTCACATGCAATTTGGGATTGCATTTCAGCAGGTGGACTAGGGTGGGTTGGCGGTTGTGTCAAGAGAAGTGGGGAGAGGGAGAGACAGGTGTGAGGCATGAAGGGGGGTTGGAGATGGGCAGCTAGCAGCTTGGAGACAGGCAGCAGGTTTGCTGGCTAGGAATGCAATAGGGAATGGTGACAGGTGAGTGGGCTAGGCAAGTGATACACGGGTACCAGGGACAGCGAGGTGCAGCATATGATGAAGGTGATGTCGAATGTGGGTTGAGACGGGGTGACAGGACAGTAGAAGGGTAAACTGTTGGGTGGAGGGTGTGGGGACACTGGGTTAGCACAGAGTGAAGGCTGGAGCATAATGGGAGTGAAGGCTTGTTCTTGGATACAGTTTGGCATGGCCATTCATTCAGATGGACAGCTGGTTGGTTGTCAAACCAACATAAAAAGCCGTGCAGTGACTGCAGCAAAGTTGGCAGATGACATGACTCCTTTCTCAATATATGACTTTGCCTCTGACATCCCAGTAATGTTGCACATTGAATTACGACATTTGTTGTGGTAACAAGAGAGTATCTCTCTCTCTCTCTCTCTCTCTCTCTCTCTCTCTCCCTAACTCACTATTTCTCTATGCATTTTAAATATATTTTCTATGTCGTTTATGTGATATGTAGGGGATAACAGAATTTGATTACTGGGTGTTTTATGTGTACTATAATTAAAGGAACCTCAAATTAATCACTTGTGATATTCAATTTAACAGCAGTTATTGATGGCAACAGGGTCATAAAAATTAATCAGTATTTCTATCAGAGATTGCATACAGCCATCGTGCCTTCCACACTGACAAAGCAATACTGTCACCTCTTTATAACATTTCTACTAAAAATGTTTTTTTTTTTTTTTTTTTTTTTTTTTTTGCTCGTCAGTTTGGTGTGCCTGTCATTTTTTCAACAATCACACATGAATATGTAATATTTTGTTCAAAATTAGTCACTAGTGCACGATGTTAGACTGAAGTAGCTATGAAATTTAAGGTATTGGGATACAATTTTAAAAAATAGGTTAACACTTGCTATGTTAGTAACTATTAGAGCCAACACAGTTCCTTTGGCAAAGCTATCAGACTTTGACCTTAAATCCTTGTTATGTTACATGATAGCAGATTAAATATTCCCATTTGATGTGAGAAAACATTATTTGTAACTTATTTATATAGCAAGATCTTAGTGCATTATCTCCATTTGCATGACATGCTGTAAATAATGCAATACATGAAATTTCATTATTTTAAGCTTCTTTAATGATCCTGATACTGACCATATACATGCAAGCCAGTGAGCAATAAGAGCAAAAGTAGCCATAAGCAGCAGAAGGACGGCAGCACCATATTCTGAGTAACGATCAATCTTCCGAGCAACTCTCACCAACCGCAAGAGTCTTGCTGTCTTCAGGAGACCAATCAATGTTGTTGTCTGTATACAACAAAAATTTCTCATTAAAACTCTGCAATGAACATAAATATTATTAAAAGAACATCTTCTTCTTGATACAAAGTAATCCATAATGGAATAGTTACAGAGAGAAGAAAGGAAACAGTATCATTCAGTTAACAGAGGAAAGTGTCATTGATGAATATACGTAATGTAGCTGACTTTTCTACTTAAAATATTATATAGAGAATTTGGAGATGAGGCTGCCATTATGGTGAATTTATATTCATATGTCCTTTTCCTGAATGTAGAATTCAAAAATCTAGTCTAGCATATAAAACTTCTCTTTTTTATACTGATTACTCTGCTGCACTAGCTAAATGGTGACTGATAATTTAGATTTTCCCATTGCAATAGTTCCTTCAGTTGAACTACATGTTAGAAATTTAAATGAGCTCTTCTGCATTTCCTACAGGGGGTTATTTATGTTTATAGTTCAGTTACTATCAGTTATCTGAAGGCTGAAGTCATGACACTACTATTAATAACATTGTTAAAAACTATAGTACTGAAATCATAGTTTATGAGAAAACATTACAAAATTACTTCCAATTTTATTTTAAAAGGGTATATTATACTGTGAGAACACACTGAATACTGTATCAGAAGAGGAGGTAGTGGACAAAACTTTATTACACTTTAAAACAAGTCTACTTAAAATATTTTACCACATCATTTAATTATTTTTAAAGAGATATTCATTGTTGAGCTGTCAGAAGATTACATACACAGAAAGTTTAATTTAATACAAATTTCTTTTTTAGAATTCAATCATGCACCAACATAATGACTGTGATATTAGTTTTAATGTAACAATTATGAAATGTAGTGAGCAAAGTAAAATGTTTTTAGCTCTCACATTCATGTACAGATCCACAATGAAAGCACACTGAACTTCAAATTACATTACATGGAGTGTATTTTTACCCACACAAAGAGAAATATGTACAAATGTTAATATTAAAATGGTGCCTGCACCACCTCCTTAGCTTTATACGATCTTTATTTTTCCTGCATATATATATGGTATAAATTGTTGACATGAATTATTGCTACTGTTACGGGTCAGCTGCCTTCCTGCAGTGAGGAGCCATACAGAAACATGGAGTGAGAAGTAACTCACTCTCTTCTACCAAATATTTTGAAAACTCCTCCACACATAAACTATACCAAGCATAACTTCATACACAGAGATTCAGTGAATGTTTCATGAAGTTCTCATGTAAGATCTGCAAATACGTAATATTTCTGAAAATTTCAAGATGTAGCACAATCGATGATTTATTAAAAATATTGTAACAAATCAGCTACCTGTAACTTTGACATGTCTCAATTTTCCTATAAGTAACCAGTAATATAAAAATGAACAAACTTACAGTAAATATCTCACATTTTTCTGAAAACTGTAAGATCTAAAATTGAAGTGTGCTAGTTCATTCACTGTTATCTGTTCAATACTTTCTATGAAACTGGTAAGGAAAATGGTAACAGCCAACAGCGATCACTAGACACGGTGATTTTTCTACAGTATTCTACACAATAACATTGGTCATTCCAGCTTAATTTCATTACAATGGAAAACCAGGCTATGCCTGTCAAAAGCCAGAATAAAGATGAGTGGTTGAGGAGTAACAGCTCTCAAAGAAACATTGGTCCAGCTGGCCTGGCTGGTAGTACCAGGGTTAAAGGTGAAGGTATTCAGTGGTTTTTAAGGTGAATGAGGACGATTTGTCCCAATAGTGGATAAAGTCAAGGAATTATCTACAAGAAATAGTTAACAATGCTCAGGAAACTTGCTGAGCAGTGAAAGAAAAAGGAAAATAGGAAGTTTGGTCTCCAAATTCTAGAAAAACAACATGAGAAAGACAACTTTAACCAAAATCATGTGGTAGTCCAGGTGGGGGATTGATGTGTCAGTACAGCACCCTGTCCCTTGTAAAAGTTTCAGTGTTAACAAAAAGCCCTTGGAAGTTTAGATGGACCACTTGGTAAGCAAAAACAGGTTCAGGAAAGGAGCACAAACATCAGAACTGGAATATACAACAAATGAAGGAGAAGGTGTTAGAAATTACATACAAATTAGGCAGCCTCATGAAGGACATTGTTGTGTTGGCTGGAAGAAAGAGAAGAGGAGCAGGCTTAGAAATGTTTAACAATTATATAAAATTTTTTACAATGAAGGCAAAAGACCAAAGAGCAAAAAGTGGTGTATCTCTCATAATCAGTACAAAGCAAACATAAAGTAGCACACTTAAAAGCTGTAAATGGAAATATCGTACAAATTAACCCTAGTATACTATTGGTAGTTGATTCGATGAACACATTTCCCTTCAAATCTCCCTTCTTGTTGTGGACAGGAGGGGCATGCTGTCCTTGCAGCAGTGCCTGGCAGGTCTGCAGCTGGCTCTGTGATACCAGCAGTGGAATCAACCTACGCCACTCTTCCATCAGGTAAACATATTTCCTCCTGGAGTTAAAGTGCAGAATTGACAACAGTATATGTACGCACGTAAATGTTGATTCACCAAAATGACTAATGTGTAGTATTCGAGAACAAAATTGACTCTTCGATTTAACAAATGTTTAGTAAGGAGCAAACAATTTGCAGTAGTTATCTGATTGGATATTTGTCAAAAAGAATGTTTTGGTTTCAAGTGGGTTGGGCTACCTGTTCCATAACTGTCATTTTCTTTTTATGTCCTGATGAATTACTGAAACCTGAGAATTATGGATGCAATGGAATCAGATCTTGACCTGTTATCATCTGGTGATTCTGATGAAGATAACATTGAAGGAGAAGATATCATTTGCAATGACACTATCTGCTCTGCATCATATTGGGATGAAGAAACACTAAAGGCCATGGTGACCCAAATTGAGAAGGAAGCCTCTGTTGGGAAGAATGAGAAGAAGACAAAACAGTCAACTATTTGTCCCACAAATACTGGCCTGAAAAATGTGCAGAACACAAGAAACAAGAATGGTTCAAGAAAGAAGAGTGCTTCAGCAGCTTCCTTCCAATAGATCTTGGTGCCACCCAAATGCAAGCTACTGTCTGAAACAGAAATGACCTGGAAGTTCCTGCCTTGTCTGAATTTCATATTCTCCCTTGCAGATGCTTTGATGCACAAACGACTCACTGAAAGAAAAGATACTGTAGGACAACATCAGTACATGAAGCAAAGAATAGAAAACATGTTGAGGTTACAGCTATCTCTGAATAGTGCCTGAAGCAAAAGGAAGAGGAACTCCACCCCTCCTCCAGAAATTCCCAATGCAGGTCATAGACCCACATCCCAACCCAGCCCTCTCAACCTAAAAAACTTCGCATTTGCAGAAACTGCAATCATAAGCTGAGAGGAATGACAAAAAGCAACTGTTTAATGTGAGATGCACCTGTGTGTGGGGAGCATCACAAGATTGTGTGCAACATGTGCCATCAGCAGAGCTCATAAATCCTGAAGAAATTCACATTGTTGGGATGAGGGATTTTTCTTTGAAGTTCATTTTGTACAGTTATTCAGTGCAACAATTGTAGTCAAGAGGCCATTTAAGATAGGTAGCCATATGCTTCAATCAAAGGCACTTTGATTTATTTTTTGTACCATTTTTGGATGTTGTATTCATTTTTATCTTGGCTATTCTGGTTATTTCATTGCATATATGTACTCTCAGTGTTTTCACATTTTCTGTCAAGTTATTTTTCATTCATTAGATAAACTGAACTAATATTTTTCTTCTTCTGTTGTTCATGTAACTATTGTTTGTAATCAATACTCTTGACATGTGATCACATAGATTATTGTACAAACAGCTGATGTGATTTTCTTTTGAGTACTTATTCCATAGTTTTCCTGCTGGGTGAAAAGTATGTATCAATGCCCTTTTGTTTGTGAACCTGTGTGGTGTGAGTTTTTGTGGTTTATTGCAAAAGGAAAGACCATGAAAATCTTGAAATATATTTTTCTATAACCTTCCTCCAATAAAGGATTTATAATTTTGCTGCTGTGTTGCTTTTAACCATTTTACTGGCCAAACATCTATATGGTAGTAGAATTGATGAAGTAGAGCTATGGAAGGGTTAGAGATTGGTATAGTATTCGAGGTTTAATATGAATTTATTACAAACTCAGGTGAAAATCTTGAATTTGTATGCAATCTATGGTGATGAACTAAACACTAATAAAGACAAGTTCTTTGGAATGATTAACAAGGAAGTGGCTAAAATAGGGAAGACTACAGAATTTGTCATCCTTATGATTTTAATAGTAGAAGGAGTTGAAAAACAAAGAGAAAAATAGTGGAACCCCATGGAGAAGTAAATTTGAATGACTATGGAGAAAGGCTAACAGAAATACATCAAAGTACTTATCTTAAAATACTTAATGCTCTCAATACTTGCAAAGAAATCCACATGTGTACACAGTGCATCACACGAGAAATCAGAAATCCATTACTGAGCACATGAAAATGAAACAGATCATGAGCATGCTGGTTAATAATTTAAGAGCTTACAGAGATGTTATATGTGGCTCAGACCATGGCTTAGTTAAAGCTAAAATAGCATTTCCTTAAAAGGATCAGCAACAGAGAAGTAAAGAAACACAGGAAGAACTGAAGAAATTACAAGTAAGTTTTAGAATATATACAGTCTGGTGCATGATAGCACACTATTACTCTATCAACAGAGACTCCATCAAAAGCTTGGTGAAACACATAAATCTGTAGATGAAGTGGTGTTCTAATGGTGGCAAAAGAGTAGAAGTCCAAGTAAGAAACTGTGATGGAATAAAGAAACAGAAGCACTGCTGATATATTATCAAAAATGGTTACAATTAAAACTTAGGAAGATAAATGAAACTAGGTTATATGGAACTGACGAGTATGGAATGGCAAGCAATTTCAACCACAAAGAGACAAATGTGGGATAGAGTAGGAACCAACATTAATACACATTCAGAGGGGGAAAATGTTCAGAAGTATGGAAATTTATTAAAAGAGTTCAGTCACATGAGAAGAATCACACCAGTATACAATTAATATCTACAAAAACAGTGGGTAGATCACTGCAAGAAATTAATGACAAAAAATAGGGCTGATTATAAAACTATTTCGCAGAAACAAATATTAATTAGAGAGACAGAGATAAACATTGAAATTGCTGTGCATAAATTTAAAAAATGGCTGGGGTGCAGGTACAGAAGGAATCCCAGCAGAATTTGTCAAGTGTGGAACAACGAAACTATTCGAAGCCTTGATACAATTTTTATTTTTCCTGCATATGTATGGTATAAATTGTTGACATGAATTATTGCTACTATTACTGGTCAGCTGCCTTCCTGCAGTAAGGAGCCAAACAGAAACATGGAGTGAGAAGTAACTCACTCTCTTCTACCAAATATTTTTAAAACTCCTCCACACATAAATTATACCAAGCATAACTTCATATACAGAGATTCAGTGAATGTTTCATGAAGTTCTCAAGTAAGATATGCAAATAGTTGCAGGCAAAGTGTTTCAGAGAATACTGTATATTGCACTTTGTTGAACATGGAGCTTGACAGCAAATGACATCAATGTGTTTTCATGTTGAGCCAACAGCATTGTCAATTACAATTGCAGTGAGCATGGGATCATCAAGACTAGGCCGTGGATCAATCCAAACATGTTGCCTACTCTGATCAATTATTCTCTTGTTACACCAAGTCAACAGTCATGACAAAATATGTCATCATCCAGGTGAATGGCTCCTCAAAACATTACCATGCCACAGATGCAAGCCAGTGAGTGTAGTACTATGTTATGGGGGATGTTCACTTGGTCTTCCATGGGACATGTGGTAGTAATTGAAAGCACCATGACAGCTGCGGACAATATGAACATTCCCCAAAGATGATGGCATCTTCCAGCAATATAACTGTGTCACAAGGCCAACATGGTGCTACAGTAGTTTAAGGAGCACAACAGTGAACTGATGAAGATGTCTTGAGCACCAAATGTGCCTAATCTGAACCTGAAGGAACATATATAGCACATTACTGGACACCAGCTCCATGTCCACAAACAATTAGCTTGTAATTTATAAGAATTGCCTGTATGGTGCATAGACATCAGGTTTCAAATACCTTTGGAAGTCTCCCATAGACTTCCTGAATCCATGGAATGTAGAACCACTGCTGTATTGCAGTCCACATGTGGACCAACATGCATCTAAGCAGGTGGTCCTAAAGTGTTGGCTCCTCAGTGTAATTTCACTATGTATAATGTATTTTAACAGCTTATATTCAGGAGGTGAATGACAGAGTTCAGGTTTGATTACATGAAAATTTTTAACTATATTCATGGCAGTAAGATGAAAGACATGAAAGAAATACATGTGGAGGAAAGAGGAGGATGAACTGTAAGCAGATGAGAGGAAATGCATAAACTTACTGGAAAACCCATGAGACTCTTCCGCCAAATTTTGGGAATAAGCATGGAGGGCTGGGTTGGGTTGTTCTTGGGGGAGGAGACCAACCAGTGACGTCATCAGTCTAATCAGATTCGGGAAGAATAAGGAAGAAAGTCAGCCGTGCCCTTTCAAAGGAACCATCCCGGCATTAGCCTGGAACGATTTAGGGCAATCACGGAAAACCTAAATCAGGGTGGCCGGACGCAGGATTGAACCATCATTCTCCCAAATGCAAGTCCAGTGCGCTAACCACTGGGCCACCTCACTTGGTAATAAGTGTGGAACAACTATTTTTATCTTCCAGTATTACAGCTACAAAGCAAATAGTCATTGTCCAGGAGTCATATCGGTGGACTTCTGAGCATGATCTCATAGCTGTTTATTTCTTCAGACACCAACAAGATACAGCAAGAAATTTGCACAAAAAGCATACACAATAGTTCAGAACACAAAAACACTAGACAGAAAACAAAAATCCACAGGGATCATACTTCAGATTGTTCATTCTGATCAGCAGATGATGCAAACTCTGAATATAAATTCCTATCAGTGTAAATTTGAAATATGAACAGATTCCAAGTACTGGCTAAATTATTGATTGGGTTATCGAAAGACCATATTCTCACCACTTTATCAACTACACATTCTCAAACCATGTGGTTGTGGCTATTTACTGAGTGGTGTTATATATCATAGAGTGGTCAATAGGGATACAGTGTTCATCCACCACAGATCTGTTTGGCTGAAGATGACAAGTTTACATCTGGTGTTTTGTATATGTGCTTGTGCTTTGTGCTTTGTATATATTATGTCATCTATAGCATTTACACAATGTCATGAAATATTATAATTTCTTCATTAGTTTTATTAATTACATTCATTTATGTATTCACTTCTATTCATTGTTTTCACAGTAATTTAAAATTAATCATTCTCTCAGATAAAATGGCAATGACACACAACATTCTCATATACGTCTGGAAAATGGGAAATTATCAAGCCCTTTTAAGTACTCATGTTGCAAAAACAAAGGTACAGGCTGCATCTTGTGAGATGTAGTTAGAGTTGCTGGCTAGTGTACTGCAGTTCACCTGTCAAAACCTGACCACAAGCAATTAATTGTCATTTAGTATTTAACGTTTCTGGAAGTTTCTAAAAATATCTTATATTTGTATAAATAGCTCAGTTCTGTTCAGTTCATTTATGGGTGCACAGTAGTGTTCATAATAAATGTGCTTTCAGTGCTAAGTTTTCTACTTCATTGATCACTCTGATTTCAGATTTGGACTTCATTCAGGTTATGACGTGACATTGTTTAGTGGAGATGCCAGGTAGTTCACAACATCTACATCATTGTGGCTCCAATCAATGAATGTAAAAGTCATCACCTATACAGACAGGAATCAGAATACAAGCAGTACATCACTCCCATCATCTGTATATTCAAGAGACCAATGATTTCCAAAACAGCTGAAAGTCTGTTGCACAACAACACTGTTGAGGACCCAACAAAATGGCTGAAAGGACTCGATTGAGTCACTAAATGCTACAGGGAAAATAACATGATGTGTTTGGCAAATGTGCACTTTAGCTGGAAGACATATCCCAGCAGTGGTTCAAGAATAAAAAAGTGAAGCTCAATTGCTGGGACAAATTTCTAGTCAATCTGAAGAAAACTTTCGGTGAAAATCAATAGCAAGATCACTTAGCAGAAGGACAATTGGAAAACAGAGTCCAACACCCTACGGAAATCATACAGGATGATTTGGTCCTAACACAGATTTTGAACTTTAGTATGACAGAAGCTGACAAAATCTCAACTTTCCTAGTTGGTTGGTTGGTTGGTTGGTTGGTCAGTTGGTTGATTCAGGAGAGGGAACCAAATAGTGAGGTCATCAGCCCCATTGGAAAAGGGAAGGATGGGGACGGAAAATGGCCATGCCCTTTCAAAGGAACCATCACAGCATTTGCCTGTTGCATTCTAGGGAAATCACAGAAAACATAAATCAGAATGCCTGCATGAAGGTTTGAATCATCATCCTCCTGAATGCAAGTCCAGTATGCTAACCACTGCGCCATCTTGCTCAGTCAAACTTTGTGGAAGTGGTCACAGAAGACATGTATCTAGCTCTTCTGGTAAAGTATGTCACAACAACAGAAAAATTCATCAAGCAGTTCTAGCACACTGAGGAAATGCAACAGAAAATAGTTGGACAAAAGAGGTATGACTGCCTGCCAGATGTGGTCCCTATGGCAATTGTGGAAGTTCACCATATGCTGTATAGTAACAGGAGGGATTCAGTAGTATACCATGACCAGAAATGTTGGACCATATGAACTAGAGACAGCAGCTTTGAGAGTTAAGCCTGTACATCAGGAAGTAATATAGTGTGTGAGGGAAGCAGTATATGAGACTTTAGCACCAACCTCTGGTGTCAGTTGAATGCACCAGGAAGGAGGGACTCTGCCAAGTCTGATTTTCCACAGTCATCAAATGGCAAGCCAGCACATGACCTAAGAAGGTTTAACCAACTCTTCCACCAAGTATAGCACCCCACAGAAGAAGACCTCTGGGTTGAACACCACTGCCTTACCTTGGAGGAGGTCGCTTCCCAACATGGCACAATCATTCCATCATTGTACAGAGGCACCACCCACTAGTCTTGCTGCTAAACTCAGGAAAACTAAGTGAGGCAACCACCTATTGAAGTGAGACCACCATAGATGAAAATCCATGATAGATGAGAGTCAGCAACATGTCAGGAATTCTCACTGATGTCATCATCAACAGCCAACCAGTCTTGGCTCTAGTCAACCCAGGAGCTTCTTTTTCTGTAATGCTGAATGCTTATCATCACAAACTAAAGAATACTGTGTTTTGTGAAACAACAAATTATGTGAAAGTTGCAAATGACTAATATGTCCAGCTGACAAAAAACATGTATTGCAAAAATAACAATCGATGACAGAACACAGCCATTTGAATTTGTAATTTTATCGGAATGCAGTCATAATATTATTCTTGCATGGGACTACTTACTGTCATCACAAGCAGTCATAGACTGTGGAAGATCAGAGTGCCACTTTGGCAAACCTATTTTGACAAGCATACGCAACAAAGTTTGCTCTGAGCAGTTGTTTGCAGCTGAAGGTGATGTTATCCCATCATCATTAACAAAGGTGATTTCCAGTCATCAAACTAGATGCTACGTTAGACATTGAAGCTTTTGTAAATTGTAAAAAGCTACTCCATCTCAGAAAAGAAATCCAAATTTCAGTCAACTTTTATCGAAGTGCCAACAGAATATGGCCTGACTGAGGAACAACATAGGCAGGTGTTAGCCATACTGGGACAGGTTTTGAATGATTTCTAATCTGGAGTGGAGAAAACACATACCAAGCAGCACTTGGTAAAATACTGTATGAACACTGGGAAATATTCAGCATTTAACCAGTGAATGTATAGGGCATTGCCAGCTACATCACAGGTAGTCCAGAAGGAAGTGCAGAAGATGGTACAAGGTGCTGTCACTGAACTTTCAGAGTGTCCTTGATCCTCTCCTGAGGTATATGTGAAGAAGAAGGAAGGCACATTGGCATTTCTGAATCGACTACAGGTGACTGAATAGACTCACAAAAAATGTGTATTCACTTCAGCACTTTGATGATAGTGACGACAGTTTCAAAGACCCAAGCATTTCTCAACTACAAACATGCAGACAGGATACTACCAAACTGAGGCTGTCTGAAACAAGACTGCCTTCATGACAAATGACAGCCTCTATGAGTTAAATGTTATGCCATTTGGACTACATGATGCTCTAGCCATCTTCAAATGTAATACAAAAAAACCTTCTTTGACACCTAAAATGGATGATGTCTCTTTGCTATTTGGATGACATTGTCAATTTTTGAAGATATTTGAAGAACATCTAAGCCATCTGAGGACCATGATAAAGTGTGAATAGACTGCTGGCCTCTGCTTGAATCTGAAGAAGTGCCTCTTCAGCACTCAAGAAATAAAAATCATGGGACACCAAGTGAATGACAGTGGACTTCATCTCAATCCAGAGAAAATAAGAACTGTCACAGATTTTCTATTTCCTCAACATATTTGTTATATAAGAAGCTTTCTCAAAATCTATTCCTACTGCTGGCATTTTATAAAGGTTCTGTACCAAGGAACATCCCTCCCAAGAACCACTGCAGGGAAGCACCAACTTTTCCTGGAAAGTGGTGCAAGAAAGATCTTTCCTTGTTCTTAAAGAGGCAATAACATCTTCTCCAGACATAGCATTGTATGAAGAGAATGCTGAGACGGAACTTCAGACTGATGCTGTCAGTTATGGGTTAAGTACTGTTCTAGTAGAAGTTCAGGTAGGTGCTAAATAGTAGATGGCTTTTGCTTGCAGGGTACACTCCAAGTCTGAGAGGAACTACTCTATAACTCAATAAAGAGTGCCTTTCATTTTTGGGTCATCAAGAAGATCTGGTGATATTTACTCGTATTTTGCAAACCTCAATCATCACTTTGACAGACCACCATTGTCTATGCTGGATGACTAGCATGAAGGATATACTGCATCCACTGGCAAGATGAGCACTGAGACTTCTGGAGTATGACATCACAGTGGAATACAAAAACAGATGCAAACACAAGGGCACCAACTGTCTTTCAAGGAATCCTGTGGCAGAACACAGTAGCATGGATGAAATCTCAGTCACTGCTGATAAATGAAATTGCTGGTGAACAGAGGGAAGATCCTGCATTGCTGAAAACCATAAAACCCTTTAAGAATAAGGAACTGACCATAGGACAATTCCAGTTAATAAACAGAACAATATATAAGAGGAACCATGATCTGATGGGGCAGAGATGGTTGCTGAACATTCCAGCTCATCTACATCCTTCTCATGTATGTTCATCTATGTCCAGCTATTGTGAAGTTTTTCCAAAATGCTCCAAAATCTGGTCACCTGACAGTCATGAAGACTCTAGACAGGATCAGATGCAGGTATCACTAGTCAGGTCTCTACCAATCTGTTAGACATTGTGTTAGCCATTGTAAGGAATGCCAGAGAAGGAAGCTTTTGCTGCAATTACCTACAGGACATCTAGTACCAATTCCCTCTGCAGTACCACCATTCCACTGAACTGGAATTGACCTCTTGGGGGGTACCCAAAAATTATGAACAGAAATTGAATGATAATAGTCTGCACTGATTACCTCACTTGCTACGCTGTCATTAAAGATGTGCTGAGAGCCAAATCTCCAGAAATTCAAGGTTCCTTGTAGCAAACAGCATTTTGAAGCAGGGAGCACCCCATGTGATGATCTCTGATTGCTGAAAAGTTTTCCAGTTGAGGCTAGTATCAGAGGTAATTTCACATGCAACATTACCAACAGGAGGACAACTACCTACCACCCATAGACTAACTGCTTCACAAAATGCTTTAAAAACACCTTGGCAGATACGGTGTAGATGTGTTGTAGATGTACACTGATGCTGAATAGAGAGATTAGGATACAATACTGCCTGTTGTGATATTTAAATACAATACAGTGGAGCACAACACTACAGGCTTTACACTAATCTTTCTGCTCCACAGTTGTGAACCAAAACAACAATGGACATCTGTTCCTGTTTCCATTTGACTCATAATGATTAATGAAACATCTATCATCATGACCAAAGCAGCAAGACAGCTCACCTGCATACATACTCTGGATGCTCAGGAGAAAGACAGAGTGCTAAGTGCTTTAGCACTAAGCAATGGCCAGTGAGACTTGGTAAAGATTTTTATGCCTGTGCAGGAAGTTAGACTATTGGATATGTTACTTAAGCACTACTGTGGGGCTTCATCACTTGCTGGACATCAAATACAAAGACAAGGATTATGACTTTTCACCAAGAACACAGAAGTGAAGAAATGTTGTCCATGTCCTCTCTATGAAGCCTTACTACAGTCCTGAGGAATAGAGCAACAGTGATGGCTTCTTGTTCAAGGAAACTGAATACCTGTTAGATAATCACAAAGCTTTGATGCGAGGGGCTCTCTTCCATGCTCATCATAGTGAAGATACTGTGACAACATGACCAGAATGTGGAGATCTGCCAGTGCTGACTTATAGAGGACCACGAGCAAGATTAAGATCCAGGGTGCTGCAGTTGGCTCCAATGAGAATTTCTGAAACAATTATTCACCATTACTTGAGGAGAGGGAGCAATGTTGGACCAGCTGCATGCAGTGAGATGTAGCATTTAATGTTGCTGGTTGGGGTGCTGCAGATCCCCAGCTCAAACCCAGCAATCAGCAATTATTTGTTCTTTAGTATTTATTGTTTCTGGGAGGTTCTTGAAAGTTCTTACATGTGAATATTTGGTATTTGTGTAAATAGCACCATTCTCCATCAAGGAGTTCTGTTCTGGCTGTAAACTGGTGTTTGAAATAAACCTACTCTCACTGCTATGTGGTGTACTTCCCTGATGACCCTGCTTTTGGAATTAGACTTGATTCTGGTTACAATGTGGCAGTATGATACAATAAAGACACATTAATGTTTGAGATGTGTTCTGCATTTATGATGATAACCTGTTTATCACTACACACACATCTGCAGAATCTAAACAATAATGTAGACTAACCAGAATTATACAAATATCTGGAAGACTGAAATGATACACTGCATATAGAAGGTAAGGTAAACAAATTAATTACACACTCAAACAGCTCAAGACTACTAGCACATTTTGTCAATGTAAATGTGACAAGAAGGCACTTCATGTCCATGAAGAAATAGAGTAATCACCTATAACACTTTTCAGATTCCCACAAAAGTTCATCACAGAGTTCAGAAAAGAAAGGATATTAAATCTGCGGAACTAGGCACATAAATGGTTTCTGTAGGGTTGTGGGCATCAGTTATTTGCATTAGTTTGAATATGTTGTTCAGAAAGTATATCACCTTTGCACTTTGGGTATAGAGATCAATTTCTTTTACTATACAGCTCTTAATCTCTCCCATAAATCTGTTATTTTAGTTTTTTAATTTTTTTAAAACTACACTCCTGGAAATGGAAAAAAGAACACATTGACACCGGTGTGTCAGACCCACCATACTTGCTCTGGACACTGCGAGAGGGCTGTACAAGCAATGATCACACGCACGGCACAGCGGACACACCAGGAACCGCGGTGTTGGCCGTCGAATGGCGCTAGCTGCGCAGCACTTGTGCACCGCCGCCGTCAGTGTCAGCCAGTTTGCCATGGCATACGGAGCTCCATCGCAGTCTTTAACACTGGTAGCATGCCGCGACAGTGTGGACGTGAACCGTATGTGCAGTTGACGGACTTTGAGCGAGGGCGTATAGTGGGCATGCGGGAGGCCGGGTGGACGTACCGCCGAATTGCTCAACACGTGGGGCGTGAGGTCTCCACAGTACATCGATGTTGTCGCCAGTGGTCGGCAGAAGATGCACGTGCCCGTCGACCTGGGACCGGACCGCAGCGACGCACGGATGCACGCCAAGACCGTAGGATCCTACGCAGTGCCGTAGGGGACCGCACCGCCACTTCCCAGCAAATTAGGGACACTGTTGCTCCTGGGGTATCGGCGAGGACCATTCGCAACCGTCTCCATGAAGCTGGGCTATGGTCCCACACACCGTTAGGCCGTCTTCCGCTCATGCCCCAACATCGTGCAGCCCGCCTCCAGTGGTGTCGTGACAGGCGTGAATGGAGGGACGAATGGAGACGTGTCGTCTTCAGCGATGAGAGTCGCTTCTGCCTTGGTGCCAATGATGGTCGTATGCGTGTTTGGCGCCGTGCAGGTGAGTGCCACAATCAGGACTGCATACGACCGAGGCACACAAGGCCAACACCCAGCATCATGGTGTGGGGAGCGATCTCCTACACTGGCCGTACACCACTGGTGATCGTCGAGGGGACACTGAATAGTGCACGGTACATTCAAACCGTCATCGAACCCATCGTTCTACCATTCCTAGACCGGCAAGGGAACTTGCTGTTCCAACAGGACAATGCACGTCCGCATGTATCCCGTGCCACCCAACGTGCTCTAGAAAGTGTAAGTCAACTACCCTGGCCAGCAAGATCTCCGGATCTGTCCCCCATTGAGCATGTTTGGGACTGGATGAAGCGTCGTCTCACGCGGTCTGCACGTCCAGCACGAACGCTGGTCCATCTGAGGCGCCAGGTGGAAATGGCATGGCAAGCCGTTCCACAGGACTACATCCAGCATCTCTACGATCGTCTCCATGGGAGAATAGCAGCCTGCATTGCTGCGAAAGGTGGATATACACTGTACTAGTGCCGACATTGTGCATGCTCTGTTGCCTGTGTCTATGTGCCTGTGGTTCTGTCAGTGTGATCATGTGATGTATCTGACCCCAGGAATGTGTCAATAAAGTTTCCCCTTCCTGGGACAATGAATTCATGGTGTTCTTATTTCAATGTCCAGGAGTGTATATATTACTCTGATTTCTTGGCACAAAGCACTGTAATGTTATCTTTGCCTCATTTATTGTCAGCCTGCAGTTGCTTCTAACAAATTAAAACACACGTGCCCTCTCAGTGGCTAAACACTGGCAGATGGGGCTATTTCTTCCACATTAAACACAAATTCCTCTAGACTCCTGCCCTCTGACTCAGTAGATTACATCCACAAACACATCTATACCATTTTGTAATACCACATGCCATCATATGATGTATGCTGGAGTGTGATTTGTGTATCACTATCATTTTCTTATTTTTCCTGTGCCATTTACAAATGATGAGCAGAAAAGAAAACTTCCAGAAAGCCCCCATGAGATTACAAATTTCTCTGATTTTATTTTCATAGATATTTCACGAGATATATGTGGGAAGAAGTAATATGTTGAGTGACTATTCTTTTCTATCTGCTGCTGCATTTCCTACAACTGCGCTGTTGGCCATTAAAATTGCAGCACCAGGGAGAGTGACAAATTAAAAAGTTTTACGTACTGTGTGTAAAACGTGTAATACGAATGAAACATGATTAAAATTGTAAGTGAACTGGGGGTGCACAGGGTGTGAAATTTAGTACACAGAGCTGCCACCTCTAACAGCAACAATTTCGTTAACATGGCTGAACATCGGGTCTGGCTGACAGATATTGATGCATCATTCCAGACTGATTCAGCTCTATGTAAGAGATCACTAACCATAGTGGCTGGTATGTGGTGGTATACAACTACCTTGGCAACTCATAATGGGATGTTTTCAACTCGTGATCAATTTGGAGAACAAGTTGACCATCCTCTCTATCGAGGAAGGTCCCAACAGCACCAGCAACATGTGGTCTTGCCATATCTTGTTGAAAGAGAACATCATGGAGACCTCAAAGAGACTGCCTTCACACATCAGAAATGTAATGCCTACTGCTCAAATTACTAGCTGTTGCTTACGATATCTATTCATTACTTAGTAAAGTATATTGCATGACATTTAAAGTACCATTTCATTATTGCCTGAAACACTTTATTACATGCATGTTTTCTTCCCTGCACATGGTTTCTTCCCATATTTAAGCAAAGTCAGTAGTTTTCATAGCTTTCGAATTTGTTATACTCAGCAGAGCATGTCACTGGCGACACACAGCAATGAATACATTTCATTAGTTATCATGTCTTCTTTCCATATGAAATTTGTAATCTACTCTGGCAGAGTCATCAGTAAGTGTAAGCTTCCAATTCCTTACTCAAAGATCAGTTTCACACATGCAGTATATGCAGTAGTGTGAGTGACATGTCTGGGAACTGCTTATCTCCAACATCACTTAGTTCAACCAATCTATGTTTCTTATAAAGTGTTCTGATTGATAATAAAATTCAGTTGTAAATTAAATGTTGACCTGATGTGAATGGAGGAATTAGTTCCAGTTCAGAATGACTATACTACTTGTATGAGTTTTTATTAACAGCAATTTAGTGCATTTTCTCAGTGTGTAGTGCAATCATCATGAGACAGAAAAGAAACAAACTGTGAGCTATCTTCAGAGAAGAGACAGGAAACAAAGCAAAGTGTGACTTTTATCAACCATCAGAAAGGTTGGTTCAAAAAGAGTGCGGGTTTTGAAATGGCTGGTAAATTTTTGTTTGTCAGTTGGTTACATTGTTTTGTTTTGTTTCTATTTCCAGGAACATTCTGATTGTAAAAATATTTTATCAGAATAGAGAAAGTTATGCAGAAACTAATTGTCAGGTGACTTCATGTGATTATAGGGCATAATAAGGCACCAAATGGATCATCAGTTCACAGATAAAAAGGTTCTTTGAGACAGATTCAACTGTAAACCTTAAAAGTCCTTGGTGTTATCATTCTGGCCAAAGTGAGCAGAACATTGTAGTGGTTTGTGGCAGTGTGGCTGTTAGCCCAATGAAATCAATTCATCACCATTCCCAACAACTGGGCTTAAGCTTTTCTTCTCTACATAAAATCCTTGAGTATGACCTCCATTAGCATGCCTATAAAATTAAGTTGATGCAGCAACTGAAAGTGACAGATCACCTGAAGAGGCAACAGTTTCTTGACTGGGTTCTGAGAGGATGACAGGAGAATGACAGCTTTGCCAACAAAATCATGATGAAGCACACTACCACTTAAATGGTTTTAAGAACAAGTAGAACTGCCATATCTGGGTGGTGGCAGAAAATCTTTGCATGATCCGAGAAAGGAAAATGCATTAACAGTGAGTGATAGTTTGGTGTGGCTTTTGGTTGGTGGACAAGCTGTGACAGTTAATGGAGGCTGATAGTGTACAACAGTAAGGGAGTTTTGGGGCCTCATTTGGATGGAATGGACACTGAAGATCTGTGGATTCAGCAGGACAGTACCACCTGCCATACTTCCTAAAAAACAATTCAGTTGCTCCATGAAGGTTCCTGGATCATCTCATTCCATGCAATGCTGACCATCAGTGGCCACCAAGGTCATGTGACTTAATTCCTTGTGACTTTTTCTTTGTGGTCATCTTAAGTCAACAGTGTACGACAAAACCCCCAAAATATCCATGACTTGATGGAGGAAATTTTATGAGTTGTCAGCAAAATGGATGAGGAAACTTGTCATGCAGTCATAGTTAATTTCATGGACAGGGTTCTCACATGAAAGTACAGTAGAGGAGGTCATATGCCTCACATTTTTCATACATGAAATGGGAACCTTAGATGAACAGTTTATGTATTTTGTTTCTATTTTTTTGTGAAAATAAACTGCTTAGTTTGATATATCAAAACCAGCTCTCTTAGTCAGAGAAGAATCCACAACAAATTTGGAAAAAAAATTGCCCTTGAAATTATTTCCTACAGAGCTGCATCATCTACCACAGGTTTCTATACTATCAGTACTACTAAGAACAGCATATTTTTTGGTTGCACACAGCTATAGTATAAAAACCACTCCATTATGGCACTTTACCTTAAGAATTATGAATTCAAGTCTGACATCAAAAACAGCTTTAACTACAATATCTGAAATCTCAAAACACTCCTTTGTTCCACAGCTATCTGCAATTCTGTTGCATCACTCAGTTGTCAATAAATACTAGCGTGTTTACTGCTCAGCACTATCAGCATGTTTTACAGGCTTTATGTGTAATGACATTCATTATTAGTCATGTACTGCATAACTGATACTTTGTAATGTATTTGTGTCTCGATAATACCATATATATATATATATATATATATATATATATATATATATATATATATATATATATATATACACACACTAAAACAAAGATGATGTGACTTACCAAATGAAAGTGCTGGCAGGTCGACAGACACAGTTTGTGTGTCTGTCGACCTGCCAGCACTTTCATTTGGTAAGTCACATCATCTTTGTTTTTAGGTATATTTTTCCTTCATGGAATGTTTCCTTCTATTATAACCATACATATATATATATATATAGTACAAAAATTATTCATTGCTTTTGTAGCTTTAACCAGAGATGATGGTGGTGTGTATGCAATGGAATCCTATACCATCACTCCATGTACTGAGCCTGAATGATGATCATTAATAGAATCTGGAGTTGTTGCTGGAGCCTGCACATACAGACACATCCATTGTGATTCTGTATACAGAACTGGGACTCTTCTGAAAAGATGGTGTGGTGCCATTCTTGTGTTCAGTGTTGTCTTTGGCACATCATTGTTGCTGCACCTCTTCCTGCTGCCACATGAAGTTTGGTTTCCATGTTGGTAGTCTCCAGTGCTCCAGACGTCATCACACTTTCCATGTGGAAACATGTCTTACTGCAAATAAGCCCATTTCCTGATTAAAAGTATGTGTTAAATCACAGTCTTGATAGGCTGATCATATTGATGAAGTCTAACCTGTGCTGTTAAATGTTTCTCCTTACATAGGGCATAATAGAATCCTCTCATGCACAATGACCACTCAAATGTGATTTATGAATGAGAAATCTGTTGTGTATCGTTCCTTATACACAGAATTTAGAGGGCATTACTCCTCCTTGCTTCAAGCAATTGTGCTCAAATGATAATCACTTTCATATCCAAGTACTCAGTGCACATCATACTATTTTTATGTTTGTTACTTGCTGTTTTAATAGTCAAAAGTGTAATTTTGTGTGGTTGTTCCACTTTAAATCAGTACATACATTGAAGTGCCAAAGAAAGTGGTATAGGCAAGCATATTCAAATACATAGATATGAAAATAGGTGGAATACAGTGCTGTGGTCAGCAACACCTATGTAAGACAAAAAGTGTCTGGTGTAGTTGTTAGATTGGTAACTGCTGCTACAATGGCAGGTTATCAACATTTAAGTGAGTTTGAATGTGGTGTTATAGTCAGTGCACGAGTGATGGGACACAACATTTCCAAGGTAGTGGTGAAGTGGAGATTTCCCCGTATGACCATTTCGTGAGTGTACCCTTGAATATCAACAATCCAGTAAAACATTAAATCTCTGCTATCACTGCAGCCATAAAAAGTTCCTACAAGAACAGGACCAATGATGACTGAAGAGAATCGTTCAACATGATGGAAACCATACCAAAACTTGCTCCATATTTCAATACTAGGTCATCAAAAAGTGTCAGTGTGTGAACCATTCAATGCTACATCATCAACATGGGCTTTTGGAGCCAAAGGCCCACCCTTGTACCATTGATGACTGCATGAGACAAAGCATTACACATTGCCTGGGCCCGTCAACACTGACATTGGACTGTTGATGACTAGAAACATGTTGCCCTGTCAGACAAATCTCATTTCAAATTGTATTGAACAGATGGATGTGTATGGGTATGGAGACAACCTCATGAATCCATCGACTCTGCATGTCAGCAGGGGACTGTTCAAGCTTCTGGAGGCCCTGTAATGGTGTGGGGCGTGTGCAGTTGGAGTGATATGGGGCCCCTCATAGTCTAGATATGACTGACAGGTGACACGTATGTAGGCATCCTGTCTGATCACCTGCATCCATTCATGTCTATTGTGCATTACAAAGGACTTTGGCAAATCCAGCAGGACAATGTGACACCCCACACATCCAGAATTGCTACAGAGTGGCTCCAGGAACACTCTTCTGAGTTTAAACACTTCTGATGGCCACCAAACTCCGCAGACCAGCCCTGCAGCACTACTTCAGATATTAGTCCAGTCCATGCCACTTTGTGTTGCAGCACTTCTATGTGCTCGTGGGAGCCCTACATGATATCTGGCACACGTACCAGTTTCTTTGGCTCTTCAGTGTATAATCCAGTCCTTGCACTCAGTCTCAGTGTTCAGTAAGTTTTCCTGCATTTTGCTGCAATTTCTGGCAATTTGGTCCCATTATATACAGCATAATCATTGTAAATAACCTCATGGAGTTTTTGACATTATCACGCAGGTCATTAATGTGTATGTGAACAGTGATGTAACACTGCCGTGATGTACACCAAAAGCTATTTTCTGGTCTGGTGATCACTTCATGTTGAAAATTACATACTGAAGTCTTCAGAACATTCACATAGCTTGTATGATACTCCAAAACCCCACCTTTTGTTGACTAGATGTTGTACATTAAAATACATACACCATCATTTGTCAGTGCTAACAGGCAAGAACAGCTGCTTTGAAAAATACACACTGTCATTTGATAGCACTAGCAGCCAAGAATAGCTGCTTTAAGGTATGTAGTAAAATATTGTTTACAGTTATGATATAAATGTTTATCTTCTATTATAATTATGGTTGGCACCAATTATAATCATGTTTCATTGGACATTTAGCTAGAAAGGAATACATCTACTTCTGGGCTGCTGGTAATAAGGAAACAAAGATGTGGTATTCCATTAGATGAGGAGGGACTACACTACAGTCTGAACTATTAAGTAAATAAAAGTGACTCAGTGACTATGACTTCTCTCCTGCATCTGAAAATGACCCAGCTTACAATCCCCAAGATTCAAGATCCTCTTCAGATCTAAATGAAAGTGATGATGACTCCTGTTCTGATAAGGTTCATGGTACCACACATAATTCTGGTAATGGTAATGGTGTTGATTAAAATGGTATCCCAATTTATAAAACAATTGCACAAAATATACCATGAGTAATTTTTATTTGGGATTCAGAAGTTAATATTTCCATAAATTTTGACATCCGTTCTGTTGTTTACAAAATGTTGGTAAGACAAGGCATATTTAACAATTTTGTGTTGAAAACAAACAGATATGCATCACAGAAACTGTCCAAAATGCTGCCAAAAAATAAAAAATAAAAACTTGACTGGCCAACAGGGCTGACACTTACGAGGAAGAAATAGGTACATTTATTGGCATAATGCTAATTTTAGGGTTAAACAAAGTCTCAGAAATTTCTCTTTATTTGTTAGAGAAAGCACTGTATGAAAATAAAGTTTAAAAGCCACTATGCATCATGACCAGTTTCTAGTGTTATTACCTTTCTGGCATTTTGTTGATGATGATGCCCCTAGAAACAAAAATGACAGGACTTAAAAACTACAGTTGTTAGACGAACGTCTGCAGAGCAACTTTCAAACTGTTCCGACCCCTGGAAGAGATGTGGTAATTGATGAATCTATGATTTCTTGGAGAGAAAGCTTACTTTTTAGGCAGTATATCCCCAACAAGTCCCACACATATGGTGTAAAACAGTAAAAAATGTGTACAGAGGAAAGTTAAACTTTTTCCTTTGGTATCTGTCAATGGAAAGATGACAAACTGCAAGATGCAGGTCACGCTGAACCTATCACTATGAAAATATATGGGCATCTTTTTGGAAAAGACCACATTCTTTATGCTGACAACTTCTATACAAGCATTTCTCTAGCTCATAAGTTGTTACATAAAAATACACTTCTCTGAGGAACTGCTTCTCTATGGAACAATTTGTCCAGATGGAGAAGGCTTCCTGAGGATATTGTCAAGAAGAAGCTTCAAAAGAGGGAAATGTGTGGAGCAGAGAACAATAATGGAGTCAAAAATTTTAACTGGGTGGATAAAAAGAGAGTTCTAATGATTTCAGTGGTTCTTGCACATACAAAAGAGAAGAAGGGAAACTAAAACATAAAATCACATTGAGATTCTTAGAGAAAGATGAGTAGCTCAGGTGAGTAAAGATAAGGAAAGAAAATAACTGTGGCTATATTTTGGACACCAATTAGGAAGTTGCCTAAACTAACTTACAAAAACCACAAAAATCTCAGATCATAATTACAATACTGGGATTTCAACAGTGTTTCATCAAAATATGAGTCCAGGATCTTAAAAACCACAAAACCTCATCAAGTATCTTATATAAACAAGGATGGGGAAAGGAACTGGGTGTTCCCTTGTTGAAAGATCCATTATAATATATGATATGTTTTTCTGTATTATGACCGTGAAGAGATTTACAGAAGTCACACTTCCCTTAAACCTTTCTTTTATTGTTCAGGTGGTCAATTTGTAAAACAAATTGCTAGCCATATCTTCATCTATATCTATACTCTGCAAACCACTGTGAAGTGAATGGTAGAGAGTACATCCTACTGAATGAGTTATTAGAGCATCTTCCAGTACCATTCACATATGGAGCACAAGAAGAATAATTGTTTAAATGCCTCAGTGCATGCTGCAATTAATCTAATCTTTTCCTCATGATCCCAATGAAAGGTATATTTAGGAGGTTGTAATATATTCCTAGAGTAATCATTTAAAGCCTGTTCTTGAAACTTTGTTAGTAGACTTTCTCAGGATAGTTTATGTTTATCTTCAAGACTATGCCAGTTCTGTTCTTTCAACATCTCTGTTACACTCACCCATGGGTCAAACAAACCTGTGACCATTCATGCTGCCCTTCTCTGTATAAATTCAATATCCCCTGCTAGTCCTATACGGTACAGGTTTCACACATTTGGGCAATATTCTGTGATAGGTCGCGTGAGTGATTTGTAAGCAGCCTCCTTTGTAAACTGATTGCATTTCCCTAGAATTCTACCAAGTCTGCTACCTGATTTATTCATGACTGAGCCTATGTGATCATTCCATTTCATGTCCTTACTAAAAGTTACATGCAGGCATTTTTATGAGTTTACTGATTCCAACAGTGACTCACTTATATTATATTCAAAAGATACTATGGGTTTGTTTTTTTCTTTTTTTTCATTTTGTGAAGTGCACAATCTTACATTTGTGAACATTTAAAATAAGCTGCCAATCATTGCACTACTTTGAAATCGTATCAAGTCTAACTGAATATTTGTGCAGCTTTGGTCAGACTGTATTTCACTGTAGATAACTACATCACCTATGAAAAGTATGATGTGGTACCAAGTCAAATGCTTTTTAGAAACTGAGAACACTGCAGCTACCTGAATGCCCTGACCAATGGCCTTCAGGATGACATGTGAGAAAAGTGTAAGTTGGGTTTCACATAATCTATGTTTTGGAAATCAATGCTGGTTGGCAAGGAGGAAGTCATTCTGTTTGATATACCTCATTATATTTGAGCTCTTGTCACAAGCATAAGTGAATTTATATGTAAATCGATTTAGTGCTACAAATGTATGACAAACAACTCAGAAGTCTTATGTAGGTAAATTTTAGTTTTCCTGGAGTGAATCATCTTCAGTCTTTACAATCTCCAGACACTACACCTCTTTCTGATAATTGACATTCTGTTCACTGATGGGCTTTAGCCAGTCCTCCAAGCTCTTGCCCTCATCAGAGGCCTCATTAATTAATGTTTCACCAATAAGTAAAAGAAAAAGTATGATCATCATTTTATTCTGAATCAGTTTCAACATT
The DNA here is from genome assembly GCF_023864275.1 of Schistocerca cancellata. Lineage (NCBI taxonomy): Eukaryota > Metazoa > Arthropoda > Insecta > Orthoptera > Acrididae > Schistocerca > Schistocerca cancellata. The sequence goes on along the minus strand of NC_064629.1, from coordinate 604,996,937 downwards.
CTAAAAACACAGTTATAAGAAGCTTAATTATTGGTGTATGTGAGTTACCCTACTACTGTGAACTTCTCATAAAGTACCTAATAAACACCAAATGAGTCATTTTAAATTAGCAATAACAACTGAGAGAGAGTGAGTATGAAACAAAGTAGCACAAGAAAAAGAATTTGACACATAATGCATGGCCAAATATTATGATCCAAACTATACACTATGCAAGTTTCAGTTGTAAGAAATAGCAAACTAAATCTTAGTTCAGTGTTTCCTGTAATTATAAGGCTTTAACATAATGATAGCACAGTTAACTAATATTACCATTAAACATGTTGACCAACTTTCTTTTTACAACACATAGCTGTATAGCATTTCAGTAATTTAATTAAAAATTTTAGCTCAAATAGCAGCTCAGAAAAAATGCAAAATACAATTGTTACTATATCAGTGATTAAAGTGTATGACTATAAAAAGCATTCCTATGAGCACATAAAACAGGAAAAGCAATGATGTATGTGACTTCCATGAAGTATTCAAGCTGAAAATGGGAAACAAAATTTTAAATGTGACTGTATTACACGAAAGGAAAGAATGTTGAATGTCCTTTAGAAGAAAAATATTATAGCTGATGTCATGAGAAAAGGAGCACTGAGGAGAAGAAACTATAACTAAATTTAGTTCAGGATGTGATAGAAATAGCACAAATGGAAGTGAACAATGATGGGACTCAGAATACGGAATTCCTGCTTTCACAAGTATAGTAAGAAATTTCTGGTAGAATGTAATTAATGTAGGAATAAAGGAAACCAGTCACCAAGCACGCATGCGCAAAGACACACACACACATACACACACACACACACACACACACACACACACACAGAGAGAGAGAGAGAGAGAGAGAGAGAGAGAGAGAGAGAGAGAGAAAGGCATGCACATGGTTGGTGTAGGGGCTGTGTTGGTGGGCTGGATGGACTGGGCTGTGTCAGGTGATGTGGGTGGGCAGAGAGAGAGGTGGGAGGCAGGAAGAGGGTTTGGGGCTGGATAGCTAGCAGCTTGGAGCTAGGCAGCAAGTTTTCTGGCTGGAAATGTGGGAAGGGAGGGGTGGCAGGTGTAAGAGCTAGGCAGGTGATGGATGGGTGCTGGACTGGGGAAGAAGGGAGCAAGATGGAGGGTTATGGGAGCAAAGGATATGTTGTATGGTTAACTCTCTTCTGCGTGGTTCATAAGTGCTGGTGGTGGAGGGAAGGATCCAGATAGCCCGGGTTGTGAAGCAGACATTGACAATTAGTGTTCTGTGCTCAGCTGCATATTGTACCACTGTATAGTCATCTTTACTTTTGGCCACAGTCTACCGGTAGCCATTCATTTTTGTGGACAGCTGTGCAGTAATTGTGGCAGTGATGGTATATGACATGGCTGCTTTCACAGGTGGCTCTGCCCCTCTGATGTGGTGCAATAAGCATATGACCAGACTCGAATAGAAAGTGCTGGATGTGTGGATTGGGCAGATCTTGCACCTGGAACATCCACAGGGATCCACATGGCAAGGGGGTTGTAAGTGACACAGGGATGAACTATAATGTTGTGTATGTTGGATGGGTAATGTAATGCAGCTTTACAAGGGATGGGTAAGATTTTCCTCATTTGAGGCCATGATGGTAGATAATAATCAAAGCCCTGGCAAAGGATATGGTGGAGTTATTATAGACCAGGGTGATATTGAGTGATCAAGGGAGTGCTCCTTTGTAGATAATTCTTGGGGATGGTAGGAGGATGAGGGTGTGGTGAATATGTACCATATGTGTCGAGGATATGTACCAGGAAATCTATTTGCAGACAAGGTTTGGGGATTAGTGCTCATCTGTGAAGGCCCTTGTGAGGCCTTTAGCACGCTAGACAAGGAAGTCTTTGTCACTGAAGATTCACTATACACTGGTGGCACGGAAGCATAGAAGGTATATTTTGGCATGGAAGGGATGACAGCTATCAAAGTGCAGGTAGTGGTAATAATTATTTCAATGGTTGCTTCACAACTGGGTCCATCCAGGTCCTTCCCTCCATCACCAACTTCTCTAAACTACACAAATGAGAGTTATCCTTGCAATGCATCCTTCACTCCTGTAAACCTGCTGGCCTCAATCTCTGTCAGTCCACTACTCCCAGACAACACTTCCCTCTTCCCTTCCCCATCACCCCTCCTGATTCATGTCTCCATGTCACCTTCTTTGTGCACTGTGCCCCATTAGCTCCGGTAAATGTGCATCACATGCCTATCTTGTGTGGCTGCCACCCCTCCCTCATGCATTCCTAGCCAGAAAACTGGCTGCCTCTCTCCAATCCACTAGCTAACAACCCCTAACAAATCTTCCTGCCTTCTGCCTCTCATCCCCTCTACCCAGTCTGCCCAACCCAACACAACCATCACTCCACTCAGTCAACCTGTTTAACTGTAACCATGCCATAGAAACTTCTAACTTGATTGACAGTCTTATACAGCAGTTAATTTCTAGAAAGTCCAACAGATTCATAACAGCAGCAGTTACAGAAATGTTGAAGAATCTTGTGCAAGAAGGAATTATAGAAAAGAGTTCTTCAGATCATCTGAAACATTTTTTTATGATTGTGTTGATAACAAAAAAAGAAGAAAAAAGTGGACCCCTGGTCAGTATTCAGACATTGAGGTTCTGCCTTGTATTCATTGTGACAATCTGCCTCACTGGACTCATAGTCAGGATCCTTTTAGATTTTTGTCTCAATATGTTCTTCCTCTGTCTGCTTCCAGTGATAATTCATTATTTGAAAAATCTGAACATCTTAAGAACACAATGAAACAGCATATCAAAGATCAGGTAATGGAGAAAGTACCTCTAGAAGAAAGATGGTCTGCAATATTTAAAAAATGTGAAATTTATAATGTTTCTTTGGGAAATGTAGAGAAAATTGTTAATCTTGCAGTATGTCTGCCAGGTATAAATGCTGCAGCAGAAAAAGTTTTCAGTTTGATTAACATGTACTGGCACAATGAAAAAGGCCATACTAGTTTTGATACAATGGCAGCTATTACTGTTGTGAAAACTCAGTTCAGTCTATCTTTCACAGAATTTTTATGATTATCTTCTTTCTCACAAGCAACTATGAGAATCAATTCATTCTTCAGATAAATGTAAGAAAGTTAATCTCAGGATGAAGTAAATAATTTTTATCTGATTACTGATTGGTAATATTAAATAGTATTTTAGGATTAATAAAGTGTGTGTGTGTGTCTGTGTGTGTGTGTGTGTCTGTCTGTGTGTGTGTGTGTGTATTTTCTGAAGAAAAGAATTTCATATATGTGTAATATATCTACATTTTCCTTTCCAATTCACAAAATAGAAGATACATTCTTGCTATGGATTTTTTGGCTTGTGAATCATCATAGGTCTATTATTGATTTCAAAACATTACAGTAACTGACAAGAAAAGTAAGTGTACATGTAATTACAAAAAACCATATGAGCAAAACAAAAGAATGTATACTAAAAAACATTTTAAAGAGTCAGAATATCTAATTGGTCTAAATCTATTTGTAAGGGTTGTCCTTTCACTTCTGTACTAACAAGGAAACCTCCCCATTGCACCCCCTCAGATCTAGTTATAAGTTGGCACAATGGGTAGTCCTTGAAAAACTGAACACAGATCAATCGAGAAAACAGGAAGAAGTTGTGTGGAACTATGAAAAAAATTAGCAAAATTTACAAACTGAGTAGTCCATGTGCAAGATAGGCAACATCAAGGATCGTGCGAGCTTACGAGCGCCGTGGTCCCGTGGTTAGCATGAGCAGCTGCGGAACAAGTGGTCGTTGGTTCAAGTCTACCCTCAAGTGAAAATTTTACTTTCTTTATTTTCACAAAGTTATGATCTGTCCATTCATTCATTGACGTCTCTGTTCACTGTAATAAGTTTAGTGTCTGCGTTTTGCGACCGCACTGCAAAACCGTGCGATTAGTAGATGAAAGGACGTTCCTCTCCAATGGGAACTGAAAACATTTGATCACAAGGTCATAGGTCAACCAATTCCTCCACAGGAAAACACGTCTGATATATTCTATATGACACTGGTGACGGCATGTGCGTCACATGACAGGAATATGTTGTCGACCTACCTAAATTGTACACTTGGCGAATGGGTAAAAAGATTCTTCTACCTTGCCTGATTTAGGTTTTCTTGTGGATGTGATAATCACTCCCAAATTAGTGATGAAAACATGAGAGTTTGTCACACAAACTGCAAGAAATGAATCCAACACAGTCGCACAGTTTTCCCTGTGCTCTGTCAAATCATATGTTTTTAACATTTTCAAATTTTTTCCGTGTGTAGACCGTCAAATCCTGCATATGTCCAAGCAAATCTGAACAAGTCCTGGAATTTTGGAGAGCGAAGTTGATTATGTGTGAGTGCCTGCTCACGCTAACCACGGGACCACGGCCCTCCTAAGCTCGCACTATCCTTGATGTTGCTTATCTTGGCCATGGACTACTCAGTTTGCATATTTTGCTTATTTTTTTCATAGTTCCACACAACTTCTTCCTGTTTTCTCGATTGATCTGTGTTCAGTTTTTCAAGGCCTATCCACTATGCCAACTTATAACTAAATCTGAGGGGGGTGCGATGGGGAGGTTCCCTTGTAAGTACAATAAAAATCACATTGTGTTATATTGGTTTATGAATCTGTTAATATGTATCTACCACTGTATGGTAGTTTTATTAGTGCTCTTGATTAGTACTCTTGTTACTGAGATATTTATGTGTGTTAATCTATTACAGCACTTAATAACTGAGTTTTACATAAATACCATAGGGAAGAAATTTTAATTAGCCCTCCAATAAAAGTAAGATATACCAGTGATTTTTTTCTGTTTCATGAAGAGAAATAATATTAAAAATGAATACTGTCAACTCCTGACATTTGTCATTTGTACACAATCTCATTCTGTCAATGGTTATTTCTGTGAATATCAAACCAGTTATTCTTAATTCACATACAACAGACAATTGCCATAACTAAAGCTGTGAGATCAGGTCATCAGTCATGCCTGGAGAGCTCAGTCAGTAAGAGGATTGTCTGTGTAGAGCAAGTATTCATTTCTGGGTCCTGATCTGGCACAGTTGTATGTACCAGGAAGTTTAAAAACAGTGAAGACTCTGCTGCAGAATGAAAGTTTCACTCTGGAACTTCTGTTAAGCATACATAAGGTACAGCAGTCAGTCATCTAGAAGAATGTTACAGTGATAAATTTTTGATAAATTTTACAAAATCACAAGAATAAATTACCACATACATTTTTTTCTTTGAACAAAGTTGCAATATTTGTCATCATGAATGATCTTGAAGTCAATAACTGTATTTAGATACATTGAAGTAGCCTAAGGCTAAAGGTGTACAAGAATTTGAGAAATACACCAAAAAATTACATATTATGTAAATTGAAGGTGGAGGGGAGATAAAGGAAAAGAAAGGGAAGGAACTTGTTGTGTGTCGACAGAAGTGCCGACACAGTGTTATTATGATGGGCCGAATAGGCACGCTATCAGCTCCCCCAGAATATCGCGAAGTCTGAAACAGGATGCTCAATGAATGCTAATAAGAAAAGAACGGAGCGTCTCATATACTTAACTTTATTCTCTTGTGTGGTACATCTCTATGGTGAATACAAGTAAGACTCTCTCCAGATATGGTTAACTGCGCCTTGCTAGGTCGTAGCTATGGACTTAGCTGAAGGCTATTCTAACTGTCTCTCGGCAAATGAGAGGAAGGCTTCGTACGTCTAGTCGCTAGCAATGTCGTCCGTACAACTGGGGCGAGTGCTAGTCCGCCTCTCTAGACCTGCCATGTGGTGGCGCTAGGTCTGCAAGTACTGACAGTGGCGACACGCGGGTCCGACGTGTACTAATGGACCGCGGCCGATTTAAGCTACCACCTAGCAAGTGTGGTGTCTGGCGGTGACACCACAGAACTATTGATATCAGTTGGATCTGGAGTTCATGCGGAATCTGTGGCAGTGAGTGGAAATGTAGGCCAGACTGGGATTTGAAACTCAAATCTTCAGCTTACTAGGCAGTTGTGTTAACCACTGTACCATCCAGACACAGTATTTATTGCAATTGCATGGACTATCTCAGCATGCATGCATCCTAGCCGAACCACATTTCCGCCTAGCACTACCTATTTGCAGTTCCCATCCACATCCTCCAAGTTCGTTGCTTTGAGATTGCTGCAGGAGGTTGAACATAACTGTGAATCCACACTGAAGGTGGTGGATTCATTGCCCACTGAGATGAATCAATTATATGATTGTGTGGTGACTGTTCTTTCCGATATGTCTCAAAGTAGTCAGCATGGAGGACAGGGATGGGGACTGCAGGTAGGTGGCACTAGGTGGAAATGTGTGTCAGCTGAGATAGTCTGTGCAATTGTGATAAACACTGGGTCTGGATGGCACAGGGGTTAATGCTACTGTCTAGTAATCAGGATATCCAGGATTTGAATCCTGCTTTGGCACACATTTTCAGTCATTGCTGCTGATTCGCATAAAGTCCCAATGCAGTTGATGTCAATAGTTCCTTCCTTTTCCTTTCCTTTCTCCCTCCTCCCCATTCAATTTATGTAATATGTACCACAGCTGTGGATTCTGCATGGTGTCTGTTCTTTTGTTTTGCTTCACGATTATTTAAATACTGCCAGAGGAATGCTTGAAAATGATACAGGATGACTGTAATTTTCCAAACTTACAGACTGTCACTGTTATCAAGACTCATGTTGTATTTGGTATACTCTTGACATAACAGCCACAGAGCAAACAAGATAATCACAGTGGTCACACAAATGCTACATTGGAGTCACATTAGAAGGGCAGGGAAGTATAGATAGGTTTTAATGCACATTTAAAACCACAGCCTGACATTCCTAATGGTGACATGGAGAAATACTTTGTTGGAAAAAACCATCTATTACGGTAACAATCATCTCCTGACCTACAGGAATAATTCCTTTAAAAATTTATTTCAGACTGTTTTCTGTATACAAAGTGGCCACAAAGAAGGCAATACTAGCATTTCCCCAATCATAACATTAATACTACTGGCAGTTTAAAGGAACTAGTTCTCTGTTGTTCCTTGCCTCATTTGCTTGTGTGACTAAGTGGAAAAATCAGTCCGTCCAGACAATTTAATCTTTCGTGGTTGAGTAAATATGTATTTCTGATACTGCTATGATCACTAGAATCTTTTTTCTGATGCTCTTTTTTGAAATGGGAGCAGTGGTGATTGCTTTCCACTTTCAGCCTTGTAGAGTTTGTCTGAACTGTCATTTTATGCACAAATATATATAATCATTAGCATCTCCACTATGGCACTTCGGTCCTCCCATACATATCTTTATAACTAATTTTCACTTATCATATCAATGGAATTTTGTGTTATGCAGTTACATTATTGTCAATCAGTGATGTCATATTATTTATTTGAAATGGTGAAATTTGTTGATACATATATCTGTTTCATTAAATAATAGTGAATTTATTATAAATTCAGGAAATTATGTCAATTTTTGTCAAAGAACCAATAATCATCTATTTCTGTCACTCACAAGGATGTGCCGTACCACTACAACCCACCAAGTTTGACAAAATTTCACATGCTAATTAGGGACCACTCAAAAGTAATTCCTGCAGAAAGATTCTGATCGCTCTGATTCCATTTTCTACAAAAATCAAGGTCAAACATGGTGTTACATAATCTGCATTGTTCAGGTGACTTATTAGTGCACTCAAACATTAGGAAATCATATATTTCAGACCCAAAATCCAATAATTTACTAATAATCCAAGAATTAGTGATTTCAGTCAATTGAAGATATGCCTGAGGGGGAAAGCCCTTGCTAATAGGTCAGTACCTGAGTAGTTAAGACCTGCAATCAGATCACAGTCAGTTTCTGTTAGTGTGGATTTGGTTACATTTTTTTCTCTCTTTGATAATAAAATGAAATCTGTCACATAATTTATGTATTGTTATTTTAAATAAAATAATTTTTATTATGAACAAAGGTATATGACTATCAAATTTCACAATTTTTACTCTTAGTGCAGTCATTTCCGCCCCCCCCCCCTCGCACACACAAACACACACACACACACACACACACACAGTCCCATTCAATTGTTAGCAACAATATTTTGGATGGCACGGCAGTATCAAATTAACTATCATGGGGAGGGTCTTCATAAATGAACACCAAGTTTGCACACACAATGAGTGAGGAATGTGTGCCTGCAAGAAAATGGCTTTCATCCAGAGTGCTTGGTATACTACTACTTTTCGTGCCTCCGCTACCACTACCACTTGGCACACTGTGAAGGCTTACCACACTAGGAGAAACAGAAGAAGGGTCTCAAGCAATAACTGTTTAAAAAGTTTGCTTGCTTTTTCACCTTCAAAAGATAACCATGTATATTTTGTGAGAGAAAAGATGGAAAACAGAAAAACATACAGTTTATACCAAGCAGAAAACACATGCCTTCAAATTTTGTGGGTTGCACACTGAACAGTTTGTTTTTCTTCTTCACAGTAAAATTTATTTTATTAAAAATAACAATAAACAAACTTCACAACAGCTTTAACTGTATTGCCAAAGAGTGAAAAATATTGCAAAATGTGTGATTCCAGGAAATTCACAAGGAAGGTAAATGGGATGTGAATGCAGGCATTACACCATTTGACTACCATCACATTTAGCAAGGGGTCTCCCCCTCAAGCATATCTGTAATGGAATGCAATCAGAAATCCTTCATTTTCTTGAAAACTGTGTGTACACATAAGCGCTCTCTCTCTCTCTCTCTCTCTCTCTCTCTCTCTCTCTCACACACACACACACACACACACACACACACACACACGACACACACATTATATATATACACACACTCCTGGAAATGGAAAAAAGAACACATTGACACCGGTGTGTCAGACCCACCATACTTGCTCCGGACACTGCGAGAGGGCTGTACAAGCAATGATCACACGCACGGCACAGCGGACACACCAGGAACCGCGGTGTTGGCCGTCGAATGGCGCTTACTGACATTAACAACCACGAAAAGCATGTTGAATAGAACATATTGTAGTCAGTAATTGAAAATATAGTGTAGAACCAGAATCATTACTGATGTAACCTGACTGCAACTTTTTAGTCATATTTCCTTGAATGTAAGGTCAATGTCACCATTATCATAATGCTTGCAGTTTCTTGTAATGCAGTTGTAGTGACCTCAGGATTGACCAATCAGTCATGAACAAACAAATGAAAAATTGTCTACTTTTACTGTATGCAATTACAATTAAAATCCACCACTGGAAAGGGCAATTCAGGCTATACATATCCACCACTTAAAAGGGCAACTGAGGCTGCACAAATCACATGCACATCCCCCTCCCCTCTCTCTCTCTCTCTCTCTCTCTCTCTCTATATATATATATATATATATATATATATATATATATATATATATATATATATACTCCTGGAAATTGAAATAAGAACACCGTGAATTCATTGTCCCAGGAAGGGGAAACTTTATTGACACATTCCTGGGGTCAGATACATCACATGATCACACTGACAGAACCACAGGCACATAGACACAGGCAACAGAGCATGCACAATGTCGGCACTAGTACAGTGTATATCCACCTTTCGCAGCAATGCAGGCTGCTATTCTCCCATGGAGACGATCGTAGAGATGCTGGATGTAGTCCTGTGGAACGGCTCGCCATGCTATTTCCATCTGGCGCCTCAGTTGGACCAGCGTTCGTGCTGGACGTGCAGACCGCGTGAGACGACGCTTCATCCAGTCCCAAACATGCTCAGTGGGGGACAGATCCGGAGATCTTGCTGGCCAGGGTAGTTGACTTACACCTTCTAGAGCACGTTGGGTGGCACGGGATACATGCGGACGTGCATTGTCCTGTTGGAACAGCAAGTTCCCTTGCCGGTCTAGGAATGGTAGAACGATGGGTTCGATGACGGTTTGGATGTACCGTGCACTATTCAGTGTCCCCTCGATGATCACCAGTGGTGTACGGCCAGTGTAGGAGATCGCTCCCCACACCATGATGCCGGGTGTTGGCCCTGTGTGCCTCGGTCGTATGCAGTCCTGATTGTGGCGCTCACCTGCACGGCGCCAAACACGCATACGACCATCATTGGCACCAAGGCAGAAGCGACTCTCATCGCTGAAGACGACACGTCTCCATTCGTCCCTCCATTCACGCCTGTCGCGACACCACTGGAGGCGGGCTGCACGATGTTGGGGCGTGAGCGGAAGACGGCCTAACGGTGTGCGGGACCGTAGCCCAGCTTCATGGAGACGGTTGCGAATGGTCCTCGCTGATACCCCAGGAGCAACAGTGTCCCTAATTTGCTGGGAAGTGGCGGTGCGGTCCCCTACGGCACTGCGTAGGATCCTACGGTCTTGGCGTGCATCCGTGCATCGCTGCAGTCCGGTCCCAGGTCGACAGGCACGTGCACCTTCCGCCAACCACTGGCGACAACATCGATGTACTGTGGAGACCTCACACCCCACGTGTTGAGCAATTCGGCGGTACGTCCACCCGGCCTCCCGCATGCCCACTATACGCCCTCGCTCAAAGTCCGTCAACTGCACATACGGTTCACGTCCATGCTGTCGTGGCATGCTACCAGTGTTAAAGACTGCGATGGAGCTCCGTATGCCACGGAAAACTGGCTGACACTGACGGCGGCGGTGCACAAATGCTGCGCAGCTAGCGCCATTCGACGGCCAACACCGCGGTTCCTGGTGTGTCCGCTGTGCCGTGCGTGTGATCATTGCTTGTACAGCCCTCTCGCAGTGTCCGGAGCAAGTATGGTGGGTCTGACACACCGGTGTCAATGTGTTCTTTTTTCCATTTCCAGGAGTGTATAATGGCTGATATTTTAAGTCTAGATTTGTCAATAATGTGCTAAAAGCAGGTGATAATCAACATTTAGAAGTTATGTACAACGACATAGAGATCAGTAACAAGGATGAATGAAATGATAATTTGGATAAAAAGCTATGAAAACAGCTAAACTATATGGACAAAGATTTAGAATGATACAAAGAAGATAATATAGAATAAGAGAGAGAGTGGAAAGAGGGAGGGCAGGCAGAGGTAAGGAGAAGAAAAAAAACAGGCACTAAGTAATGGTACATGACAGAGGACAAGAGGATAAGGCAAAAAGTACAAGAAAAACAATGTAGGACATGTGAAAAAGTAATGCCACTGAATTTTTTACATGGAAGCTCTTGCAGCTTTTTAAATAAAACAAATGTTATGAACATTCTGCATCTTTCTTCCAAATGTTTACATATTTGCAGCCCTCTGTCACCCGGGGGCCCTGAATTATTGTGTGTAACATGGCAGTGTGTAATGTAACTATCTCAGTGCATGAGAAACACTGTGCCCTTGTAGTATACGACGGATGGTAACCAGCAGTACCCCAGCCTTCTTCTGCCTAACAAATCTGTAACAACTAAGCACAGTATCTGTAATAGTTATTCAACAGATTACAAGAAAACCTACAGATTCTGATACCAAACTACATCTGTTTAGAATTTGGTGGTTAATGCAGTAGTGGAAACACACAAATTTTCTTTTGTATAATATATTGAATCTTCTTCTGTCTTTTCTTTATCCTTAGATGAATCTTTTTTTTTCTGCTGTTATCAGGTAACAGTCTGACTCTTACCAGCAGCTACAGTATTAACCCACCAGACTCTTAAAACTTGTTGAACTCCAGCTTTCCATTTGAGTGAAACAATAGCCATTCATCTTTTATGCCTTCAACAACAACTTGCCAATTAATTTATGTATAATGTGTGTAGAATCAATACCACCTTCAACAAACAAGGAAGTATGAAATAATTCAGGTGACAGGCTTCCACTCAATATAACTGAAATGTTTACAGACAAAATATCAGCTCAACAAATGTCACAGATGTGACTGTACTCCTCAGAGTTCTTTCAGTATTACGTAGCCTTGAAAAACAGTACCTACTGCAAAAAAGGCATAAAGTGAAGCATATGACCATAAACAGGCTTCTATTATGAGAACAAACTTGAATAACCAAACATCAATGTGCAATGATGAAGTGATTACTTTAGACCAGCAGAGAACACTACTGCCACTGCCACAGTGCACCTATATGACGCACCCACCCATGCTGTCATTGGGCTCAGTACAGGTCCACCACCAAATGGCGGCACCACTGATCCAGAGGGCAGGACGTTACCTTGGCCTGTGAATGCTGGCACTGACAAGCACCACCATGCCTTACAGAGACATCAACTGCCAGCACATAATCCAGAGCAGAGACCACTTGCATCATTCTCTCATTTGCACTGTTACTACCATTAATGGTACTCTGCTCTCATGAGCTGAAGTTTGCTACATTCTTGGATTCTGCTTTTAGCTGTACTCTTTGGACTTGTATTTGTAGTGCCTGTGCTGTATTATGAAGTTTGTGACATTATTAAACTGTCTAATAGTTGTAAATACTTTCCTTGTGTGTTACCACATCTCTGTATGACAGCACTGGTAGATCCTCACATTCTGGTCATGTTGTTACATCCTCTACACAATGATGAGCACCTCATTAAAGCTAAAGTGGGTCTACAGTATCCTTGAAACCCCCATCACTGATAGCTGCTCTTATGGATGATGTATCTGCACTATTGTCTTCTAGATGGAGGGTCAAAATACACAACTTTGTCCAACAAGCAACAAAGAATACGAAGTGGCTCAAAGGGGCACTTAAGTAACTCTTCCAATAGTCACACTTTCTGCACAGTTATAAAAATCCATACCAAGTCTGGTGGGCTGTATCTCATAGGGTGTGCTTGGTGTGATAGCATTCTCTTTCCCCTGTGCACCTGGGGTCTACATACAAGCCAGCTACCTTTCTTCTTCAAACCTGGTGATGAGGTGTTTCACATAGCCATCCTGAATATTGTCTAGTCGAAACAGGAACAGTGCATCCAGTATCATTTCAGCCTAATGAGAGTTGAGCTGTGTGAAGTCTGTAGAATGTCATAATTTGCTGTGTTGCATGCAAATGTCACTGCAGGCAGTACTGTATCCCACCCTTTCCATTCAACATAAACCTATATCGAGAGCATATCTGCCAATGTCAGTGCTTCAGAATAATGTGTTCATCATGGAACTCTACATTTTCTTCAGCTCCAACATTTGGCACACCTATGATGACAGCATAGCTGAAGGAATCCATTGATTCCCATTTGCCAACTTCAGGAACTTCCCCAAGACATTGATTTCAGTTTGGTGGAATGACAATGCTGCAGGCACTATTGGTACCAGATACCGTGGAGGTAGCTGCAGCATGTGCTTTCATCATCTGTATTCCTTACCATGGCTCACATAGTGTCTAAAGGATTGGTAGGGACCTGACCAGTGACACCTGCATCTCACTCTTTCTAGAGTCTTCTTGAATCCCAAGGGACCAGATGTTGAAATGTCATGACAATACTTCAGGATAGCTGGATCTAGATGAAGCTGGGATGAAGAACAACCATTTCTGCTACGATGGATCACAGTTTATCTTACACAATGATGTGTTTTGTCAACTGGAATCTCCTTTTGTCAATACCTCCTTCTTCAAGTCTTCTATGTTTTTCAACTGTGCTGGGTCTTCCCACTGTTCAGCAGCAATTTCATCTACTGCAGCATTGACTGAGATTTTGTCCACATTGCTGTGTCCCACCAAAAGATTCCTTGAAATAGCTTCAATGGATTGGAAATAACAGTTAACCAGTGGCAAAATACATGTTCATTAAACTTTGACCATGGTTTTGACAGTTTCAAAACTGTCTTCTTCAGAAGGTATTGTACTTATTAACAAATATTACCACATTGTGTGTAGAACAGATACGATACCATTACATTAAACAAAGCTACAGGAAATCCTTACAAATAATCTTAGTGAAGTGTACTCATGTAGAATCACATTATCTATATCCAATGTGGAAGTCACTGACTCTGTCTAGTACATGTTTACATCATCCACTTAATCATCATTTAAAATACATGATTTAAAAGTAGTTGATCTCTCTTTTAGAGTTTAGTCTTAAAATTTTTTCAAAGTATCACACATTTGACAATGGATCCAAAAACGTGTAGTTTGTCACTTGACAGATAGATTTGTTTATGTATGACATTAAATACAAAATGTGCCACTGGGTTAGATTGCCTCTTGTAGGTGGCACTCATGCACATCCTGTATGTATGTAGCCACAATCAGCAGCATGTGTGATGTCATAAGTACATATTCATTACTAGAATTAATATATTAACTAAAAAGTTTAAAAGGGGTGACTGGAAGGGGGTATCAAAAAGTGTGACATGAAAGTCATATGGCTAATTAACAGCCCACAGGTTCATGTAAACTATATCAATGTCATAAAAGTGCACAAGAAGCACTTGTGTGTGGATATGCATCTGTAACAGGCCTGAGTGTCAAAGCAAAAATGCATCAAGGAAATATTATCTATGAATGACGTATCAAGCTGACCCCTGACATGAAGCAATATTGCAAAAGGATACAATGTGATGAAGAAACTGCAAATGTTAAAGACAAATGCAAATTGATGAAAGAGAAGGAGTGAAGGAAGGGGGAGGGGTGGCAGGGGGTAGATCATCACTTGTGAAGCATCATGCTAAGGGAACTGGTCCTAGTGATAAGGCATGCTATATGAGCAAATATAGCACAAGGGGGAGGGGGGGGGTATTATTAAATAGCCATTAAATGAAGGTCACTAAGCAGTGTATATATGCCCAGAAATCATGATGTTATAGGCAAAATAAAGCATACCAAAAATTGTAAAAGGGGAGGATGGGTCTAAGGTAGTTCATTACTAAAATGTTTCCAACTCTCCCTTCTCTTTTACCAGTTTGCATTTGTCTTCTAATGTTTGCAGTTTATCCACAACAGTGTATCCTTTTACAGCATTTCTTCATGTCAGGGGTCAACTTAATATGTCATTTTCCTTGAAACATATTTCTTTGACACTAATGCTTGTTATGGTTGCATATCCATGCACAAGTGCTTCTCGTGCATTTTTATGATATTGTAAAGAGTTTGCTACATTTTCCTGAGCCTGCAGGCTCTTTGATTTGCAGCGTGACTTTAATGGCACACTTTTTTATGATCCCTCCCCTCTCCTCTTTTAAACTTTTTAGTTAATATATTAATTCTAGTAATGAATATGTACAATATGCCACCTACAAGAGGCAGTCTAAAACTAGAACCTCTACTCTTCAGTCAGTTGGTGCATTTTATATTCAATGTCATACATATAGAAATCTGTTAAGTGGCACACTACACATTGTTCAGTCCACTGTCAAATATGTAATATTTTAAGACTAAGCTCTACAGTAGAGAGCAATTATTCTTAAATCATGAATTTTAAATGGTGATTAAGTGGGTGACATAAACACATATTAAACAGAGCCTGTAACTCCCAGATTGGATATAGATAATGTGATTCTATGTGAGTATGCTTCACTACAATTATTTGTAAGCATTTCCTGCAATTTTGTTTAATGTAACTATACCATATCGGTTCTACACATAATGTCATAAGATTTGTCTTCTGAAGAAGACAGTCTTGAAACTGTCCAAACTGTGATCAAGGTTTAATAAACCTGTATTTTGCAACTGGTTGGCTGTTATTTCCAATCCATTGAAGCTCTTGCATGCACAGTTGCTGAAGTGCAGCCATGTTCAAAATCTAAAGAGTCCTTGAAATGCATTTGACATCCTTATATTTTCATCTGCTTTTATATATCACTGTGACAATGTACTTCAGAAGCCTCAGTGTACATCTCATCAATCATCCCAATGGATCCTTCAAACTAGTCAGCCAGTATAAAAAATGGTAATGTCACAATGGTGAATAGTTTGCCAAATAAATAGCGCAGAACTTGTTGATGGTGCAAACAACTGCAAGGCACTCTTTCTCAGCTGCAGAGCAGTTACATCTTGGAGAGTAGTCTGGATGCATAAGCTACCACCTTTGAACCAATTCCTGCATTTGTACTAGAAATATCCCTACCCAAAACTGACAAGCATCAGTGTAAAGTTCTTTCTCAGTATGTTCATCATACAATGTTACAAGTGGAGAAGTTGTTAGCCTCTCCTTAAGGACAAGGACAAACCTTCATTTTGCCTTGTTCCAGGAATGTTTGTCATCTTGCTGCAGTAGTTCTTGCAAGGGTCATGCTTTGGTACAGAAGTCCTTTATGGATGACCAGTAGAACAAGCACATTTGGAGAAAACTTCTCATATCATGACTGTACTGAGGTTCCCCAAGATATTTATTTTCTGAATAATGAAGAGAGACTTTTTTGGATTTTCCACGATTTTGTTCAGTCATCAGTAATTGATGCAGCAATGCAACGTGCTGCCATTCTTCTTCATGGACTGCAGCAGAGTGCCAAGGAATCTTTCAAGATTCAGTGATGTTATCTTGCAGCACCTTCTCTATTTCCTCTGGGATTATCCATTGTTCAGCTGGTGACACTATATGGGTACTGGCTAATCGGTGGGTGATCCCAAGTGTTGTATGGTGTTTTACCATGGGCATTTTGGTCTGGATTTTCTCCACTCTAGCTTTAAAAGCAAGTGAAAACTGATGCGAATGGCTATCACTCAGCAAAGTTGTTCCTCTGTCAGGGCAGATCTTATCGGAAATTCAGTACAAGCTTCCCCTTATGCACTGTCTGTAGTGGTAATATCAGTGGCACTGAGCTGTCCATCCCAGACTGGTTTGGCTAGTTCTATGCAAATACCTTTAGGGATGAGTTGTGGTTGCTCGATAACTATTGATCCAAATCGTCCACCTACAATGGTTATTACTATAATGTTAAATCTGATATTCAGATTTCCTTTGTGAGGCAGAGTGGCTTTCTGCAACTACCAAAAGCTTTACAATTTAACTGTGTATCTAGTTTGATGACTGGACTCATCTGTTGACGATGGGATAACAACATCTTTAACTGCAAATAACTCTCCAGAGCAATCTTAGTTATGTCTGCTAGCAAAAATAGCTTTGTCAATCTGGAGCTCTGATCTTCCATAGTTTCTGACTGCTTGTGATGCCTGATGAAGTACCATCTGAGAATAACATCATGACTAAATTCTGATAAAATGAAAAATTCAAATGGCTGTGTTCTGTCATTGATAGTTATTGTTGCAATATGTGTTCCTGTTGGTTGGATGTATTTCCCATTTCCAACTTCTAACACAACTGCTTTTGTTTTGCAGACAAAATCTTTAGCTGGCAACAATAAGCATTTGACTTTACAGAAATGAAAGCCTCCAGGTTGACCAGCAGTTTGTCCATCAATGATGATGTCGATGATATTTCCTGACATTTTAGTAACTATCGTCCATGGTGGATTTACATCTGTGGCAGTCTCAGCTCCATAGATGATTACTGCACTTAGTTTTCTGGAAGTCAGCTGCTAGGCAAGTGGTTGGTACCTGTATACAATGAGGAGGAATGGCTACTGCATATTGGGGAAATGCCTCGTCCAGGGTACAGTGATGGGCTTCGTCCCACAAGTCAGCTATAATCACCTGCAGCTGACTGGCATGGATAAAACTGGTTTAGTTGTTGACACCTGTGGCACAGTCATCGAAAACTCACCTTCCTTCTCAGTAGTAGTGTACAAGATGTTCAGGACACCCACAATGGAAACACACCAGAGTTGCTCTCTCTCCTCCATATGTCTATTCTTCTGAGGAGTGTTATACTTGGAAGAGGAGTTGGTTGTACTTACATTGGTTGGGTGCTAGGTTCTTGTTTGGTGGATGTGGCATAATTCTGAGTTTGCCATGTACATTTTTCCTACCACTTTTGGCTGGTGGTGGAGACTGGTGCTAAAGACCAATACATCTCTTTCTCAACATTCCCTATTGCTTCCTGATGTACTGGGTTGATACCCCAAGGCACTATTTCTTGTATACTCAGCCTAAAACTTCTATTTGCCATACACTTCTGCATCTTTTCTCTTACTATGTGGAATATGAGACAGGCGATTTTTTTGTATTCTTCCACAACTGCCACAGAGACCACATTTAGCAGTCTGTAATACCTCAACCATCCAACTTTTTGTTCTGTTCTTGTGACATCCTTTACCAGAAGAACTTGGTACATGAGTTCTGTGAGTCCTTGCATCAAGCATCACATTTTTTCAGCTTCTCTCATGATAGGATTTGCTATGTAACATAGAACCAGGACAATCTGCATGTATGACTGTGCCATTTCTCTATGACATTTAGCTCTGTTCTTCAATTGTTTTTGTGCTAATTGGACTTAATACTGATTGTCACCAAACATTTTCTATGGTTTATCCAGGAATTTGCCACAGCTATTGAGCTTCTCTTCATTGTTCTCAAAGCACTGCTAGGCTTTGCCAGCCAAGGAAAAGTACACATTCAAACAAATCATGTCATCTCACCCATTGTATGTGGTAACTTGGTTGAATCCTAATGGCCATTTGTCAAGTACTAATCAGTATGTCTCCAAAACATTGATGGATACCTGATGACTTGCTGTTCTCTTGGAATCCATCTGACACCTGAATATACAGATCTTATAGGAACAAGTACTGGTGTCTCAACCAAACTATGTCAAGTTGAAACTAGAGTCAAGTCCAACTCTGAAGGCAGGGTCACCAATGAAGTTCAACACATACTACAGAAAGCATGTTTATTACAGAAATCAGTTTGAAGCCAGAACAGAGCTGAGATTCTGGATGGAGAACACTGCTAGTTATACAAACATCAAAGAATTCTGAATGCTGATATTTACACAAACATGAAATATTTCAGAATATACAAATGTTATAAACATTACATATTACAAGAATCTTCTAGAAATGATAGACACTAAAAAACAAATAGCTCCTGGTGGTCAGGTTTGCCCTGGACAACCGCAGAACACCTGCCAGTGACACTAAAGCCAACACCACACAACATGCAACACAGCTCATGGTAATACAATGGTGAGACAGAGATTTTGAAATCAGATTTTACACAGCAAGGTATTTCCAAGGTACAGATGTGGACTCTGACCATAATTTATTGGTTATGTACTGCACAGTAACACTGACAAAATTGCAAAAAGTTTAGAAATTAAGCAGATGGGACCATGATATATGTAAGAAACCAGTGGCTGTTGAGAGTTTCAAAGGGAGCAATATGCAATGTTTGACAGAAACAGGGGAAAGGAACACAATTGAAGTTGTATGGGTATGTTTGAGAGATGAAATAGTGAAGACAATAGATGACCACTTAGACAAAAAGACAAACCCTAGTAGAAATGCTTGGTTAACACACAACATATTGAATTTAATTGAAAAACAGAGAAAATAAAAAAAATGCAGATAATGAAATAGGAAAAAGTGAATACAGACAAATCTAAGAAATTAGACTGGCAGAATATTCAAAATGGCACAGCAGTAATGGATAGATTACAAATGCAAGGCTGTAAGTTGCACATGTAGGTGAAAGATAAATGCCTCAACAGGAAAATTATATAGATCTTTGGTGGAAACAGAAGCAGGCAGTAAGAATATCAAGAGCTCACATGCCAATCAAGTAGTATATATGGAAGGGCCTGCTGAAAGGACAAAGAAAAATACTTAAGGAGATGAACCTGAAGGCCATATCATGGAAAAGGAATGGAAAGTACATGGAGATTAGTTGGGGAATATGATACTGTGAGAAGAGTCTGACAGAATACTGAAAGGCCTAAGGTGAAACAAGGCTCTTGGAGTAGATAGCATTCCCTCAGCATTATTGAGAGACATGAAAACTACTCTACCTGGTGTCCAAGATGCACGAGACTCACTGCAAGAATAATTCAATAATTCCAATTCCAAAGAAGGTATGTAGTGACAAATGTGAATATTATGAAACTATTAGTTTCATCAGTCTTGGTTTCAGAATATTGACGCAAATTATTTATGGAAGAATAAAAAGGCTGGCAGCAGCTGACCTTGAAGAAAGTGAGTGTGGGTTACGGAAAAATGTAGGAACATCCCACACAAGATTGATGCTATGACTTATCTTAGAAGATATGTTAAGAAAAGGCAGAGCTAAGTTTATAGCATTTGCAGACTTAGAAAGCATTTGAAATGTTCAAGGTAGCAGGGGTAAACTACAGGGAGCAAAAGCTTATTTACAAATTCTACGGAAACCACAATCCAGTTTCAAGAGTTGAAGGACATGCAAGGGAAGCAGAAGTGAATGATACAGTGTTGCAGCCTGTCCCTGATGTTATTCAATCTGTACATTAAGTAATAAGTAAAGGAAACGAAACCATGGAGAAATATGGAGAGAGAATTAAAGTTCAGGGAGAAGAAATATGAACTTGACATTTGTCAAATGGCATTGTAATTCTGTCAAAGACAGCAAAGGACTTGAAAGAGCAGATGAATGGAATGGATAATGTCTTGAAAAGAGGTTATAAGATGGAGATTAATAAAAATAAAACAAAGATAATGAATATAGTCAAATTAAATAAGGTGATGCTGAAGGAAACAGATTAGCAAAAGAGACACTGAAAGTTATAGATATGTATTGTTATTTGGGCAGCAAAGTAACTGATGATGGCTAAAGCAGAGAGACATGAAATGCATATTGGCTACAGTATGACCAACATTTCTGAAAAGGAGAATTTTTTTAACATTTAATATAAATGAAAGTTTCAGCTAAAATAGAATTCATTGGATACTGGTGGTTCACAACAACTGTTGAACATTCAAATGTAAAGAAATACAGTCAGTCAATTGCAGAATCCATAATTTATTGCAAAGCAAGATTTCGGCTCTAACATAGTCATCGTCAGTGCTAAAATACAAAAGCAGAACGAAACAAGAATAGGTACAAAATACTTATACAACACAGTTATACAATTCCATATAAGTGGTAACATAGTGATAACATACCATCATCAGAAGAGTCATATAGGCATAACCACTTCAAAGCATAAACATGTGACAACTGATACTGGCATTTACATGACAGAAACAAAGCTCAAGCCATTGCTTACAACCAGTGCAGACAGAAAGAATATGTGTTGTTGAGGACTCATAGTGCCATCTATTGGAGTATGCATCTTAGAAGACATAGCTCAGTTTTATTGAATACCATAACTGTTAAATGAATCATAAAATACAAAATATCAGGGATATGCAAATTACATAGTGAATATATATATAAATGCATAAAAAGTGATCAACATTATTTAAGTGCAAATAATGTCATAAAAGACAGGAGAGTTGCCAGTGGGATTACACTGTGACTACAGTGTGTCAGATTTTATAGTAAGACTAATAGATTAAAAATCTATATACAGATTTTTTATACAACATCTTTCATAAGTGTGTGTCCAATAAGCATGAACAAAGATTGTGAATGCAAACTTAAAAAGCTGCATTAATATAAAATAGTATAAAATAAAAATGATGTGTCCTCTCTGAGATTACATTTGAGGGAGGTAATAATCCAAAAGCACTTCATGTTAAAGAACCTAATGTTTGGATAAATTTCCATATTTATGTCTGTTACATAGCTATAAAGGTATTGCTAATAGGTATATCAAATCACTCCTTCATAATCTTAGCAATTCACAAAACCCACATTTGAAATTTTATTATGAAATGAGTTTGCATGACATATAAGAGAAGTTTACAAAACAGCCATTACGAACTTTTAAAAAACTTCTTTTTCTAAGAAATAGATTGTCATGGTAAGACACTGCACAAACCAATGATGATAACAGTTAAGGATTTTTTTTCATCTTTGACAGTGCTGCACCTCACAGGCAGCATAATATCAAGTCATCTACTAAGATGTTAAATTGGTACCATTACAGCAAATACAAAAATGTGGTTACACTATTTATCACGCCAACTGACACTAAAACCCATAATGAGTACAAGGGACTGTTATTTGGAAGGCATAACCAAAACTGAAATATGTACAAACAGTGCACGCACACAGAAATTTACAATATGTTGTATAATGGTAGCCCAATGCTGTTGTTGGACATCTGACCTTATTCCTTTCCTCCATCTGCTCCTTTCCCTCAAATGTATCTGAGTCCTCTACACATCCTGCAGACTTGATCCCCCGCATCCCCTGGTTGCTCCTCTCCTCTCCAACCCCCACCCACTGTCATGCATTCACCGTTGTGTCCCACCTACACTCCACCTCTACATCCTTCATTTCCTTTCCCAAGGTGGTTTCCATCAACTCTCCCTCTTAGATGATGTACTCTCACCCTCCATTTATCCCTCCTATTAACTCTGATCCTCACCTCTCCTTCCCTACCTCTCTCCTTCTCCTGAGCTCCCTCCTCCACCCCCCCCCCTTTCCATCCTGTTTCTTCCCCACCTACCCTCTCTTTGACTCCCTTCCCTCCTCCAAGTCGTTTTGCATTCCCCTCCTCTGCCTTCCCCACCCCCTCTCGCATCCACCCTGCCCCACCCCCCACCCTTTATTTGTCCTCTCCCTCCATCGGCTTCCCTCCCTTTTTTATTTTTCCTTTCCTCCCCCATTTTTCCCCCTCATCTGTCTGGGTCCTCCACTCCCCCCAGCCCCCCTCCCTCATCTGCTTCTAGCTGTGGTGTGCCATCTTCGTGTCTACTCTTTAGTGCAGTGTTTAGTGCGTGCTAAGTGTTGTGCGACTTTTTTAAGTGTTGTGAACAGAGACCATACTGTTGCTAGGTGTGACTTATCTCTTGCAAACAGAAACCAGACTGTCACTTTGTTTTTTTAATTGTCTGTCTACTTACTGTGTGTCTTAATTAGCATCGCTAACCCTCTGTTTTTATATTTTTAACTTCACAACTTTCTGCCATTTTATAGTTTTAAATGTCACTGTTTTTATCACCTGTTTTTATTGTTTATTTCTTCTTATTCTGTTTTTAAACATTCTGTAGGCTGAAGAGCGGCACCCTAAGCTGCTGCCAGCCCCCCCCCCCTCCCCCCCAACCCAATAAAGAAAAAAAAATTGTTGGACATATCCCTTATGGATCAGGATATCTTTTATTTTTGATACAATGATCCTCAAACTGCTCCTAAACCTGGGTATTTTTCACCAACATCTGTTCTTTAATCAGATGGACGATAGATCTATGATGGCAAATTATCTTGACTTCCTCCAAAAGGTCTATAAGCCATCCCTAATTGGCTCAATGCAAGAATTCGAAATGCAAAGAGATAGTGCACCAATTGTGATGCATGCTACATGGGAAAGACCGAGCATAGAATAGAAACTCACTTTGGTGACACAGCGTTTTCAAAAAGAAAAGGCATTTAAATCCATAAGCGATCATGCCCAACAACATTGTTGGCCTTCCCTTATACAACAGACAAGCAATTTACTATACAAGTGTGCCATTTGTATTTATTTCACTAAGTAAATACTGTATTTTACGGACTATGAAATGCACTTTCTTTTTTTTCCAAAAATTGCCTCCAAAATTCAGGTGTCTCTCATATTCAAAATAAATATAAAAATGTCCAGTACTTGATTTAAAATTCCTGCCAGTCTTAAAAATGGCCATATATTTGATGCTGGGGAAACCTGTTTCTACCTTGCAACATTGGATTCAACTGGTAGCAGGACTGCACTGATGCAACGAACATCAATTGTGGGGATTCACAAGCTTGCTAACACTACCTCCATCCCACCCCACAAACAAAAACCTAGAACACTGTCTAGCCTATGATGCATCATTGCAATCTATGGTGCCAGTGAACTTATACTGAAAGTGATTTGTGTTATTGGTAACAGTACAATATTTTTGTTAGTAGCTAGTTTCGTAACAGAACAAAATAAAAGGTATTCATATGATGTGGGCTATAAATTGAAAGTAATAGCAAATGCAGAACAACATGGAAACAGAGCAGCTGAGCAGATTTTGGTCCTCCACCAACAGAAAAAACCATTGATGATTGGAGGGTTAGTACAGAAGAACTGAAACACTTGAGGAAGACTAAATGTGCAAATAGAGGACTGAAAGCAAACTGGCCAAAGCTAGAAAATGACATATTGAAATAGAGTCAATGGCACCATCAAAATGACACTGGAATTGATACAAAAATGTTTCAGATACATGCTCGTAAGCTAGCGCTACAGTGAGACTTAACAGACCCTAAGGGTGGTGTTGGTTGGTGCTACAGGTTTATGAAGCTTCATGGACTTAGCATGCAAACCAAAACCAAAATATCTCAGAAAATGCCCCAAGAGTATAAAGAGAAAATATTAGTTTTCCATTATTTTATTATTCAACATCAGGGGAAAAAGAAAACAGCATGGAACTATGCACATAAGGACAAAATTCCTCTGACATTTGATGTGCCAAGTAACAGAGCTGTTGCTTTAAGAGCTACTAAAACTGTAACTATCAAAAAAAAAAAAGGACATGAGAAATGTACTACAGTGTTGTCTTCTCATGTTGTGCTGATGGCAGTAAACTTAATCCAAATGATCATTTTCAAGTGCAAAGCAGTACCAAAACCTTCTGAAATAATGCCAGGTGCCATTGTTCATGTACATGACAAGGGTTGGATGGACAAGGCTGGTATGAAATTATGGATTAACAAGGTGTGAGAGAGAAGGAAAGGTGCTCTATTGAAGAACAGTTCTCCTCTTGTGCTAGATCAGTTTAGCAGTCATTTGAAAAATTCTGTAAAACAGATACTGAGACAGGAAAATATAGAGCTTGCTGTTATTCCAGGAGGACTCTCAGTAGGTCACAATTGCAACTTCTAGATGTCTTGATAAATAACCACTTAAAGTGTATATGAGAGAGGAACATGACAAATTGATGAGGGATGAAACCCATCACGAATTCATTCCAAAGGGAGCTTTCAAACAACCTACAATCAAACAAGTGTGTCAGTGGACAAAACAGGCATGGTTGAGAGAGAGAGAGAGAGAGAGAGAGAGAGAGAGAGGAGACATTATTGTTAAATCTTTCAAGAAGTGTGGCATAAGTAATGCTCTTGATGGCAATGAAAACCATCTTATATATGAAGAGCATAACAATGATGATGAACAGGAAGAAGAGGAGGAGGAGGAATTAAAGAAGAAGAAGAAGTGAAAGGAAGCTCATATGACAATTTCAGGGATTTTACAGGGCAGTTCAGTCTTATAAACTAAGAATTTTTTTTCTGTCTGGATTTGCAACCTACAAATAAAAATGGTAAACATGTTATTTTCTAAAAAACTCGTTAAAAATTAAGGTGTATCTTCTAGTCTATAGCACCTTATAGTCCTTATGGTATGTTGTATACAATGAATTTTTAATCCCTTAGTCTTATCATAAAATGTGACATGGTTTTGTCAAGATGTGACCCGATAGAGGACCGCTCCTGTCTTTTATGACTTTATATGTATTTAAATCCTATTGTTCACTTTTTATGCATTTATAGTGATTCAATAAGTAATTTGCATATCCCAGACAAATTGTATTTCAGAAGTCACTTAACAGGTATGGTCTTAAATATAATTGAGTTATAGCTATTCAGATGTATACCCCGATACAGGGCACTACAGGTCCTTGGTGATAGATATTCTTGCTGTCTGCACTGTTTAAGCAAAGGCTTCAGTCCTTTTTTTTTTTATAAATGCTGGCATCTATTGTCACACATTTATGCTCTGGCACGGTTATGCCTGCATGACTCTTCTGGAAATGACATACTATTGCTATGTCCCTATTTATATGGAGTATAACTGCATTAAATATGTAATTTGAACTTGTTCTTGATTCTTTCTGATTTTGTATTTTAGCACTGGAGAGTGAAAATCTAGACCTGTAATAAACTATGGATTCTATGACTGACTGCTGTCCTCCTTTGCATTTGAACAGATTAAAGTGTTAGGGATTATTTTCTGAAGATATTTGTCTGGAGGTTAGCCATGTATAGAAGTGAAATCTGGGTGACAGGCATATCAGACAAAAAGGGAACAGAAGATTTAGAAATTTGGTGCTACAAAAGTGACATTTAGATTGGTAGACTGATTAACTAATGAAGAGGTACTGAATTAAATTGGGGAAAAACAGATTTATGGAACAACTTGACTAAAAGAATGGATCCATTAACAAGACACACCCTAAGATATTAAGGAATCATCAATTTGGTAATGGATGGAAATGTGGAAGGTAAAAATTGTAGTGGGATGCCAAAAGATGAATTTGGTAACAAAGTTTAAATGAATGTATACTGCATTGCTTATTTGGAGATGAAGAGCCTTGTATTGAATGAAGTAGCATGGAGAGCTGCATCAAACCAGGCTTTGGACTGAAGACCACAGCAATAACGCCGTGCGGTTAAAGGCGCTGCAGTCTGGAACCGCAAGACCGTTACGGTCGCAGGTTCGAATCCTGCCTCGGGCATGGATGTTTGTGATGTCCTTAGGTTAGTTCGGTTTAACTAGTTCTAAGTTCTAGGGGACTAATGACCTCAGCAGTTGAGTCCCATAGCGCTCAGAGCCATTTGAACCATTTTGAACAGCAATAACAACAACATCACACTTTACATTATATTATGAATGTTTCATTTTATAGTTTTTAAGTCAGCAACAAGGGTTTGTCAATCATGTGACTAATTTTATAAGAGTGCAGAATCTTTTCTACAACTGGAAACAGTATGTAAGAGTACAATTAACAATTTCCCCATATTGTTAATAGGCATTTATTCCAACTGTTGCAGTTTCCTATGGTATTTTATTCTGATTAAACTGTTGTCATCATTAGCATGATAACTGTTCCTATGGTCAAACAGTGTCATGGAAATTATGATGAATTACCACACCAACAGTAATTATTCCTATTATGCCTCACAAATGCCAGTTGCTTCAGATCAGAGCCATCCCATGTGTCACTGTCACAAAAATTTTAGACTAATATCAGCTTCATCATAACACCCACTGGAAATGACCCTCTATAATTTCTAGAACAACATCTTTATTGGTTGATGGCGCAGATACATGTGAGGGCATCACTGTACACAATTACTGAGTCCCAAGAATAAATGACCTATGGCTAAAGAAGAGAAATAAAAATTCAATGTCATTTAAATTCAGTACTTGAACCCTCTGCATGTACAGGCTGAATGCTGTGCACACAGCTACAGAGATCATCAGTAGAAGTATGACACCCCAGTCAGTCAGATGCAGTCCAAAGAAGTATCTATCAGAAATGAATTTTAGTCCTCTTGCAAATGGTTGGTATCGACAACACCAGTTTCAAGTAACATACAAATAATATTACCTCCTATGGGTCCTGTAACACAAAGTGAAAAACAGACACATTGCATTTCATTTACATTGTTCTGTACAGGAGCTCAACTAGGGTTCTTATTCCC
Source organism: Schistocerca cancellata (assembly GCF_023864275.1). Lineage (NCBI taxonomy): Eukaryota > Metazoa > Arthropoda > Insecta > Orthoptera > Acrididae > Schistocerca > Schistocerca cancellata. The sequence continues at coordinate 604,969,441 of NC_064629.1, read as the reverse complement.
AATGACTGTTTTTTTTTCTGTTGGTAAGTATACATTGCACACTGCTGAATATAAGGATGTGTGTGAACCTTGCATTGAATAGTCAGAAATATGGGAGACACTATCCTGTCCTAATACCCGAGGAACTGTGAGCCCTTACAGTCTGAAGGATGATGCATACACTTCATGAGGTCTACTGGGTGCTATTTTATGTACAAGAATATGCACATCTTCTACAAAATGTCACTGAATACATGCCAACAAATGAACATGTAGAACTTCTTTGGTATTCCAGTGGACTGTTTACATGTTTTCAACAAAGATTAGATTAGATTAGATTAGATTAGAATGACATTGGGAGTTCCAGCTCATGACAACGTGCACAACAACAATTTGTGTTTTGGGTAAATGTCATTAATTATCATACTGCACTAGGTATGGCCAGGAGAAAGCCTTTTCAGAAAATGATTCAGTTAGAATGCCATTTAATTTACTTTCTTCACCAAACCTAATGATTACTGTTTCTTTAAGCTGTTGGGCACTTCCTTAACCAGATGCTTGTATTAAGCCTTTATCTTTACTATCATCATTCCGTCTAATATTTCACATATGGGTTTTGTTGCATCATAACTGGAGGTCTACTCTCATTAAAACATTGTGAAGTTTCTCCTTGGAATATATAATTACTCTTTTATCTTATTAATAACTGTTATCAGTGAAGTCTAAGCATGTCACCTTCACTTTTTATTCAGATTTTTCAGTGTTTACATAATGTCTCTGATAACTCACCAAGAACTAGGTTAAAGAGAAGGGAGTAGAAATCATCTCTCTCTCAAATGCTTCTACACACTTCAGAAGAGCCAGAGAATTTATTAAGCAATTTCCCTGCACATATTGTGGTTAGAGTATTCTGATGGATTTGTTTTTGTTTTCAGTCCACTCTGTGCTTTTCCTAAAACAGTCTGGACACCCAAAAGGGCAAACTGATACATTGTCAGGTACATACAATCATGTACAGGTTACAGATCTATCATGAACATGATCATCTGAAGCCTGTTTTGTAATCACCAATGATGTGGTCAATCTGTTATTCTGATGAATTTAAGAGAAAATTAAAGAAAGAAAACATGAAAGTAACTACCAAAAATGTACAAGCCTGTCTAGTTTTCCAGATCTTCCTCACTTCCTTTTTCACAGTAGTTTCATCATAGTTTCCTTGTTTTATGTGAAGAATATTGAAATGAAATGATAGTACAGCACCATTATCTAGGAGACCCCAACTGAGACTGGTCAGGCACTGGGTTTAAGGCTTTTGCTTGATGCCACTTTGGCAACTTCCATGTCTTTATGATGATGATTAGATAAAATGATTAGACAACACAGAATACAGTCCCCAAACAACAAAAATATTTGACTCAGTTGGGATCAAACACAGGAACATGCATTCTAAAGGTAGTGACACTAGCCACTACACCATGAGCTGTGAACAAGAATACAGGGTGAAGAAAAAATGCTGCACCTGCATAAGATTTCTCATCCCAGTTCATGACAAAAATGTATCAAACGAAACCTAGTTCCACCAATAGGTGTAATGGAAATGGAATTTGAGAAACAAGTTTCTGGCAACATTGCAACTGTGTGCAGTATGGCCAAGAACAGATAGTGTTAACTCTGTGCAGTGCCAAAGCTGTCCCATTAGCTCAATGAGATGAAGCAATGCTATGGGGAATGGATATGCAGATTCACTGAATGTTCGAGTTGCATTCATGCAAAATATTTTTTTTCAGTTTTAGCATCAAACTGTGTCCAAGTTACACCTCCACAATGCAGTATCTTGTGTATTTCTTTGTGTTACTGTTTCCTTTATTGAAACATTAAGACATAACATGTTTTTCTTCTTACAGGCATAAAAGCCCACTTTCTTTTGTCCATGACACAAATGAAGCCAATATAAAACAACAGTGGCTACAGTAACATCATCTATATCAAATGACATAAAAAAGCAAATAAATAAATGAAATATGTAGGCTACACTAGAGTGCACATTATGCTATGCACAGTAACTCCGTTCAGTATGTTGTATGTTGAATGTCTGGGATTATTTTCACAGAGGTATTATCTACATGTACGAGTAACATTCACTTTAGAGAAGATGTTCAAAGTGACCACCTTGCATTTGCAAAAACTTCACCACATGCTGAATAATATTTTGCTAGACCCTACACATAATACTTTGCTGGACCCTGCACAATATATGCCACTCTCTAAGCAGCACACATGTGATCTATTAGTTCATGTATATCCACAGATGGAGTACTAAGAGCTTGTTCCTTTAAATGTCCCCATAAATAAAAATCTAATGGTTTAAGGTCCAAGGAACGTGTAGGCCAGAACAATGGACCTCCATGAATAATCCATTTCCCTGGGTATGCTCCATTTAAATAATTATGCACATTCATTCCAATGTGTGGCATTGCACCATGCTGAAACCACAGCTGTCACTGAACACCATGTGGAATGTTTTCTAATGCCTCAGGCAAAATACTGCAAAGAAACATATGATACAGAGATGCATTCAACTTCTCTAGCAACACACAATTCCAGTCAACAGGTATATGGCAAAGTGTGCCTGGAAGACACATTCATGGGTGACATGTGGGTTGTGATTCGACCAATAATGGCTGTTGTGGAGGTTGAAAATACTTTCACAGGAGAAGCTAGGTTCATCAGTCCATATCACATTGTTTATAAAATGTTTTGATATCTTCCACCAGGTGCAAAGGCCACTCACAAAAGTGTACTCATCAATTGCAGTCTTGTGGTGTTAAGTTAATGTGTAATGATATGGATGCAGGTCTTCACCATGCAACAGTTCAACAACCAATCTTTAAGCTATCTCGAACTGCCTTTCAATATCAAGGGTATTTCACCAAAGTGACTGGTGAGCAGTTTCAAGAGTAATGTCCTCTGTTTGTGGACTGTGTCTAGTCCTTGGATGGCCTCTGTCCATTACTTGTGGACAAAGATTACCTGGTTCCCAAAAGCATTGCTCCAGGTGATGAAAAACATTCTTATCGGGATGGTGCCTTTGAGGGGACCATGCAGCACATGCATGAGCAGCACACAGCACCAAAAGCATATCAATGTAGTCATCACTTGTGTACTCCATTGGGAAGCCACTGTACATGAACGTGAAAGGACCAGTTATGGTCATGCACTGTGTGGTTAGTACACACATGCATGCAGCTTGTTTTATCCCACTGTCATGTGATAGGCTATTGTCATGTGACAAAATGATGTCCTGCTTATAAGCAGTGAGAACTAGGGAGTGGACATCTAAAAAATAAAAAAGGAACCTGTCATAGATTTGAACAATAGCTCCATGGCAGATGTGAGTTTAATGTTCCAGCAGTCTACTCAGTGAGGTATGACAGCTGGTACAGTAGTGCAGGGTTATACATGCTCTCCACATTCCAATGCATTGCATGATGTTGCCAGCTCCTCATTCTCATACATGTGTTCTCAAAATGCATCCTATCTGCTTTTGCTAAATAAACTTTTGTTCTAAATCTGGGTGAGGAATCATATGCTGACCTCGAAACGTGGCATTTTTCATCACCCTGTATAGTGATTCACTTTACAAATTCATTTCACCTAGCTACTACATATTTGGAGCAATGTAACCTTCCTCCCTATGATCCCCCCACATCCCTCCCTCCCCAAACATCCTGCTAGGGAATTTAAACAGAGAAACATTTCATATTACTATCATTTAAGGGGAAAAAAAGCACACTGACTACGGCATAGCCCCAAATATTAATCTCCAATAGTGCATATAAATATGGTATTAGATCCACCCAGTTGCACAGTTATGTAACTTCAGTTTACAGCCATGTGAAGGACTATATCTTAATCGATTAAATGGGTAGAGACATTTCATGAACATTCCTAACAAAAATTTCTGTGCAAATAACCTCACCACAAATCCAATAACATAGTTGTTTGTTTCTTTAGTTTCATTGTACTAATGGCATTGTGAAAGATACTGTTTTCACTATAGCTTTTAAAGAAGGAACTGCTGTTTCTAAAAGTGCATAATACACCACATAATCTCAGTTACACCCATGAAATTAATGATAAATCAAACTCCTAGCTATACCCCTGAAGTGCTCACCTAGCTGCATTTCTGGAAAGTGGCTCTAAAATTTGGAATCTGTGGAGATAACCAAGTGGCAAATTGGTCTGTGAGGACTGTTTCAATAGTACATCTGGTACTGAACTAGCAGTGACAGTCAGAGGTGTGGGTTTGATTCTTGATTCAGCACATAGTCTGAATTTGTGACAAATGTTTATTTCAGCATATAATCTGCCCAAAAATTAAAAGAAAGCATCATATTTGTCATCTTCCATGCAAACCATGTGCATTCATAATTGTTGTGTCAACAAATAAAAACCTCTGTGAACACAATGGACAAAATGAGCTGCAAAGAGTAGGCTAAAAACTGAAGCTGGTTTGGACACTGGCCATCTAAATTTTCCATAGAACTAATTTAAAATTTCAGGTGTAAAGTGTCTTTTCACTAGTACTTAGGTTCAATTTTAGGCATTTCATATTATTTCTCTATATTTTCAAATACACTTTTGAGTTTTGTACTATGGTAGCATCTAATAATGAACTTACATTTGTATTGGAAATTTTGGCAGTTTTGCATTTGGGTTCTGCCTGACTTGAAAAACAAACTGCTTATGTTATCTTAAAAGAAATATTATCCATATAAGTAATTTTGGGTAGCTCCTATGTGTCAGAGAAGTATGATCAAGCTACACCTGTTCATACTAAATACTACAAACATGGCAATGCTTTCCAATTGCTAAATATTTATCAGAACTGGCTATGCATCCTAAACTATTTCTCCCACTTCTTTCTGCCCATTTTCTCCTCCTCCTGCCCCCACTCTCTTTGTTCATCTCCTCATCACCCTCCCCCCTCTCTGTGTACATCACCTCCTCCCCCCTCTCTATGTCCATTTCCTCCACCCCTCCTCTCTGTTCTCTTACCCTTGTCTCTGACCTGGAGCCTTGTTCATTGTTATTGCAAATGCAACCCTGTTTGGGAACTGAGGTTCCCTGAAATGAAGAGGTAAATAAGTTGGGATTAATGATACATGGGGTATGAAAGAGGCCTCTCCAGCTGCTGGATATGTAAGGATAGTAGTTTCAGTAACAGTATTTTGCATAGTTTTAATCTGGGAATGTATAGAATTAAAAGTTTTGAATGATTTAGCATCCACAGTAGTATTCAAATCACAAGCTAATAAGCCATAAATAAAATTTTCCTGTTTTCTGTAAAACTTACAGTGAGGATGAAAGAAAAGAATCACATTACTATGTCCACAATTTTTGTTTGAAAATATATATAAGGAGAAAGAATAATATGGGAGAAACAATTAGTCTAATGGTTTACATGCCTTCCTGCTATAGTTGAAATGACTGTGAGAAAGAAATCTAAACTGTACATTTCCACAGAACAACACAGCATTTTCTTTCTCACAGTCAGGTTTAACAGAAAATGAGTAAATTGTTGTTTAAAAAAATATATAGCCTATGTCCATACAAATGTTTATTAGAGTATCATGAAAGAATTATAATCAAATCAATCAAGTACTTTTCAAGAGTTTTGGTAAAAATGTTAAACATTAGCTTGTCTTTACATTGTAGCATAGATATAGACATTGCAGGAAAGTTCTTGTAGAACACAAATATTTTTGGATTAAAGGATACCACTCACTGAAAATTAGAAGTGTTGTGTTGTGAAGAGGGAACACAGGAAACAAAGAAAACAAGTGCATGTGCACACACACACACACACACACACACACACACACACACACACACACACACACACACACACACACCTATGTAGACTAACAGGAACAATGCTATTTTTCAGTAGTTCAATGGTTGTGATGGGTGTAGTGTCAGGTGGTGTGGGTAGATGGAGAGAGAGGTGAGAGGCAGGGAGAGGGACTGGAGGATGGGTGGCTAGTGACTTGGAGGGATGCGGAATGGGGGCGGGAGGGTTTTCAGGTGTGTGGTTTCGCCCAATTGTAAGAGCTGATGAAAAACAGCACATGCTGAAGGTGATGTGGAGGCAGGAATTGGGAACAGATGACAGGATGGAAGGATGGAGGGAGGGAAAACTGTTGTTTGGACGGTGCGGGGACAGCAGATTACCTGAGGTTGAGGCCAGAATTATTACAGGAATAGAGGATGTGTTGTAAGGATAAGTACTGGTTGGGAATTTTGGAAGATGCGGTAAATTGAAGAGGTCATGTAAGCAGAGTCTGGGTGCTATGGGGGGCTGACAGAGGGGCAAAGGGGTTCACCGTGAGAAGGATGGGCGTTGATGGATAGCAGTCCTCCAAGACAGCAGTACAATGTCAACAGGTTGGACAGTTTATGGAAGTGGTGTCTGGAATGCTTCCCCAGGTGCTGGAGTGCAAGGGTTTCATTTTGGAGTTCAGAGATGTTATGTATGTACTGAGGATTGCATAGTAACAGTATGTGGAGGAGGGAGGAGAGGTGATTCTGACATGTCTGTGCCATCAAGAAGTGTTTTTCCAGTACCATGTTCAAGAGGGATAGGGACTGACAGAATCTGAAAAGGCGAATATCATTATGAAAGGGAGAGTGGGCTGCAGAGAAGGGGATTTTTTATGGTCAGGCCACTGGGGGAATTCCATGGTTTAGACAGCATTTAAGGAACAGGATGTGGAACTGAGTTTTAGCCAGGGAGTTTACTTTCCCGAAATGGCACTGAAAGATGAGGCAGAGGTCTGTTGGGGTTGGGATGATGTTAGTAAATAGGAAATGACACTGGAAGTGGTCAATGAAAGTGTTATGTGGATATAAGAAGAAATGGATAATAGAGCACGAGTTCATGGAGTGAAAAGGACAGAAGTAATTGTGGTGGGAGCAATAGGGTCATTTTGTGGAACGATGATATTCAAGTTATGCTCACACATGGGAAAGAAGAAGGAGGGAGTAAAAACTCAGACAGGAAGAATGTGTGAGGAGGGATGGTTGGAGTCTGAGGACAAATGTAGTGGCTGGTTGCTGGATTGTGTTGTAGCGGTGGTCTGGTGGGTGGCTGTTACGTGAACAGCATGCAGCGCAGTCACAATGGCAACGACTGGTGCTATAGGGTGTCACAAAAGTTGCACATAACTATGTTGGTCGGCACAGGTGGAGCTCATAGATAACAAAGGCAAACAACATTAATACCTCCTAGCGGCTCTCTTCCTTCCAAACCTTGTAATGTCCCTCCTTTGTTATTATACATAATTTACATCCTATTTGTCTCTCCTGTATTGTACATCTGTATCTTTTTATAATATGTTTTCCCACTTGTCTTTGTTATGCACATGCAGGCAACTTTTGTTACACCCTATAGCACTGACTGCAGCTGTTACAACTGCACTGCATGCCATTCTACGTAACACATATCTGCTGGATTACAATTATAACCCATTCCACCAACCAACCACTACATTTAACCCCTGGATACACCCATCCCTCACGCATTCCTTCTTCCAGAACTTTACATTTTTCCTTCTTCTTTCCCATGCATGACAATAACTTAAATGTTGTCACACCACAAATCCACCATATTGCTACCAGCACAATTACTTCCATCCTTTTCACTCCACTAACCCATGGTACATTATCCAGTTCTCCTTATAACCATCTAAAACTTTCACTCATCCATTTCCTACCATCATCACTACCCCATTGGACCACTGCCCATCTTTCTGCACCAATTCAGAAAAAATACCACTTCCTTTGGTTAAAAAACAGTTTCACATTATGTTCCTTAAACGCTGTCTAAACCAAGATCCCTTACCCCCAACAACCTAACCATAAAAATTCCCTTCTCTAGGGATCCCATCCCTCCTTTGGCAATGACCTTCACCTTTTCAGGTTCTGCCAGTCCATATCCCTCATGAGTCTGGTAGTGCAAAATCACCTTTCCATGGCACAGGCATCCCACAATCACCTCTATTCCCCCTGCAAGATACTGTTACTATGCAACCCTCACTACATACACAACATTTCTGAAACAGAAACACTTGCATTCCAAGACTTGAAGGATACTCCCACCATTTGACTCTAATAATATTTATTTTATTGTTGACAATCCAGATTGCAATCTCAGGCCATTTTCAAGTACAAAAACTTATTTGTATGTCAAAAGACATCAGACTGGCATGAAATACAAGTCCTTGTCAAAAAAGCATATCTGGTCATATAGGCCAGACCTGTCATTATTAATAGTGAGAACATCTCTAAAACACCTAAATGTATTACAGACTTTCACTTCTGGACCCTATAGCACAGCTGTAATCTAAAACTGCTAACCAATAATCCTGTTTGTAATAGATTTACGTAGTTTAGAGACGTTCTTACTTTTACTAATGACAGCATCTCGCCTATATGACCAGATATAGTTTTTTGACAATAACTTGTATTTCATGCCATTCTGATGCCTTTTGACATATAAATACGTTTTTGTACTTGCAAATGGTTTAAGGCCACAATCTGGATCATATAACAATAAAGTAAAAATTATTACAGTTAAATGGCAACAGCATCATTCAAAAATTTACCATGACTGTGACTCCATTGAAAATAAAAATTATCAACCTAAAGGAGTATTCCAGAAACCACCTCCATAAATTTTTCAACCTTTAGACTCCTATTCATGCCTTGGAGCACCACTATTTATCAACACCCATCCTTCTCATACTGAACCCCCTTTTCAATTCCTTATAGTACCCAGCCTCTGCTGAGCTGATGTCTTCAATTTACCACATCCTTTAAAACTCCCTCCCAACACCCCACAAAACCCACAAGCACACCCAAAACAATGTTCTCAAACTCTCCACCAAAAACCTCAGTCCCTCAGAAGTTTCAGTCCTATCCAAAGTCCCAACCTTCATCCCTACACCCTGATTTAACCATGTTCAACTTGTCAAAGATGTACTCTCCTTCTCCTAATCCCTACAATGGAAATACTTCTGTGACCCCCACTCCGATCTAACCATCCCCTAGTCAGGTTCCAGAACTTCCCTAACTGCAAATTGGCCTCATCATCCTTTCCCAGGTCCCTTCCTATGAACACTAACCTTTTGGCAGAAGAAAAGACAGCCATACACAACCTGAAAACATATCCACTCCTAATCATCCTCCCTGCAGACATAGGTTCCATCAGTGTCATGATGAATCATGAAGACTCCCTCCACTTAAAAACTCTGCCAGAGTGATGCTCTTCCAAAAGACCAATATAATGTGCAATCCCTACTGAAATCCAAAGGCCCTTCCCAGAGCCTCTCACCTGAGCCCATCTCCCTCCTCTCCCGAACAACACCACACACGCCCAACTTCTACATGCTTCTCAAAATCCACAAGCCCAACAATACTGGACACCCCATTGTAACTGACTGCTCTGCTCGCACTCAAAGAACTTCTACTCTTGTTGACCATCACCTCCAACAAACTGCACAAAAGCTAGTCTCTCACATCAAAGATACTAACCACTCCCTTCACAAACTTTCCACCATCCCCACACGTTTCTGCGATCCTTATTTGACACTGCTGATGTCACCTCCCAATACACCAACATCCCTCATGCCCACGGTCTTGGCACTATTGCACACTACCTCTTCCAATGTCCTTCAGACTCTAGACCAACCAACTCATTCCTTGTACACCTTACCAACTATATCCTCACCAACAACTACTTTTCCTTTGAAGGGAAGGTTTACAAACAAATCTGTGGCACAGCCATCATCACCTGCATGGCACCCTCCTATGCCAGCCTGTTTATGGGCTGCCTAGAGGAAACCTTCCTAGCCTTCCAAAACTTCCAACTCCTAGTCTGTTTCATGTTCATTGATATAATCTTCCTTATCTGGACTTAGGGCCACAACACCCCATACACATTTTTTCACAACCTCAAAACCTTTCCCCCATCTGCTTCACCTTGTCCTCCTCCAACCCAATATGCCACTAGATGTTGATGCCACTCACATGACTCTATCCACACCTGTGTCCACATTAAACCCACTAACCACCAACAGTAGCTGCATTTTGACACCTGCTATTCCTTCCATAACAAAAAATCTGTCCCACAGTCCAGCCACCCATGGAAGATGTATATGCAGTGATGAGAACTACCATGCTCAGTATGCTGAAGCACTCACAGACAGGCAATACACTCAATAAACATATTCCCATGCCATATCCTCACACACCCCTAATCCCCCCCAAGAATCAGGTACAAAGGAGCGCCCCTTATCACCCAGTACCACTCTGGACTGGAGCAGCTAAACCATATCCTTCAACAGAGCTTTGATTATCTTTCATCCTGCCATAAAATGAGGGATATCCTACCCAAGATCTTTCCCACCCTTCCTAAAGTGGTGTGCTGCTGCCCACCCAACTTACATAACATCCTAGTCCATCCCTATGCCACTCCCACTCCCAACCCCTTGCCATGGAGATCATGTCCCTGACCCAGACCCAGGTGAAAGACCTAGCCAATCCACCCTTTCAGCACCACCTACACTAGTCCTGTCACAGGCTTATCCCACCCCATCAGAGGCTGGGCCACCTGTGAAAGTAGTCATGTTATTTACCAACTCTGCTGTAAACACTGCACAGCCTGTTATGTTGGTATGGCTACAAACCAGCTGCCCACCAGGATGAATGTCCACCATTAAACTGTTTTCAAGAACAAAATTGACCACTTCAATTTCAATGGGTGTTTCACAACCCAAACCATCTGGAGCCTTCCCTCCACCACTAGCTTCTCTGAACCATGCAGGTGGGAGTTACCCTTACAACATATCCTCTGCTCCTGCAATCATTCTGGCCTCAGTCTCAAGTAACCCACTGCCTCACACCCTCCACCCAACAGTTTCCCCTTTCTCCATCCTATCACCCCCTCCCAATTCACCTACCCATGTCACCTTCAGTGTGTATCACTTGCTGTGGCCACTACAATTGTGCAAGCCCACATACTCTGCCACCCCTTCCCTCCCATATTCCTAGCCAAGAAATCAGTCACCTCCCTCCCACCCACCCAAGTCCCTCTCCCAGCCTCCTATCTCCCTCTCCCTGTATGCACTCCATCTGATGCTACCCTTACCAGAACCAGTCCATCTGAAGGTGCTAAATTTTCTTTCTTTTGTGTGTGCCTATTCACAACTTGGCCCTTCTGCTTTTTGGCAAGTGGTTTCCTTTAATTCGAAAGTACAAATACAGATTAATGAGTAGATGAAATTAATGGCCTTCTCAACCATTTTGCAGATGGTGTGGCCCACTATAAGGATATAAGGTTATGTTATCCAATAAAAAATTGTGGTCAAGTGTTAACAGAATAAAAGTCTCATTAAAGAATTTTAACTACCTCTTAATTTTGATAAATGAAAAATCATGTTCCACACACATACAAAGCCTTTGGCCAGAATGTCCTGGGCCACAATAGGAGTCAGACAAACCAGACAAATACCTGGGAATGATGATGTGTAAGGATATTAAATCAACAAATCATAAATAATCTTTCAGGAAAAAGCAAATTGGTAGACTTCTATTGATTGTTTGGAGAATGGTAAACTGCCATTCTTCTATGAAAGAGATTGCTTACAAAACACTTGTCTCTTATTAACTGGATACTGTTGTGTGCAATCTACACTGTGTTAGATTAAGAAGGGACTTACCTCATATACCCAGTATTATGAATTGTCATGAGACTTATATGCAGCTGAGTGAAGCTCTTGTGTTCCTAAATGAACAGACACTAATTAAAATGCCTCATACTTAGCAAGACATGTAAAATGCAAAGAAGTGTTTTTACAGGTGGAACCTGTAAGTATTCTTCAATCCCCTGTATGTCACTCTCACAAAGCTGGTGAAAAGAAACAGACTAATAACAGCTAGTGCAAACACATACAATGATTCTTTCTTGCCATACTCTACATGTGAACAGAACTGGTATAAAATTTAATATAAAATATACTTAAAAAAGTACCCTATATCAGGTAATTTATGGTGATTTGCAGAGCATAGATGTGGATTTAAAGTATAAATATGATCTGAGAGATGATTTGTAACACACTTTCTCTTGACTGATGTGTTATGTGATAAGAACTAGAAAACCACTGTTGTATTTTCATTTCAGATTGCAAAACCTATGAGTGCTACTCATTTCTTCAGAATATTTATCACCTTTAACTCAGGTATTTTCTTCCCCACACAGGTCTATGAAAACGACTTTCCCCTGAACTGACAACTTGCTGGAAATTGAGTAGTCTTTGATGCAATAATAACACAAAGATTTTCTTTCTAACTGACATAGATAATCTTGAATGGAAACTGAGACATTCTGGACAATGTATCTGAGCTCATGTGGCTATATTACTTTTGGTTAAAATTCTTCAACAGATGAAAATGTAAAATGTCACATACAAATAAACATTCTTGAAAATATTGGGCTATGCAAGATGCAGCTATCTTTGAGAAACTAAACATAACTAGAAGAATTGCAATTAAAAAATTTCATTTACAGAAATTGGATCACTGCATGTTGTCCTTTAAGAGACAGGAATTCAAAATATCAATACATCAAAATGATGTCCTGCACTCATTCTGACTTCTGTGGTCCTTATGATTTATCTTCAGACTCATGTAGATCCAATTCTGCAGGTAAACCAACAAGAAATGTGTACACAGAAGGGTAGCAAGAATGGTTATAGGTATGTTTCACTCATGGGAGACCATAATGGAAGTGCAGAAAAACCTGAATACCAATAATCCTGCTAAAGGCTAGTTACAGAGCTTCAAGAACTAGTATTAATCAAAGGCTCTAGAACCACACTACGGCCTCCAATATTTTGTCCCCATGGAGAGTGCCAAAACACATTCAACCAATTACAGCATGAGCAGAGGCATCTGAGCAGTCATTCATTTTGTGCTCCACACACAACTTGAATGTGCAGGAACCCTAATATGTAGCACTATGCTAAGTATCTTCCATCATAAATTTCAAAGTGGTTTATACACTATCTATGCAGATGTACAAAGTATCAGAATTGGAAAAATCCTAGTTATTTTGGAGGAAACAGAGTATCACAAACTTCAGACTACATGACTAATAAAATAATTTTTAGATTGTTAAAACTTATTTTTTGCAGCATGCATAATGTTGAAATCAGGTCTAATGAAAATGTGGAAAAGTGGTCAGCAGTTGCATTCTTGATTTGCAGCCTCTTTATAAGTTCAGCGCAGTCAGAGACTTAAAGAAATATCTAGAATGCTGGGTATCCTTTGTGAGTTGCAGACAATGCAATAGAGAAAGTACACACATGTATATGCATCAGTATTGAATGTCTGTTGCCCACTGATAATATTTATCAGCAAGTAGTCACACTACTAACGCGAAAGTCTGTTCTCTACAGTCTCACCTTCCACCATTTCTATGCAGATTGTTTTATCAAGAGTCCAGTCATACAATAGAACATTGCTGTTAAACTCCAGGACATTCCTTTCATAAACAATAGTAGTATTGCTATAATTCATTTCTATGAATATTTTCAAATTTAAAAGAAGTGGCAACCCTCAGCTGATTTGAAGAACATACGAGCTTTTCTACAAATGGGCAATGAAAGTTCAGGAAAAAGTAAAGAGTCTTGTCATGTAGGTGCTCATGAAATCTAATAACACAAGAAACTGAAGGAATATTTCCAACAGAAACTATACTCATCTGTTGTTAAACTGGCCACAAACAGAAATATTATATTTCAGATTATTGCACTGCCATGTGAATGGCAAGTACAATAGTAGTCTTTGAATGCCAGATAAATAAGAAATGAAAAGTCAAGAGTTCTTCTGCATGTGATGTTTTCAAAGATATTACACATAGCAAGGAGAGCTGTACAACACCACTACCATTCTCAATTACAGTAATTCATAAGCCTGTGTCATCTTCTGCAATCAGCTCCTCTTCTCCTCTTTTTTCCATGTGATATTAGTATTCTAGGTATTTTGTAACATACACACTATGAATATAATTCAATACTTATGTCTGCATAAGTGTAAGTAGGGGAAATATTTTTTTCTCTATTTTTTATGTATTGATTTTCATGTTTTATACATGTGTTTGAATGTATGTGTTGTAGAGGCTTGAGGTAAACTTAGACAAAACGCAAACAGCTGCCTAACTGCACATAAATACTACCTGAAAAACTCTGGTAGGCTCACTGGTGTGCCAGACTTTAACTTTTATGGCAATACCAAACAGCTGTTCACAAAATAATGGTTCATGCACCCTTATGGTGCATGCTGCTTCCAATTTTAATAGTTTATATAAATTCTGTAAAACTCTTCAGTCTGCCCATCTTGAACACTCTTCATCTCAGCATCTGAGGTTTACCTGTTCTAAATATTTATTGTTTTATACAAATAATCATAATTTGATATAAGACTAAAACGTATTAAATGCCAATAAACTGCATATGCAAACGGTTTTGGAGTGATTTGGTACCAGTTTAAGGTTCCAGTTTCTTATTATCACTGTCCAAACTTTATTCATCTATTTATATTTTTATTGTTTATTGATATTAATGTTATAATCTTTAAACATATACTACAACAAAATGCGTGAAGCATAGAAAGACTCACCATGCTAGTAAAAGCACACACATTCTGCATCTATTTCCTATTCACACAACTTTCTGGTAGGCAAGCAAATCTGACAGCCCAGAGTTAAGTGGTTTAAATAAACAATGACTATAAATCACTAAATGCAGATAACAGAAACTAAAATAATATTAAAAACTAACCTCATCAGCATCCAAGCCCAACTGCAAAATGTAAGATTCTACTGAAAATAACACACTTAGACAAGAAACTACTGAAGTAAAAGACAGATATCTATAGAACTATGATGAAGGAGAGTTAGACACATTCTTGCTTAGAAAGTACATTTACATACCAAGCACACAAAACACTTAACAGCAACACCATATTAAGTCTGTCATGTCACATTATGCTCACTAACTGTGGAGAAGGAGACACATACAAATGCCAAAAAATTATTACATGCCATTTCTGTTGCCTTATATTTGGGTAAATTCTTAAATGATTCAAAAAATATAAAAAAATACCCTTCCTCTACCTGTATTTGTGTGGAACTATATTAATATCTAATCTCTCAGGTTTTAGCTTGTATGCCTATTTCTCAAAGTACTCATTGGTTTATTATTCATAAACTGGTGTATATCCTTTAAACCCTATCATAAAATTTAATAAGTAATTAACAGTGTATAAGAATGTATATTTTTAATACATTATTAATGTTTAGGTAACTGTTGTTATCAGATGGGAAAACACTTTATTCACTGATCTATTACATAGCAGCTGAAGGCCCATTGAGAAAGACAAATGTTGTGGAATGTACAAACATGTATCAATGATGTGTCAGTGTACTAAATGTTTGAGATAATGTTATATTTTTGGAATCAAAGTGTAGTTGGATATTCTGTACAAACATTTATTTATTTTTTTATTTAT
This sequence comes from Schistocerca cancellata, assembly GCF_023864275.1. Classification (NCBI taxonomy): domain Eukaryota; kingdom Metazoa; phylum Arthropoda; class Insecta; order Orthoptera; family Acrididae; genus Schistocerca; species Schistocerca cancellata. The sequence goes on along the minus strand of NC_064629.1, from coordinate 604,953,832 downwards.
TCTTTTCTCTTATTCTGAAATACTAATGAAATTCCATTTACAATGTATCTTAGGGAAGGAAACCCACAAGGGATGATGGTGGTTAGGGAGGGGGGAATATCATGAGGGAGCACAGCTGGGTACAAGAAAAGTGGGACTGGAGGAGGGTGAAGTCATAATTTAGCAACCCTAGTATTTTATTAAAGTTTCCTGGAATAATTGTTACTAATAGAATTACTTGTATACAAAACCAAATGTGTTCTCAAGATTTAGATGGAATTTTAATTTCTACCCCATACTTTGGGTGTTTTTATCTGCAGTGACTCTAGTAACACAAAAAGATTTTGTTTACTATATATTTCTGCTACTTTTTCCTATATGACATGAACATTAAATGAAATGACAGAGTAAAATGCATGTATGATGTTTACACTGATTTACAGCACACACAACTGCAGTAACACTTTCCTCTGTCATTACCAATGTGTAATTATGCTCAATCATTGTTGAGAACTTATTAGAAGTATGAATGGACGTTTGAAAAATAGTATGTTATGTCATGTCACTTGGTGGTTTTTGTTATTTCATTTTTTCCACCATTTATTCTCTTTCTTATTGCCAAAAAAGTACAAAAGTAATGTATGGTATGATTTGGTCTGAATGAAGTATTTATGAACAATGATGATTTAAGAAAACTGTAAGAATTCAACAGTCCAAACACCTGATCAGGTACGTAGGAAATCAGTGAATAAATATTATGAAGTTTGTACATTACCCTTGTTCCCCATATAGTGTGATAGTTGTTGAAATAATTACAGTGTGCATAGGGCCTACCATTTTAAACAGATATAGACTTCATGAAATCAGTAATAATAAAATTTTACTTGCTCTGTACAGAACTACATTTCTTGAGAAGATACTATGTCCAAAAGTTTTAGTATTTAGTTTATTTTGATGTCTCCTATACCATTGGGGAAAACAGTTAAAGTGTAAAAATAATTATGAATTTTAAAATAATGTATTGCTATAGTCACAGTGGAATTGAGCTCAAAGAATATATTTGAAATTCCTAATTGTGTGATTCATACTGTGTGTATAATCAAAACTATTCTACATCATCATTGGACTATAGACTCCAGAAAGAGAGAAGTATTTGTATGTACTTTCACATTCCATTTTTAAAAAAATTAACCCCAAAGGCTATGCCAGTATACTACAAAAAATAATGGAGAGTACTATCTAACATGAAACTAAAGTGATACTTTGTTTGGATGGCATTTAGCAATAGAGATTTTAGAGTAAAAACTCCTGAGGGAAATTCATCAGGTGCAGGCCTATTTTCCATAAAGTACCTGCATTAGATTTTTTCTCCAGGAAGAGATGGAAATGAATGTAATAATATTTACTAAGTTTGTAACATGAAGCTGGAACTTTTTGGCTAACTCTACTCACATCCATAGAGTGCCTAGTTCAGCAGTAAACACATTAAGATTTGTACTAAACTAATTACACAAAACTATGTGAAATGATTTACGAAGTTATGTGTGAACATCCACTAAGTCAAAGAGTAGATTTTCAAAAGAAAACATTGTCCACTTCAAGCTGTATTTTTTTTTTTTCATTTTTTAGCAGCTATTGGCCAGTTTTGACTAACAAGTCAGAATCAACTACATATACTGGGCAACATGCTGTAGGACCTGTGGCATGTAAATTAGTCCACACGTCCACATGTAGAACCACACATTAACAGTGGCATGGTTTGTATCAAATACAAACAGAAAGACTGTAAAGCATGTGGAAGAACCACATGAACAACAGCTTAAGGACAAACTTAACATCTAATCACATTTTATTGTACATCAACCTCAACTTATAAATTCATTAAATATGATTATGGATGGGACAAGTGTATAAGTTGAGGTTCATACATGATAAAATGTGGTTCTTCAGTGAATGGATGTTATTACTGTCCTTAAAGTGTATCACACATGGTTCTTCCACATGTTTTACAATTTTTCTGTTCATATTTGATAAAGATTATGTCAGTGTTAATGTGTGGTTGCACATGTGGCCAAGTAGATTAATTCATACACAGCAACTCCTACAGTATGTAGCATACAAATACTATGTACGAGCTTGAGAATTACCTCTCAGTTAAAACTGACCAATAGCAACTAATAAATGGAAAAATTTATGGTCACAATGGACAATGTTTTCTTTAAAAAATATATCATGACTGTGGGTCCTTATACATGACCACATAATCCACTTTATAAATATGACTGGTGATGAAAGCTGTATTCATGGGCAAAATCTGGAACCAATGGAGCAGTCAGTGCAGTATAAAGGCTTAAACTAACAAAGGCCAAAGAAAACAGGACAGTATCAAAGTTAAACAAATATTGTGTATGTCATATAATTCTTTCTTGTGCATTTTCTGCTACAAACACTAATGACAACCATTGTCTCTCTCTCTCTCTCTCTCTCTCTCTCTCTCTCTCTCTCTCTCTCTCTTACTTTCTTTAGGCCACATTTAGAAGAAAATATGGACCAAGAGAGATCAGAACTTCAACACAAAAATCACGGGCACCTTGTCTTCAAAACCAGCAATGTTTTGGAAAGTACTGACATTGTTGGCATTTCCCATTGTACTTATTCTCAAAATGATATGACTATGATATTTCACCAAATGAAATTCAAACTGATAGAATGTTGTAAATTTTGAAACTGCCAATGAAATTTAAAGAGAACTGCATTTGGTAGTTGTAGATTTATACAAAATAACCCCAATAGTGGTTTTGAGCTGTAGAAAACAGACGTTATCACTTTCATACTTTTCAGAAGACTACTATATTTTGAAAATGAAGGTAATCACATGAAGCAACTGAGTACTGCAAACCAGAATTTTCCATTTAATTGATCAAAAGAAGTTACAGATTATATCTCATACATAATGTTTGTAAAACTGGAGACAACAAACATAACAATTATAAAGGTAATAATGGTCAGTTTAAAAGAATCTGATGTTGTCATCACACAAATATCTCTGTCGAATTACAAGAATGAGAATCCTTATCAATGAAGTAATTGCGAACAGAGCAGGAAACTTACATGTGCATGTAGGACATACCTCTTTTTGTTAATTGTTACATCTTCAGTCTATGTCTTCAGCAATGATTCTTGGACATGTCCAAATGGGACAGAATAACACATTATTTGGTATTTCTATTAAAATATTTCCAGTTTTCTTTATCATTTACCGGAAGTTGTGTTTTTTGTTAACTTCATTTTTAAATACACTCATGCTCATAAATTAAGGATAATTGCAGAATGTGATGCCACACAATGTGGCACTACACAAAACTGATGCTAATAGCATAGGCACTTAGGGAACACACACAACACAGATCTGCAAGTCAACGGTATTAGTGATAAGTTGAGAAAACCATCCCGAAACACATGTGCTACAGAATGCCACTATTTCCTTTGCATCTACCCTGACATCAATGTGGGATATGATCACCATGCACACGTACACAGGCTGCACAACAGTTTGGCATACTCTGGATCAGGTGGTCGAGCAGCTGCTGGGGAATCGCTTCCCATTCTTGCACCAGTGCCTGTCAGAGCTCCTGAAGTGTGGTAGGGGTTTGAAGACATGCAGAGATATGTGACAGAGCATCCCAAATGTGCTTGATGGGGTTTAGGTCTGGAGAACAGGCAGGCCACTCCGTTCACCTGATATCTTCTGTTTCAAGGTACTTCCCCATGATGGCAGCTCGGTGGGGCCATGCGTTATCATCCGTCAGGAGGAAGGTGGGACCCAAAGCACCCCTGAAAAGGCGGACGTACTGGTGCAAAATGACGTCCCAATACACCTAACTTGTTACAGTTCCTCTGTCAAAGACGTGAAGGGGTGTACGTGCACCAATCATAATCCCACCCCACACCATCAAACCACCACCTCCATACAGGTCCCTTTCAAGGACATTAAGGGGTTGGTATCTGGTTCCTGGTTCATGCCAGATGAAAACCCGGCAAGAATCACTGTTCAGACTATACCTGGTCTCGTCCGTGAACATAACCTGGGACCACTGTTCCAATGACCATGTAATGTGTTCTTGACACCAGCCTTTACGTGCTCTCTTGCGACCAGGTGTCAGTGGACTGCACCTTGCAGTCTCCAGGTGAATAAACCATGTCTGTTCAGTTGTATGTAGACTGTGTGTCTGGAGACAACTGTTCCAGCAGCTGTGGTAAGGTCCTGAGCAAGGCTACCTGCAGTACTTCGTGGCCGTCTGCAGGCACTGATGGTGAGATATCGGTCTTCTTGTGGTGTTGTACAATGTGGGTGTCCCATACTGTAGCACCTGGACACATTTCCTGTCTGCTGGAATTGTTGCCATAATCTTGAGATCACACTCTGTGGCACACAGAGGGCCTGTGTTGCGAGCTGCTGTGTTTGACCAGCCTCCAGTCACCCTAGTATTCTACCCCTCATAGTATCATCAATATGTGTTCTTTGAGCCATTTTCAACACACAGTCCCCAGTAGCACATCTGAAAATGTCTGCACTCTTACTTGCTGCACCGTACTCACATAAACCAACACACCTCTGCGTATGTGGACTGCTGCCAGCGCCACCGTGCGAAGACCGCAGGTCAAATGCACCACATGGTCATACCCCATGGTGATTTAAACCCACAAACAGCCCACCAGAGCGTTATTTCACCATGTGTCAGCATTGTCCTTAATTTATGAGCATGAGTGTATATTTGAAATGGAAGATCTGTAGGAAGTAGTTTATGCACCAGACAATTTTTATAAATTGAGAATAATGGAAGAAGAAGCATTCAGTTTCACTGAAATGAAATATCTAGAGCAGCTGATGCTGAAACAAACTTTTCTCGAAGCACGAAATTAATTTTCACATTTTTTATCATGGTTCCTGGATTAATATTGCTAAACACCATCCATTTAATATGTGCCATGCTACCAAGACTGTTCAGAATAAGTATTAAAAATTTTAATCACTCTGAAGTGAACAAAAATATTCCGAAATAATTTCCTTTGATCTGTTTAATATTTTTCCCCTAATAGGTTTTGTATCGTTTATTTCAAATTATTCATCATTAATTATTCAAAGAAGATGGTGCTAAACAGTAGTAACATAGATCTGTGATAACATTCTAAAGTTTCACAATCATTTCCAAACATTATTATCATGAACAGTCAATGAGTGAAACAAAGACAAACTATCATGTACCAGTATGCCATGCAATGATGCAAAAGAGAGCAAAACATAATCTTAAAATCTGTTGGAGAAAAACAGTATATATATAATTATTTTCATACAAAACAGGTTTTATTTTAAGGCTACTGCCCAATTTTTGGAAGAGGTAACAAGCCTTTGTAAGTTTTCAAATGCATAAACAATTACATCATTCATTAACAATTCTAAATCATTAAGTAGCAAGTTATACACAATGTGTTGCAAAACTATCTGTACAAGATTACACAAGAGATACAGAAGACCAAGGCTAGCTCATTTTGGATAGGGACATAAACCCATTGTCATAGCCACTAGAATTTTGCTATGTGTATGAAACCGTCAGTTTGACATATTCACAATTGATGATCAGATACTGAAGAGGATGCAGTCCTTGCTGTCTGCATTCATGCAGAAAGTTTATGTATGGTGCTAATAAAGTATTTTATAAGGTGTTAATTAGCTGGCATGCATCTGGTGTCACAACTGCCAACAGAAATTGATAAGCACCTGTGAGTGAAATGACAGTGTATTCCCAACAGATAAGTTTCAAACCAGCAGTTTCTCATGCATGTGCACTCATATTAAGGAGCAAAGGGCTGCATTGCACAAAGATGTGAAGAGAGAGAGGATCTAGCAGTACATGCTTCTGACAAGAAGAAAGTCCTTGATGTTATGAGAGCAGTCCAAGAACAATAATTTAAGTTGTATACAACCCTAAACAGAGCAACACCTGCACACTGTGCAGTTATATTGTTTTCAGTTTTAGTATATAAAAGTGTATGAGGGTGTTGATTATTTCTATTGAAGTATTTCACACACCACTTCCATAGTAGACTGAAAAGCAGCCTGATACTGTTGCTGAAATGCTCTACACAAATACAAATTTTTCACATATTGTATTTTCAACCTGAATATTCAATGGATGTATTTTGATGGTTTCTGACAACCATTCACTCTAAATCAACATGTCATTCATGACACTTCTAGACCACATATGTTCACATTATTTTTCTGAAATAAGTCTTACCATAGCTGCTGTATGATTTACCCTTAGAGTCCCAGGAGGCATAACCAGACAGTTAGTTTTGGAAACCAACTGATAAACTGGGATAAACCTATCACTTGGTCACCCGCTTTTGAAAGTCTTACACACTTATGTATTACATCATGTCATTTAATATATAAGACACTTAATGAAACACATTGTATAATTTTGCAAATTACTCTTACCACTAAAACTTTATTAATGTACTTTAACTCAATTAAGGTATTTTTGATCATTGTTTTAACATTGCAGTCTAGGCACTGATCCTGTTTACCATGTTTGTACAGTAGATCATGTCAATAAAGAAAAATTTCTAGTATTTCACAGGACCCCAATAACTGCTTTTTTAAGAGTACTACTAAATGACTACATTGGATGCATTCTTCATCTCCTTTAACATTATGTACAGAAAGTTTTGCAACATAGTGTACCGGCACATTATGTTTTGACATGACTTATCATTGGGACTTTAATAAGTAAAAATCTTGCAGTAAATATTTTGAAGAGCTCTAAGTCTTATTTTTCAAAAGAAATAGAGAAAACAAAAAAGGCTGCAACATTAGCTGTGTAAAACGTATTACAAAAAGAAAAATGTCTTGTCATAAGTTGGCTGATGCAAGAAATATTGAGAAACAAATGATAGACATAAAAAATAGCACAAATGAATGTGTATTTACTGGAATACTTATAATGGATCAGATAATAATTACTGGTGACCTCATTGCTGTATTTTTTTTCTGTTACATTTCCTATCAATTTCTTTTACCTCAAATGTTGATAAGCAATCAGTTTTGAAATGTACTAAGGAAATTCTCATACAAAAGGTCAAACATGAACAGAAACTACATTCATCGCATAGGAACACTGCAATAACAATGATTGATATAAAAAATTACAAGTAAATATAATTTTTGAACTAAAAAATGAGAAGAATCATTGTAAAAGTAAAAATAATAGAAAGGAAAAAAAGAACTTAAAGCAACTATACTTTCAACTAATATATAACCAATAGTTGTCAGAAACATCCACCACACAGGTCTTAGTCCAATATTTCGTGTGCCTCACCTGCACCTGTCTTTTTCTAAAGGTTTTGCTTCCTTTTTCTCCCTTTTATACAAATTTCTGTTGAATCTACTTTGTGTAAGAGAGATTCACTTTATTTGTTACACCTTTTCTTTCTTCTCTCTGTTTCATAAGTAAATATTGCTTTATAAGTAATCAGATTTACTACATGATTTAATATTTTCTATTCACTGTCACAACAATATCATGTTATGCTATGTAAATGAATTAAATAGGCAATAATCAGTTGATCAGAAAAAAAAAAATTGTTTCAGCCATAAAACAAGCTGGGGAGATGGATATGAGAATATGTTATAATCTTTTTAAAGTGACAGAAATGGTCATTAAGTGCTCCCCTACTAATGTAAGTACTACTTGGAAAGTTCTTCGGTGTTGTGGAAACTGTAAACTGAAGATGATGAGAAATATTATGCAGTTTCCTTAACGCCATCAAACATAATGCCCCTGATCCTTCCGAGCAGTTATGATCTTGGAAGAACCTCAAACAGCACAACTTAAAAATTGCTAAATTTTTAATAGCATATGAAACTTAAAACACAAATATGTTTGGAAATAAGATTTCACATTGTTACATACATATATTACTATAATAAAGAAAATTTCACTCTCTGTTGTCTTAAAAAACTACTAAGCAAAATGAAAAACTGTAATTTCGCTTACAATGAATGGCCAAAATTCATAAGGTAGTATTAAATATGATGTTAATAGTAAACTGCTTCTCCAACAGGCATTAAAACTGTAGTAAAATGTCTAAGTGGTCACTCTATTTCAGTGTTGGTATTGTTCTGAAGAGTTACTGGTCCAGGTTTCTCTCAGAGGCACCCACAATTGTTCTTGTGTAGTTCATTCTGGTAAACTGAGCTTACATGTGTATAATCATCATCCTAAAAATGCCAAGCCATAGCCATGAATTCACTGGAGTGTTCATTGAGACACCTGCATGCAACTAAAGAGTAGTGATGCAGCAGTGTCCTGACAAAACATGGACTCTCCATCAGGGTATTCTAATGCCATAAAGGGATGCAGATGGTCTGCATGAATCTCCACAGACCACGCACCTGTCACTGGTCCCTGTAACTGGATAACTGCATCTAATTATGGTCATGTGAACACAACCCACATCATAACTCTGACACCTCTTGTCCAGACACAACTCTGTTGACATACAGAACCCATAGTTTCATGGAGCATATCCCACACTCTAAGATTCTGATCAGCACAATACAACTGAAACCAGAAATCATCAGACTATGCCACAATGTGCCATGGTTGGATGTCCAGTGATTCTGTCCACAAGCCAAAGCCAGTCATTGAGCTTTGCACAGATGTGTCAGCAAAGGGTACATGTTGGTCAAAAAAATGGTTCAAATGGCTCTGAGGACTATGGGACTTAACTTCTAAGGTCATCAGTCCCCTAGAACTTAGAACTACTTAAACCTAACTAACCTAAGGACATCACACACATCCATGCCCGAGGCAGGATTTGAACCTGCGACCGTAGCGGCCGCGCGGTTCCAGACTGTAGCGCCTTTAACCGCTTGGCCACCACGGCCGGCTACATGTTGGTCATTGGGCTGCTGAAGCAAAGCATAGCGTCACATTCTGGCCCAGACTGCCATGTCAGCCTCTGCCAAAGGCATCATTTGGATATTGTATGGAGGGGCACAGGGTCAGCACACCATTCTTCCAGCAATTTTTGTTTTTTTTTATCTCAGAGATGCTACTTCTCAATTAGGTAGCTCGTCAATTTGGCCTCAAAAAGTTGAGTGCACCCTGTTTCAGTCCTCCCACCAAGAAAGATCCCTAGCAGATTGAGAATTGAACCCAGGTCCCCTGCACAGCAGTCAGACACACTGAACACTGAGCTGCTGAAGCTTATGGGGTAAATTTGTCTCCACAGAATGTGGATAGAAATGGGTTCCTGTTGCCCCACATTCAAATTAACAGATTTCTCTCACAGTAGACTGCCAATGGCCCTGTAAAGTTCTTTTGAAAAGACATGATACCACAAATGTACCCAAAATACTACTGACCTCAACCTAAATTATTGTGTAATCCTTGATATACAATGATTCATGCATAATGTGGCAATAATCATCCCACATTCAAAATCAGTTAACTCGCAATGTGCTGCCATATTTGCTACATACCTGCCTGTAACAAACTTCTCAGGTACTGTGTCTACACTCATGCCACATGACGGTAACATACATAGAACATCTTCAAAATGGACATTTCCAGTAAATTTTGGCCACTGTTTATAACATTGTTCACATACACTCTTCCTGAATACTGCATGATTTCATGTTTCCTTTATTAACTGTTTTTGTTCTGTTATCTCTGATATGGTCTATAATTATAATGAAAAATGTTATACATACACTGTATTTCTTTAACATTTATACCTATTTACTTTCTTTCCTTCTTTTTTTTTACTGTGATAAGAAGCTCTATCCACTGAATTGATTTAGAATATAAAATCAGGGAATAGAATTGGCATGAGAATGAGAGATGTAAGTGTTAGACATCCTTGTATCTTCATTTTTTCAGCTGCAATTTGATTTCAATCCAATTTCCCCACCCTAAGACAATCTGAGCATCTTGGGCTCTCAGGGACATCACAGCCTTACACTATAGACAGTGCAGTGGTTTCACAAAAATAATAATTTTGTTTATTTGTTTTCTGGGTAAAGGAATAATTTGTGCACTATTAGTGATATGCAGCAGGCTGGCAACGTAAGTGTTCTTATTACAGCAGCATAGAAGCTGCCAGTTGAATAATATTACACGACCCATTTGTTTTCATGCAGTAACATAAGTATTAATGATAATTTTGTAGAATGAAGGTTCTAGCGTAGCAACTATGTTATGTAGTACTGCATAAATATACCCACTCTAATTTGCAATTTTATTTAAATGCTTCAATAGTAATTTTAATTTTAATTTTAATAATTTATTAATAATAATAATAATAATATAATGTAAGGGATTCACCCAAATTTAAACCAAAGTAATTTGCACCACCGATAAGATGACATGAATTAATATATTTTCATTATTAATCAAATAAAATGTAATTTAGAGTATGAAGAAGGCAGTGGGCAGGCATATGTTGAACAATTGGTATAGAAGGCAATGAGTTATATTGAGTGGGAAGGTGCACTGGTTGACGTGGCCAGATGCAGATGAGAATGCCAGCTGCATGGGAAAATGATAGGTTTCTAGTACCTTCTAGAACAATTTCAGCATAGCAATAGCATTCTGGTATCAGAAAGCATGTGGGATTGTGAATGCTGAGGGGAACGCCTCCTCTGCAGAGTTTCTGTGGCAATATTGCAAAACATTGGCATACAGAAAAAATAGTCCCACTTGTTCTTAACCATTCAAGTTAATAAAAATATATTTTAAATGGAAACTAAAGCACATAATTGAGGTCAGGGCTTCAGAAAATTATCTCCTCTCTTACTATTTTCTTTCATTAGTTTATAAAATGAGTAATGACGTGATTACTCATTGGTGTGGAAGTATGAATAAACTGGAGGGGAGCGTTACTTTTGACATTGGCACTTTTGCTCTGATAGACTGACCCGTATCTGACCACTCTGATGAAATGCTAACTTTATTCGGTCAATAAGTGCTTTTACAGTAAAAATGGTTTTCCAGGCACTGCTCCAAGTGTCTGGAACTGCAGATGAGTAGCGGCAGGTTATTTCGCAATTTAGCATGCCAGTGAAAGCATACACAAGGCAGTAATTTTGATTGTGTGATACGAAGTCTCATTGGAACTGTGATGAACTTTTGAACAAAGGCAGAAGCGCTTATCACAATCAAGATGCAGTCTCATCATCATGTGTAAGTGATTTTTTGCAAGGCTTGGCGCTGGTGTGAATTTGTGATAGGTCTTCGAGGTTTTACTGTATGCAAAATGGTTGCACAGTCGAGTGCAGTTAAATGAACCTAAATTCATTGCGTAATGAGGTAATGTTCAGGCAAGTGAGTGTTTGTTCAACTTGCATCATTATAAGTCCCATGGGGCAGTGCAAAATTAATTGTTTGACTCTGAGTGAAACTGGTATCTAAATTCTATGTACGTAAAGAGAAAGCAGATTGTTCTAGAAGGGGCTAACATATATTGCTTTGTTCTGAAGGATAGAGCCTGATTTATTGTGAAGATAATTTATGAACATAAAAGAGATGTGTCATCATAAGGCACATAAGGGAAGAAGTTAGTCTGATACTCTGTTATTTGTGTGCTCTCGGATTAACTGCAGGTGTCAAACATTACTGTAACAGCAATCCCTTGCAGTTGTAACATGTACTTTATTGGAGGATACTGTGCCACTGAATTATATTTTATTTATCATGGTAGATCTGTGTTCTGATTTGCTGCGACAACCTTTATCATTACAAAATTACTTGGGTGATTTGTTGCTTCCCAATATTGTTTACAGTGAGTAGCATCAAGAACGAGAGAGCAAGACTATCTCTGAGAGCCAAACATCTTCGAGAAATATAACGGTTGTGGTCTGTGGTGCATATGACACATAACAAATGTTAGGTGGATGTTGGCCCGCAGCGTGCCTGATATAATATGATCTATGTGGCACCAAGGCTTTCAAGTGACTAACCACTAGCACTGATACATTAATAATAGTATGTAATGTATTTTATATCACATTCCAGCATTCAGTTTAGTCATAATGGTAGTCAGATGGAATAAATCTCAGAGTAATAAACTGCTCCACCGACCCTACTGACTTATAATGTGGTGCGATCAGCTGGGAAATGGAAAAATTTTCAATATGGTGCTGAAGTGTGGAAAAATTTTCAGTGGTGAAATGTCAGATGTAACATTGAATGAACCCGGCAATGAAATAAATTAAATAAAAATGGTTAGTGAAATAAATCAGGCAGTTTTAAAATTTGTACATTATCCACAAGGTAATTAGTAAATATTAAGAATTTGAAGACATTATCAGAATTTTTTAGTGTGAGCTATTTCTTGAAATCATTTTCTACTGGAAGTAAAGCACGGAGCAGCAGACGGACCTGAGTAGAACACATCGCGCACAGTATAATGGGACATGAGCAGAAGCAGTCTTGAGAGAGCTGCCATAGGCAACAGCAGGTGGCAGAACATGACATCACAAAAGGTGAGGTGATGCCTGGGGTGCTGCAAGCCTACCACTCATCATCACTGGCAGGAGGCTAGGGCACCAGAGAAGAGATTTCTCACAGCACGGCGGGTAACGTGCATCAACCATTCTGCGAAATCAGCCATTCCATCACAGCCTAGTGGACCGCCGCAAGGCAAAGTTAATTGATAGAGAACTATTCTGTTTGTCCAAAACAATTTTCATCATGAGTGAGAAAATGGTGGAGCAAGCAGACAAGGATATGTTCTCATCTGCTGACGAGCTAGGTGAACCCTCCAATAGTTTTAAAAATGTTAAAATCAAACAAGAACCACTTGATGATTGTATTGATGAATTGGCAAATGATATGATGCCAAGTGTAGAGGAAGTGGAGTCTAGCATTAAAATTAATAACTACTTAGAGGAATGGACTCTTGATGATTCAGGTAATTTTATGGCTGAGAGTACTCGAATTCTGGAAAATTCAAATTCTCAAAAGATTTCAGAACAGATACTTGCTAGAGAGGGAAATAATCAACATCTGTCAGTACTAAGTGCCTTAGGCGTTCATATAAGTACAGTAAATGCAAATGTGTAATCCATAAAATCTGACATGAAATCTGTAAAGTTTGAGGTAAATGCCTTGTTAAAAAGTGAGCTCCAGAAGGTAGAAATTAAACTTACTGGTAAAATGACTAAATTGGAAAAATAATTGGATGTTCATTTTATTGAGCATTCTAAGCAAATGAGGAAGGAATGGGAAACTAAATTTTTGGAAATGGACACTAAAGTAATGGGAGAAGTAACATTTGTTCAGAACGATTGCAAATAATTAATAATGGAATCTACACCTGCAGCACTGACTCAGTTTAAAGAGCATAAGAAAGAATGCAATGACTTTCAGAAAGTAACCTTTGATGAACAGGTAGAATACGAGCAAACTGTGGACGAACAAATAGTAACTTTGCGTACTGAAATGAATAAAGAAAATGTGGAGATGGTTACAGGAGCTGTCTCTGAGATGAATCACGTAATTAGTGTGGAATGTAATAATAGGCAATCATTTCAGTCAACCCAAATTGCTCATAACAAAGTAGCTGATAAACAAATATTTAATCTTGCAGAGAAAACCATTAAGTTATTATGCAAAATTGTGCATTTTCTAACCTTTGGAACTGCAGATGCAGCTTTAATTAAGTGCAGGACATTTCATTATTTTGTTCCAAATGGTAAAGTGCATCCAAAAGTATTTGTTCAAAGTTTTGAGAAGGTTTTGTCTGCTGTGTGAGAAGCGGAGGAACAAATTGCATTTATAGTAGGATTTTTAAAGGACGATACCATAATATGGGCACATTGCGTCACAGATTCTTGTAAAATAGTAAAGGAATTTCAGGATAGGTTTTTGAAGAAATACTGATCTAAAGAAATACAAGATGATTTGATGACGGATTTTTATGTGGAGAGCCATGTCAGTCACAGTACTGTTTGTTAACAGATTTCTGTGAACACTGGGGGGGCAAGTTAAAATTAACTGAAACAGCCACGCGGGGTAGCTCTGCGATCTGAGGCAACTTACTATGGTTCGCGCGACTGCCCTAGTCGGAGGTTAGAGTCCTCCTTCGGGCATGGATGTGTGTGTTGTCCTTAGTGTAAGTTAGCTAAAGTTAGATTAAGTGGTGTGCAAGCCTAGGAACCAATAACCTCAGTAGTTTGGTCCCACAGGACCTTACCACAAACTTCCAAACATTGAAACCAGCCTGGATATTAAGTCATTCAGTTTTAATCTAGAATGCCTCTTACCATATGATGTACAGGAAGCAATGCTACCAGCACTGTGAGATACATATGGGAATTATTATCACTATCTTAGTAGAGTAGAGCAATTACAGCTTCAGAACAACAGGCGAGACAGCCAGCTGCTGAGGAAAAGATGATGTGCGTGCAGCCAAGGTGCACATACAGAGGCAGAGGAGGGACTGTCACTCAACTTAATCCACTCACCGCTCATTCAGAGGAACTCACCTCCAATCAGCATTTAAAAGATGATGGAAGTTTACATGTAAGTAAAGGAATTAATTTGATGGAGAAACAGAATTCAGACAGCATTTTTCACCTTTCTGAGTTGTTTAAAGAACCATTGACTGATGACATGTTTAATGTAGAATCAAGGGATGACACTTTGGGTACATATAATTTCAGCCATATCGTCTCCCGATAATGAAGAGCAATGACAAGAAGATTTACAGAAGGTAAGCGTTTGATAATAGTATAATCTGTGAACAGAATTTTGAATTTACTGGCTTATTAATAATTACGAAGAGGTTAGGGAATTTATTTTTGAATGAGATGCCAATGAGGAGCCTGAGTTTGTCTCTGAGAGGATTATTAGTGATGAGGAACTTCATAATTTGGACGTACAAGAAGGGTGGTGTCAGGCACAAAACCTGTGCAACTTACTGCTTCATGATAGGCTGGCCAGTTTTTGTCATTGTTCACCTATTGTTACCAATAATAAGGAGTCAAGGAATTGTTCTGATTTGAGTAGAAGAGAGATAATTAATGATCTTTTGGTGGAAGATGGTGAAAATGCTAATGTGATGAATTATGTGAATCCCATTGTTACTGCCCAATTACTAGGTGCCATACAGATATTCTTGTAGATAGTGGTTCAGAAGTATCAGCCACAGAGAATTCTATGAAGCAATCCCAAAGAAATAAAATTTTTCAGCTTTGCCAGTTACAGGTGTAAAAATTGTAGGTGTGACAGGGAAAGTTGCCAGAGCCGTTGAATATGAAGTATGGTTACCCATGGTGCTGAATGAGAAAATATTATAACATAATTTCTTAGTTATTGAAAATTTCAGCATAAAAATTTTGGTAGGGGTGGATTTTTTAAATGAATTTAAACCCTCAGAGGACTTTGAAGGCAAGACAATGAAGCAGTGAGTGCAAGGACGAGATTTTGTAGTGTCATTTAAAAACCAATTCAAATGTGAAAGGGACAACTCAGGTAGTTTCTTTATTGATCAGTTCCAGGATGATAATGGACCAAAACATGTAAGCATATATAATGTACAGAAGGAACTTGAACAAAAGAATACTTTGGAAATAATAGAGGATAAGGTAGCTAACAAAGTTTTGTCTAGTAGCCAGAAAGAAGACTTAAAACAGGTGTTAGTGAAATTGCGGGAGGTATTTTTGGAGGCTCCAGGGTGGGCTATGGACTTTGAGTGTAAATTAAATATAAAACCTGATGAGTAGTATGGTGCCAAGGAATATTCTGTACCATATTCAAAGAGGGAAGCTGTGAAAAAGTAGACAGAATGTTGGTTTGGGGAGTTATTGAGCAATACATTAACACACTGGGAATTGTTCCAAAATGTGACAGGAGCATACATTTGATGTTGGACGTGAGAAGACTTAGTGATGTAGTAGACAGAGGAAGTAACCGCCCAGTGCAAGTAGATCCGTTGCTTCAAAAATTTCATGGTGTTAAATTTCCTTCATCTTTAGATGTTACATGGTGGTTTTGGAATATAAGGTTGGCCCCATTTAAATATGTATGAGATTGGTCTTCCCGTGACTGGTACACAATCTGGCAGTCATGCATCGACAGCTGTCAAATAGTTTTCATTGTCCTACATGACCATTCATCCCCCACTCTTCTCCATATCCCCATGATCCATAGAATTTCTTGGAGTCTGAGAGACTGTAAGGAGAACCAAGTAGAATTAAGATCTACACACAGGACGAGTTTTTTTTTCATAATAGTATATGAATAGTGAGAATGACATTAATGAGTGTTGGCAAAGGTAAGTGGTAGTAACATCGAATAAACAAGTAAAAGATGCTCTGATGTGTGTGAATGTTTCATGATTATTCTTTGAGAATGAGAGTCAAGGGCAGGAAAAAAATATTAAGTTATGATAAGAGCTAAGGTAAGTGACCAGATGTGATGAAGTGGTACAGCTAAACGGTAAAAGAAATGGCTATTAACAACAGTTGAAATTAAATGGAAGTGTTAAATAAAGTTGCAGTACAAATGAAGTAAAATGCAGATACGCAAAGATAATAAAGCATTGTTCATGAAGCTATTATAATAAAGTAGCTGTAGATGAATTAAATCGTCAACAAAATATGAAGAGATAAGAGGCTGGGACAGGCAATGACCACCAGATATAGTTAGGAATTTTGCAGCAAAAAACGTAATGGGAGCACCTTGCTATTAATTGTTAGGGAAAATTTGGGACCTCTGTCAAAGCACAAGTAGGGTTCAGCTAGCAAGCACAGTTTTTCCATTAGGTTTCCATTGGACAAATTACTATGAGCCAATTTTATTTAAATGGCACTATCTGTACAAGAAAGACAAGTATAGTAAAGCCAATGTGAGAGAAATAATATGAGCTTTAACCAACAAGTTTAGCTGAATGTTAAATGGATATCTTGGTCACAGTAAAGTAAAGGATTTTAACTTTAGAAGATCACACAGTTGTGGCAGAACTGTATTATTCACAGCTTGGAACATGCACAACTGAAACTGAAACAATAGCATTCATGACAAAGGTATTCCTGACAAAGGTCACAAGAGAATTAAAAATAGGGTTATATAAAACCGAATGGAGGTTTATTTGTGAAAGTTATGACGTAGGTGAGAAGTGTCTGTTGGAATTTGGTAAAGCTGAAATAGGATTTAATAGGTATTTGTGAAAGTTATTGAGAATAGGAAAATATTTGTCTACATCTACATATATACTCTGCTAACCACCAAGCGGTGTGTGGCGGGGAGCACAATTTGTACCAAAGTCATATTTCCCCTCCTCTGTTCCACCACGGATAGCGCAAGGGAAAAATGATTGTCTGAACACCTCAGTACGAGCTCTAATTTCCCTTATCTTTGAATGGTGATCACTGCACGATTTGAAAGCTGGTGGTGATAATATATGCTCTACATCCTCAGTGAAGATCGGATTTCAGAATTTAGTGAGCAGCTCCTTCCATTTAGCACATCATTTATCTGCAACTGTGTCTCACTTCAAACTTTCTATGAGATTTGTAACACTCTCGCGATGGCTATATGTACCAGTCAGGAATCTTGCCGCACTTCTTTGGACCTTCTCAATCTCTTGAATCAGACCCAACTGGTAAGGGTCCCATACAGATGAACAATACTCTAATACTGGATGACCTAATGCATTGTAAGCAATTTCCTTTGTTGAAGGACTGCATTGCTTCAGGATTCTACCAATAAACTGCAATCTAGGGTTCACCTTGCCCATTACTTGTGTAATCTGATCATTCCATTTAAGATCATTTTGAATAATCACACCCAGATACTTGACAGATGTTACCACTTCCAAAGACTGGGCATTTATTTTGTACTCTTCCATTACTGGAGATTTTTGCCTTGTTATACGCAGTAGGCTACACTTACTAATATTGAGAGATAACTGCCAGTAATTACACCGCGCATTTGTTTTCTGCAAATTCTCAATGAATCGTTCACAACTTTCATGTGATACTACTTTCCTGTAGACTACAGCATCGTCAGCAAACAGTCTAATGCCACAATCAATACCATCAACTAGATTGTTTATGTAAATCGTAAAAAGCAGTGGACCTATTACACTGCCCTGGGGCACACCTGACATTACGCTAGCTTCTGTTGAAGTCACCCCATTCAGGATGACATACTGCTCTCTGCCTGTTAGAAAACTTTCTACCCAACTGCGTATGTCATCAGATAGATCGTAAGTGCACACTTTTTGGAGCAAGCGACAGTGTGGAACTGAGTCAATCGCCTTTCATAACTTGAGAAATATGGCATCAACCTGGGAGCCCATATCTAGAGCCCATTGTATATCATGCACAAAGAGGGCCAGCTGTGTCTCGCATGACCCCTGTTTCCTAAGACCATGCTGGTTTCTGGAGATGAGCTTCTCAGAGTCCAGAAAGGTCATTATGTCTGAACACAAAATATCTTCCATGATTCTACAACAAATCAATGTCAGTGAAATAGGTCGGTAATTATGTGCATCTGATTTTCTACCCTTTTTATAGATTGCTATGACCTGGGCCTTCTTCCAGTCCTGTGGAACACTCCGCTGCTCCAATAATCTCTGAGAGATGATGGATAAGAATGGTGCTATATTTGTTGCATAGTCAACATATAATCTTACAAGGATACCGTCCGGGACAGATGCCTTCCTGGCATCTAAGGATCTTAACTGTTTTACAATCCCAGATACAATAAACACCATGTTAGCCATTCTTGCGTCTGTTTGATAACTGAAAGGGAGAATGGTGCTGCAGTCTTCTACCGTAAACGAGTTTTTGAAAGCTAGGTTTAGAATTTCAGCCTTCTAAGGTATGATGTCTGTAAAGTTGATGGGGTATTTATTTAAAGTCTTATTTAGAGACAATTAGTGTTAAGGCCCTAAGTCAAAGGACTGTGGAGATGGACAAATTCCTCCCTTATTAGCAAATAAGGATGAAAAAGGACTGCACCGATGTAAAAATCCCACCCTTGGTAGGAAGTTGTTAGTTGTTAAGTGCAAGGAATTATGAGAGTGCAACAGACTTCTGCATTACTTATAAGGTCCTGAGGTATAAATTTTGAAAACTATCTGCTTGCCACGAAATAAATCAAAAACTCAGTAAACGCAGAAACCATGTGAAAACTAAAGGTGGTTAGGAGAAGTACTCGAGTATGATGAAACTGAGTGAATATTCAACTGTGACATAACATTGAGAAGTATAGATAACTGAGACAAAAAAGGCTCTGAAATGAAGAGAGGCTCCATCATTTAAAGCTCATCACAAACGTTGATTGGAAATAGATGTAAGGTTTGAAAAGTATGAATAAGTAGAATTATGGTTTTTCTTATTGCACAGGATGCAAGATTTATAATTTTCTTGATGATTATAATTTGGGGTAAAATATGTTTTAAATGATTTTCTTACTCAAAGGTAAAGGCAATTGATGATTTATCGAAAAATGTGTGTGTTCACGAGCTGTAACAGAATTTAATTTTTTGAATCTTCAGTAATAAATATGAATTTTGAAATGACAAATAATATTTTCATATTTTGTGTTTAACAATTCTATGTAAGATTGAGAGCAAGGCATTGCAGGGATACTTTTAATATGTTATAAAACTGATTTTAAATAATATCAGTCAGTGATGGTATAAAAAAATCTTATATGATTATTGAAAAGTGATAAATTGAATTAATTGATTTAGCTGAAATAGTGGGGAATAATTTTTGAATTAACAATGTTTGCTTATATAGTTCCAAATCTTCAAATTTATTGGTTATTGCATTAAATGATTAGAATCTTTTAATACAATGGAGGCGGGGTGTAACGTAGCATCTACGTTATGTAGTACGGTAAAAATATACCGACTCTATTTTGAAATTTTATTTAAAGCTTCAATAATAATAATAATAATCATAATAATATGCAGAAGGCATAGTCAACATATAATCTTATGGGGATACCGTCTGGGCCAGATGCCTTCCTGGCATCTAAGGATCTTAACTCTTTTACAATCCTAGATACATCATTATAGAAGGCTTTGAGTCATCTCGAGCAGGAAGGCTCACTGGTTGACACAGCCGAATGAAGATGGGAGTACCAGCTGCATGGGAAAATGATAGGTTTCTAGTACCTTCTAGAACAATTTCAACATAGTAATACCATACTGGTATCAGAAAGCACACGGGATTGTGAAAGCTGAGGTGAACATTCCAGCATTCAGTTTAGTCATAATGGTAGTCAGGTGGAATAAATCTCAGAGTAATAAACTGCTCCATCAACCTTACTAACTTTCAAGTTCAGTTTTAATTGTTGTTTGTCTTTCATAATTTGTGTTTCTCTGTCAGTGTATACAAATTTTTAAATTTAAGTGCAGCTTCTAATGTATCATGCAGTTCTGAAGACATGAATAGATGAAAATGCAGGAAGTGTGACAGTAGTGACTTGAATTTTGGTTTTACATGTTCTACTGCAGTAAATGGGGAATGAAAAAAGTGTGTGATTTGTTTCAAACTCCTAGCTACAGAGAGGAAACTTCCTAATAAAGTGAAATGTTTGGGGTCAAATCATGGTAATTGGTAAACAAATCATGAAAATATTTTTCCCCCATGTTAAAATAAATTACAGAGAAAAACTTACTATAAACATGCTAACATTCATACAAATGCAGTTCTTTCATCTTACAAAGTTGCCTACAGTGTAGCAAAGAGCAAGGAACCTCACATCGTAGCGGAGAATCTTATTTTACCAGCTACTCGGGACATGGTATCTAATATAATAAGTTAGTCAGCTGCCCAATCTGTCTTTGTCAGACAGTACTATCAGTCATTGAATATTCAATATCGCAGATGACATTAATGATCAGTTGGTTCAGAAAATTCAAAGATAATGGTGATTTGGATACTGAGTTGGATGAAGCTACTGATCACCACAATGATGTGCATCTAATTTGTTACATATGGTTTATACATTATTGTAAATTTCTTGAAGATCCTATTTTCTGCAGGAAAATGAGTCCTGGTTCAAATGAAACATACCTCTTTGGAACAATATACTATTTTACGCACAAAAACAACATTAATTGGGAAAATTATGTAGGCATGTGTAGAGATGAAAGTCATAGTATCACTGGCTGTTATACCAGATTGCAAGCTCTGATCCATAAAGAGGCATCTCATGCTACTTGGACACACTATCTTATTCACTGAGTAGCATGACCCCTGTCCTTTGTGAGGTTCTTCAATCAGTGACTGAAGTGGTTAACATCTTTGAAATTCAAGCACTGAAGTCAATATGTTTTCATCAAATGGCATTGCTATGAGAGCTGTACACATTTCCCTAAATTTTTACAGTCACTCTCGTTGCCTCTCATGTAGAGATATCTTGAAAAGTGTATACAAAGTCAGGAATGAACTTCACTTTTACCTTGCTCCAGAGAAACATTTGAGTTCCGAGAAGTTAGTAGAAGTGACTTTATTTTGAAGCTGGCTTATTTTTTGGCTTTAAGAAACTCAATTCACAAACATATCCCTTGAAGATAATGACACCAGCATTCTGCAACTGTCAGACAATATTGCAGCCTTCAAAAAGCAACTACTATTGTGGAAAAAAAATTAGGCAATAAAGATATACATTTTCCCTGCTCTTCAAATAGTTTTAATGACTTGTTTTTGGGTAAAAAATTGAAGCCTATGTTTGTATATTATTTAACTGAACAAAGGGAGTACTTTGTTATGTGTTTTCCAGAAGAAGTTGAACAACACAACTAGATCAAAGATATTTTCAGTACAGAACTTGCATGAACACTTACCACTGAAGAGCAAGACCAATTCATTGATATTTCTTCAGACTCAACATGAAATCTGACTTCATTTGCTCATCAATACTTGAGTTATGAAGATTGGTGAAGCAAGAATATGTGCAAGTAGATAAAAAGTCTCTACAAGTACATTTTGCAACATCCTACTTATGTGAAGTAGGTTACTCAGCATTGGAAGTCATCAGCACAAAAAATATATTATACATGAATGCAGGGAAAGAGAAGAAAGAGAGGAAGAATAGAGTTCTCAGTTCTTATGGGAGTGCAGTCATTATAGCTGGCACATAAGCTCGGATTATGAAAGGGTGGGGAAGGAAATTGGCCGTTCCCTTTCCAAAGGAATTGTCCTGGCATTTGCCTGGAGTGATTTCAGGAAATTATGGAAAACCTATGACTGGATGGCCATATGGGGATTTAAACCACTGTCCTACCACATCAGAGTCCATGTGCTAACCACCACACCATCTCACTCAGTGTGGAGAAAGAGATGTGAATCACAATTTCCAATCTTGGGCCAAGTTTGAAAGAGCTGATGATGAAGCAGGAAACTCATCAGTGCCATTGATTTTGTTGAAAGACTAAGATTTAATGACATTAAAAGCTGATTAAAAACTCTAAAAGTTAGAATACCACTGTCCTAAGATATCTACATCTACATCTACATTTATACTCCGCAAGCCACCCAACGGTGTGTGGCGGAGGGCACTTTACGTGCCACTGTCATTACCTCCCTTTCCTGTTCCAGTCGCGTATGGTTCGCGGGAAGAACGACTGTCTGAAAGCCTCTGTGCGCGCTCTAATCTCTCTAATTTTACATTCGTGATCTCCTTGGGAGATATGTACTGACATTATTACAAACAATGAGATCATTTTATAATGAAGTTGTACAATAAGCTCAAACAGCAATGATATGTTTGTACATCTCGCAAGCAATAGAGATAGTAGCACAACACAGAGTAGAGTACAAAATGTGACAGTGAATATTCAATTTTAGAAAATAATTGATGTTTTCTTAAAAAAATAAAAATTAATTGGAGGCCAGACAGCAAATGTACAAAAAATTCAATCAGCATCACTGCTGTGGATGAGGAATGTAATGAATGTAAACAATAAAAAAATCAATAAATGTAGGTGAATAACAGTGTTATGTGAAGTGATGGTGGAGGGAGAGGGGGGTGGGGGGGGTGGGGGGGGGAGGAAAGGGAAGATACTGATGATATCAGCTGGATCAGGAATTTATGTGGAATCAGCAGTGATGAGTGAAAATGTGTGTTGGACCAGGACACGAACCTGGGATCTCCTGTTTACTAGCAGTTGTGTGAAGAACTGGGCTACCCAGCCACAGTGTTAATCAAAAATGCACAGACTACCTCGGCACATGCTTTGACCAACACACATTCCCATCTAGTCTCACCACTTATCTGCAGTCCCCATCCATGTCCTCAATGTTCACTAATTTTAGACTCCCACTGCAGACTGAACATAAATGTGCATTTGCACTGATGGTTGTGGATTCATAGCCCATCAAGGCATATCAATTTTATGAATCTGTGGTATATGTTTTTTTGGACATGTCTGAAAAGACAGACACAATGCATTCATATCATGTGAATAACAGTACAGTTTATAAAATGGTATTTATCCAATAGAGGAAGTAAATACTGTTGAAGCACTCAGGTGTTCTATTAGATTTTTCACCTCAGCTTCTTTACAATATACAAACTTTCGGATACAGAATAATCAACGATCATAAGGAAAGACCGCTTGGTATACTAGAAAAATGAGATGAAAATATCAAATATTAAGTTAAATCGCTGAACAACAAGAGAAAATAATATGAAATGACCAACAAACAATTAAATTAGAAGTAGGGAGAAAGAGGACAACTTACTATTTATTTGGAAGCACTCTTTAAATTTATAGGGTGATATTACTTGCCTATCAGAATTTTTGTAGCAATAAATCATTAAATATCAGATGAGTCAAAACAATCCTGATATCACATAAAACCTATTTAATGAATGATAACATTTTGCACATGTATCAAGACAGAAGTAACTGCTCTAAAATGAAGAAAAGTGCCATGCTCAAGATGAATAAAGAAAAGATAATTTAGAGAAGGTAAGCAGAAAGAAGAGACAGTGCATGATTTAGAGTAAAGAACTGTATAACTGAATGTTTAAACATAAGCAGTAATGAACAGGAGAAATGGAAATTCATCAAACTGATGTCTATTCTCCAAAAACAATATATTTGCCAGTCCTATACAAAAGCAACTAGCGATTCATTAAATTCTGGTGAAACTAAAACTGTAGTCTCTCACTGCATGCTTTTAAAAATATCCTCATCCATTTCCAGGTGTAATGTACTGTACATCATCATTAACAATTTAATTTGTGCAATATTTTAAAATCCTGAATGAAATACAAACTAAGATGTGAGATGAGGAAAAAATTCAACAAAATGTACACACACACACACACACACACACACACACACACACACACACACACACACACACACACACACACACTGAAGTGATATGGAAGGGTGTGCTAGAATCAGGAAGGACAGCATGGGACACAGTAGGAAGAGGTGAAAACTTCAGAGGTTAGAAATATCAGAGGAATTTTAATTTATCAACTGCCAAAGCTAGACTGAATAACTCTTATTGTACAAGGATTGATTTTGTTTAAATCAATGAAAATTAAAGACTGGTTTCATGAAAGTTTGTGTTAGCAACCATTGTATAGTTGTGATGCATGAGAATTTGTGACATTTGCCTGCAGAGTGAATCTAATCTTACATAAAACAGCTTTTTTATTGAGTTTCCCCACAGCTCACAAGTGTCTCACACATACTTTCAGCTTCTGCAGTTAATGTCCATATGTTATTTACTTTTTTAATGTTAAATCATATATAATTTGTTTCAAAATTAATTTAGATGTGCTTTTAGTATGTTGAAAATCAATTTAAACTACTTGGATGTGTCACATTAATTATGGTAGTTTCAAAAGTGTATCACATATATTAGAAATACTTTGTTTAGATATTATGCATATTATCTATTCATTGCTTAATGCTTCTACATTAAGCAGTTTTCCCATCATACATTTGAACAACCAACTTGTCCATTTCACAACACTGTTACAACTGCCACTACTGTATGCTATATACAGTGATCTATATCAGAAGCTCAATTGAAACTAAGACTATCCTCATCAACAGAAAGTTCATTATTTGTAAGATACTTTTCAAGTACAGTCCTGAATGTTATAAAGTGATGATCATAGATATATTCTGACAGTACAGGAACTTCTAAGAAATCATATTTCAAACTCAACCAATGCTATCGTTGTACTGGAAGTGATGGTCAAGGTCTTTCTCCAAAAGGAACTGTCACAACTATTCAAACAGGCACATGGCACCACATTAACTTTGAAGAATGCATGCATTCTAGAAGTGTTATTAACTATTTTTGGGGAAGTATTCACAAAATGAGAAAAAAGCATAGACATGAACACTGTCAGAGGGAAAAAGCACACAGAAATTATTTAAAATTAATTATGGTCACACAAGTCTTTATTTCCACTTTCAAGTTTTTAGTTTGTGTCATATCTCAAATTTAAATACTTAACACAATGTTTTTTGTGATACTGTCTGTTTACCATCTTTTGTTGTTCTATCTCTCTTTCCCTATAAATACATCAAGATAATAGTTATATTGTTCCCTAATTTTTCTTCTGTTTTGGAATAAACATTGTTGACTGCTACTTACAAAGCATTCTACAAATAATTTTTTAGATAATACTATCACAAATTGAAACAGTCCATCAGTTGAAGCAAGCAACCTTACAAATAAATTTGAGAGCCGATGAAATAAAGTATTCTGGAGCACTTGTGCAGAATGAGACACAATAAACATTATGTTAATGTTATTCTGCAGTACAGGTATATTTTTGAGTATAGAACTAAAACATGTGGCCAATACTGTAAGACAGAACATATGGATACCTGTACTTCATTGAATAACTGTAAATTTGTATCTAGAAGAAACCTATGTGGAAATATATAGATTTCTAGCATCTCCCAAGAACTTCTAAGTGAACCATCATAAGTGTGAACAAACCTTTCCAGAATGCCCCATAAGTTTGGTTCATAATATACAAGTGATTTGAGCAGGCTAGGGATTCAAATAATTCAGAACTAACAGTTGAGTTTGAACATTTGTACTCTTATATATACATGTTTCCTCATGGAACATCCAGCCATTTTGAAAGAATGTAATCCAGTAAAGGTCATAAATGGCAGCTAAACAACCATTCATAGTAGTCATTATGAACTGAGTTGTAAAGGTAGATCAACTAGTGTCATTAATCCCCTAAGATAACACTACAAACATGTACAAAATGGCTTGACAGCACCACTCTGCATAGTGCATTTCACAAACAGTTGTTATGGTCTCAGGTAGTCTTTTACAATCAACTCAATGCAGTTATATTGTGAATCAGCTGCTGAATCTACATAGATGTTTGTGAACACCTTCACGTTCTGTTGCATTCACACGTGATAGCTTCTACAGTAGATAATGCCGCATTAGTTAAAGTAGCTTGCCATCTTTGTTGGTCAAATTTAGAATTGATCACATTTAATGCAATCTATAATGTAAGTAGAACAAGACTGAATATGATCATAAAATAACCATGCATGATAATTTCACAGTCCCTAACATTTGATGGAACATCCTTTCTATCTGAAAGCCATTATGAAGCTCTGTTCATTTTTTGATCTAAGTTCCACAGCTGCACCTGCTTTACTATCTCTATTTTATTAATTTTGGGACTGCAGCCTCCTTCTGAAGTACTCAGTCTTGTAAGCTGTCAAGCTGGAACCTGACAAAGAATGAAATATAAATGAGTAAAATACCAACAACACAGTGTAGCTGTGGAACTGATATTTCCAGAAAAATATATTCATCCATGGATCCACAAATAAAATTCTCCTTCAAAAATAATGTAGAAAATTCTTTGTGTACATTCACTAGTTAGAAACAAAAAGATGAGATTGGTGCATTTACATGTAATTGAATTGTGTAGCCTACTCACTTGATCATGCCAATTTGACATAGCAGTGCTATGACTTTTGTATGTCACTGCACACTGCTTACTGCAGGATGAGAGGGTGCCCAGAGAATAAGAAATTTATTTTTGAATGTAAGAGTTAAAAATATTGTTTTTGCAAGCTGAAAAAAATGATTAACAGAGTAGTTGGAAAAGCCATGTAATCTCTCACATTTGTGCATGATGCAGTACATAGCTGACATCCCAGTTGTTCTTTGCTGAATTAAGAAACTCATATGTTTAGACATGTATATTTAAGAACTATAATCTAGTGCTATATCATCAAAATCAAAAGAAAGATGTATAGCACATATGACAATTCATGATAACATGAACCTTTAACAAAGTCTGCCAGAACTACATACCTTTCAGGCATAATGGGGACCACACACACACAATGTTTTTTTTCTGCTTGTGGTGGAAGAAATAGTACATTTGCTCCCACTAAAATGTATTCCTGCTTGCTATTATCTCAGTCTCAACAACAGTAGCCACAGAAAGTGGAATCAATGGATTCCAGAACAAATGACACCTCTTGCAACAGGCTACACAACATAACAACCATTGGACAGTGACAGCATAGTCATCAGTAAAAGTACCATACACTGTGACCAGAGAACCAACATTTGCTCAGGCAGCTTAATAACGGAGACGAGGAAGTAATGAGCTTACTACAGAAAAGAAAAATATATTTGCAATTTCAGTCTATTGGGCTATAATTGTGGACTCTTTGTTTATGGTGGTTATAAATACCAGTTATAGAGAACTTTCCTGATTTGAGCATCAGTCTTTAATAATAATAAATGAGGCATAAATAACTTCTGTTATCTTTATGACGTCTGAAGATGGTTAATAAATATCAGATAATAATAGTAAATAAGTATATCATTGCAAGATAGTGATAGTTATAAGATATTTTAATGGATGTTTATATAAGTTCAGCTTCATTATGTAGTATATCTTATTTACTCCTCTGATATTCAATTGTGAACATGTAGGAGATAATGTCCTCCAGGTCTGTGAAATGACTGAAGGGTTCATTATGTATTTTTAAAAAAATGTTCTGCTTATTTCTGCTACCACAGTTCACTATCTCAAGTAAGATTAATTTTTCTTAAAGGCACCGATATTCAGATTTAAGTAGCCAGTGTTCTCACATAACATTTAATTCATTAAACTGATATATGTCTGCAACAACTATAAACATAATTTCTTATGGAATTACAGTGATCGTTTTTAATAAAACAGTTCATATCACTGTAATGTAAAATACATAAGTAGTTTTGGGTACTGAACATGTACCAATATGAATTGCTAGTTACTGACCACCTGTCATGCACGATTATGATTTAACCAAATCAGTTACAGACATTAAACTGCAATTATTTGGACTGTTTTAATGAAAGTCTTTATCAAAGTGTCCACAAAATAACAAAGCTGTAACAAAGCTGTAACAAATACTTGGTAATGAAATAATAGTTTGCAAGACTGTCTCACTCCCTCAGAGTCACTAATTCAGAAATTATTTTAATACATACATCTTACCATGCAGCAAATAAAGAGCACAGAAAAAGGGTTTACCTCATCAGTGTCTGAGTTGAAAAGAAGAAGATCAAAAGGAATAGCAGCCACCAAGTCTATTACAAACCAGCCTTTCAGGTAATGCACTGCAATCTTCCCTGGATGAGATACTACCTCTTCATTGCTGTTCACATATGTTGTGCGGAAATTTATAAGTATGTCTATGATGAATGTTACATCAACTGAAAAAGATTAAAATGTTGTTCTCTTAACATAATTGTATAAAGTAATCCACAAAAGTACAAGTAAAGAGTACAAAAGTCTAGCGGGACAATGAATTCTTTTTCAGGAATCTGTGCAGACAATGAAATGATCATTTTTAGCATCCACAAAACTGATGAGCTACATATTTCCTCAGTTAGGTGATAAAGCTGCTACATAATTTTCCAAAACAGATGAAAAGAATAAAAATAGATCTAGCACATAAGTTACTTACAAGAACACCATCATTTTCCTTGGATCTCAATATAGGGGAGAAAATTTAGGAATATGGAAATACAAGGGGTGATCAAAAAGTTTCCATTCGAAAGCCATATAGTCCATAATCAATATGCCAGCCAGGCAAAATTGCCATCAGCATTGAAGAAATCATCTCACCAATGCACCAGGTTGAGGATACCCATTTGGTAACCGTGTGTTGAAAAGAATAACACCATACTGGCCCTGTTTCAACACACTGGTATTAATGTTGGCTCAGTTCACATTTCTGCATTTACCATCTATGTCAGAAAGACATGAATGCCACACTACACCCTTGCCTACTTGTCAGTGCTTAAATAACCACTTCAGAGTTGTGCTACATTGCATATACGCTGCAGCAATGCCCTCAAAAGGAAACTCTTTGATCACCCCTTATAATAAAAAAATTGAAAAGAAAGAATGGTTACATGATTTGCCCAAAACCAAGAAAAAATAGATTAGAGAAACATTTGCTGTGCATTTGAATGATGCTCAAAATAATCTACAGTAAGTAGATGAGATTCCCATATGTTAGTGAAGTATGAGGTCACTGGGTGACATTCCACCAGACAATTTACCTCTACTGCCCTTTAAAATCCCAAGACTCTAATTTACACACTCATCTTTAAATTCTCAATCTCCCGTCATTTGCTGTACATGATTTTGAGCATAATTCAAAAGTGTATCAAATGTTTGCATGATCTAAATTATTTCTTAATTTTAGATACGTCATTTCACAAAACATTTTTCCTTTTACCAATTTTTTTTGCAAGTTTTATTCAGAAAGCATGAAATACAATATATTTCAATATTGATTGGTATTCTATTATTGTGAAGAGTAAATAGGTTAAGAGGAAGTAGAGACACTTCAATTTACCCAGCAATTTAATATTTTTAGACACTTCATTTACATAGCTAGCAGCAGCTGTTGTGGAAATATTTCAGTTTTCCCTCAAATCATTAATTAAATATTTCATAATTACCATGATTACTTTTGAACAATTACATGCTTTTGCAAAACTAGACCTCTCACACTGGTCACTTTAATACCCCATTTGTTCATATCCTATTCTTCGCTTTGTTATGAAAATTTGGACAAAAATACATTGCTTAATTTCTAGTGAGTCTTGTTTTCAATCCACTTAAATATTTGACCCCAAGGAATATATGAAAAGGGCAGAAATTATGTGTGGTACTTATTAACATCAGTGCTCAACTTACCCTAGACTTGAAATGCTTGACAAGTGTCTTATTTTCTTTTACATTTTTTAGTAAGCTGCATATACAAAACAAGGTTGCTACATTAATAAAAAGTAATTTTTGATTTGCATTGTTCTGTTAGATGACACAGTGTGTGTTCTGCATAAGTACATAAAACATGAATACAATAGTGATTTTCAGTGACAAAATAGCTACTCATGCAACTACAAATACTTACTTTACAGCAACACTACAGTAAATTAAAACAAATATATCACTGATTTGATTTAATTCACTTGTTAATTGGTCTTTTCTATAAACAGGTACAATGAGATAGTTTACAAGTGATGAGAATAATTTAGTGTGAACATGTTTCAAATTAGATGTCGGTTAAGTGAAATATAATAATAAAATAATATTCATATGGTGGAAAGTCCAGGTTGAAATATCAACAATTATGAATGGATAGAGGGCTACTCACCACGAAGATGACACACTGAGTCAGAGAAAGGCATGACAAAAAGACTGTTACACATAAGTCTACAGCCAAAACCTCACGAAAAGAAAAACGCACACATATTCACACAAGCAAGCGTGTGCTCATGCCCCCCCCCTCCCTCCCCCTACACACACACACACACACACACACACACACACACACACACACGATTGCTTCAGCCAGACTGCAGCAGAAACACATTGAATGGGAGCAACAATCTGGAGTGTCCCTTCATCACACAAGACAATCCTGGACTGCTGGAACAACTGAACCACAACCTTCGTCACTGCTCTGATTATATATTGTCACGGTCTGAAATTAGGGAC
Source organism: Schistocerca cancellata (assembly GCF_023864275.1). Classification (NCBI taxonomy): domain Eukaryota; kingdom Metazoa; phylum Arthropoda; class Insecta; order Orthoptera; family Acrididae; genus Schistocerca; species Schistocerca cancellata. Next base: position 604,922,777 of record NC_064629.1, on the reverse strand, counting down.
TCCTATCCCAGACCTTCCCACCGCTCCTAAAGTAGTGTTCCATTGTCCACACAACCTCCACACCATCTTAGTCTACCCCTGCACCACTCCAATCCCAACTCCTTGCCACAGGGATCATATCTCAGAGGAACACCCAGGTGCAAGACCTGCCAAATCCACCCACCCAGTGTTTCCTATTCCAGTCCTGTCATAGGCATATCCTACCTCATCGGAGGCTGGGCCACCTGTGAAAGCAACCAAGTCATAGACTAGCTCTGCTGCAACCATTGCTCAGATTTTTACATTGGTATGACTATCAACCAGCTGTCCATCAGAATGAATGTTCATGTCAAATTGTGACAAAGAGCAAAGTGGACCACCCTGTGGTACAATATGCAGCTATTCATAACATGCTTGATTTCAATGGCTGCTTCACAGCCCAGGCAACAGGGATTCTCCCCTCCACCACCAGCTTTTCTGAGTTGCATAAATGGGAGTAATTTTCACAACACACTCTTTGTTCTAAAACCCTCCCATCCTCAAACTGTGGTACCCTACTGTCCTCACAACTGCCAACTGCCACTCAGTTGTTTTTGCCCCCTCTGTACTGCCAGCCCCTCACATTTCATGCTGCGTCCACTCACCCTCAATGTGTGCTGCTGTTTGCTGGCACACCCATTGATCTTTCCTCTGCCTCTGACTCTCTCCTTTCTGCTTGCCGTTTTCCCACTTCTCTCCCTTCTCCACAATGTCATGATGTTGTCCCTGGCAGCCATGTCCTGCCACCTCTAGTCCCTCAACGTGGCACTAGGCAATGCTGTTTCCTGTTCTCCCATCCATACCCTGCCATCACTTACCCTTCCCTGCCCCACTCCGGATTGCTGCTCCCGTCTGACATATTTCTGTTGCATTCTATCTGGAGCAGCCATAGAGAGCAGTCATGTGTATGTGAGGTGTGCCAGTTTGTGTGAATGTGTGTTTTCCTTTCCAAGGAATACTATGGATGAAAGCTTATATGTAACAAGTCTTTTTGTCATGCCTGTCTGCAACTCAACATGTCATGTTTTGGTGAGTAGCCATCTATCCTTTCACAGTGTTAAAACAATATTCAGTTTTTTCCAGTAAATAGCCACATACAATTCACACTTATTGCAAGTTTTAAGAGTTTCTGTGAAATTCATAAATAATATTGCTCTCTTGTAGAGCAGAGGTTCATTTTGCTTCAGTTTGGTTTGTGCAAAGTAAGTACACTGTTTTCATTTTCACCTTATATTAATTTACAAATAGCTTTATTTTTACATATTGCATATCTGCAGTTACCTGTATAAAATACTGACTTTGACGATTCCCTGAATGCTTAAATCTGATGTCTTTTACATACGTGGCAGTCAAAAAAATATTTTAGCATTTGCAGGAGGAAGTTGGCGACTGAAATTTGGTGAAAATGATTCCACTGCAATGAAAACTGTATTTGTTTTAAGGATTGTCATCACAATTCACTTAGCAAATTTGTGAAACACTCTCCCCCATTTCATGATAATCCAAAACTGGCATCTCTTCTTTGAACTTTTTCAGTGCTACCCACCAATTCTATTTATTAAGGATTTCATACAGAGGAGCAACACTCCAGAAGTGGATGGGCAAGCACAGTTAGGCAGTCTCTTTGATAGATCTGTTGCATCTCTAAGTTGCAATGCACACAGAAGTGTTGTGGTGTTGTTTCAAGCCACCTTCATTCCAGCAAATGAAACAGAGCACAGAGGTGGCATGGTGGCAATGTGCAACTTTGTGGTCTGCACTATGTCAATTTGTAGCCACAAGCAGCACACTGAAGTGACACATGATGGAGATTTTCAAGTGTGACGCTGCTGTCTTCATCAATTTGAAGTGTCAAAATGTGAGACGATTTTGAGTTAAAATAAAATGAAATATACAGAAAAGTATTCTCAGTTGTATGATCATAATCATGCAAACTATTGCAATTGTAGTTTGCAAGGCAGAGCATGGCAGAACATTGCTGGAGAACTAAATGAAATGAAGCATCATACTCTGATTGCAACATCTATCCTGAAATGGAATGGGAGGGCATTCTATGAAGTATGTGTGGAGATACTCTCATATACTGTGGAGTTGTCTCATGTGGTTATTTGGTTTCCTATTGTGGTGGTGGTAGTAGTAGTAGTAGTAGTAGTAGTAGCAGTAGTAATACTTTTATTCATCCATGGAGTTTTTTACAAGGATATGGGGCATATCTTGGTATTAGAGATTAAGAACAACAAAATTAAAGTAATTCACATATATGGACATTTGTATACTTAAAGGTCTAGTATGACAACAATGTGAAAGATAGCTGACCATGGCCTTATAGTAGGAACCATCCTGACATTTACCTGAAGCAATTTAGCAAAACTAGCAATTAGCAATTTAGCAAAACTATAGAAAATATAAATCAGAATGGCTGAATGAAGATCAGAGCTTCCACCCCCCTCAATGCTATTTAAAATAGTGTTGGCTCATTTGGTTTATCCCTAGACTAAATACTGTTTTAAAAATAAGTTATTTAATAATGCAGAAGGTTAATGCTATAATTTTTGTCCATTTCTCACTCCTAATCACTGCACACATTACACACACTATACATACAGTGCTTCATAACATTACACACACTATTTGCTGACCATTTTGTGTATTGTACCGCAACTTCCCAATCACTATCCTGAAAAGCTGAGTTAGTGTCCCTCTATAATGAGTAAGATGTCACGTACATAAAGAGGATAAGGTATTAGTATTTATTATATATTGCATAGCTTTGGTAGGAGGTTTCTCCTGAAGGGAAAAAAAGGGAAAAATATAGTGGGAAAGTGTTATGCAGAATGATAAATGTTTTACCATCATTATTATTATTATTTGTTTGTGTTACATTTTTTACGAATCCCGTGGTTTGTGTTGTCTAAGTAATCCTTCAGTGTATAGAATGTGTTGTTTAACAGAGGCTGCATTTTTAAATAAGTTTATTTCAACGCTTTTTTTAAATTTCATTTTGAAATTCTTTGTACAGTTTTATTCCTAGGCAGAAAATGGTGTTTTCAGTTTTATGTTTATTCTTTTTCAGTGAATGTAAGTGCAGGCTGGATCTTGTTCCATGGTCATGGACAGAGCTGTTTGTGCACTAATTATTTTTTATGTGTATAACTGTTCAGTAAATATACTTACACTGTGCTGTTAAAATCCTTAGTTTGTTGAACAGATCTTTACAATAAGGTCAACTAATATTTTCAGTTGTTATTCTTATCACTCTTTTCTGCATTTTGAAAACTGTGTTCATATTTTGTGCATTTGTTCCACAGAAAAGAATACCATAGCTAAGAACTGAGTGTAAATATGAATAGTATGTAACTGAAAGACACTGGCTATTATGTACTGATGACAGGACTGAGGGCATAACATGTTGCTGCCATTATGTTTACAAGTATCTTTGTGTGTACACACCACTTTGACTGCGAGTCAATGTTCATTCCTAGGAATTTTCCATTTGTTAGAAGTCTGTAGAGATGTCATCTACATTTAAGTGCCATTTTTCCAGCTCAGTCTGAAATTTATGGCATCAGTTGTCTTTTTATTCAATGTCATTTTATTGCTTATTGACCAATTGTAAAGTACTTGGAGCATTCCATTTGCTTTGTCTGCAAAGAGTTATCCTGTTTTCTCCATGACTATAATAACGCTGTCATCAGCAAAGAGAAACACTACTGGTAAAGTCATTGATGTACATCGGCATCAGCATTGGACATAATACAATACCCCGATGAAATCGTATACTAATGTGTTTTGGTTCTGATACGTGTTTTACTAAAAGTTTAGACTTATTGAAGGTATATCTAACCCCTACTCTTTGTATCATATTTGCTAGGTATGATCAGAACCAGTCCTTAGCTACACCTTTTATTCCTAATGCTTCCAGCTTACTTAGTAGAATCTTATGGTCAACAGTATTAAAGGCCTTATAAAGATCTAAAAATACACCTGTGACACATTCATCTTTATCAAGAACATCAAATAACACTTTTGTGAATTCTATTCTGGCACTTTCTACACTTCTAATCACTTCGGAACTCAAACTGTGCTTCACGTAAAATATTTTATTTATAAAAGTAATTCATGAATCTGCATTTCATAATTGATTCTATTATTGAGAATGGTGACAGCAGGGAAACTGGCTGGTAATTTTCTATATGTCTTCTGCATTACCTTTCTTTATAAAGGTACAACTCTTCCCTGTTTTAAATACCCTGGAAATTTTACTGGTGCAAAAGATTAATTTATTATGTTTGTTAAGGGAGCTTGTACACACTCTATACGTTGTTTCAGTATACGCACTGTGGTTGCTCGTGACATCATTGTACTTAGTGCCTGATTATTTACATGTGTTTTATTTGTTTTGTGCATTTTTATTGTATCTTCTCTGCAGTAATTGAAAAAAAACTCATTTTCATAGTTTGCTAGGTGGTGCGGATTATTTATTGCTTTATCTCCTCTCCATTATCAGTATGTTAATATGCTTTTGTTTGTTTCTCCCTGTTTCCTTTGTTATGGCATCCCAGACTGTTTTGCTTTTATTTTCTGTATTTTTTAATTACTTTGTCAGTAAATAATTTTTTTGCAGCAATCAGTAACTTCCTATCAATCCTTTCATAACTATGATAGTAATTTAAGAATTCTGCCTCATTACAATTCTTTTTATGGAGTTAAAGTACTTAAGGATTGGGGAGACTCTTTATACCTGCTGTTAACCATTTGCTTTTGTGATACATTGATACTAAATGGGGAATTTTTGAAAATGTATTTTCAAAGTTCAGTTTAAATAACATTGATTATTTGGAGTTCACATTTACACTGGCTTCTCTATACACTTCCTACCAGCTTTCGTTAGCTAGTTCTTTTGAAAAATCTTTTATTTTGATTTCTGATAAATGTCTTGTGTAAGCTTGCAGTTTATGGATTTTTTTCTATGCCCAATTTTACTGTAATTATTTGACAAATAGTCTAATAGTCTAAGATATTTTACAGCTACATCACACTTTTTCCTGTCCACATTTGTGACCACATGGTCAATTACTGATGAGGTCACTGTTGTAACCTTCATTGCACTAGTAACCAACAGTGACTTGCCAAAACTGTGAAAGATATTTATGAGGGTGCTACTAGTTTCATTTATGGTATTTGTGTTTATGTTTATGTCACCACACAAAATTATGTTGAATTTTGTACTTGAGATTTTATCTAGAACTTCTGTTAATTTATTGGAAAAAGGTGTCCACACTATGACTGGGAGATGGATACACACAGAAAATGATGAATTTCTTGGTCATACACTCCTGGAAATTGAAATAAGAACACCGTGAATTCATTGTCACAGGAAGGGGAAACTTTATTGACACATTCCTGGGGTCAGATACATCACATGATCACACTGACAGAACCACAGGCACATAGACACAGGCAACAGAGCATGCACAATGTCGGCACTAGTACAGTGTATATCCACCTTTCGCAGCAATGCAGGCTGCTATTCTCCCATGGAGACGATCGTAGAGATGCTGGATGTAGTCCTGTGGAACGGCTTGCCATGCCATTTCCACCTGGCGCCTCAGTTGGACCAGCGTTCGTGCTGGACGTGCAGACCGCGTGAGACGACGCTTCATCCAGTCCCAAACATGCTCAATGGGGGACAGATCTGGAGATCTTGCTGGCCAGGGTAGTTGACTTACACCTTCTAGAGCACGTTGGGTGGCACGGGATACATGCGGATGTGCATTGTCCTGTTGGAACAGCAAGTTCCCTTGCCGGTCTAGGAATGGTAGAACGATGGGTTCGATGACGGTTTGGATGTACCGTGCACTATTCAGTGTCCCCTCGACGATCACCAGTGGTGTACGGCCAGTGTAGGAGCTCGTTCCCCACACCATGATGCCGGGTGTTGGCCCTGTGTGCCTCGGTCGTATGCAGTCCTGATTGTGGCGCTCACCTGCACGGCGCCAAACACGCATACGACCATCATTGGCACCAAGGCAGAAGCGACTCTCATCGCTGAAGACGACACGTCTCCATTCGTCCCTCCATTCACGCCTGTCGCGACACCACTGGAGGCGGGCTGCACGATGTTGGAGCGTGAGCGGAAGACGGCCTAACGGTGTGCGGGACCGTAGCCCAGCTTCATGGAGACGGTTGCGAATGGTCCTCGCCGATACCCCAGGAGCAACAGTGTCCCTAATTTGCTGGGAAGAGGTGGTGCGGTCCCCTACGGCACTGCGTAGGATCCTACGGTCTTGGCGTGCATCCGTGCGTCGCTGCGGTCCGGTCCCAGGTCGACGGGCACGTGCATCTTCCGCCGACCACTGGCGAGACCTCACGCCCCACGTGTTGAGCAGTTCGGCGGTACGTCCACCCGGCCTCCCACATGCCCACTATACGCCCTCGCGCAAAGTCCGTCAACTGCACATACGGTTCACGTCCACGCTGTCGCGGCATGCTACCAGTGTTAAAGACTGCGATGGAGCTCCATATGCCACGGTAAACTGGCTGACACTGACGGCGGCGGTGCACAAATGCTGCACAGCTAGCGCCATTCGACGGCCAACACCGCGGTTCCTGGTGTGTCCGCTGTGCCGTGCGTGTGATCATTGCTTGTACAGCCCTCTCGCAGTGTCCGGAGCAAGTATGGTGGGTCTGACACACCGGTGTCAATGTGTTCTTTTTTCCATTTCCAGGAGTGTATTAAGCCCTGTTAATTCAACAGCTGATATATTTTTTAAAATGTTTGTCTTCACTCACTATACTAAGGTCATTTATTACTTTGAATTGTGTTGCTTTTCTGAAACAAATGCATGAAGTAGTTTTACAGTAAGAGTCTGTCCTTTCATACAATGGTGATACTATATATTGGATTTATGTGTGTCTGTACCAGAGCTCAGTGAGACAAACTACTGCAGAGTGCAAAGAATGGAGCTCATTTCAAACTGTTGTATTTTATTTTTTATTGATTTCAATTCTTATGTCTGTGTAACATTCCACGTTACTCTTTCAAATTGTTTCTTTTTTCTTTATGGCATGCAGTATTTGTATCATTTGATGTGGTAGAACCTACTTTGTGACTGATTGTTCCAGAGTTTTTTAAACTGCTGGAGATACTCTTTAGGCAGGGGAACCTGTTGTCTGGATTTATTATAAAAAAAAGACTTACTTCTCCTACCCTTGACAAGTATTTGACCATGTGTGGCCCAGATCCACCCCTTACACTTTTATGAATTAACTGTACTAATCTTCCCTTTCCAGTCCTGTTTAGGTGTAGGCCAGACCTAGTGAAACCCCAACTATTCATACTCCTGACATACACCAGAGAAACGTGCAATGTTGTCTGCCATCAGTGCCGAACCTGCCCACTATCACTACATGGTCCTCTTTTGAAAAAATGCTTACATAATGACCCAGACTGCTCTATCACTTGATGTATCCCTGCATTTCATTTAAAAATCGTAGTGGCCTGGTACACTTTAAAAATCCTAGTGGTGAGAAATGCATAGGGCTTCAGAACATCTAAAAATTAGACAAAAATTATCAGTGTCAAAAACAGAAAAACATGAATGTGCTAGCAGTCCGCATTTCCCTATGTAAGCAAGAAATCAGCTGAAACATCACTGTAAGTACAAATCAACCTATTCTTAACAAACAGGTTTTTGATATAAAAAGCAAATCAAAATGTAAAAAAACTTAATTACAGACCACTGATGATGCTTTACCTCAATAAAGTGAAATACTTCTGGTGAAAAAATTACACATTTTTGTAGTTGCAGTGACAGACCAAAAACACCCTCAAGTATTATAAAGCTACTATGGACACTATGGCCACACAAATGAAGAATTTGCTGTTAAATATTCTTTGCTTGTTCGTCAACTGATTCCATGACGAATGTTTCATTACATTTGCATGTAGGGGAATGCCTCTTTAACCACAAAATAAAAAGAAACTTTGTACATTTTACTTGGTAATGGAGTTGGGCCTGGTAAACATAGGTGTCCTTGTTGCAAAGCTCCACTAAAATTACGGTTCCAAAAAGCTTGTCCTTTGCCATTCCATCCATATTCACACACATCCACTGTTACAAATATGCCATCTGCATCTACGACACCTAACAACACAAATAAATAAAAAAAAAAAAATAATTCACTATAGTTCACAAAAGGCAGATCCCAAGCTTGGTGGTACCTTCATTCTTAAGCATTTGCCATCAGCACGTCAGAGACTGTTGGACATGTTCAACAGTGCATAGGCACAATGTGTTATTCCTTCCAATTTGGCTACAGAAGGTGTAGGCATATTTCCAGGCTGTATGTTTTGTATAAATCCTGTAATATTCCATATAAAATTGATTGAACTGTGGAATGGCCTTTCAGAATATGGAATGAATAGAATCTGAATTACCGTCCAGTAACATAGTACCTGCAAAGCAATGAAATTGCATTTCTTCTATTTTTTATTTCACTTGTATACTGATGAATAATGATTACTCATTCTTTCTGTTAGAAAACATTTTAACAAATGTTTCCTTGACAAACATAGATTTTTTTCTAGTCAACATACCTCAGGGTTATTAATACTGTAATCTCTCTTCAGGACCAATAGGCTGCCTCCATTTTGTTGCTTTTCTTTGACTACTGTCCTTCACTTTGTCTAACAAAATGTAGAAACACTTTTGAGACATTCTTTAAAAATTCTGGAAATGCTCAGGATGCATAGTTCTTTCATTATGTCAACTATACCTATTCCATATTTCCTCCCTTTTTCAACCATAATAGATGCACCCAACATCTTACATGCTGCAGAACATTTACAATTGCAAAAGATCCACTGGATCACTTATCTCTGACTGATGAAGATGCCATACTCTGATACTATTTACAGCAGCACTTCAGCGTGCAATGCTTAAGATCAATTCACACAGAAATGGTGTGGTAGGAATGTGGTATGGGGTGTCTCTGTGTTGTGTCAGACAAAGTGGATTACATCATCCACAGAAAAGCAATGAAACAGGAATGTTGTGATCATAATTTCTATTTTTCATATGATTTTTGTTTGAACGTATGCCTAAATATTGCAGATTTTGTGAGGGATGTTCAAAACATTATGGCACTTTTCCAAAATCTGATCATTCACACATATTTCAATGCTCTATACTGGAAAGTCCTCATTAAGGGCATAGTTTCCCACCATGTGACAGAGCTATTGCCCTTATGGAGAGGAACAAAAGTTCCTTCCACCCAGATAAGTGGACTCAAGTCACTGGCAAAGCTAATATTCCTTGTCTGCAACATGCAACCAAGAGGATTTCAGGGACCTTAGTGCACTAGACAAAGGGTTACACAGAGGCTCCTTCAAAATAATTGAGTATGGTTACACATTTCATGTGTTATCAATACTGGACTAAGGAATATATGTACTGGGATACAGTGGTCATTATTTGCAGGTTTTTGAAAAGGTTACGGCATGATGTCCTAGGGGGTACTCTGCACATAATTCTAATAGCCATTTTCTGGGCCACAAAAATTTTCTTCGCCAAAGCTAAATTTCCCCAGAAGATAATTCCATAACACATAACGGAGTGAAAATACCCATAGTATGCGGACTTCATAGTGGTTAAATCTCCAATGGAAGACATCATTCTGATAGCATACATAGCTGAGCTCAATTTTTTTAGGGTTTGTTGTATGGAATGACCAGTTGATTTTGCTATCAATATGTACTCCAAGAAATTTAGACACATCCATTCTTTCTATTGGTTGATTTCCACATGTTACATTTATTTCTCTCACTTCTTTTGTTTTTGTATGGAACTGGATAAAATTTGTCTTACTTGAGTTTAGAGAGAGACCATTAACACTGAACCAGTTAATCACTTCAGAGAGTATGTTGTTAACTGACTCCTCAAAATTAACATCTGATTTTCCACTCATGAAGATGGTGGTATCGTCAGCAAAAAGAGTAAATTTGGAAGGCAGGCTTGCACACAATGGTAAATCATTTATAAACATCAAAAACAACAGTGGCCCCAGAATTGAGCCTTTAGGCACACCACAACTAATAGAAGTCCATTCAGACTGAGCAGAGGTATCCCTTGACTCATCTGAGCTGTTTAAAATTCCCTTCTGTTTTCTTTCCTGAAGATAAGATTGCAACCAGTCTGCAATAAGTAACACAGAAAAATGAGAGTTTTTTGACTGATTTATTGATCCATCTTTAAGCATTTTCCATGTAACTCATGTTGTCTTTTAACATACAATGTATAGCTGCATAATAAATCATACATTTTGAACATGTTATAGGAATATACACAGTTTATACTAGATACATGTAATAATCATTAAATATAAGTGTGCCATGCAGAATTATGAAAGGAGAAACAGTATTAGGGTTATCAAGGTTTCTTTCCACTCCATTTATGTATGGAGAAAAACGTTTTAACATACATTTAGGTATGCTTGATACAGGTTAATAAATAAGTATAAATGTTTTATAAGAAGAAAGCATAACAGTATAAAGACAATAAACACTTCAAGACAAGCTCAAATAATAGGATATAGTGGTCAGATCATACAACAATTTTAGGAGATTAGATCATTTTCATTAAATATTTTAAATTCCTCACATTTTTATTAAATATTTTGAATTCCTCTATTATACAGGCTAGAAGGCTTTTTGATCAGGTCACCTTTTCATAATGTTCGAGAAGACATTCATGAAGGTAACATGTCAAATAACTGTACTCTTATGTAAAAATATTTTGGGTTTTTAAGCCTTCCCATGTTCCATACGTGAATGGGATGGGAATACTACTCTTAATGCAATGTTAACTTAAAATGTGATTGTAAATGACTTCATAAACCCATATACAAGGGTAGTTTGAAAAGTTCTCGGAATCACCACGAGAAGTCAGCACTAGCACTATGAGTTGTTCACATGATATTCATTGGACTGTTGCCTGTAAACATGTGCCATATCAGTGCTCTTGGAAGAAAGCTGTGATGGTGACATGGCTCTGTTGTTGTTCCCGCATAGTGATTTGCAAAGATAGAAAAAAATTGAGATTCGAGCAGTGATTAACTACTTTGTAAAGAAAGGTATGAAATCAAAGGACATTCATGCCGATTTCCAGAATACACTGGGGGATTCTGCTCTGCTTCAGCTGTTGCCAAGTGAACACATGAATTTAAATTTGGTTGAGAGAGCTTAGATGATGCTCCGCACAGTGGTTGGCCAAGGCATGTCACTACTCCAGAAATCATTGCAAAAGTGCACAAAATGGTCATGGAGGATCACCAATTGAAAGTGCATGAAATTAGTCAAACTTTCCAAATGCCATCTGAAAGGGTATATCACGCTTTAACTGAAGAATTAGGAATGAAAAAATTATCTCCAAGATGGATGCCATAACTCTTGATGCTGGATCAAAACCGCGTGAGAATCAACATATCAGAACAATGTTTGCCTCATTTTAGGAGAAACAAATAAGACTTTTTTTGTGCCAGGTTGTGACCACAGATGAAACTTGGGTGCACTACTATACTCCAGAGACAAAACAACAGTCAAAGCAGTGGGAACATGCTGATTCTTCGCCACCAAAGAAAGCAATGACAATTCCTTTGGTGGGCAAGGTCATGGCATCAGTGTCCTGGGATGCAAAGGGGATTCTGTTTGTAGACTATCTCCCCACTGGGCAAACAATTACTGGAGAATCTTGTGCTAACCTCCTGAACAAATTGCAACAAAATACACGCGAAAAATTGCCAGGTTTAACAAAGAAGAAAGTCATCTTCCATCAAGACAATGTGCACCCACACACGTGCCATTGCCATGACAGAATTACATGAACTAAGGTATGAACTGTTGCCACACCTGCCTTATTCACCTGATATGGCTCTGTCAGATTTCCACCTCTTCCCAAAACTGAAAATTTTTCTTGGTCGATGAAGATTCACTTCCAAAAAGAATTGATAGCTGGAGTTGACAACTATTTTGCAGGCCTGGAGGAAACTCATTTTCGAGATGGGATCAAGGCACTGGAACATCAATGGACCAAGAGCATTAATCTACAAGGAGACTACATTGAAAAATAAGAAAGTTTCAGAGATGTAAGTACTTTTTTTTTATTCCATTCCGAGAACTTTTCAAATCACCTTCGTACATCACAGCAAAAAATATATCACTTATTTACTCAGGCCTGGAAAGAGCTATGACTCTACTTCCAATGCAGGAAACAATTTCAATATGTTAGCTCCTTTTGTTCTCAGCAATGAGGGACCTGAAATGTACTAAATGTTAACTGGCCAATGACTACAATTTGCACTGCAAACTTTTCGAAATATGCACAGTGCTTATTTAATTTTCAAATATCAAAATAACTATAACCATTATCTAAAAGAGAGTTCATTATAAATCTGCTATATCAGATGGTACAGTGTGAAAGAATCAACATTTTTTATCAATTGTTTCCCAAAATCAAATGAGAAATGTTGCATAGTGGAGAACATGCGTGAATCCCAAAATTGGTATTTAATTTTACGCAAAAAAATTTTTACTGAGAAACTAAGTACAGAGATGGATGTAGCTCTAAATCATCTCACATTTGACACATCAAATTAATGAAAACAGCAGTGTGCCTCCTGAAAGTCTCTGCTTCATGTAGCTTCAGTGCACCACTCACGCCCACAAAAGGACATGGTGAGGACTAGCTCTGCGTGAATTGCTTCATTTCTTAACACAGAGGTGGCTTCAAACAATGCCACATCCCCACCAAATGTCTGTGTCACATCACTTCTGTGTGAATAGGACCTAAAACACAGTCTTTGGTTCACATTCCCTACAGTGTTTTCTATGTGATGTTTCCAGTTTAAGTAGTCCATAATTTTAAACCTTAGGGATTCAGTTGAATCTAAACCCTTTAAATTTTTGTTATTTATTGAGTTACTGAAGTTTAATGCCTTGTACCGATACTCATGTGGAAGACCTCACACTTGTTATTGCTTAGAGTCAACTTTCACTTTTCACAACATGCCAAAATCTAGTATAAATCATTTTATAATTCACTGTGGTCTCATGTTGTCTTTACTAAACAGTAAATGACAATCATCTGCAAACAATCTAAGGTGGCTGCTTACTTTGTCCCTAAATTGTTTATAAATTAGAAAATCTTTCACCACTTGATTAAATTCCAGCATAGGTCTAAAAGTTTAGTAAGAACTACATAAAATGGTGCCCTAAATTAGGAATAACAATATAATCTCACACTGCAATTGGAAATAAGCAAAGTATTTTTCTCAAATAACGTATTAAGAAATTGCTTTAGAGGTTTCTTGAGCAACCAATAAATATGGTCATTCTGTATTAACTGATTGTACATTTGTATATATACAGTGATGGCCATTAAATTACAATACCAGGAAGGGCAGAAAATATTGAAACTTATTTATTGTGTGCATAAAGTATAGTCAGAAGAACACAATTAAATTTGTAGCTGATCTGGGACATGTAGCATGCAAAAATTAGTACACAGTTGCCATCTCTGTCAGGAACTATGGCTCTAATCTGGTTAGGCATCAAGTGAAACTGAGCTTGAATGACAGATATTGGTACTTCATTCTGCTTTGTTTCAACTTTATGCCATATTTCATCAGTGGTTGTGACTGGAGAGTTATGGCATGCCAATCTCTTGGCAATTCATGCCTAGATGTTTTCAGAGGTTTACAGACCTCAAAAGTTTGTTGGCGAGACAACATCAGAACACCCACTTTATCAAGGAATTCAGAACAGTACAGGCTATTTGCGGTCTTGCATTACATTCTTGAAAAATAATGTTACAGAGATCTCAAAGACAGGGCACAGCCAGTAGTCATAACAAGTCAGAAATGTAATGGCTGTTGTCCTAATTACTGGCTGAGTAAGCCTGAGTTGACTGTGTTGTTTACATAGTGGCATTCAATACCATCACATCAGGTGGTGGGTACATACAATGATGACAAATGTGATCTGGCGATATTCATTGTCATCATAGCCTTCACAAATGGCTACGTCCATTGTGACGATGTATGTGGAACTGGGACTTATCCAAAAGATGACCTGGCATCATTCCTAAATATGGTGTTGTCATTTGGTGCACCATTGTTGGCGCATCTCCCTCTGCTGCCACCTCAGGGGAAACTGCAACAATGGTCAATATGCAGGTACATGACACGGCTGTAAAGTCCTGCAAGGCCAGTCAAACAATGTCTGTCCTCCTTGGTATTATTCATGTGGAACCATTGAAAACAGTGTCTCATGCAGTAGTATCATGGAATGCTAAACTGCAAGATGTTGCCATTGTTGAATTCTGACATGTCCTAAAAATGTTTATTTTCCTTACACAAAGTGTAAGATTACGATCTTCTCACAAACAAACAACAATCAAATGTGGTTTCTGCATGAGAAACCTACTGCCTAATCTTTCCTTACATACAGATTGTAGCTGGTGTTACTCCTGCCTACTTACTGCAGATGTGTTGAAGCACTAATAATTTGTATATCCAAGCATGTAACACACTTCGTTAAAATTTAACATTTGCTGTGTGCTGCCCACCTTTGTAGTGTTGCAGTATTAATGGACTGCAGTGTAAGAATTTTGTATGTGGAGTTCCCATAATTTTCTAGTCATTAAAATATGTTTCAGTAATTTGCAGTTTAGATTTATGTATTATCCACTTTAAGTATTAAAAATCCAATCAATGTTGCATTTTGCCTACATACACACTTACATATGCAAATACACAAATAAAATATGTACTGTAAAAGATATTTCAAATCATTATTGTCTAGCAAGATACAAAACTGTCCATCATACTGCACAGTTTAATATAAAAGAAACTAAATTAGTGCTTAAGATCATTTTTGGGCACATTTTAAACTCTTCTATTGTATAAAAAATTCTTTTTCTCTAAGCTATTTCTGTGTGACACTTTTAAACATACTTGGTGACACATTTTGTGACTGTACTGACATGTTAAACAGTATCACTGCCATGTACTCATAACTATCTCGAGGTTTCTTAAGTCTAGCAACTGTGATGTCAGTCTGCTGTTTTAGATGTGTGTTATATCAATGATGGTTTCTTACTGTGTGGTTTTCATTTGTACATATTAGAGAACTTAATACCAAAAGGGATGTAAGTGTTGTTAATTTTAGACTCATTATTTCTGACTCAACAGATGCATCTGATTGTCTCCTTTTGCCAAATGAGAACTTTTTTTTTCTTTGCTCCAGGGCAATTCTCCCCTAAACAAAATGGCACATATCAAGTGGGTGTGGAAGAAGACAGTTTCCATTGAGCAAGGCACTGTCATTGACACAACACTGTAGTTTATCTCACAAATGTCACGTGTACTAACTTAGTACAGATGTAATCAGGATGACTCTTCCACCTTATTTTTGACTTAAGATGGATACCAAGTAGTTTAGCTGAAGCATGATCATTGCTATAATATTTAATACATAAGATGAAGAGAATCTTTATAGTTTATTTTATGGTTAATACTCAATTCATTGATTTGGAACCACTTACTGGCTACTCTGAGAAGATAACTCTTTCCTGCTTTAATGTTCCTAAGTATTTTCGCAACTGTAACAAAGTGCTATCATCTGGACAGAGTGCAGATTTACACAGCATAATGCTGGGCAAGTCATTTACATACATGTCCACAGCTCGTGTTCTAGTGGCTACCATTGCTGCCTCTGGATCAGGGGTCACGGGTTTGATTCCCGGCCGGGTTAGGGTTTTTCTCTGCCTGGGGACTGAGTGTTTGTGTCATCATCGTCGTCGTCATCATTATCGTTGTCATGTCATCATCACCTGTGACAGGTGTGAGATTGGACTGAGTTAAAAATTGGACTGTGTAAAACTTGGGACTTTGTACAGCCGCTGATGACCGCGCAGTTGAGAGCCCCATAAACCAAACATCAGCATCATTTACATACAGGTGATTCAGGTGCCCTACCGGTGTCACTTTATGCAACCTGCAACGTCATAGCTGGCCTTCAAAACCCACATGCAAGATTTTCCTATCCTCTCACTCACTACATATAAATACTACTTCTACAGAAAAAATGAACAGAACCTTTTTGCACGGAACTTAATGTAGCTAAATTCTGTACTAGGATATGCCTTCCCTAGAGCCCATAGTTTTTGAGTTGTTCAAGAATAATGTAATAAAGTGACTTTCAAACCCAGCTCCACTCCCACACTCCGCCCACACCAATTATGATTTTTAATATGTCGCTATTGGCACTTCCTTCTAAAATTGTACAAAAATTTGTGATTGCATGAATTATTTCCCACATTTGACCATGTTTGGTGTTCAGTGACTGGCCTTATTACACCAC
The DNA here is from genome assembly GCF_023864275.1 of Schistocerca cancellata. Classification (NCBI taxonomy): domain Eukaryota; kingdom Metazoa; phylum Arthropoda; class Insecta; order Orthoptera; family Acrididae; genus Schistocerca; species Schistocerca cancellata. The sequence continues at coordinate 604,906,339 of NC_064629.1, read as the reverse complement.
CAGCTTAGTTGAGCATTTACAGATCATAAAACTCATGTTTGTATAAACTTTAACCAACAATTTTGTGAATTTTAGCAGCATAAAATAAATAATTACATCACCATAATTTCCAGGGATTATGAATATGAAACTACTGTGCTTTTAATGGCTAAGTTTGAATCCAACTGTCAATGTAATTATGATGGCATGCTGGAAAGTAATGCCTCCAAACTTTTTATGTGAAACTTCTTCAAGCTATTTAATTCAAACAAACTTTATTGACATTCTACATCTTTATTCTTCATGTCTACATATTTATTTCTCAACGTAGTCACTCTGGGAACTGAACCCATTTCTCCCAATGACAAATCATATTGATACTGTCAATGTCAAATGTTTGACACTGTTGATAGAGCCACAACCTCAGCTGTGGTTGCACAGCTTCATCGCTATCAAAGTGAAGGCCTCAAAGGTCTTCTTTAAGTCTTGAAAACAGATGTAAATTGGATGGGGCCAAGTCGGGACCATATGTAGATTTATTGCTGACAATGAACCCAAGGTATCACATTGTTGCAAATGTCACAACACTCGTACATGGTCTGGCACTATCACAGTGAAGGACAGGGTGCTCCATGCATGGAGGAACTCTTGACATTCATAACTTGATTACAGTATGCTGTTTCTCACACACCAGCATAGTTATGTTCCCTGCCCTGCCCATCCACAATCATGAAGTGGGAAAGTTGACTGAGTGATCTGCATGACATGTGATAACTCAACCAGTACTGAGAAAAGAATAAAAAATTGAGAGGCATTACTTTTAAACATGCCCTAGTAGTTTTAGCATAACATTTACAAAAGCTGTTTCGCTTTCATAACCCTCACAGACACTTTTAAATTAATAATGTTAGCAAAATAGTCAACTGTGCTGTTGACATAATATAACAAACAACTGGGATCAAAAAAGGTCAAATACTGGGAACAGTTCATTTAGTTGGGCATTTTTGCGCAGTAGTACGAACAATGCCATGAACAAAATACCAGAAATCCCGACTGGTGAGGGCTGAGTGTGGGGGTGGAAATGTGTTTGAATGTCACTTTTGTACAGTTTTCTTGAATAACTTGAAAACCCTGGCCTCCAGTGAAAACATATACTCATACAAAATTTAACTACATTATATTTACTACAAAATGGTGATGCTCTTTTTTTCTGTAGGACTAACAGTTTCCATATAGTAAGTGAGAGAATATGAAAATCTCATGCATGGTTTCTGAGCGCCAGATATAACATTGTGGTCTGCATAAAATGATATTGGTAGGGGCAGCTGAATCATCCTGTGTATTATGAAGAGTAAAGGTCGAAACACAGAACATTGTGGCATGCCCTGCACGATATCCAAGACAGCTCTGCAGCCAGGCGACTAGCACGAGTTTTGGTGTTCTCGTAAAGATAAGTCATTTTAGATTATAAAACATATAGTTTACTACTGATTACTTGGTGTATTAGTGTGCCTTTTAAGTGTACCATTAAAGGTTTCATTTTTCTTTACGTAATATAGCAGAAAATGTGAAAAGATTGTACAGTCGTATTTTCTGTTTACATTTTTGCCACAGCAAATCTATAGAATTTCGTTTAGTCATTCTCTGCTCTCTCTCCAGCAATTTAACTGTAGTTCTTCATTATTTAAGTAGCATTTCTGGAAATTAGCGTAAAGTTTAAGTTGTTAATTTAGAAACTTTGCACTGTTGTTTTTGTTCACACACAGTTGCATATAGGCAAAATTTGTGGAACCATATTTTCGTGTTTATCTGTAATTTAACTGACTTATTCTTAATAATCTATTACGTTTATCATGGGTGAAAAGTGCTTGACTTGCCATAGAATTGTTAGGTTGTGGCTGTGGTGTGTTGGGTGCTGTAGTTTTTTCCATGTGGACGACTGCAGTGTCGTGGGAATAGGGGAAGTAAATGAGACTCATCAGTGGTTTTTTAGGATTTGTAGTAGAGATAGGAAGATACTAGAACAGGAGGGGAAAATTGCCGCCCTTCAGACTGAGTTAGACAAGGACAGGGGAGACCTTGACAGGTTAAGGAGGGACAAGGGTAAAGAGAGGTGGGAAGTGGCAACAGGCAACAGGAGGAACAGGCCTAGAACTTTGACAGCTTCGTGGTGGATGCGGAAAATAGATTTGACCTGTTGTTTCAGTTAGAAACCGAGCGAGGTGGCGCAGTGGTTAGCACACTGAACTCGCATTCGGGAGGACGATGGTTCAATCCCGTCTCCGGCCATCCTGATTTAGGTTTTCTATGATTTCCCTAAATCGTTTCAGGCAAATGCCAGGATGGTTCCTTTGAAAGGGCATGGCCGATTTCCTTCCCCATCCTTCCCTCACCCGAGCTTGCACTCCGTCTCTAATGACCTCGCTGTCGACGGGACGTTAAACACTAATCTCCTCCTCCTCCCCCCTCTTCAGTTAGAAGCTAGTTAGCCTCAAGCAGTTGCAGGTGTAAACAGGGCACAACAAACTTTCAGCAGCAAATTGAAAAGTAACAATGTAAGGAAATCAGTAAAGAGAAAGAAAGGGTTGTTTTAGGTAGTTCCCATGGAAGAGGTGTTGGCCAACTTTTGAAGGATGAACTAGGGTCAGAATACCAGGTCACCAATTTTTTTAAACCTAGTGCTGGTCTGGAGCAGCTGACAGAGGATTTAGGATCACTTTGCAAAGATTTCACTAAGGAAGACACTGTGGTTATAGTGGGTGTGGCAGGTATTGACAGAGATCCTGGTTACAGTATAGAGTGTGACCTGGCAAAGGTTGCATCAGCATCGAAGCATACTAGTGTTGAGTTTGTATCTGTTCTTGGTCGCCATGACCGACTTCATTTGAACTCTTCTGTCAAGAAAGTTAATTTGGAGTTGGTACAGCTGCTTATGTCGGGTGCAGGGCCACACATTGGTGTGGTTCCTGTTGATTCTCTCAATAGGTGGGATTATAATAGGCATGGCCTTCACCTCAACAGGAAGGGGAAGGGTAAACTGGCTGGGAAAATAGCAGGAAAGTTTAAGGGGGGAGGCACTGTCATGTGATAAAATACCAGTGGTTATAGGGTTCAGAAAAGACCCTTTTTTAGGGCAGCGAGGACAGAAAGAAACCAAATTTTAAGAGAGGTTAGGACTGATACAAACCTTCAGTTTGAGAAAGAAACCAAAAAACATAATTCTAGCTGATTACATCAGCATAAACAGCTATTGGTTAAGAATTTTCAACAGTCAGCAGATATTTTAACTCTACCCAATTTTAACTCAGTCAATGTGAAATGTCAGCTATCTTTATCGCATCAAAATATTCGAGGACTGAGAAATAAAATTAATGAATTAATTATCTGCATAGATGATTTAGAGTCTTCAAACCCAGATGACATAATCTGCCTCTCTGAACATCATGTGACCACTGGTATAGAACTTTTAAGTGTTACAGGGTTTAGGTTAGCATCTCACTTTTGTGGAGCAGAAATGGAGAAAGGAGGAGTTGCCACATTCATCAGGAACTGTCATAAATTTAAGAACACAGACATTCATAAATTTTGCTTAGATCAGCATATGGAAGCATGTGCAACAGAAGCAGAAATTCACAAAATAATCTTTCATAATATTAAGTGTATATCGAGCACCTGCAGGTAACTTTAATCTGTTCGTAAACCAGCTTGAAGCTGTACTGGCCCATTTAACATCCAAAAACAAAGAAATAGTGGTTGCTGGTGATTTCAATGTAGATTTCCTTAAAGACTCTCCCAATAAGAACCTATTTGAGTTAGTAACACTATCATTCAACTTAATTCCCACTGTAAAGTTCCCCACTAGGGTAGCCAATTGCTCACAAACAGCCATTGATATCTTTATAGGAAAGTGCAATGAACAAAATTATATTACAAAACCAATAGTCAATGGCCTCTCAGACCATGACATGCAGTTGCTTCTGTTAAATGTTAATACTGAACAGGATATAAAATTTGTTAAATCTGAGCTCAAGAGGGTAATCAATAAGCCAAAAATTGATTATTTTAGGACACTCCTCAGAGACATTCACTGGACTGATGTTAACAGTGCTCATGGCATGAATGAAAAATATAACACTTTTGCTAATAAAGTGCTTACCTTATTCGAACACTGTTTTCCCCCAAAACTTACCAAGGTTAGAGCAAAGTCTACAAAAAAGCATTGGATTACTCAAGGAATAGGGGTATCTTGTAAAACAAAAAGAAAACTGTATCTGTCAATCTGAAACAGTTCCAACGTTGATGCTATAGCACATTACAAGAAATACTGCAAAATATTAAAGACTGTAATACGGACATCAAAGCAAATATATTACAAAGAAAAGATAGTCATATCAGATAACAAAATAAAGACTATATGGGATATAGTGAAGGAGGAGACTGGTAGAACCATACACAAAGATGGACAAATAGTATTAAGAGTAAATGATACATAGGTGACAGACATGTATAGTGTTGCAGAACTTTTTAACAAACATTTTATAACTGTTACTGACAAGATGGGGTTGTCAGGTTCTGTAGATGCTGCTGTGGAATACGTCAGACCAGACATTTCAAGTAACTTCCATAATATGAATTTGACCCTCACAACCCCAGCAGAAATAATATCCATCATAAAATCTTTAAAATCAAAAACATCTAGTGGGTATGATGAAATATCAACAAAGTTAATTAAAGAATGTGATTCTGAGTTAAGTAACATATTAAACTATCTGTATAACCAGTCATTTATCAGTGGAATATTTCCTGAATGGTTGAAATCTGCTGAAGTTAAGCTACTGTTTAAGAAGGGAGATAAAGAAATAGCATCAAATTTCCGGCCAATTTCACTTTTGCCAGCATTCTCAAAAATTTTAGAAAAAGTAATGTATAATCGGCTTTATAACCATCTTATCTCAAATAACATACTGTCAAAGTCACAGTTCAGATTTCTAAAGGGTTCTGATATTGAGAAGGCTATCTACACTTACAGTGAAAATGTGCTTAATTCATTAGACAAAATTGCAGGCAATTGGTATATTTTGTGATCTGTCAAAGGCATTTGACTGTGTAAATCACAATATCCTTTTAAGTTAAATTAGAATATTATAGTGTAACAGGAAATGCTGCAGAAAATGGTTCAAATCTTATATCTCTGGCAGGAAACATAGAATGTTATTAGGAAAGAGACATGTATCAAGCTATCAGGCATCATACAACTGTGAACTAATTACATGTGGGGTCCCACAAGGTTCCATTTTAGGGCCCTTACTTTTTCTTGTGCATATCAATGACCTTTCATCAGTAACATTACCAGAAGCCAAGTTCATTTCATTTGCCGATGATACAAACATTGCAATAAATATCAAATCAAGTGTAGTCTTAGAAAGGTCAGCTAATAAAATATTTGTGGACATTAATCATTGGTGCCTAGCCAATTCTTTGTCACTAAACTTTGAAAAAACACACTACATGCACTTCAGAACTTGTAAGGGGTGTCCCACAAGTATATGCCTAACATACAATGACAAGCAGATAGAAGAAGTGGAAAGTGGTAAATTCTTGAGATTACAGCTTGATAATAAATTCAACTGGGAGGAGGACACCACAAACTGCTGAAGTGTCTTAACAAATCTCTATTTGCAATGCGAATTTTGTCAGACATAGCGGATATAAAAATGAAAAAGCTGGCATACTGTGCTTACTTTCATTCCATAATGTCATATGGGCTTATTTTTTGGGGCAATTCATTGAGCCAAGCTAAAGTTTTCCACGCACAAAAACGTGCAGTAAGAGTTATATGTGGTGTTAACTCAAGAACATCCTGCAGAAGCCTGTTTAGGGAACTAGGGATACTAACTACTGCTTCCCAATATATTTATTCTTTAATGAAATTTGTCATTAAAAAATATCACTTTTTCAAACCAACAGCTCAATACATGGAATCAATACTAGAAATAAGAATAATCTTCACAAGGATTTAAAGTCACTTAGTCTTGTACAAAAAGGTGTGCATTATTCAGAAACACACATTTTCAATAACTTGCCAGCAGCCATAAAAAGCTTAACCACCAATGAAATACAGTTTAAGAGAATCCTAAAGGATTTATTGGTGGCCAACTCCTTCAACTCCATTGATGAATTTCTCAGTAGAACCAACTGATTTGTGTTTATATATATATATATAAAGTACAACATAAGTTTTGCACAGTTTCAGTGCAGTAATGTGTTCATTGTAAATAAGTATTTAGTAGTTGTATTACACATTTATTACCTTATAAATAAATAAAAAACTTTTTTTTACTTTAAATTCAGTGCATTAGTGTTTGTAAAATGATTATTTCATATAGTGTTCATTAAAAAATGATGACCATGCCTTGTAAATATTTGTCATGTATTGTTGTTTTTCTGACATGTTTTACATCCTGGAGGACCACCTCACTACAGATCAATTGGAATTAAAGTAAATCTAATCTAATCTAATCTAATCTAATCTTTGACCTAATACTGTTGGACTGCACAATTTGTTTTCTGTCATTCATGTCAGATACAATCAGAGATGGTTCTGATCCTCTAAACCCATAGCAGCAGAGTTTTTCTAGTAGTATTCTATGGCTGTCAGAGACACGTCTTGCCGAGATCCACAAGGATAGCATTAACAGATAATCTTGATTCGCAAGACAATGGTACAAATTAAACAATATTTTCAACTGTCTTTATTGTTGGCAAGCCAGTCCTATAGCCATACTGAAAGTCACTAAGAAAATTATTCACAGACAGATGTTGACTGACTTGGAGCTGTATGCAATATTCCACTGCTTTCAAAATGATAGTTATAAGAGAGATTGGGCATTAATTATTAAGAGATGACTTGTGACCTTTTTTGTGCAGAGGAGTAATGACTCATTTTATGGATGAAGGGAAGCAGCCACTGACAAATACAGGGTTTATAAGTCAACAAAGTGCATGTGCTATTACATCCACAATTTTTTTTTATTGTAACATTGGAGAGACTATATCTTCCAATTTTGAGTAACTCAATTTTGCTATTGGTGTTTAAATGGAAAGAGGTAAAGTAACTAATATTTCAAGACAGAAACTGCATCTTAGAAATTTTTTAGGTAGATGTTTTTATGATCGGAGTTATAGATGTTGCTGTATCTATGGCTACATTCACTTGCAACAGTGTTATTCATATTGCCAATATTAATGAACAAAGTGCTGCTATCTTCTGATGTGATACCAGAATCACAGGAATTATTTTGTTAACGTCTTTACTTCTACCCAGATGAGTCCTGACAACAGTCCACACAGCTTTACATTTAGCTTGGGACATATTAATATAATCTTCATTTGCCTTGCACCTGCTTAATCTGATTTCTGCCTTATATTTGTTTTTAATCTTAAGTGGTTTGCTCTTTCTGCTTCACTATTTTCCGCTTTGTCATACTAAATCATTAAGGTGAGTGAATGATGAAAATAGCAAAATTAACAGTTTTTTTAGTTTTTTCCATTATAAAATTATTTGAGATTTTTGATCAAAACAAATCAAGTTTCACTCTTCTAAGTGAATTCTACGAGTGTTTTTTGTCATTTCAAAGCTGATGTGCCACACCTTGTAAATGGCTTCAGGGAGTTGGTGTGTCATCTCTGATGGCACCGCTCGCTGTCTCTAGGCAACGTTTCTTTGCCGAATTCGCCAGTCTTTCGTTTACTAATGTTGTAGGCCTTGATCTGTGTGACAAGTGAATGTTCATATCTGTAAATATAAATGGCATGCCGTGTTTGTTAACTTGTGAAGTTTGCTATGTGTTTGTTGTTTGGCTCAGGAAATTTGCATATTTGACAAAATTTTCTCATATCTGTTTTACATGTTTGGTTTGTGGATATAAATATGTCCCGTTTCAGCACTTCAGTGTATAAGAAAAGACGCAATGAGTGGAAGAAGAAACCCTTTGTTGTTTCGAAGGGAGATGCTGTTCCATCTGCTTCACCAACCACTCCAAATCTGTGTGAGAAAACTACTTCCTGCAATAAACTTTCTGACAGCGATGAAGAATTTGAAAACTATGAAATTGACAGTAATGATGTAATGACATTATTAACATTTCCTTGCTGTCTAATATTTTAAAACATAATGCATTATGCCAAGTTTGGAAACAAAGAGGACCCAAATTCAAAATAATTTCACACATTGGTTTGGCACGTAAAATGTTATTGAAGTGTGACAAATCCGGTGGAGAGGTTTTGCTTTATAATTCTAATAGTATTCCTCATAGTGGTAAGAGTGGAAAGAAAGTGTATGACAAATTTTAGGCTAGTGTATGGCTTGTGTTGCATAGGAAAGGGCAGTGTTGCAGGAACAATGTTATGTGGAATTATGAACTTGCCAAAACCACCAAACTGTTGTGGCTCGCCGATCATTCAAAGTGCCGCCGCGCAATTACGCGCGTCCTCTTCATGCGGCGCAGTCTGCCAGCCATGCAGCAGCCGCGCCACCTAAGCGGCCAGCCAGCCAGCGGCTGCTAGACTTAGACTCAGTGCTCATTTGAATGTTATCGTGTTCACATGTCTTGCTTGGTCAACTTGCTCAGTGACTTACATGTGTTGTGTCGTTTTGAAATGTGTGTTCAACTTGATGTTATAACAATTGGCGACGAGGATGGGAGTTTTCCTTTTCATCGTTGACCCATAGGTTTCCATGGCTACTTTAGAGCAACTATTGCAAGGTCTCATTGGACAGCAAACGCTTCTCACATCGGCGATTCACGATTTCGTCGCGGCATCCAGTGCGGGTCGTTTCTCATCGTTGTCTATAGGCTACCTCCTTTTCCTCCTTACGACGAGACGGCGGAAGACTTGTCTGATTACGAAAAACATCTTGGACAGCACTTCTTGGCATTTCATGTCACGAATGAAAAAACATGTAAGTCTCTGTTCCTTTCATCGATTTCACCTCAAATGTATCGATTGTTGTCGTAATTGGCTCCTTTGAAAAATCCTGCGTCTTTGTCCTTTGCTGAAATGTGCTCACTTCTGTCAGTCTATTTTCATAAGCAAACGCATGTGGTAGCCTCTCGTGTTGCCTTTTATCGTTGTCAAAAACAACCGAAGCAATCCTATCGCGCTTGGGCTGCTGAGCTTCACGGCCTGAGTCGCAAGTGTCAATTTGTTACTGACGTTCACAAAGAATCCTACGCAGATTCCATGGTACGGAATGCTATTATCCGGTCGGCGCCCGACAAAGAAGTGAGGCAACGTGCCCTTCAGTTGGCAAATCCGACACTAGATGAAGTCCTCTCCATCGCGCATTCTTTTGAAATTTCTCGCGCCGCTGGAGCGCAAATAGAGGCGTGGGGTGACGTCGGGGACATACAACCTCTGTGCGCTGTTGACGATGCGTGCGGCGCGTCCCCGTCGGCCGACGTGGCCGCAGTACGCTGCCACGCGCAGCCTCGGCCTAACCGTAAACAACCCTCTCAGAAACTGCAGCAAAACCCCCGGAAACTCCCTTCATATCCGCGGTGTTTTACGAAACATTCACGCGAAGGTTGTCCCCAACGTTGGGCCGTGTGTCACAATTGCAAAAAGAAGGGTCATGTGTTCAGGTTCAGTTTGCAAACCCGACCGCATACATGATGTTCATGACCGTGACGCTGATTCTGCTTCTGTGTTCTGTCAATTGCACTTCTTCCCTTTCAGGGAAGTTATTCCTCACAGTCCAAATCCTTGGTCGAAATGTTCGTTCGCATGCAGGTGGATACTGGTTCTGCAGCCACTATTATCAATTCTCATACGTATCTTCAGTTGGGTTCTCCACTCCTATCACCTGTCACTCGGCAATTACGGACGTACAATAAACAGAAGATTTCTCTTTTGGGACAATTTAATGCAGAATTATCTTACAAATCCGTCGTTCGCACTGTTCCCATATTTGTGGTCGACCAGAGTAACGCAGAAAATCTTTTTGGTTTCGATGCTTTTCGCGTTTTTGGGTTCTCCATAGATGACTGTCAATATCGTCTCTGATGCTATTCCTTACGCTCAATTGGACTCCTTATCAACGACATTTTCGTCCCTTTCTTCTCCTGGGTTAGGCCGTGCAAACGACTTTGAAGCTCATATCACGCTCAAACCCACTGCTCGGCCTAAGTTTTTTCGGGCATAGCCCATTCCTGTGGCCCTTCGTGATCGGGTAAAACGGGAGCTGGATCGTCTCACTGCTTCAGGGGTCTTGCTTCCTGTCACTTCCAGTGAGTGGTCCTCTCCTGTTGTCGTTGCTAAGCCAAATGGTGATATTCGTCTCTGTGGCGATTTCAAAGTCACTGTAAATGCTCAATGCCTTATCGACACTTACCCTATGCCTCGACCTGAAGAATTGTTCACGAAACTTGCTGGAGGCCAGTATTTTTCTAAACTTTACCTGCTTCCCGGCAGTTTCTAGTCCTTAACACGCCTTTCGGCCTCTATCAATACCAACGATTGCCATTTGGCGTTGGCACTGCCCCTGCTCTTTCAGCGATTCTTGGAACAATTATTGCTCCCTGTCCCTGGGTGTATCAATTACATGGACGACATTGTTGTCACTGGCACCACCACTGAAGAAACTCTTCAGAACCTCCACACATTTTTTCATGTCTTACAGACTGCCGGTCTTAAGTGTAATCTTCAGAAATCACCATAACATGCGAATGCTGATGCACTGTCTCGCCTTCCCATGGGTGCTGATCTGGCATTCGATAGGGACGAACTTTTGTGTTTCCACCTGGATGTTGCCGAGCAGCAGGTTGTGGACAGATTCCCCATCACTGGGAACCGGCTGGCGGCTGCTACGGGTTCTCACCCTACCCTCTCCCGGTTTTTACGCTGTATTCAGAAGGGTTGGCCAGATCATCCGTCCGCTAAGACTTCTGATCCGTTGCGGAACTACTACGCTTTGCGCTACCACCTCACGGCTAGGGATGGTGTTATTCTCCTTTCCACCGAAAATGCTTCGCAGCGTGTTGTGGTACCTGCGTCTTTGCGTGCTTCGGTCTTCCGCCTCCTTCACAAAGGGCGCTGGGGTGTCTCTCGCACAAAATCTCTGGCGCGCTGTCATGTGTACTGGCCTGGCATCGACTCCAAAATAGCACACATGGTCACTGCCTGCGGCCCCTTGTGCGTCACAGTCCGCCGCCCCGAAGTCATCTATGTCACCGTGGCCTTCGCCTGAGAAGCCCTGGGAGCACATACATGACATTCATGCTGACTTTGTGGGACCCATTTTAGGTACATATTGGCTCCTCATAATCAATGCCTACTATAACTTTCCTTTCATTGTCCTTTGCACATCGCCTACCACCGCGGCAACAACAAACGCTCTCGCCTGCATTTTTTCTTTGGAAGGCCTTCCCTCTACTCTTGTTACTGATAATGGTCCGCAATTTGCCTCTTCCGAATTTGTGGATTTTTGTGCTCGTCACGGTGTCGTGCATGTCATGGCCCCTCTGTTCCATCCACAATCAAACGGTGAGGATGAACAACTGGTCTGCAAATTTAAGGCTCAGATGAGGAAACTCCTGACCTGCTGCTGCTGCTGCTGCTGCTGCTGCTGCTGCTGCTGCTGCTGCTGCTGCTGATGATGATGATGATGATGATGATGCGCTTCTCCAATTTCTGGCTTCTTACTATTTCACCCCCATGGGTGACCACAGCCCGGCTGAGCTCTTACATGGCCAACAGCCCTGCACGCTACTTCATCTTCTGCGGCCTTCCACCTCACGGCCGCGGGTGCCTTCGCTTGGCCGGTTGACCGCCGCCGACCTTTTATGGGTATGGGGACATGGCAGGTGGCCAAAATGGAGTCCAGGCCGCATCTTAAGGCACTGTGGCAGACGCCTGTATGAAATCCAGATGGACACAGGTGTTGCAGTGCGTCATTCGGACCAGCTTCGGCCTCGTGTGCCAGCAACGCCTGTTCCAGATGCCACTACACCACCTTCGGCTATACCTGACGCTCAGGATACTGGAATCTCTCATTACACAGCCGCGGTCATCTCACTGTCATCTCGGTGCCACCACAAGAACGGACGCCACCAGACGTGCCCATGCAGGAACCAGATGACCATCTGTCGGAGCAACTCTACTCGCCTCCTTCTCCTACAGACGCCGACACATCGCCCATGTCTCCTGTTATATCAACCAGACTTGCCGCAATGGGCAGATTGGTGCATGGGGCCCCAGCAGATTTGACCCCTACATCTCCTGTCATCTTGACCCGTTATCATCGGGGACACTTCCGTCCGTACAGGAAGCCGCCACCTCCTCCAGACTTTACGGTCACTCAAACAATGCAATGTTAGCAATCTACAGGCCACCTCCATCAAGACCAGTGCAAAACTTTCAAAGGGGGGAAAAGTGTTGTGACTCGCCGATCGTTCAAAGTGCCGCCACGCAATTACGCGCGTCCTCTACATGCGGCGCTGTCTGCCACCCATGCAGCAGCCGTGCCACCTAAGCAGCCAGCCAGCAGCCACTAGACTTGGACTCCGTGCTCATTTGAATGTTATCGTGTTCACATGTCTTGCTTGGTCAACTTGTTCAGTGACTTACATGTGTTGTCGTTTTGAAATGTGTGTTCAACTTGATGTTATAACACAAACAAGGTTGGATTTTATAATGAACTGGTGGGATCTTCTGCTGAAGATGTTGCACAAATAACAAGTAGTTTAAGAGGCTGTGACTGATAATGGAAAATCTAGAAATTTAGCTGTTGCTTTAGATGGATCATGGCAACGCAGAGGTCATAACTCTCTAAATGGAGTCCTGACAGCTACCAGTGGAGACAGTTGCAATGTTATTGATGTTGCTATTCTCTCCAAACATTGTAGATGAAAGGCCAATACCAAGGAGGAACATAATGAAGGTTGTGAAGCAAATTTTCATGGAACAAGAGGGAGTGAAAAGAATTGTTTCCAGATCAGAGGAGTTGTATAATGTACGATATATTATCTATCTGAGGAATGTGATTCTAAGGGATATAAAACTGTAGATGAATTCAAACCTTATGGCACTGAAATTCACATTAAAAAACAGGAATGCACAGGACTTGTGCAGAAGCACATGGGGGTTTGCTTCCACAAACTGAAGCGGACATTATGATCCCAGAAGCTTTGTGATGGTAAGACCCTTGGAGGAAGAGAGAGACTGACAGATGAAACAATTGACAGATTGAAGAGGTATTATGGTTGTGCAATTAGGCAAAATACAGGAAGCACTGAGTATATGAGGAAATCAGTATGGGCAGTATTTTTTCATACTGCATCAACAAATGAGTGCCCACAACGTGCACTATTCCCCACAGGTGATGACACATAGTGTAAGTACCAACCAGGAAAGGAATCATAAAAACAGTTTGCCAAATGCTGTAATTGATGTAATTAAGCTCATATTCAGAGATCTGTCACAAATTTATTGGGAAAGTGTCTACATGGGAAAACACAAAATCCCAATCAAAGTGTGAACAATTTAACTTGGATTAGGATTCCAAAAACAGTGTTTGTACAGATAAAAACATTGCACTTTGGAATGTATGATGCAGTTGCAACATACAATGCTGGAAACATTATAAAATGTGATGTGCTGAAAGGTTTCGGTTTTCAACCACAGCACAACACTATTTCCACAATGTGCCTAACTGACGAAGAAAGACTAAGAGGTGCAGGAAGAATAGACCTGTGAAAAGAAAACTAACACTAGAAAAAGAAGAGGATGCTGATGATCTATCATATTGAGTGCGAATGTATTAAAAATTTTTGGAAGCCATTTCCCGCAAGTTTCTAATTTTCATATTTAAGAAACATTTTTTCAAACTCTTAACTGTAGGTGAATCAAAATTATATACAATATTGTTTATTTCATTTTCTTCATTGTTATAACAAATTGTAAAAAAAAGATGTATAATTAAGAAGTTATAGAAGAAAAGATGCCAAATTTTAGAGAAAAAGTTTGCAGCATTTAAAAACATTGTGAAATAAAAACCAATAAATATTTCTTAACATGGCATTATAACTTTGTAGAAAAAATACTCATTGAAAATATTGCCCAAATTTCAGAGCCATACGTTTAATGGTTCAAGAAAAAATATTCCTTGTATTTGGTGAAATTAACATGGAGAAGATAGAATGTTCCAGGTCCCCTTGACAGGGTTCAGAGCCTTTATCAATCAGATGTGAACCAGGTATGCACAATTTGAAACCATGTTTCCTGGTAGTTCCTTTATTTTTTCTCACTACTTTAGGGCAACAAGTTCTGAATGTATCTGACAGTTCACTGATGAATAATGCAAATGCATTTTCAATATGATTACTTTCAAGGGGAATGTCACTCCAGTTTGTCATCATCAGCTGTGTTCCATACTTATCAATGTTCTCTTCATTCAGAAGCTTAATGTAGTTACTTAATTTTACTGCAGTCAGATGAAAAATTTTTAGTTTTTAATTTGAAGCAGATATCTTCATGGTCTATTAAGTACTGTGTATTTAACAGCCCTAGTTCATACTGATTTGTGTCAACATTAGTAATTACATTACCAAGGCAGGCAGACTATCTTGTTGAGTTATCATTATCATACAGGTCACATGACCCTAGCATAATGAGTAGATTAAGTTTAAGTTTCCTTAGCGTTATGTCAATATTTATGTCATCAAAACTTAAAATCCTATATTTAGGCCATTCCTCAAAGTGTTGTATGTTTCTGCAGTCTGTACAAATAATATAATGGCAGATTGTAATGGCCCAGAGGCTCAGCATGAGCATTTCAGAAACTGCATGACTTTTTAGGTGTTTGAGGAGTGCTGTGGTGAGTGTCTTCCAACATGTAGCGAAACAGAGGTGAAAGCACATCCAGAAATTGTGGAGTTGGGCAGTTACCCCTCATTTTAGATGTTAAACATTGTAAGCTCGACAGAGTGGTGAGACAGATATGAACCCAATCCAACACATCTGGACTGTGACAAGGTGGTGTCAAAGTGTGTGTGTGTGTGTGTGTGTGTGTGTGTGTGTGTGTGTGTGTGTGTGTGTGTGTGTGTGTGTGTGTGTGTGTGTGTGTGTGTTGTCAAATCTAAACTGCGTGCGCGCAGAGGTGGTGCCAACTCCCGATAGTGATCTACCAAGGTCTGACTGCCTCCACGCCATGATGCGTTGCCACTGTTATCTCTGCCATAGGTGGACAGACTGGCTATTAGGTAAGTGATCATAATGTTTTCAGTATATATCAAGTGCGCCCCCCCAACCCCCAAATAGTTTTGCATTCATCTACAGTAATCTGTTACTAAGTCAAACCCAGGTGGTACATGTAACTGCAATTGATCTGCACTTAGCCAGTGTTCATTAATGCATAATATATTTTTGTTTACTCCTAACAAAATTCTGAGATCAGTTTTATATTTTATAGACCTTATATTTATGTGTGCAAATAAATAAAACTGTAACAGCTGACCTTTGTTTCTGGCATGATGTACACTTAACTTGCGTAAATACGAGGGCAGTTCAATAAGTAATACAACACATTTTTTTTCTGAAACAGGGGTTGTTTTATTCAGCATTGAAATACACCAGGTTATTCCCCAATCTTTTAGCCACACAACACTATTTTTCAACGTAATCTCCATTCAATGCTACGGCCTTACGCCACCTTGAAATGAGGGCCTGTATGCCTGCACGGTACCAGCTGTGCACGGCCGGCCCGCACGTGGGAGATCAGACAGTCTTGCTTGACCTTGCGGCGATGAAGACACAATCTTTGCCCAACGACTCACCGTGCTTTTGTCCACTGCCATATCACCGTAGACATTCTGCAAGCGCCTATGAATATCTGAGATGCCCTGGTTTTACGCCAAAAGAAACTCGATCCGTTGGTTGCAACGCACATCCGTTACAGACGCCATTTTAACAGCTCCGTACAGCGCTGTCACCTGTCGGAAGTCAATGAAACTATACGAGACGAAGCGGGAATGTTTGAAAATATTCCACAAGAAATTTCCGGTTTTTTCAACCAAAATTGGCCGAGAAAAAAAAAATGTGTTGCATTACTTATTGAACTGCCCTCGTATTTTATCCTGACTCCTATTATAATTTTAAAAACAAAGGTGATGTGACTTACCAAAAGAAAGCGCTGGCAGGTCGATAGACACACAAACACAAACATACACACAAAATTCGAGCTTTCACAACCCCCGGTTGCTTCATCAGGAAAGAGGGAAGGAGAGGGAAAGATGAAAGGATGTGGGTTTTAAGGGAGAGGGTAAGGAGTCATTCCAATTCCGGGAGCGGAAAGACTTACCTTAGGGGGAAAAAGGACAGGTATACACTTGCGCGTGCGTGGAGACACACACACACACCCACACACACACACACACACACACACACACACACGACCGGTTTGCTGGAAAGGAGTGAGTTGCCTTTCCGGAGGTGGGAAACCAGGAGATTGGATAGTTTTTTGAGGTGGAGGGTGGCATGCTGTTCTAATTTGTGGTTGGCCTGTAGGAGGATGCTCTGAACAGCCGGTGTGGATGTGGGAGAGGAAAGATTGAGGACTTTTATTAAGGATAGGAGTTGACGGGTGTGTTCATTGGCTGAGTTGATGTCTAGGTGAAGGATTAGGTGGGTGAGGGCAATGGATTGTTCAGTTTGGAACTGGTATAGGGACTGATGGAAAGAAGGGTTGCAGCCAGAGATGGGGACTTTAAGTGTGAGGCCTTTGGGGGTAATGCCAAATGTCAGACAAGCCTGAGAAAATAAAATATGGGAGCGTAATCTGGCTAGGGCGAAGGCATGTTTGCGGAGGGAATGTAAATAAAACTTAATGGGGTCGTTTGGGGGGTGTTGTGAGGGTGACATGGTATTAGAAGGTGGAAAGTGTAACATTAGGCTGAAATGAAAATGAAAATAAAAATATGAATATATGGGGAGAGAGAAAGGTGAACTAGAAAGTAACTGGAGATCTGGTGTGAAAAAGGCGAAAAAGTGTTGGTTAAAGCTGGGCTGTGTTGATCCTGTGGTGAACTTGGGTTGGTAGACAACGATGTGTACAAAGGTTAGGTGGTTGTGTTGCCGCCAAAACACGTTAAAGGGTGGAGAAATTCGGGAAAATTTCGTAAAAACTGCGTGTAAATGTTTTAAAAGGAGTGGTTTTGTGGTGGCAGATTACGAAAATGAGGTTAACAATTGTCTGACGAAGAAATAATGACGTTAAAACCTGTGGGGAAACGGCTAAAAATTATCAGTGATGTGGGGAAAAAACGGAAATGGAAATATAGCAAAAGTAATTAGAACTAGCCGAAATGGTTGTTTAATAGGTGAAAGGAACTGTTTGTGAACTAGAAACGGTGGATTTTATAGCTGCGGTTGTGTTGAAAGCGGAAAAATTTATTTATTTTTGGTTTTGGTTATGGTTTGGAAGTGGGTTACGTATTATTGAGTATATATAGGTGGGATAAAATTGTATAGTAGATAACGGTAAAAAGGAGAAAGTGAATACAAAGTGAAACTACTGGCAAAAACAGAAAGAGAAAATAAGATGACAGAAAAGATTTCGAAATGCAACAGTGACAATAACAAACGTAATTGTTGGGTTCAAATTAATGGTATGAATATAATAGAGGGAAACATTCCACGTGGGATAAATGTATCTAAAAACAAAGGTGATGTTACTTACCATAAGAAAGCGCTGGTAGGTCGATAGACACACAAACAAACACAAACATACACACAAAATTCGAGCTTCCGCAACCCCCGGTTGGTATACACTCGCGCGCGCGAGGTATACACTCCGCACATACACAGGACTTCGTCAGGAAGTGTGTGTGTGTGTGTGTGTGTGTGTGTGTGTGTGTGTGTGTGTGTGTGTGTGTGTGTACGTGTACCTGTCCTTTTTTCCCCCTAAGGTAAGTCTTTCCGCTCCCGGGATTGGAATGACTCCTTACCCTCTCCCTTAAAACCCACATCCTTTCATCTTTCCCTCTCCTTCCCTCTTTCCTGACGAAGCAACCGGGGGTTGCGAAAGCTCGTATTTTGAGTGTATGTTTGTGTGTCTATCGACCTGCCAGCGCTTTCTTTTGGTAAGTCACATCACCTTTGTTTTGAGATACATTTATCCCACGTGGAATGTTTCCCTCTATTATATTCCTATTATAATTTTATGTTGACAAGAGCCTCTATCAGTTGGCATTTATTCTGAAGTACACTAAATATAATCTGGCTGCTATCTAAAGCCATGGCTTGGGATAATTTTTGTTCTGTCAATTTTATATATGACAAGAGCCACTATGTGCCATCATTGTTCTGAAGAAGATATTTTTAGAAATATCAAAACCCAGGTCAAGGGCTAATAAACTTTTTTCTCTTCCCCCCTCCACCCCCCACCAACTGGTTGGATAAATCTGGAGAAAATCTAAACTGGTTACCTTAGATGCAGAATGTAATTAGTGAGAACTGATATCACTTCAGCATGTGCCATTTTAGCAGAAAAACTTCATTTTTATCCGTATTACAATATGTGAACATGTCTGCACATGACATGTTGTTTATTGGATCCACAGACAACATACACTGTATGGATCAGGTAAAATAGTGTTATGTGCACCAATAAATATGCATTGTTTACTAATTAGCATTTAGCAAATTATGATTATGCACAACAACATTCTTGGCCCAAATCATACTAAATGACCATTTTGTTTACGTCATTTGTGCTACATGTACTTGTACATATAGGTTTATGCTGTGTATACGTTACTTGAAACATCATTGTACATGAAAGAGCTGTTTCTTTCTATGTATTTGATAATTCTTATAATTTTGTTGTAATAGCACATTAAAATTGTCTTAGATGGTATACCATATAGGTGACTAGATGGCTATTTAGTTTTTCTGGGGAACTAGTTACTGTAGATTCCAATTTTGTCAGCCACAAAAACGCATTGATTTTCAAGACTGCCAGTTTCAGTGCACTCATGTCTGTCTTGTTATCAAAAAATTAGAAATTTATCAGTAACATATTTGTAGCTACACTTAGCTTCCAAATATGAGATTTTCTGACAATAACTGACAGTAATTTTGGGATTTTACTTTGGATGTTCTGCAACAATGATTAGATCTGTATTTCCAGACTCTAATTTGTAAGGGAACATACTCTTTTTTTTGTAATTGGTGTGGCATTCCCATTTCCTAAGTAGTATTTCTCTTTGGGCTTACAGAGGAGCTTTCCTTGGTTGTGATATTGAAAGTAGTATTTTCAGTCAATCTCTGTGAATGTTAGTCATGGTGACATTCAGAAATGACAATACTTATTGTTAAGGAAGGCACTCAACTGTGACAAACACTTTTTCATAATTTTTTAAAAGTGTGAAAGTAATGATACAAGCCTTTAGTTTCCAGTGCTCATTGCCCTTTCTTTATGCAGACAATACACCTACTTGTGCAGTGGTTTCAGAGAGTAACAAAACAGTAAATATATGCTGTGATATTTTTACAATGCAGTAAGTAATAATTACAGTTGTATTTTTGAAAAATATGTACATGTTTATGTAATCAAAAAGGGTACAATATGTCTGAAAATATGTAATATCATAAAAATAATTATTTAACTATTTAATATAAAACAAAAATTTTAACTAAAATACATTTCTTAAATACACCATAGAAATTATATTAATATCAGAGTGCACTTAAACATACCACAAAGATGAAAAGTATATTAAGAAGGTACACTTTACTTTGACTTTATTTTGGAAGTCTATATTGCAACACTAAAATAAAATTTTCATTGTTCACAGCTTCTTATTAGAATGTTACATCCCCACTGAAATTGCTAAGGTACCCTATCTTACCTTTCATGTCTAATCACGATGAACAGTCAGGTACTTCTCCACATTCTTTGCAGCAACAGAATGTTTCTGATAATAAAGAATTTTTTCTGGAAGGAAAATATTCTACACACCAGCAAGATGGTGATGAAATATTCCTGGAGATATGTCAGCTGATGTGTTGTCTTCTCCTCCACTGAGTATATATGTGGTGCCTGCTCTGTCAAACATGTCCAAAATAACAGCCACCAAATGTCTGAAAGAACAGACACCACATATATAATTGAGGTGAGGACAGCCTATGACCCCTTCAGTGCAGATGCATCAGTGAGATGCCATGAGTAATTAGGCTAATGAGCAGGGGCACTACATCAGTAGTAGGTTGTCGCACAGGTAAATTCAAGAAGCCTGCCAGAAGCAGTGTCGCTGAATGTGTACTTCATTTGGTTTGCTTCAAACCAAAGAAAAGTAGCTTTTGCTCCACTAGCTCAAACTGATCACTTCCACAAAAGGCACATTTTAACCAGTAATGAGCATTTCAATAAGTGGTAACTCACAAAGCCACAAATGCCTGTACATTACCACATTTTACTGCATTCAAGTGCTTGAATTTGCACAGGCAATGAACGGATTGGCTAATTTCAATGCTAGATAACTCTGAAATGACGCATCACATCAAATTTTTTTTCCTAGCACTTATTTCTTGGCACAACCTCTGCTGTAACATCCTTGCAAGTTTTTCAGATAGTTTCAGAGTACCCTGTATAGAAACTTTGGTAGCTGCACCTGATCGGTCGGGTATCTATCATCTGGTTACAAATGCTATGCAATGAGCAGATAGCACTCCAAAGGTACCATGTACACTCCACTATGCTAGTAGTGACTTGATGCTGCAGTGGGGTGTATGTCATGGAAAAATATTTGATTTTGTCACCTAGCAGTTATAATTCCTTGTCTACACTGATTTACAGATGTTCTCAGAAATGGCATTATACAGAGAGAGTAATTGGAATTTGGGGCAGAACTGACAATGTTAGGTACAAGATATTGGTGTGCATGATGCCATATGTATGTACTTGCTTTAATAGTGGCAAGAGAGGACTTTTGAGAAACATGGTGTCAAGATGAAACTGCCATATTCCCCTACATGTGGGAAATATTACCTATCATCATCAGATCTCGCGGGCGTGTGGGTACAAGAAGACTTAAACCATCCACTATAAGGCAACTTGTAAGATATTCTGCTAGAAAAAGGCAACTGACAGGTGTGGAGTAGACATTTAGCTGTGCCAGACAGGCCAAGCAGGAACTGTAGACAGAATCAAACCATCTGTAAGGCTGCAACACATTACTTCCTCTCATATGCTTCTTGCAACATATAGATATTTCAATGCCTGATGGTGCTGCCATTTAGTTTACTAAAAGATTATGTCACATTGCATAAGCTTAGAAGAGACGACCAGGGCAGTTCCCTGCTGCAGGTTGCTGGCCCTCTTCTTCCGGCTGAGAGACATTTGTGTTAGCTGGGCAGATGTTAGGAAGTGCAGATATGGCACAGAGCTGCACTAGGTCACAGGGAGGCCCCATCATCAGCTGGAGCATGTACACAGGATACAGTGATTACCACAACTAAAAAATCATCGTAAATGTTAAAATATGGATTTGTTGCAAACTCATTCTGCTCACTGTGGAGTTTATCTAGTTCCTTGCATTTCATAATACAAATCTCCTGATCTTCTAAAATATCGAACATTTACTTTTTCAACTTTATGTAAAATTTCTAATTGTTTGTCAGTGCTACCAATATTATGTCCCACATTTTGCATATGTAAGCCTAACCCTGTTTGGATGCTGGTATAGGTGTGCTATTTAAATCTCGTGTCAAAATACCTGCCTGTCTGGCCAATGGTTTCTTTTTCTTTTTCTTTTCTTTTCTTTTTTTTTTTTCTTTCTTCCTTTCTTCACAGTCATGGCATAGTATTTTGTAGACCCCAGATTTTCCATATTTATTATTCTTATGTGGCAAGTTATGACGCATTCAGTTTTTACACAATCTGATGTCCTGAACATAATTTTAGCTCCCTTTCTCCAGAATATGTGCTCACTATCTGTTCATGTATTTTCTTTCTCTTCTTTATAATTTTGTTATATATGGTATTCACAATGTGCAGGTCATACTCATTTACAAGGGTGATCCATCTTAATATGCCAAATTCTCTCCTCCCTTTAATTTGGCATAGTGGATCTGTATTATTCTATGTATCATAGAGTAAAAGTGTACATGTTTTGACATAGAGGTTGATTGAATGGGCATTGATAATCATGCCTGTATGTCAGTTTACTATGTCTTTGGAATACATCTAGATAAATCTAAAAAAAATTTATCTAGTTCACATTCCATTGTGTATTTGACAGTCAAATACTGTACTTTCGAAGTGTACTACATTGTAACTTATGGTAATTTTTATTACTATTTGTTTACTTTCCTGTTCCCCTCGCAAATGAAGTAAGGGAGATACAACTGTCCATACTAGCCACATTTTCAATCCCACCTTGACAGAATGTCATTGACAACAATGGAAACAGTCTGCAGTCAGCTGCAGAAATTTAAAATGCATTTTTCATGGTGGGTTATGCATAAATTACTGCAAGATATAAGGATGTAAGCACACTTATCTCGATGACTGATACGATGCAGTTCGAGTTGTAACGTTGGCAAGATATTTCTGTTTTGGAGTTCTAGGTTTCACATCTGAAGATCTACTAGGGAAATTCTCAGTCTACCTACAGTTTTAAATATAGGTATACCTATAAACTAAGAATTGATTGTTAACATAGACAACATGGATATTATACACAGGTGCTAAATTTCAGCTGGAAAAACTTTCCCTCCCTCCCTCCCTCCCTCCCCCCCCCCCCCCCCCCCCCCCCCCATCAATCCAGAATCTCATTAAAGTGTTATAGCACGCTTAGAAAGTCTGTATCGAGACAGTAAATACCAAACTTGAATTTTAAAGATGACAGCTTCAAAGGTGCAACACTCTTCTGTTGTCCATTAAAAAACATGATTGAGGGTTTGAACACAAAAAATTCGGTTGGGAACTTGCAATTAAGCTCAGATTCTGGCATAGCAGCATCATGAATAGTGCTGTTCATCATTTCCTTGGAACCGTTAATTCACACAGTCAGCACCTACATACCAGAATTACAAAGCATTCACCGCCAACACCTGTTAACATAATACTTCCAGAGTCTTAGAACATTGTAGAAATCTCAAGTGGCGCTATCAGCACTCGTCTCAGCACAGAGCTGTGTGGCAAGTCTGGGTCACTGTGATTGATTTACTTCGATAGTTCCTCGGAGGCGGGGCAGCAACCTCATGTACTTTACTTTACAGTAGGTCACAGCTGGTGGAGTGTCTGGTTGCAGGGCTGGGCACTTGCGTGCCTGTAGCATTGTTTTGCTCACACTCGACAATCTTAGCTTAAAAAATAAACCCCTCCAGTCATGCAAGGACCACAGCATACACAAAAGAAGCATTATAAAGGTAATTTGTCAACAGCCTGCTTGCCATGGCAGTATGAGTCCTTATTACTCTAACGGTACAAAACAAATAACATATGTGTCACAGTCCCAACTATGCTATTGGCATTAAATTTCTGTAGAGTATCTAAGAATATCCACCTCGACAGATCTAAATTAGAATTATTTATCTTAATGACATGTTTCAGGAAATGATCATGCTTCTCAAGTGCATTTTCATGATTTTTAGACATAAAATAAAACAGGTCTCTGACTGCTGATCAGAACCATTTAAATGCTACACATACACTGGGTGTTTGTCTGTATAGCTTTCCTAGCAATTATGTAATTTACATGTCATTTAGTACATGTATACAGTTAGGTTAACTGCCTAAGCAGGTGTTTTGGGGTGCAGAGTAATGGTATGCGTACAAAAAGACAAGTATGCTGCTTATAGAAATGCTGGTAGAGTGAAGCGAATTGTAGAGAATCAATGATTAGTAAATGGTCTGGGGGGGTTGAGTCAGAATTTAAATATATGTGACATAATGTGCAATGCATAAACAGTTTATTTGTCTCGGAAATCACCATTTTCATTTCTTACCTTTTTGTCTAACTTACTGCAGAGATAAAACAGATGCCTTTATATGGAAGAACCTCACTAAGTACAGTACTTCTGGATGATGGCTTGATAATAGCAGTGTATCATTCCTAATGAGCTCGCTTTCACCTTAAGTGCTGGGGTATACCTTACCTGGAGCCCAGTGTGGTGTGAGACGTTTGGTATTTTTGGGGACCTGTTGGCGACAGCACTGTTAGCTACTTTATGGCATTCACAGCCAACACAGAGCTATGGAAGCTTCCTGATATTCTTGATTAGACAGTGTATTCAAAATGCAGATTGCGCTACTAGTAATTAGGTAGGAATCAAGTTCACACATGTACATTCCACATTCTAATAGGACGTGAGAAAAATGAACAGTGTGCTTATTATAAAATGATGGCTCCTAGCTATCTTGGAAGGTTGTCTACATATATGAAACAGTGACAAGTTGTGGGGTGAGGCGATCGTGACATCAGCACCGTGTGTCCTATACATTTGGTGGGGGAGTTGTGTGATACGGTGACTCACGGACATCATAAAACTTTGTCGATACATCGAACTTTTGCTGTAGGTATTGCTTTACTGCACAACGATGTAATATAGGAGTCATATTAACAGAAAAAGACATTTCTCGTAAAACACTATTGAGAGACAATACATAGAACATGGACTGTGGTTCCATTATGTCGCCGCCATCATATCTGACGTAGCAATCATAAGAGTGATTACCTACGTTTGAGTGTGTGGGGCAACCTAATGGAGAATGTATAAAGCATATTCTGGTTTCAGATTCACTTGCAGGAATACATTTCGTCATCCGAGAGGAAGTGGCTTACAAAACATCTATTAGACTGGTCCTGTTTACTAGAATTTGCCTGTCAGCCTGAGGCCCTTACCAGGTTGAATTAATAAAAGAAGTGTGCTTTATTTATCATAGGATCATGGGATTATCAACAATAACAAGAAGCTTCTGTGATCTGTGATTATAAATCACTAATCTTATGATGGTCAGAAAGAGGTGGGCTTACTTTTGATGTGCAAATTGAGTTTTCATGTCATTACGATTGATGTTGGAGATGCATATGTGACAATGTTTTAGGAGATAGTTTCGATTTTCAAGTACTTTACTGTACATAAAGACTTTGCTAGCAGCAGTAGTATGTTATTAACTTTTCATTTTGTGTAAATATCCTAAAAAATCGGGGACTTTTGTAATAAGAAATTATTAGTGTTTAGTACAGCTTGCATTAACATGTGTTGCTGGTTGCTTGTTTGATAGGTAGCATCCTGCATGCCTTCTCTCTCCACTGTCAGTGCACAGATGGTGTGGCCCTATGGTGTCTGGTGGGAGGGGGAAGGGGGTAAGGGGGGAAGGAAGGAAGGGAGGGATCCATGTCTGGAGGCTCTGGCATTAGTTTCTCTCCAGACAGCTTGCCAACAGGTCACATGTGGGCACCAGAAGACTGATACAAACATACTTTGTTTAAATAAAGTGTGTTTCCTCTACCATTTCTGATTCTATATTGCAGCAGTGAGGTACAGTGGTTACAGTGCTGCACAGCACAGGCCAGCAGCATGGCACAGGGCTGGGAGGTACCCGGCGCGATGCTGGCAAGAGCAGAAGCTGGTGGCAACCTGTAAATCGTGACAGACCTTGTATTATGAGTAAGTGAATTGCCCCTGTGACAAGTAATAATGCTGTACTTCTTGTTTTTCAGTGTATTTTATTAGAATAATGTGGTGAAATACTGGTTACATATCCTTTCTTATAATGGAGGTGTGGGTGTTTGGGAAAATTATAGCAGACAGCTATGGGAGGTCGGAAAATATCATGGCACCATTTTATTCTTGTATTTAGGAATGTCAAACTGGTTTATCTCTGTAATATTTTTCGCCTTTTTCTATGTAGGATAGCTCTGGCTTGTATACCTTGATTGATGAGAAAGTGGGGAAGGGTTGAGAAAAATTCTTTTTTGTAATAAACCTGATAGTAATTTATTATAATTGTTTATAAGAAATACCTCTGAAAACAAATATATTTTCACTACAGAGTACAGATCACAATTGAATGATGTACCTCACCAAAGTAGGATGATAAAAAAACGAGGAAGGGAGGGGGTCAACATCTATTGGCCCAGTGACCGTGGCATATGAGAACAATAGCCCTTTGATCCAGTGCTCTTCCTTTGATTGATTCTGTCACCACATGTTGTGAGGAGGAGAGGGGAAGGGGTCTATGACCTTGGTATACCAGAACAGTGGGCCCCTTGGTTCCAGTACCAGTCATGTGGTTTGGTGAAACTGTCTCGTACCTGGGTGAGGGGGGGGGGGGAGGAGGAGGTGGGAGAGACGGTTTATCTCATCAGTGACCTTGGTGTGCTAGAACAATGGTCCCCTTTGTTCCAAAACTTCCCTTGTTACACTACTAACCAGTTCACCAAAGCTCTCCAAAGAGTTAATTTAAACTTCAAGAGTGCAGTGGATTGAGCTGAAAATGTTCAGTTTTTTGAAGATGATGAGTTTGGAAGAGGTTCTTAATGGTGTGAAGACGAATGCAAAAGTGATTTTTTACAAACCTATATCTCATTCAAGCTTTCAAAAAGAAAAGAAAGCTTCCCAGAAGAGTGAAGAAGAAGTTTATCTCCAAGTTTAATGATGAACCTATTGGTGTAGGTAGAGCAGAACACTCTTTGAAGGTAATGTTTTTTCTACCTGATTGTCACTGTAGCTACCTGCTCATTGAAAGATACATCTGCAACTTATGTACAGTCATAGTACGATCTTCACCATTCTGCATGAAATTCGTAATCTGGAGATGTGGGATAGTGGTACACTTAAAACTACATGCGTGACTCTTGAGCCTTTGTTAAGTGATGGTGAAGAAAGTAACTATTATGGGGATGGAACTAAACGATCTTAATGCCCATTCTTACTTTTGGAAGTTCTCCATAAAGCTTATCTTACAGTACAAAAAGCAATTTTATTCTCATTTTCCACAATGCTTTTGTAATTTTCGAATACTACCGACTTTCGCCTTTATTGGTAGCTAGTGGTGAAAGGATTCTTCCAAGGTTCACGTTGATAAAGACGTAGCCTACCTTAGGTCAACACTTTCTCAAGAACACTTGTGTAAACTGTTAAAGTTTGCTAAGATAAAGGCCTCCTTCCCCCAGATTTAATATGTAATGTTGTTGATAATGTAAGAGGCTTGTAGTCACTGGTTCTCTCTTTACGTCAAATGAATCATAAACTTAGTGTCTGCTTGTCATCAGGAAATCCAAGATTTTACCCTTCATGTGTCGGTTATTTAACTAACGATTCAAACTAACATTCTAGTACAACTTTTAATGTATCGTCACACGGTTTCCTGTTGTTTCCGCCCGGCCTAATCACGTGTCTCCCGTTCGATAGCTTGTGTTTTCAAATCAAGGCCAATGGTAGGTTCTTGATTGATGGGGGGAAAAAAACGAAAATCAGAGTGGGGAAAAAAAAACTGCAACCTTTGGCGCGAGTTTGTTGAGTAAGAAACTAGACAGACGATTTGGCTTTGTTATCGTCACATATGACCAATCCTCTTTTTTGGACTATTGGTAATAGACAGCTGTGCGTGATGGATCCCTCACACGCCAAGAAACTGTTTCATAAAAACCAATATCCCATTCTGAGAACTGGTCTCTGCCACATTAAGTCTGGATTTGAAGAAAAAGTAAAAAAATAAAAACTTGAAAAACAAGTGATGAACATGTGATATAAGACAGCAGTTTCTGTAATAATGGGGCTATGTTTTTAGGGGGATAGATTGTGATTTGAAGAAATGTAGTATAGAATCAAACTTCACATTCACTGACAAGCAAACCTGATTAAATTAATTTGTTATCAGTGATTAGTGAGAATTTTCATATTTACATTTCTGTGAAGATGAGCGAAGTAATTAAAATGTATCAACTTTTTAAAGTAGTATAACAGTGCCAAAACATGGAAGAAGCTAGATTTACATTAAAGAAAATTTAGTGTCAAAGACGTTTGTATCTGTGCCCTATACAGATAGTAATCAGAAATTAGAAGCCCCAAATATAGAAAGTTCACAGATCCCATGGTAGAAACATAAAACACCTTGACACACATTGACCATGATCTCAGGAAGCTTAAGAATACAACATGCAGAAAACAATAGTTCTGGTAATCTGTGAAAATTAAAGTATCACTTTCTGAAATCACAATCCTCAGAGAAAAAATTCTTAAGTATCAACGGAACCTATATCTTCTATGCCACAATTAGTGACACTGTGTTTTATTACATACCTGTATTGGGGTCTGTATATACAGGCAAGGACACTTCAGTAAACTTGACTCTTGGTTACCATGACCACTTTTGATAGTTGCTAACAGTACCTACGGGTCATATCTTACCTAAAGAGACAATTATAATCTAAAATACTAGTATTTTTCTAGTAAGTGAAATGTTGAGTATTTGTAGTATCTACTTACCAACCAGTCAAGAAATACTGAACTGGTTTATGCATTAGTTCTCTTTGCAATAAAAAGCTAAGTAGCAAACAGAACATTTTCTTCCATTGATGTGAGACACCTTTCCCAAAACAGTAATGTTAAAAATGGGTTACATCAAGGACTAAGGTAATTTGTAAAAGTTAATGAAGGTTTTTAATTCTTTCTAAAGCAAACAGTAGTTCATTTTTTTTAGATACTTAGAAGTACCAATAGAAAAGTTGATATTAAATCACATGATTAAAGAAAGAAAAACAAGGAAAATAGAATGGTACCGTATATTATGCAATCATCAAATGAAATAAAATTCGCATGAAAAGCCGTGAAGAGCAGACTGGTAAGAAGACAAGCTGCTACCATTGTAGCTAATGCTAAAATAGATTTAACTCATTTTAATCCATACTAATTACTGAAACAAAAACTTGAGAATGCATCAGATATAACATTCCAAGAACATATAGAGACTGTAATTTTAAAAAGACCACTGCTCATCAAACCAGTATGACGAAATTCTAAATATCGCGAAGGTTTTGAGACATAAATATTCAATTGTTGTCAATAACATCATAGCTTACTAGAGTCCGGATTTTTATGCAATTACATTTTTTTTCCATCGCTCCTACCCACTTGAAAATATTCACGAATTATATTTTCATTGTTGATATATTTATTTTTATCATTATGTAGATTTACATATTTCAATGTAATTACTTTTTCACATATTTTAGCTCTATGCTAAGTAAAATCTCATAACATCACATTTTTACCCATATTCGTGTTTCCCAACACCCTGGAAAGTAGCTTCCGTAGAAAAATGCCCTAATCACATCTACCATGAAAGTAAAGGATTACTAAAAATCTTGATGTAGTGCAATAAAACATGGTTAACTGTGCTTTGAGTTGGATTATGAAGGATGTACTTTTGCTTAATATTCTAAGCGTTTAAATTTCAGTTCTCAAAAGCAGAACAGGTAAATAACAATGCCGTGTGTAGTATATTGTGTGTAATGAAGGGGTTCGTGTGCTGTTGAGATTGATAGTGAAGCAACAAAAAATTAGCGACCAGACATTTTCAACTACGAGAGATCTCTACCGATTTGGAAAAAGGGAGTGCTTGCATCAAGAAAACTTTTGCAAATAGTGCTTCTTAAGGGTTCACGACAGTTTGTGTTCATGATTCCACCTGTTGCATTAACACTATCATCTCCATTGAAATTTTGGGTTCCTGTGAGCGACGTTTTCACTACTGATGGAGAGACTGTTTTATGGCGACTGCGCAATAAGCAAATTGAGTAGTCTATGAAGTCCCAACTTCACCAAAATATACATAGTGATGCGCACCCGATCATCTAAGAAGCAAGTATTATTGACGCTGATGCGAAACACTCCAGACCCCACAAATGAGTTCTTTCATGATACCATACGTGCTCCGTTACGGTTGCTGTGAACATTCCACAGCAATAACTTAGTGCCTGAATATCGCGTGTTTCTAAAAAAAATTCTGCAGGCAATAGATTCCTGATAAATCGACAGTTGCGTTCACCAAATAAGTTTGGTACCCAACATAATCACTGGGCAAAATCATACCATTTGCCAACTATTTGTCTGGCGTCAGACAGAAGCAGGATGTAGTCGCTACTATCAGCACTCTTTGTGATGTCCAAGCACAACTGTGTCGTATGAACGTAACTTATGTCCGCTTAGTGAACACTTTTCCGTAGCAGTGACATAACATTTGGTGCCCCCCACTCCCTTCTTCGTATATTTTTATATATGCAGCTGAAAAGGGACAAAATAACTTGTATGTGATGTGAAAGAGAGATATTCCATTAATAAAGTCATGTATTATTCCTTCAGTGTATGAACGGATAATTTTTCCCTTCGGTAAAAACATTAAAATTTTTCTTGCCTTTATATGGTAGTTTTAGTTCTTTTAATCCATTCGTCTAGTGCTACTTTGTCTCATTTCTACTCACATTCACTTATCCAGTCGGACCCAATCATAAACAATTTAAAGCTGTACCATACTTGTGTCATTGTCAACCAAAATACAGGATGGATCAGTTGATAGGCCAACCTCTGCCCTCTTATCCAAATATAAAATGTATCCATTTAAAATGAATAATAAGTACTTCATATTGTCTCAGCGGCCAGAAGGAGGTACACCATGGCGAAGTAGTTGGCTAACCCCATAGCTTATTGTCTGTTACTTCCAACCAGTCTCATTCCCACCATCTTATGACCCTATACCACAATCATGTGGGTATGGCATGCACCAGGACAGCACACTGAGCCACCTGCAGTAGAATACACGAAGCTTCGGCTGCCACATCTGCTAAATCCATTCTTCTAAAACCAGTGCACTGATACCCATCAGAAAGCCATTGCACATGGAGAAGGGAGTTCTGAATGTTATGTCTCTAGTAGGCACTTTAATTTTGCTCCAATGACCGCAAACTTGCACCAACTCTGCACCATACATAGTTAATTTGTTTTGGAAACGAATGCTGAGGACGCACTCAAGAAAAGCGACTGAACAGCCAAAATGATCTTCCTG
Source organism: Schistocerca cancellata (assembly GCF_023864275.1). Taxonomy (NCBI): domain Eukaryota; kingdom Metazoa; phylum Arthropoda; class Insecta; order Orthoptera; family Acrididae; genus Schistocerca; species Schistocerca cancellata. Next base: position 604,875,288 of record NC_064629.1, on the reverse strand, counting down.
CTTATATCTGTCTATAAACGCAGGTACAAAGTTGTGGTGCTCATTTTAAATTTCATTAAAAACTCAAATTAACAACATATGCAGGAGTGAAGTCTCTTCTATACCCTGCTAAGTTTAAAATTATTCTAGACCTCTTCAGTAGCCAAGGTGGCAGTCGGTTCCAATCCTTGGTCTGTGTTAGATCTGACAGCCTTGACTACTACATATCGCACATGAGGCCTAGAAACCTCACTCAAAATCGAAAATCTTTGAAATTTAAAACTGGATTCCTCATTTGCAGGTTAGGCACATTACAATGCGACAAGAACAGTTTAGATAAAAAAAAAAAAAAACACACACACACACACACACACACACAGCTGTAGAAAATCTAAAATCATTGTAACCAACACACACACACTTCCAGAGCTACTCTGCTCTGCGGTCTTTACGTTGGACACTATATCACTGATAGCAATTGAGAACAGAGATACATTTAAAAGACTGCTTTCAGGGATACCATTTTCCTAGCCAAATCTGTCAGAATGAACTTAAGTAACTCTGTATACAAAAGAAAAAAAAGTTATGATAGGAAGGACTATACGAGTATGTGTGGTCTTCCACGGAAACACCATTGACTCAACTGAATAAGAATATTGTGCCTCAAGAAGTAGTATCATACGCCTTGTCTATAGAAACTATACCTACAAGAGTTGCCTTGCTGGAGAGCCATAGGGCAGATCCCTGCATCGGTCTCTTCAAGAAACTTATTTCAGTTCTGACACCCCCATATTTTAGGGTTACAGCCTCCACAGAATGGCTGATCTCTTTGGGAAGAGGGATGATAGTCTTGTGGCGATATTCATCGATGACGAATATTACCCCCTCCCCTCTTGGACACCGATTTGTAAGCAGTCTCTGCAATTGCGTGGATGCAATACAGAATTACAGTATGCATACTATACCTGCCCTGTAATGATGGTATAGGCTGATGAGCAAAAACATTATAACTACCTACTTAATTATGTGTTAGTCAACATTTTGAACACTAACAGCAGTGATTCTGCATAACATGGATTCAACAAGCTCAGGGTAGGCTTCTGGAGGTCTACTCCCAAGTCACACAACTCCCATAAATTATGAGCCACTGGTCTGTGGACTTACAGCTGGCACACAGTAGTGTCTTAGATGTGATCAAATGGGTTCAGATCTTGCGAAGTTGGTGGTCAAATGTCAATATGGGCTCACTATCATGTTCCTCAAATACTGAAGAACGATTCTGACCTTGAGACATGGACAGTTATCCCGCTGAAAGATGCCACTGCCATCAGAGAATATCAAGCATGAAGGGATGCAGGTGGTCTGCAATAATGTTCAGATAGTCCATAGCTGTTAGGTGTCTTCGATCAATACCAAATGTCTCATTGAACCTCATGTGAAAGTCCCCTATATTACACTATTTAAAGCGCAACAACCAATCTTTGTTACACAGTAAGGATGGATACACAATTACCACCCTACAGTTTACAAAACCAGTCCATAGCAGGGCGATGTAAAGTTATAGAGACACATTGTGTACTGCAATACAAACAGTTGTCCAAGTGAGATACAATAAGCAGTTCAGGCACGTATGCGTAGCGTCAGCGATACGAGAGCACAGCATAATTTAAAGTAAGTTCACGGTGGCAAGGCAGCCAGTTTTATTTCCTGCGTGACTGATCATGCCTGCCTCTTCCCAGCCACAGCTGAAGTCTTTGGCAGTGTATAATGCAGGCTATCGACGTCACTGCATTAAGATACAGAACTGCCCCATAGGTCGAAAGTGACCCTATTAGTAGCAAGATGGCTATACCAACAGGAGGGAGGTGTGGGTGGGCACGCCAGCAAAGGGTTCAACGACCATCTTGACATTGGCTGGTGTCTATGGTCGTGCTGCGTCCTCTGCTTGCAGTAGGGGTGTCCTCAGCTGGTGCTGGTGTAGCAGGACAATCATTGGACTGACGTGGGTGTGCTGTAGGCTGTGGGAGGTCCCAGAGTGCATCCCTGGATTGGTGTGACTCTGTAGGAGGCCAGGAAATGGGTCAGGACCTTGGCTTTGGGAGCGGCTGACACCATTTTTCGCATCTGCACATTAAAGATGTGGACTAACCACTCCGCTTCACCACTGGAGGCTGGGTGGAAAGGCGCAGTTATCAGGTGCGTTATGCTGTTTCGAGAGTGAAAATCCTGAAATGTACCAGATGAGAATTGAAGGCTATTGTCTGAAACGATTGTTTATGGGGCCTCTTCAGTATCGAATATTTCTGCAAGGTGTTCATTCGTCTCTTTTTGCGATATTGAGAATTCGAATGTCATATGGGAATCTTGAGTATGCATCAATAATAATGGGCCACATCTCTCACACGAATAAGCTGGGAAACCCCACATGCATGTATTCCCATGGTTACTGTGGCATTGGCCAGGCACTGTATGTCCTTGTGATGTCGAGCCAGTATGTGCACTGCCTTGTGTGTCATCTCCCAGTGGTCAGTGTGCAGGAGGTTTTGACAAGCAAATGCAGAGGCAGGCCTATAATTAATTGTATAATTGTTTGATGAGGGCTCAATGTCTGAGGCGTTGGGCCATTTTTGCAAGATGTCGGCTCTTGTGGATGAACAAGAAAATCAGTAGTTTATGGTCAGTAATGAGGTAATTTTTGCGCTGTAAAGAAGTGTATGGAATTTTTGAGTTCTAAATATGATCACAAGGACTTCTTTCTCGATTTTAGAATAGTTTATTTTGGCTGAGATTAACGTTTTATATCTTCTTTCTCATCAGCGACTTTGTGAGAAAGGATGGCCTCGATGCTATTTTCGGAGTGTCGGTGGTCTGGATAAGGCGTGTGGACGGGTCATAGGTCGCCAGACAAGGAGCGAACTTTAGCTATTGCTTTAACTTTTGAAAATTATTCCGACATTACTTTTGACTATTGACATTTTCCACCTTTCTGAATAAATTATTACGAGGTATGGCAATCTGGGCGCTATTTGGTATTAATTTGGCATAGTAATTAATTTCATCACGTAATGCCTCAAGAGCTTTTAGGTGGCAGAAAATGGCAATCTGGGCGCTATTTCGTATTAATTTGGCACAGTAATTAATTTTATCACGAAATGCCTCAAGAGCTTTTAGGTGGCAGAAAATTTATTTTTTCCTATGGCTTCCACACGTTTCGGAGTTCGATGTAGTTCTCAAAGACTCAATATGTAGCCCAAGTACTCTACTTACTCTTGAAAGAATTCACATTTTGTAAGTTGTACCTCAGTCAATTTTATTGCAGTGTCTGGAACAGTAGACAGAAGTTTGCAAGACGTTGCTCTTTCTTAGCACCACTTACTACACTCATCAATAAAAATTTTTCATTGCCCTGATACGTCGTGGAGGTGTGTTACTATCGTGGATGTTCCTGTACCGATCGAAAGGTCATCCCTGACGTCGTTTGTAAGCATACACAAAGTTAACATGAGTTCTACCTATAGGTAGAGCGCTTCACTCGAATGGATTGCAACATTTTAGCTGAAAGTAAACTATCACTAGGGACGCGTTAGAGACGTCTGTGGAACAGTACAGTGAATATCAGTCACACCACGAAAGACAGTATCAACCAATGGTTGGATCCGCATCATAACGTTATGCGCAGAAGGCTTGCAGACAAGGGAAGTTGTTCGACGTGTGCACCGGATGTGATGTGGTGTGGACATGAAATCGGTTCCAATTGACAGGTAGTGATGCGTACTTACACCGCACAGGCTGTCCACGTTCGCACAGGATGATCCATATCTACGACGTGTAAGTCAAAGAAACAGTCGGCTCGGTGCTCCAGAAATGAATTCGGCGTGCGAAGTGGCTATAGGACATGAATCGGATCAAACTGTTAGGAGACAAATTCATGAGGTGAACCTTCATTTCCGATGACCATGACGAGCACCACGTCGTACAACACAACACCATGGACTCAGTTACAAACTGGCAAGAAATTACGCAAAACGGACGCCCCCAGGAATGGCATCGGGTGTGATTTATGGAAGAAAACTCGGATCTGTTTGCATCCTGAAGCAGACAACGTGTCTGGATACGACCCGGTAAAAAGAACGCCTCCAACATTGTGTTCCACATGTGCAACATGTTGGTGGTAGTGTGATGTTCTGCGTGCCATTACATGGGGCCACAATACACCTCTAGCGGTTGCTGGGAGCAACCACACTGCTCTACGATACGGGGGTGAGATTCTGCAAACCATCGCCAACATTTTCGTGACAATTTCAACTTGATGGATGATAACTCGCGTGCTCACCGTGCTGTTGTCGAGAACATGTTCCTTCAGCATGCTAGGATCACCAGTGTGGACTGCCTGCATGTTCCCTGGACATGAACCCAATCGATCACGTGTGGGACCGACTGAGACGAGCTATGTTTGGACGTCAACAACGACCGCGCACTCTGCGCGATTTACGACGAATCAACAGAGAAGAGTGGGACAATTTGGACCAGGGTTGGCTTGGTGATCTCATCGATGGTATGCCACGACGGATTCAAGCCTGCATCCAAGCAAGGGGACGTTCCACCACATATTGGGGTCAGTGTGCGATTTGTGGTTTTACCAATGGGGGGGATGTCTTAGGGGGTTAGTATAATTATATATGTTACTAGCGTGGACCGTGGCGTTACCCATGGTTAAATAGTTATTTATAAATAGATTTTAATGCCGAAACTCACTATTCACGCGTATGCACTATCAGAAAAGCCATCCCTTGTTGTATCTTTAAAAGTACGTTATAGGTAAAGCTTATTTACAACATCATCTACATACAGGTATACGAGGGGAATTAAAAAAGTAAAGGCACATTTGTGAAAAGCTGTATTTATTCTGATGATAGAAAACTGAAACATGCGTTATTTTTTTACGTGACCTCCCTGGACTTCAATGCAGTTTTCCCAATGTTTTACGAGTTTTTTTATTTCATCAGATAATACGTTTATCGGCTGCATCTGTAACCAATTTTGCACCGCAGCAATGACGTCTTCATCACTTTCAAATCTTCCCTTTATTGCGTCGGCTGTCCGTTTGGCAGAATGTGGGCGTGCGTTATCTTGCTGCAGGATGACAACTCTTCACAGTTTTCCACGACGTTTGGATCTGATTGCAGATTTTAGTTTCGTACGCAACACATCACATCCACCATACAATACAGACCTGGCTCTAAAGCCTCGTTTACGCTGGGGCGACGTCTTGCAACATTGTGGCATGTTACGGAAATGTGGCGTGCGTCGTCTTGTCATTTAGTTCTAAATGGTTTGAAATGCTTAACTACTACATAACACATTTTCAAAATTAATAAGCAAACATATTAATAAAGCAAACATATTAATAGTATTAATAGTAAACTTTCAGTGCTCGGCTCCACAAATTTAAATTATATGTAAAGTTTTACTCCAGTGCGTGGGAAACAAACATACCAGGTTGGGATGCATAAACTAAAACCAGAGGAGGGGATGGTCTGATGCAGAGGGGGTGAAATCCCCCCTATCCCCCCCTGTAAATCGCACACTGATTGGGGTTGCTCAAGAGTGCTATGAAAAATCTCGCACGATAAACAGGCGATTTTGTCGTTACATAAATGTTTTTTTTGGACTGGGTGATCTAGACACATTGCAAATGAATATATAGATAATTACAAAACGATACCGATATATTTCGACGGGTTGTAGAGGGTGTCGTGAGGAACAAATTGAAGAGACGAACCCGTGTCTTGAAATGTCATCCAACGTGACATGGCGTCGAAGTTATAGGCGCCGGCGCCTGCGACTAGGCCACCCATTCGGCAGCAAACCTGTTCGAAGACGGACCGTAGGAGGAACGCGTCGCAATGTTGTTTGTTATACCGTGATCGCGACTGATTGCCACGATCGCTGGTGGAAAAGATAGAGCTAGCTGCTGCGTATAGAGAGGCCTTGTCTCCAATGAATGCGAAGTCCTGTTGCCTCGATGGATGACTGTTTCGGACACTTTTTCCATCCGCAGTTTATTTTTCACCTGTATACGGAAAAACACTGAAGGTTTTAAAAGGTTCCAGGAGAAAAATAAGCTGTGGATGCAAACTTGTGTCCGAAACTGTCATCCACCGAGGCAACAGAGCATCGCATTCATAGGAGACAAGGTCTCTCTATGCAGGAGGTATCTCCATCTTCTCCACTGGCGACTGTGGCAACCGGCCGCAATCATTGAATAACAGCCAACAGAGGTCTGTTGCGAGACGCTCCACCTGTGGCCTGTCAGTGTACAAAGTTATGTTTGCTGCCGAATGGGTGGTCTAGAGGTAGGCGCCGGTGCCAATAATTTCGACGCTCCATAGCGTCGTTGTATAACGTTTCCGGACAGGGATTCCTGTCCTCAATTTTTTCCTCACAACGTACTCTAAAACCCCTCGAAGTTTGTCGGTATAATTTTGAAACATCCTGTATACACATGCTTTACAATTTTTGTTTTCTGTGCCATGACTTTGTAAATAAAGAGGTGATAGAAAACGTGTGTGTGTGTGTGTGTGTGTGTGTGTGTGTGTGTGTGTGTGTGTGTGTGTGTGTGTGTGCGCGCGCGCCAAATATTTTATATTTTACTCTATTTCGAGTATTTTGAACCAATTTCTCCAAAAACGTTGGACAATTGCTGCTGCACTATTAATTCCGAATGGCAGTCTTTTTTTTTTTTTTGGTTTTAGGGCGCAAAATTTCTATGGTCATTAGCGCCCAGCCCGTGACTTAAGACCGTAAAAAACCGAAATTGAAAACCAGCAGCAATGGGAACAAAGTCATAAAAGTGGAGAAACTAAAAATAGAGGGAATGCTTAAAAATCCACTACAGAAAGGGGGTGGTTGTCCCCAAAAAAAGCTTCAAATGACTGACGTCATTTCACTGTCACTAATAAACTGGAGAACGCGGTCGGCTGAGCGCGTGTCATCTGCTAAAATCGACGATAGATCAGGCGATAGCTGTAGACGGGAGCGTAACGGATTAAAATAGGGGCATTCAATTAAAAGGTGTCTTACCGTCCACAGCTGAGAGCAGTGGGGACAGAGTGGGGGAGGATCACCGCTTAAAAGATGTCGATGGCTAAAAAGACAGTGCCCTATCCGGAGTCTAGCTAAAATTACCTCCTCCCGACGACGCGTTCGTGAGGAAGAGGTCCAAGCGCAAGGAAGGGCTTTCACTTCCCGCAATTTATTACGGGGAAGTGTTGACCAATGCGCATGCCATAAATGAGCAACTTTGCGACATAAACCGCTCCGTAGATCGGTGAAGGGAAGCGACTGAATAGCTGGCCGAGGAAGAGAGACTGCAGCCTTGGCCGCAATATCGGCCGCCTCATTCCCACAGATACCAGCGTGTCCCGGGAGCCAGAGGAACGCCACCGAGACGCCCCCCCAGGTGGAGCAAGCGCAGACAGTCCTGAATCCGGTGGACCAGAGGGTGCACAGGGTAAAGAGCTTGGAGACTGAGGAGAGAGCTGAGAGAATCTGAGCAGGTAACGTACTGTATCCGCTGATGGCGGCGGATGTAGTGGACAGCCTGGAGAACAGCGTAAAGCTCCGCAGTATAAACCGAACACTGGTCGGGAAGCCGAAAGCGATTTGGGGTGTCGCCAACAATATAGGCACTCCCTACACCTAACGATGTTTTCGAGCCGTCGGTGTAAATAAATGTGGCGTCCGTCATTTGTGCACATAGAGCAGCAAATGCCCGACGATAAACAAGTGTAGGGGTACCATCCTTGGGAAATTGACAAAGGTCACGGAGCAGGCAGATCCGGGGACGGAGCCAAGGCGGGTCTGTACCCCAAGTTGTCAAGAAGGTTTTAGGAAAGCGGAAGGAAAGAGAATGGAGCAGTTGACGGAAGCGGACTCCCGGGGGTAGTAGGGAGGAGGAGCGGCCTGCATACCCTACATCAAAGGAAGCGTCGAAAAAAAGGTCATGGGCTGGATTAGCAGGCATGGAAAACAGATGGCTAGCATAACGACTCAGGAGGACTGCTCGCCGATTGGACAGCGGAGGTTCAGCAGTCTCAGCATAAAGGCTTTCCACAGGGCTAGTGTAAAAGGCTCCAGACACTAAACGTAATCCACGGTGGTGGATAGAGTCGAGACGCCGAAGAATAGACGGCCGAGCAGAGGAGTAGACTATGCTTCCATAATCCAATTTCGAGCACACTAAGGCGCGACAGAGGTGGAGAAGGACCACTCGGTCCGCTCCCCAGGAGGTACCATTCAGGACACGGAGGGTGTTAAGCGATCGCAGACAGCGAGCCGAAAGATAGGAAACGTGGGAGGACCAGCACAGTTTTCTGTCAAACATAAGACCCAATAATTTAGCGACGTCTGAAAACGGAAGGTTGACAGGACCTAGATGTAAGGAGGGCGGAAGAAACTCCTTACGTCGCCAAAAATTGACACAAACGGTCTTACTGGGTGAGAAACGGAAGCCGGTTTCGATGCTCCACGAGTGGAGGCGATCGAGACATCCTTGAAGACGTCGTTCAAGAAGGCTGGTCCGTTGAGAGCTGTAGTAGATCGCAAAATCGTCCACAAAGAGGGAGCCCGAGACATCAGGAAGGAGACAATCCATAATTGGATTTATGGCGATGGCAAACAGTACAACACTCAGCACGGATCCCTGGGGTACCCCGTTTTCTTGAGAGAAAGTACGGGAGAGAGTAGTGTTCACCCGCACCCTAAAAGTGCGCTCTGCCATAAATTCGCGAAGAAAAAGGGGCAGACGGCCTCGAAAGCCCCAAGAGAACAGTGTGCGGAGGATGCCTGTCCTCCAACAGGTATCGTATGCTCTCTCCAGATCAAAAAATATTGCTACCGTTTGGCGTTTCCGGAGAAAATTGTTCATGATATAAGTGGAGAGAGCAACAAGATGGTCAACTGCAGAACGATGCTTCCGAAATCCGCATTGGGCTGGTGTTAAAAGACTGCGGGATTCCAGCCACCAAGCTAAACGGTAATTCACCATACGCTCCAAAACCTTACAGACACTACTCGTGAGAGAAATGGGGCGATAGCTAGAGGGGAGATGTTTGTCCTTTCCAGGTTTCGGAACGGGAACGACAACAGCTTCCCGCCACCGTCTGGGAAAGGTACTGTCGGTCCAAATTCGATTATAAAGGCGAATGAGGTAACGCAGACTATGGGCTGATAAATGCAGCAACATTTGGACATGGATACCATCCGGTCCTGGGGCGGAGGAGCGAGAAGAAGAGAGGGCATGTTGGAGTTCCCGCATGGAGAAAACAGTATTGTAGCTTTCGTGATTTTGAGAGGAGAATGCAAGATGTCGCACTTCCGCTGCACGTTTCTTCGGGAGAAACGCTGGCGGGTAATTTGAAGAGCTCGAAATCTCAGCAAAGTGCTGACCCAACGAGTTAGACATTGCGACGGGGTCCACTAAGGTATCATGCGCGACAGTGAGCCCAGAGACCGGGGAGAAACTAGGCGCACCTGAGAACCGTCGTAGCCGACTCCAAACTTCCGAGGAGGGAGTGAAGGTGTTAAATGAGCTAATAAAGAATTTCCAGCTTGCCTTCTTGCTATCGCGGATGACGCGACGGCATCGCGCACGGAGCTGCTTATAGCTGATACAGTTGGCCAAGGTAGGATGGTGACGGAAAATGCGAAGAGCACGTCACCGCTCACGTATTGCGTCACGGCATGCCTCGTTCCACCAAGGAACTGGGGGGCGCCGGGGCAATTCGGAGGTGCGTGGTATTGAACGTTCCGCAGCTGTAAGAATAACGTCGGTAATATGTGTGACCTCATCGTCGACGCTGGGAAAGCGACGGTCATCGAATGTCGCTAGAGACGAAAAAAGTGTCCAATCGGCTTGGGCAAATTTCCAGCGTCGCGAGCGCATATATGGCAGTGGAGGCTGCAGTCTAAGGACACATGGAAAGTGGTCACTCGAGTGTGTATCATCAAGGGCGAACCATTCGAAGCGCCGAGCTAGCGGAACAGTACCGACCGCAAGGTCCAAATGAGATAAATTTGTCGTGGAGGCTGACAAAAATGTGGGGACCCCAGTGTTGAGGCAAACTAGATCCGCTTGGTGGAAGACGTCTAGCAATAGAGAGCCACGTGGACAAGGATGTGGAGATCCCCAAAGCGGGTGGTGGGCATTGAAGTCCCCAACCAGCAAATAGGGTGGTGGAAGCTGACCAAGAGGATGAAGGAGATCAGCTCGTGCCATTGGTGTGGATGATGGAATGTATACAGCACAAAGAGAGAACGTGTATCCAGAAAGGGAAAGACGGACGGCGACAGCTTGGAAGGAACTGTTTAAGGGGATTGGGTGATAATGGAGAGTAACATGGAGAAGAATCATGAGTCCTCCATGGGCTGGAGTGCCTTCAACGGAGGGGAGGTCATATCGGACGGACTGAAAATGAGGGAGAACAAAGCGGTCTTGGGAACGCAGCTTTGTTTCCTGAAGACAGAAGATGACCGGCGAGTAGGATCGTAAGAGGACCGACAATTCATCCCGATTGGCTCGAATGCCGCGGATATTCCAGTGGATAATGGACATGGGGTGAACAGAAAATGGAGGAATGTGACCAAAGTTGCTGTCAACTCAAAGACTGCTCGGAGCTAGCGACCGACAGCATGGAATGGCATTCAGCCGAAGGCAGAAGATCCTGATCCATAGGTTGGTCAGGAGCAGCTCCTGCCACCAGCGATCGGCCAGTTGACCGGCCACCAGCAGTGCGCCTCGGCGACACAGAAGACGGCCGAGGGCGATTTCCGCCAGGTGGTGCTGTAGATGGGACACGCCTTGGCGGAGAAGGAGAGGAACTGGGTTTCTTTGCAGCCTTCTTGGAAGTATGATGTTTAGATGAAGGAGGAACCGATGGTTGTGAAGTTGCGGTACGTAAAAACTCTTCACGAGTATGCTCTTTTTTCGAAGACTTGGCGTCTGACTTTTGGGCTCGAGATTTAGCAGAACCCGACGAAGGGTGAGCCATAGAGTGGGCAGGTGAAAGTGGTGAGGTTGAACGGGCGATCTTTGCACTGGCCGATCTGACGACCGTGGTACTAAAGGTGAGGTCGCAAGTCTGCGTGGCCGCCTCCTTTGTTGGCCAAGGAGAAGCAAGGACAGTGCTGTATTTTCCTGTCTGAGGCACGGTGGGCTGTCGACTGGCGAATAATTTTCGAGCAGCAAAGGTCGACACCTTTTCCTTCACTCTTATTTCCTGGATGAGCTTTTCGTCCTTAAAAACGGGGCAATCTCGAGAGGAAGCAGCGTGGTCACCCATACAGATGATGCAGCGAGGGGATGGAGGTGGACAAGCACCCTCATGGGCATCCTTGGCACACGTAACACATTTGGCCGGATTGGAACAGGACTGGCTGGTGTGATTGAACCGCTGACATCGATAGCAACGCGTAGGATTTGGGACGTAAGGGCGAACGGAAATTATCTCATAGCCTGCTTTGATTTTCGATGGGAGTTGAACTTTGTCAAATGTCAAGAAGACAGTGCGGGTTGGAATGATGTTCGTGTCAACCCATTTCATAACTCTATGAACAGCCGTTACGCCCTGGTCAGACAGGTAGTGCTGAATTTCGTCGTCAGACAATCCATCGAGGGAGCGTGTATAAACGACTCCACGCGAGGAATTTAAGGTACGGTGCGGTTCCACCCGGACAGGGAAGGTGTGGATCAGAGAAGTACGCAGCAATTTTTGTGTCTGGAGGGCACTGTGTGTTTCTAACAACAGGGTGCCATTCCGTAATCTGGAACAAGACTTTACAGGACCTGCAATTGCGTCGACACCTTTCTGAATAATGAAAGGGTTGACCATGGAGAAGTCGTGACCTTCGTCAGACCGACAAACAACAAGGAACTGTGGCAACGATGGAAGAATCGTCTGTGGCTGAGACTCAGTATACTTACGTTTGTGAGCAGACATAGTGGAAGGTGAGGAAACCATTGCGGAAGAATCCCCCATGATTACCGGCGTCTCCGATGGCGCGCTCCTCCCTGTGGAGGCCCTCTCTGAGGGCACTCCCGCCTTAGGTGATTGTTCACACCTCAGGTCACACCTCCCGACAAACGGACGGAGGGACCAATCGGCACTGTCGGAAGGTATCAGCTCGGGTAATCACCCCTCCCTGGGCCTGGCCGTTACCAGGGGGTACGTACGTGTCCTACCTGTCTACCCGGGGCGGAGAATTACGCGATACCCCGTCACCGGCTACGCACAAAAGGCGTGGGTCGCCCTTCAGACACGCTCAGGGAGGAAGAAAGAGAAAGGGAAAGGAAAGAAGAGAGGTCTCAAACGCCGCAGCGGAGAAAAGGGTAAAGAGAAGAGGTAAGGAAAAGAGAAGGATAAAGGAAGGAAGAAGACATAAAAGCAAGGAAGGCGAAGAATGCAGTACATTTACGAGCGTCCGTCTCCGGACGTAGGCACAAACCATACTCCCAGATGGGGAGAAAGGGAAGGAAAGAGCCAGAGGTGAGGGGAGGAGGGGCGAAGATAGGGATGGGGAAGGATGCGGAAAGGGAAGGTATGCAGCCCGGAAAGGAAGGAAGGCCACATTAGCTCGGGGTCCCGTGCTCGCTATGCATGTATCCACAAAAGAGTTGTGGACCCCCTGGGGGGGAATGGCAGTCTGTTACATCTGTACAACCACAATTCTGTGTTAATAACCGTGAACTGGAGTGACCGTTCGCCAAGCGGCAATTGCAAATATACTTGGGATAAATCAATTTCAGAAAGATACGGGCCACCTGACAGGTATGACATGAGTTCTTTTGTCCTTAGGACGGGATAGATATCAGTCTCTGATTGTGACTCTATGGTTGTTTTAAAATCACCAAAAATATGGAGATAACCATCTGATTTGCATATAATTACCACCGGCGTTGCTCACTGACTTGATGTGACGCGTGCGTGGATGTCTTGCTGCACCAGATGATCTAGTTCCGTCCTGAGGTCATCTCACTAAGCTACTGGCACTGGTCTAGCTTTAGAGTGGTGAGTTGCCGCAGAATATTAACTGAATGTGAGCTACATAATTAGTTGCACAGTCTAAGCTTGATGAAAATAGATTTGAAAATTTAGTGCGCAATGGATCAAATGGTTCAAATGGCTCTAAGCACTATGGGACTTAACATCTGAGGTCATCAAGCCCCCAGACTTAGAACTACTTAAACCTAACTAACCTAAGGACATCACACACATCCATTCCGAAAAAAGAAAAAGTGTGTGAAATCTTATGGGACTTAACTGCCAAGGTCATCAGTCCCTAAGCTTACACACTACTTAACCTAAATTATCGTAAGGACAAACACACACACACACACACACACACACACACACACACACACACACACACATACAGATGCCCGAAGGAGGACTCAAACCTCCGCTGGGACCATGCCCGAGGCAGGATTCGAACCTGCGACCGTAGCGGTCGACCGGTTCCAGACTGAAGGGCCTAGAACCGCTCGGCCACTTCGGCCGGCCACAATGAATCAAGACGATTGAATTGCACTGCTGCCAATACAATGTTGATGTCATCTATTATTTTAAAACCGAAAGATGAGTAAGCGTCCACACCAAAAACTGTTTTGTGCCTGACGTTATGGCACAACTAAGAAAGCAATCGGATAGCTGCCTTCCTTGAACAACTCAGTCACTGTGCACATACCGTGCTAAATTATGTGGTATTTGCTGTAGGAATGTAATTTCTGTGGTGCCAACTGCTGAGACGGAGAACCATAGGTTTCCATATTTGTAATAAAAACTGGTGAACCTGTATCAACAAGGAATTTTTTTAGCTGAATGTTGATCGTTAGTGGGACAGAAAACTTCTCTGGGTTACTCTGTGAAAGGACTCAGCTATGGCTGTAGCATGTTTACACAGAGGTGGAGTTACTGATGCAATAGGGTGCGGCATTTGCAAATATCCGCGACATGCATTACCGAATCGCTCACAGCGCATCTCCTTGTGCGGGCAGTGAGCGAGCCTACGTTTAGAAAAACCATCTTGGCCCCCTTGACCTTGAGTCCTGCTGTTGTTGTAGTGAAGATGGGAGGCAGAGGAATTACGTGAAATTGAGAGTCGAATAAATGCCGCTGCTGATTTGTTGCTTGGTCCCTAAATGGACGTCGGAATTTGAATCCCGAGAACGATGACGAAGATGAACTTGATGAGAATTGATCACACTTATCGTGTTAATGAGAACGCAGTTTTACTGCAGATACGTCACTTTCATCAAAATACTGATGTGCTGGATCAGACATATGAGGATTGGTATATTCAATACCTGTGCTAAGTAAATTATTAAGAGAATATGAGAAGTGGGACAGCAAGGAAAGTTTGAAAAAAAAAATGGTTCAAATGGCTCTGAGCACTATGTGACTTAACATCTGAGGTCATCAGTCCCCTAGAACTTAGAACTACTTAAACCTAACTAACCTAAGGACATCACACACATCCATGCCCGAGGCAGGATTCGAACCTGCGACCGTAGCGGTAGGGCGGTTACAGACTGAAGCGCCTAGAACCTCTCGGCCACAACGGCCGGCAAAGTTTGAAAAAACTACATATCTAAACTGTAGTGAAAACGTTGGAAATGTAATAGCAGAGAGGTAGCACATCAAGGCATGTAAAAAATGTAGGTAGCATCCTGTCGGAAGGCGGAACAAGTAACTGGGAGATACAGCAAAGAGTACCTCTTGAGAAAGCAGCAATCCAGAAGCTGGACACTCTTTTATGATCTTCTAAGATACTTTGAAAAGTAAAGAAGGTGCTCTATAGAAGTATTGTAGAATCTATAACGACCTATGGATGCGAGTGCTGGTAGCTTACTGGAAAAAAAATTAAAAACAAACTGAGAGTTGTAGAAACAACTATTTCAGAAGTTAGTGTAGAGTATCTTGGCAAGAAAACGATTAAGGAGATGACCCAGACACAAATGAGCATCACAGAAAGAACAGAAGAACGGCAGAGTGCCTGCGTATGGACATACAACGCAAATGACAGGTGGCCAAAAAAAATTTTGATGTACCATCATCAGGGAAGACGGGGAAGAGGAAGGTCGAAGGTTGACTTGTTAGATAGGACACAGAAAAACAGGAGAAAAAAGGAATAGAATAAGACGAGGAAGTAGGGGAGATAGAAAACGATGGCGGCAGATATGTGGGATGCGGCGACAAGTGCAGCAGAGAGAATGCCTGTGCACAAACATTTTTATCAGCTGAGTAAATAATGACTACATCATACACTGGCGATTCGACATAGGATTTTCTTATAACTTTGATTTTCACATAAAATCGACCCTTTCGGCTCAGACCTTTGAGAGTAGCTGTCCATGCAGCACGTAACTTACGCAACAACCAAGAAATGCGAGCCTAAATGCTGCCACATGCGTCTGTTGCTCGTAATGCTGAGAGAGCAAACTATGGATTTCTGACAATTGTACACACTCAGAATCAGTGAGCGGACGTAAATGTTGTACCAAATAAAGCAGAAAAGCACACTGCTTAGCAACGTCAGTCGTGATACTCTCTTAAAGACTTATGTACTATGAGTCTCCGTACGATATTCATTTTCTGGATGAAATGGCACGGGGGTGGTGGTGGTGGTGGTGGTAGTGGTAGTGGTAGTGGTAGTGGTAGTGGTAGTGGTAGTGGTAGTGGTAGTGGTAGTGGTAGTGGTAGTGGTAGTGGTAGTGGTAGTGGTAGTCGTCGTCGTCGTCGTCGTCGTTTCGATTTCATGAGCTGTTGCGGTATAAGCTGCTGCTGTTCCATAATTTGCGTTTGCTGTTTTTGTTCTTGTTCCATTATTCGCTTTCGTAGTTGTTCTTGTTGTTCCTGCTATTGAGTTTGAAGTTACAGTTGTTGCTTTCATTGATATTATTGTTTCGCTTGATGATGGAATTGTAGTTGGTGCCACACTTTCATGAATCCCGGATGCATGATCACTGAACTTCGTCTTTTGTCATAACAAACACATGCTAAGTTCGAGTCCTCGGTGCAACTTCGACACTTGGTAAAGTTCAAGAAACACTCTTTACTGTATAGTAAGGATGGATACAAAACTATCACTCGATAGTTCACAAAATCATTCCGCGCCGGGTCGTTATAAAGCAGTAGACATACCACAAGAGAAGAATCCAGATAGTATGTGGGCACGAAAGTCCGTCAGCATCCGTATATTGTAGTCCACAGAGTTGTCCGAATGAGATCCGATAAGCAGTCTCGTCACGTAAGCAAAGCGTGAGCGAGATAGATACTAGAGCACAGCACGATGCGAAAGTAATTTCATTCCGGCACGGCGGCCTGTTTTATGTCCGAGGTAAGGACCACGTGATTGCTCAAGGGTGCCTCTTACTGGCCGCAGGTGAAGATTACACTGAGGTGATAGAAGTGATGGGACAGCTTCTAATATCGTGTCGGATCTCCTTTTGCCCAGCGTAGTACAGCAACTCGACGTGGCATGGACTGAACAAGCCGTTGGAAGTCCCCTGCAGAAATATTGAGCCATGCTGCCTTGTAGCTTTCCATAATTGCGAAAGTGTTGCCGGTGCAGGGTTTTGTGCACTAGCTGACCTCTCGATTATGTCCCATAAGTGTTCGATGGGCTTCATGTCGGGTGATCTGGGTGGCCAAATCATTTGCTTGAATTTTCCAGAATGTTCTTCACACCAGTCGCGAACAACTGTGGCCTGGTGACGTGACGCATTGTCATCCATAAAAGTTCCATCGCTGTTCAGGAACATGAAATCCACGAATGACTGCAAATGGTCTCCAAGTAGCCGAACTAACCATTTCCAGTCAACGATCGGTTCAGTTGGACCTGATGACCCAGTCCATTACATGTAAACAAAGCCCAGACCATTATGGAGTCACCACCAGCTTGCACAGAACCTTGTTGACAACTTGTGTCTATGGCTTCGTGGGGTCTGTGCCACACTCTAATCCTACCATCAGCTCTTACCAACTGAAATCGGGACCCATCCGACCGGGCCACGGTTTACCGGTCGCCTAGGATCCAACTGATATGTCACTAACCCAGGAAAGGCGCTGCAGGCGATGTGCTGTTAGCAAAGGCACTCGCGTCGGTCGTCTGCTGCCATAGCCTATAAACGCCAAATTTCGCCCCATTGTGTTAACAGATCCGTTCGTCGTACGTCCCACATTGGTTTCTGCGGTTATTTATGCAGTGTTGCTTGTCTGTTAGCGCTGACAACTCTACGCAAACGCTGTTGCTCTCTCTTGTTAAGCGAAGGCCGTCGAGCACTGCGTTGTCTGTGGTGAGAGGTAATGCCTGAAATTTAGTATTCTCGACACACTCTTGACACTGTGGGTCTGGTTTTACTGAATTCTCTAAATATTTCCGAAACCGAAAGTCCCATACGTCTAGCTCTAACTATCATTCCGCGTTCAAAGTCTTTTAATTCCGTCGTGCTGCCATAATAACGTCGGAAACCTTTGCACACGAATCACCCGAGTACAAATGACAGGTCGGCCAATGCGCTGACTTTTTGTACCTTGGGTATGCGATACTACTGCCACCTGCATATACGTATATCACTAGCCAGGACTTATGTCATCTCAGTGTACATCACAGACTGTCTAAGGACACAGATACAGCAGCCCATAACATTACACTTCTCCCACTGGCCTTCGTCCGTGGTGTGGTGCATGTTTCGAACAGCAAGACGTCTTGTTGATGCTGTATCCAAACACGATCATCGATCTGGTGTAACAAGAAATGGGATTCATAAAAGCATATAACACGTTTCCTGTGATCTACGGTCCAATTTAGATGATCTCGTGCCCACTGTCATCATAACTGACGACTCGTTGTGTGAGAATGGCAACACGTATGGCTCGTCTGCTGCGGGCCCCCATATTCAGCAATTTTCACTGAAAGGTGTGCTCTCAAACACTTGTTCCTGTACTCTATCATCAGATCTGCCACATATCGCCGCCTGTCCTACTTCACACAGCGACCAAGACTCCGATCTTAACGATCTGTGATGAGGCGTGGACGTCCAACACACCGTCGCCTGTTCGTGGTTTCACTACCCTTCAACCACTTACTACAGATGCTCACAACAGTTGCACGTGAACAGCCGACCAGCTTTGCCGTGTCCCAAGCGCTGGGCCATAAGAATCTGCCCTTTGTCAAAGTCCCTTACCTCAATGGATATCCCTATTCGTGTCCCATATCGTCGTTAGAAAGTTTCTCACTTGTGTCTGCTCAGCTTATCTACTTTCCTTATCGCGTCACGTGCCCTCTCCAACAGGTGCCACTCTGTCTCGCAGTGGGAAGAGATGATAATACTTTGGCTCACCAGTGTATACAAATGATCTGCTCCGTGCTTCTGTTTGGAGCTACCGCTATTACATGAAGGGAATTCACAACACCGGAAAATTTTAGGAAATGCAACGAGACCTGCAAATCGCCATGGAAGCCGAGATTTCAAATAGGCCAATAGCGCGCAGCTGACGAGCCTTGCTCTCTCCAGAGCTCACCATCTTCAGGTGGGTTTCGGAACGTTCGCCAGAAGAGCACGCCGTCAGCGCTTCGACTCTCTGCAACCAAATATAATCCTCCGCGCGTCTTCGTAAGTCGCCGCACGCCTGGCTCGGCCCAGATCTCTGAAGACTTGCAGTAAGAATGAAAGGTCCTAGAACAATGCTACTAATCTGATAATAATCAGCAATTGATTGAACATTGAACAGAGAGCCAGTGATACACAGCACTCTCGAAGTGTCCGTGCGTGGAGCAGTTGCAGCCAAGGATTACAAAGTTATACATTTATGTAATTCATCTGTACACATTGTAAACGGTGCTAATCAATATGCTCATATTTAATCATTTAATAATTGTTGAAGTGTCCGTGCCATCTAGTTCACATACGGACATAACCGGAAGACAGATCCCAGACTGCGATATGTTGGGTGAATCCAAATTAAATGTATAACACGGCAAAACTTCTAGGAAGTGAACGTTCCAGAAGGAGTCAAGGAATTAATTACTTCCTCCCTCATATCTTCTCAAACGACTACGATAGCAAAATCAGAAAAAAGTCGAGCTTGCAAGAATGTGTATGGACAATCACGAATTTATTTGGAAGAGAAAAAATGACCGTTACATACGAAACGAATTCCACCACACATGATATGGTGGTTTCTGAGGATAGATAGAAATGTAAATAGTGGTTAAGATCCCTATTACTCCAAATCGTCAGTGACAACGTTAAAAGCCACGTTTGATAATAAAGTGTCTGAGAACGTCGCCTAGCAGTTGGACGATTCTTTTCTAAAATCCACGTAGAAAAAGCAGAAACGTTCATTTTTCAACACAGAAATCGAATATTTGGGACATCTCATTGACGACTTTGGGGTGCATCCCTTGGCTAAGCATACACAGGCCATTCGGAGATTACCTTCTCCTACAGACGTGCGAGAATTAAATGCTGTTCTTGGAAAAGTAAACTGCTACATGAAATTCATTCTGAACACAGCCAAAATTGTTATCCCTTTGCATCGCCTGGCGAAAAGAATGTTCCTTTCGAAGGACTGGAGAGTGTGAACACTCACTTCAAACGCTGAAAAATACGTTGCTTAGTGATACATGCCTAATTCAGTTTGATCTGCAGAAACCAGTAGTGCTGGCAGTTGATGCATCATCATAGGGAATAGGGGCAATTTTATCTCACAAGATAGGAAACGCTAAACGCCTTGTAGCATTTGCATGCTTTTTTTTCCCAAAGAAACATTCCTGCCGCCCGAAGGAAGGTGAGGGGGCAAAGTGAGCATGGGTCGCAACCCAAAGCCTGGCCACCACGTGCCGCTTCCTCCCCCAGAAACCTAGGAAAGCTTAGGGAACGTGGAGCACAGATACAAAGAACATCAATTATTTATTTACTTCTTCTTTCTCTGCTTTTTAATCATAATTAATACCAACGAGAATAGTAGGAAACCGATGTTGCAGTGAGGGGGGAGAGGTAGGTCGCCAGACTCGACCAGAGAATAATCAGTTCTCAGAGTGGAAAAGATGTGGATCAGCTCATCACTGCAGTAACACCCCAACCACGGAGTGGGTTAAGAAAGACACTGTTCAAGCATAGTGAGAAGCGCTGGCATGAAGATCAAGAACGCAAGAGCAGAGAGGGCTGTAAGATGACATCAGCCAATAGTACACTGTCTATGACGACACCATGACTGAAGCAGCATCTATACGAAAAGAATATATACGCCGCACAGCCTAGCCGCGGGTGGAGCGGAAGATGATCCGTCATATAACACAACAGCAGTGACTTACGAACTGGATTGTTTTGCTTGCATTGAAATTGTATGTACCAAAGGACATAGATTATTTGCATGTCTCTATTTGCTTGTGACACCTCTTTTGTGAATACGCAAAGCTAGATATTGTCAATTTCACTTGCTGTAATGAACTCCAACTATACGAGTTGCTTGAACTGTTGTCTGGAGATACGAGAAAACAGCTTCCTAGGCACCCTATATTAGACGAGTGGGCAGGATACTACATTGGCGACAAGTTATAAGAAGAACCCAGTGCCTGGCGGCACAGAATATTGTTGTGTGTTTTGCTGGAACCTTAATTCTCGCTTTTGCAGGGGTGTTTACTTGTTTAAGAGCCTACTACTGCGATTTTGCTAATCAGAGTTTTCAGATGGACATTGCAGACATTTTCTTTGCTTTTGTACTTATTTTTCTTGCTTGCCTTGTCTGTTTCGTGCATTTGTCTCTTCCAACATGCCCACCCCACCAATCCCACCCCCTGCTCAGGGCCGGCCGCGATGATCTAGCCGTTCTAGGCGCGCAGTCCGGAACCGCGCGACTGCTACGGTCGCAGGTTCGAATCCTGCCTCGGGCATGGATGTGTGTGATGTCCTTAGGTTAGTTAGGTTTAAGTAGTTCTAAGTTCTAGGGGACTGATGACCACAGTAGTCAAGTCCCATAGTGCTCAGAGCCATTTGAACCATTTGAACCCTGCTCAGGCGCCACAGCTGCCAGAATTAGATGGAACAAACACCACCTACCGCAGCTGAAAGTGCTATCCACTTTTTTGCCAGTTTCATGAACACGAAGAAAAATGGCTCGAGTGGTTGCAACAGTTTGAAGCCCACGTAATTGCTGACAACGTACCAGTACTGTGAAAAGCCATTATTTCCTCTCAACAGTAGGAAGCGCATTGTTCCGTTTCCTACAGAAGTTATTTCCTAACGCCACTCAGAGTGAACTTTCATATGATCAGGTTGTAGATTCGCTAACTAATTATTATGACCAAGAAGTGAATGTGGTAGCAGCTCAGTATCAAATATTTAATTCTAAAAATGGTCAGGAACAGATTTGCAGGGTATGACAACGAAATGCAAATTCAAATGTACTTGTGGTGCTTTATATTCAGATGTTATGTTGCGCAATGCGATCATGTACAATGTAACTGATGTCAAACTCAGAGAACAGATTTTCAAACAGTCCGATCCATCATTTCAGCAAGTAGTGCAAATACTATCTCAATACGATTTAGGAGCCCTGTCGGCCAATAAATTTGAGCAGCAAACAATTTGTATGTTTTTGGATAGGGTCCACCTTTAGCAAAACAAAATTTTGTTTTTTAAACCAAACATGTTTCACTGCAGTTGCAGCTTCTTCAGTGGGCTTTTATTTTTCATCTGTTAAATATAAAGAATGTTCTTTACTGTTTGTATACATGCAACTATTAGTTTTTAAATCGTAATTACAGATATTTGAAAAAAACGCATAAATTATGAATTCATACCTTTTTAGCATACGGTGTGATTTTTCTGATGTGTTGCCTTTCTACAATGTCTGTTTTGTTCCACAGTTTGTCATCTACAACCACTTACACCCTAAAAATGGTTCAAATGGCTCCAAGCACAATGGGACTTAACATCTGAGGTCACCAGTCCGCTACACTTAGAACTACTTAAACCTAACTAACCCAAGGACATCAAACACATCCATGCCCGAGGCAGGATTCGAACCTGTGACCGTAGCAGCAGAGCTGCTCCGGACTAAAGCGCCTAGAACCGTTCGGCCACATCGGCGGGCACTTACACTTTAAAGTAGATAAATTTTTTAAGCAAAAAATGGCTCTGAGCACTATGTGACTTAACAGCTGTGGTCATCAGTCCTCTAGAACTTAGAACTAATTAAACCTAAATAACCTAAGGACACCAAACACATCCATACCCGAAGCAGGATTCGAACCTGCGACCGTAGCGGTTGCGCGGTTCCAGACTGAAGCGCCTAGAACCGCTCGGCCACTCCTGCCAATTGTTTAAGTAAAAATTATGATCTGAAAATTGTTATTTCTATGCCTGAAATTAATTAATTCTGTGCGTGTGTGTGTGCCGTGCGCGCGCGCGCGCGCGCCCACACACACACACACACACACACACACACACACACACACACACACACAGAGAGAGAGAGAGAGAGAGAGAGAGAGAGAGAGAGAGAGAGAGAATTAATTAATTTCAGGCATAGAAGTAACAATTTTCAAATCGTAATTTTGGCTTGAACAATTATCTACTTTAAGGTGTAAGTGGTTGCAGATGACAAAGTGTGGAACTAAACAGTCACTGTAGAAACACAACACATCAGGAAAACCACACCATGGGCTAAAAAGGTATGGATTCATAATTCACGTGTTTTTTCAAATATCTGTAATTACGATTTAAAAACTAATAGTTACATGTAAAGAACACTCTATCTTTAACGGATGAAAAATAAAAGCCCACTGAAGATGCTGCAACTGCAGTGAAACACGTTTGGATTAAAAAAACAAAATTGTGTTTTGCTAGAGGCGGACCCTATCCAAAAACGTACGTATTGATAAAGTAAACACGAAAAAACAGAGCTTCTTCCCCACGACGATTATTAAAGCAAAAATTTGTCGGGTTGAGTCCCTTGTCTGCGAGCAACCCATTCGGCAGTGGCAGCTTGCGCTCGCCACGCCGCGTACATAACTCTCCACGCCACGTAAGATGCTCGCTAAATATGCGGTTACACAGGCGAACAGAATTGAGTCATGCCCTTGGTGTTATTCAGGGCACAAACGCCAAGACTGCCCCTCTCGACAGGCACAGTGTTATGCTTGTGGCATGAAAGGACATGTGCAATCCGTATGTTTGCAACGGAACAAACATAAGAATTTGGCTCACTCACAAAAATCTAGTCACAAGGCCCATGTCATTAATCCAGTATATTCAAAATCTGCAACCTGCATTAGCAAAACTAGCAAGCAAACAGTTTCTTCAGTGCTACGCCAGTCCAACAAACTTTTTGTTCATTTGCTTCTTTGTGGGAAATGTGGGAAATTGCAGTTGGACACAGGTGCCTCTGTTACACTGCTGAATCTTCACACACATGAAATGTTGGGTTTCTCACGCCTTTCTAAAATTAGCACGCAACTAACGGCTTATAATGGACAAGACATTCCGGTTCTTGGAAAATTTACTTTGCCTGCCAGGTATCACTCGCACACGGTAACAGTGACTTTTACGGTGCTACAATCACGCGAGTGTGAGAAATATTTGACCTTGATTCATTTTATTTGTTTGGCTTTAACATTCAGGAAAATGTGTTGTCAGTGTCTGCATTCCATGCAAAATACAGTGTAGCTAGCTTGCTGTAAGAAATCCCTGAACTCTTTTTCTGAAGGTTTAGTCAAGGCTAACAAATTTGTTGCACGTATTACTCTGAAAGACAATGCTCAGCCAAAACTTTGCTGGGCCATAACTGTTCCCATTGCATTATAGGACGCAGTCGCTGCTGAACTTAAAGAATTGCAAGATAGCGGAGCTATTGCGCCCATAGAAGGTAGTCAATGGGCAAGTCCACTGGCTTTGCTTCCCGAACCTTCAGGTCGCGTTCATCTCTGTGTTGACTTTAAGTCTACGATCAACCCACAGACTGTGTGATTGATACTTACCCATTGCCACGCAAAGGGGATCTCATGGACAGATTAGGCGCTGGTCGCTACTTTTCAAAAATTGATTTGTGCGACGCGTATCTTCAAATACCGCTTGATCAAGAACCTCAAAAAGTGTGGGTAGTGAATACTCATTTGAGTTTGTTTAAATATCTGCGTTTGCCTTTTGGCAGTGCTTCCGCACCTGCCATTTTCCAACGGTATTTGGAACAGCTGACCACTCAAATGCCAAACTGTCCGAACTATTTGGAGGAAACTGTCGTAGCATATCGTACACCTGAAGAACATGTTGCAAATTTTCATGTTTTGTTATGTGTGTTATTTGATGCAGGAGTAAAGTGTAGACTGGACAAGTGTGATTTTTTAAAAACCTGAGTTGCAGTATCTTGGTCATGTCAAACAGTCAAGGTGTACATCCTCTTCAGTCACATTTGTTAGCCATACGAGATTTTCCAGTTCCTCGCAGTGTCACAGAATTGCAGTCAGTCTTAGGGAAAATGAACTATTGTATTCGGTTCATACCCAATGCTACACAAATCGCAGCCCCATTGCATCGCTTGCGGCGCAAAAAAGGTTCCTTTGTTTGGATAGATGAGTACCAAGTAGCTTTTCAAAAACTTATAGATGCATTGCTCAGTGATCAATGCTTAGTTCACTTTGATCCTGACAAACCATTTGTATTGCAAGTTGACGCTTCCTCTTACGGAATCTGTGCAGTGCTTTCGCACAGAATTGGTGCTAAATAAAGACAGGCCTATCGCTTTCGCATCAACAGCGTTGTCCAATGCTAAGTGTAATTACTCACAAATTGAAAAAGAGGCTTTGGCTGTTATGTATGGTGTCACAAAATTCGACCACTAATGTATGGCCGAAAATTTTACTTAGTAACGGATTACAAGCCTTTTCAGTCCTTGTTTCATCCGACGCAACTAGTTCCTGTATGAACCGCCCAAAAATTGCAAACATGGGCTTTGTTGTTGTCTCAATACCAGTAAGATATTGTGTATCGTCCGACAGCTCAACGTGGTAATGCGGACGCACTTTCAAGTCTTCAGATTGGCCCTCATACAAACGTTGACGCTTCTGCTGCATCTTGTGGTCACATCGATGCTGAGGGTTCTGAATTGCTTCAATTTTTTCCATTGAACTATAGAAAAATTGCACCGGCCACGGAAGCTGATTCACATTTGAACATTTTGCTAACATCTTGGCCTCGTTCCTTGCATAGCATAAATAACACTATGTGCGCCCTACTTTTCACGTCAGCGTAACCTTGCTTTACAGAAAGGTGTGACGTGGACAGTCACGTGTGCTGATCCCTAAAGCTTTGCAAAAAGAAGTGTTGCAGTTATTTCACCAAGGACATTGGGCGATTTTTCATACGAAACAGTTAACGCGTCGAGACTGCCAGTATGGCGATGACGAATACACGCTTCTAATGTGCGTCCACATCGATGTCGCCAAACATGGATGCGACCATCATGATGCTGTAAACAGAACCTGGATTCATCCGAAAAAATGACGTTTTGCCATTCTTGCACCCAGGTTCGTCGTTGAGTACACCATCGCAGGCGCTCCTGTCTGTGATGCAGCGTCAAGGGTAACCGCAGCCATGGTCTCCGAGCTGATAGTTCATGGTGCTGCAAACGTCGTCGAACTACTGTCGTCTTGCAAACGTCCCAGTCTGTTGACTCAAGGATGGAGACGTGGCTGCACGATCCGTTACAGCCATGCGGATAAGATGCCTGTCATCTCGACTGCTAGTGATACGAGGCTGTTGGGATCCAGCACGGCGTTCCATATTACCCTCCTGAACCCACCGATTCCATATTCTGCTAACAGACATTGGATCTCTACCAACGCGAGCAGCAATGTCGTGATACGATAAACCGCAATCGCGATAGGCTACAATCCAACCTTTATGAAAGTCTGAAACGTGATGGTACGCATTCCTCCTCCTTACACGAGGCATCACAACAACGTTTCACCAGGCAACGCCGGTCAACTGCTGTTTGTGTATGAGAAATCGGTTGGAAACTTTCCTCATGTCAGCACGTTGTAGGTGTCGCCACCGGCACTAACCTTGTGTGAATGCTCTGAAAAGCTAATAATTTGCATATCACAGCATCTTCATCCTGTCGGTTAAATTTAGCCTCTGTAGAACGTCATCTTCGTGGTGTAGCAATTTTAATGGCCAGTAGTGTATGTAAAACTGTAAATGTAAATTTGATTCAAAAAGTACTCGAAGTGAAGCGCAGCTGGACAGCAAGAAACTCTCTAGCGCGCAATCCCGCAACGATAGCAGTTGTGAATCTTTCAGTATGGACTCTAAAAAAAATTATTTATTAAAAAAAAGATGATTATTAATCTGTATCCTGTGGAAAGAGGACGCGTTGCTAGGCCGTCGCTCAGAACGTATTGTTACATTTAATGAAAATTGCTATTTCAGTGATAAAACGAAGTAAAGTACGTGTAAGAGTTGCCAAACATTTATGTATACAAATTTTCTGGAAGTGAAGAATAGAAATATCTTGTATTTGGAAAATGAAGTGAACTTCATTGTCGTCGCCGGCTATCAATCGACAGAATTGTAAGTGTACAAAGTTCACTTAAATACAGGAAAGGAAATGCATTCTCTATAGTTTTCATTCAATACGTAACGATCTCTAATAATTTATTAATTACAGTAATTGGATTATGTTCTTGTATAATAGTATGGTGCTGAACTCCACTGACCAATTTTGATGTAGCAGGATGTGTAGTTTGAAGGAAGTCTCACGAAAAGCAGATTGCTGTTTGATCTTATTTACTTACAACAGTGGTCCCTTAGGTATGAAAAGCTGCGAAAACTTGGGCTCAAAGCTATCCTCAATATGGCCAAGTAACCAACAGACTCGTACTTTAAATCTTAAAGAACAATAACTTCCTCCAAATTATAATACGTCACCAACTGGTGCAAAAGCTGATAATTTAAGGAGGCAGCAACCAAAATTCAGGTACCAGTTACGGCTTAAAGTAAAGTCTCAATCAAAAATCAATCTCTCTCTCTCTCTCTCTCTCTCTCTCTCTCTCTCTCTCTCTCTCCAAAAACATATATAAATATTCATATTATTAAGATAAAACCTTAGGCATAATTTTTTTAGCACTTAATTAATCCTATGCATGTTCTGTTCCACGTACTATTTATTACGAGTCTAACTGCAAGATTTGAAGAAGATTAAGCAATTCAGGCATGACGTCTTAGTCATGAACGCCTGATACACTGATGCATCATGACAGAAGAAACCGACTATGATATTACAGACCCACCATGACAGGGCAGACTGATATGCATCACGGTGTTGACGACAAGCTGTTCACGCGGTCTCTATAAGCTGCCGGCATTCGGGTGAAGTAAGATGGATCGTGTTCAGTTTCCATGATTTTCAGCCATGCCACACCCTTTGGTGGCAGAGAGTGATAGTACAAATATATACATCATGGTCAAAGAATGCAACAGGTCAGTTGTCAGCAGCCTGCACCCCATATCGCGAGAGATACAAACACGGTCGAGGCGACTGGAAGAATGGCTAGTGAAATGCATAAACCTTGGACGATCACCATGAACACACTCCCAAGAGTCCACAAGGCAGAGGTGCTGGAGAACTGCTGCTAGCACGGCGTATTGAGAGTGACACGGTAGTTGGTCTTCGGGTGCCTGGATGGAGATGAAGTCGCCTCCCGTGATCAATGCTTTGTGCTGACACAGAAAGAGAGGTGCGACTGCCTTGGAGAAGAAAGTGGAATGTTCACGGCGGCGACCCGAATCAGATGGCGCACAGACATTGATGATCCTGATGCCACTAAATGTGAGAGCCATACCTCTGTCATGAGCGAGATAGGCAACTGAATCAGGGAGGATGCCATAATGCAGGTAGATCACCACCCTACTACCAGTAGGGGAAGCATGGGAGAGGTGTGCCGTAAAGCCATGGGGAGCACAAAAAGTTGCACCATGTATCTCCTGAAAGAGGGAAACGTCAACGTCTACCGCAGGCAGTATTTCATAGAGTAAAGCCATTTTATGGCGTGTGTGAAAGGTATTGACATTGACCGTGGCTATGCGATAAGTTTGAAAAGTTGCCACTGCCAGGAGGACGCGTTGCAAACATGAGGGAAGCAGAGGGAGCTCCTTGTTTAGGCCCCAGTGGAAGGGCACATCAATGTACACCTACAGAACATCCATCCTCAGCATCGACATCGTCTGCTCAGGAGACAGACGTCTCATGGGCTGGTTCAGTGGAACACCATCAGAGTTGCGCCCACAGATAGCGTCAGACACAGAAGGGGAGGCAACCGCATCAGACGCAGACGAGGGAAGGTCTGTGTCCATAGGTGGATGCTGACTGGAGATAGAGGCGGGGAGAGACGTTGTTTCGTCCAGTGTCAGGGTGTCAGAGGATAGCACATCATCGGTAGGAGGGTCGTCATCCAATGCACACATCCGATGGAGGCAGTTAGCAGAAGGGGTACGGCGTTCTCTCTTCCTTTTCCCCGACAACCGTTGCTTCCTAACATATTGTTCCGTGTCGGACGGTGGGTGACTGTCGTTCGACATGCAGCCAGGGGGCAGAATAGCGGAGCTTAGTAAGACTCTATGTTCCACAACACTGGGGTCAGGACACACGGCTTGCATCTGCTGATAGCCATCATTTGTTGGTACTGGGCCGACGGCACTGTAGGAGAGACAGGCAAAACGTCCATCGCGTCGTCGAGAGGAGTCGACGCCGGTGCCGGCTGATTCAGACTGGGCGCAGGAGCAGCCCCACCATGAAAGCGTAAGACATAGGTAACACAGTGGGCGCCGTGGGGAAAGCGACGTCTCCGATCGGCGTCTGAACCAGTCTACGTCGGAAACATTCAGAATAAACATGGCCTTCCTGGCCACAAACTAAACAAGTATGCGGCAGTCCATCGTATATGACGACGGTCCTGCAGCTGGCAATAACCAGGTATAGGAAGGCACGTGTTTTCTCAGATAAATTTTTATCTGAGAGACACCATTGAGGATACGGTAGGTTTCGAACATCTTCCACGTTTCAGCACCGTGAGTGACGACGTTGCTGTAAGGTTTAAAGGCTGCCACCACAACGTCCGACGGCACCTCAGACAGGTGTTCGAAAACCCTTAACGTTCAGAAGCGGCGTGATCAACCACGACAGTCCCTATATGTCCGTCAGAATATCGAAAATTGAGATCATTATCGTGGCGCTGCACAACGTCGTCGCACAGTTTATCTTGCAGCGGGAGACGCACCGTATCGCATAAATCGTTCTACCGGTCGTTCATGAGCAAAAGGAAAAGTTAATTTAGTCGTGGGTTGGAGGTAAGAAAAAGTCATGATGGTCGCCGACGAGGCCCACGGGAAAGACAGACTGTGGCGCGTACGTCACAGCAGGTGACACGGCAGGTCTTACGAGTCCCAGCAGCCGTCTCCGGCGGGGAACCACTAACTATTTCTGACGACTTTAATATTAAGACCTATAGTGGCCACCTTGTCAATTAAAATAGATTTTATGTGGGCCTTGCGAGGAGCCGAGCGTTTGCGAGGTGTGGCGGACAAGCCTACTAGTGTGACATCACAAGTTCGTTGCAGGGCCCGTATGGTCGTTGAAGTTCCACTCTAAGACAAGCCGCTACGCGGAAGGAAACAAACGCGCGATCCCTCACAGGCAACACAACAGGTGAGAGGCTAACAAGGCGTATTCGCCTCACCACTACTGAAGCCAGACGCATTTAAGACGTTGAGCAAGGTCGAAGGAAATTACCGTCAGCTGGGAAAGAAAGCCTCACCCATAATCTATGGTGTCACAGTATTTCATTAATATCTGCATGATAGAAATTTTTCTCATTATTGTTCATAACCACTGACTTCTCTCTTTCCTCGTATGAAAGATGTGTCTGATCATATAGCAAAGAAGCTGCAACGTTGGTTATTACTTCTTACAAATTACCAGTGTGGAATTCCTCATCGCCCTACGCCACAGCATGCAAACTCAAGCACTCTGCCCCACGTCCCTGTGGGAAAAGATCCGGAATTAGATACAGGAGAAGCTTCTAGGCTCCAAATTAATCAACCAGATTCGCAAGCACTGCAAACTTTCCCAGTGATTTTCGGCAGATCGCCCAAATACTGAACAAAATGAATCACAACGATTGCTGAAGTCAAGGGTTTTCCTCGTAACCCAAAATAAATTTCAGATGCAGCTTTACACAAATACCATGTGCAATGCAACAGCACCTCGCTTCAGAATGGTGTAATTATATTGCATTCTCCTAATGATCAAATGTGGGTCATGATTGGCTCAACATTTCAGCAGAGGACATTGGGGAATCTTTGAAAGTAAGCTGCTAGCACGCCAGATTTGTACGTGGCTCGGGCTCTGTAACCAGTCAGAACAGATGAGTGCCCACTGCAACACATGCACGGATAACTAGGTTGCATCTCACCAACAATTTTACTAATGGCCTTGAACTGACGATCCTTGGCAATGTATCCACATCTATTTTGCTGGTCCTTTCTGGAACACAGGGTGGCTGATTATCGTTGATGCATACAGTAGATATCCATTGTCATTCCAATGCACTCGACTACTAGAGCTAGCGCTATCAAAGCATTTGCTTTTCTTTAGAAGTTTTGCCACGAACTCTTATTTCGAACAATGGCCCACAGATTTCTTGGTTGGAATTTTAACACTTTTCCAACACAATGGAATTCAAAATATCCGAAAAGAAACATTCTCCCCTCAATCGAATGGCGAAGCTGAATATTTTGTTCCCACTTTCAAGGCTCAAATGTCCTAACTTCATGCTTCGCACTCGAGGGAAAAAATTTTTTTTTGTTATTTCCTATCGCTGCGCACGGCGTTTCCAGAATGGTTCACCAGCCGGCCAGTGTGGCCGTGCGGTTCTAGGCGCTTCAGTCTGGAACCGCGTGACCGCTAAGGTCGCAGGTTCGAATCCTGCCTCGGGCATGGATGTGTGTGTTGTCCTTAGGTTAGTTAGGT
Organism: Schistocerca cancellata; assembly: GCF_023864275.1. Taxonomy (NCBI): domain Eukaryota; kingdom Metazoa; phylum Arthropoda; class Insecta; order Orthoptera; family Acrididae; genus Schistocerca; species Schistocerca cancellata. Next base: position 604,844,221 of record NC_064629.1, on the reverse strand, counting down.
TTAAGTAGTTCGAAGTTCTAGGGGACTGATGACCACAGATGTTAAGTCCCATAGTGCTCAGAGACAATGCTTCACCGTTAAAGTTATTACGTAGCCATGGCCGCCGCAGTTTGTTGCATCTATTTCACCCTTGACATCCTGCTTCAGATGCCAGCTTTGCAACGAAGTTCCACACGAAGAACAAACTATTCTATCATGTCTATAATAAGCCTCACAATTGACAAGCCGGCAATGTCGTTCAGACTACTGGACGAGCTCATTATGTCGTTCATGGAAAATCAGGCTCTACTGACGGCAACAACGCCAGTTACGTTTCCGTGATTATTGTGATGCTGCAGTCTTAGTCGCGATTCTCAGTGACTTCAGTCATGGACATCGAGCCTGCATCAAAAATTCAACCTTCAGCTTCCTCAACAGCGCCAGTACTGCACCCACTTGTGCCGCAGGATGGTCGCCTTACCTCCAATTTTTTGGCAAATGTTACCGTTGTACACAAGGAATGTCGGGACACGAGTTTGTTGGCGCCAGCTGGCATCGCGATACAGGCAACTCCATCAGCTGCACTACATCATCGACCTCACCCGCGTCGTCGCCACACCCACACTATTACAATGAACCCACACTATTAAAATGAAGATACACAATTTATCTTTTGTGGAGGGGCTAATACGATAACGATGTCGTCCTTGTCGACGGCACACAGCGCGCCGCGCGCCGTACACATCGCCGTGAAAGACGAGATTTCAAATAGCCCGCCAGCACGCCGCCACCGGGCCTCGCTCTCTCCAGAGCTAAACGGCTTCTGACGGATGGCGCCACATTCGCCACCAGAGGACGCCATCACCATTTTGACTCATTGCAACCAAATTTCATCCTCTACGCGTCTTTTTAAGACATCTTTTTAATTCACTGCACACTAGACTCGTTCCCTCCTCCTCCAAGAACTTGGAATCCAGGGTTTCCAACAAGCGTCAGTCTACCAGTTCAAATCCTGGGACGAGAAAAATAAACTTGTGGCACAATCAGAGAATTTCGTATCACCGCCAACGAATCAATATATTATGTCTGACATCGGCTGGACACAAAAGTAAAAATTGAAACGTACTACTCCAAAGATGGACCATCCACCACCTCACTGTAAACGTCGCCAACTTTTTTCCCCCCAACAGCCAACTGTTACTGTCTACCAGCATATTGTGTTAAATGCACTGGTCACCATCCTTCAAACAGCTGTCCAAAACAGCAGAACCAAAAATGGAATTGTTTAACTAGTGACAGAACACCCTGCCACCTAGAGGGATTGCCCCAGGTTTCAGCATGCTCTAAGGACATATACCGCAAACGACGAAGCCGCAAGAGCCCAACAACAGCACTCCACTGCGGCTCCAGCACCTCCCAGGACGGGCGGCCAAACGGACCTTTCCTCCATTGCTACGAGGACATCATCACCCACAAGCGCATCACGTCCCCACACCAGAGGCAACGGACGTCAAATATCACCATTATTATCCACTGGGCAAGATACGTTTGACTTTTCAGGAATCACAAAGATGTTTTCCAGGATCACAGAATATTACTGCGCTCCGACATAGAATATCTTTCAAATTTTCAAAGCTACATTACGAAACTTCAACATCTCACTAGATTTTCTTCAAAACTACTTACGCCGTTCGAAAGCGCCATGAAGATCTTTGCCCCCAGCCATGGTCCACAAACCTTCAAGGAAGCAAGACAACTCATTCTGCATGTTCAACGCCAGTAAAAAGAAAAAAAAAATGAAAAATATGATTGGGTATAGGACTGACCGAACCAACGGCCGGAGGTGGGAGGGATGAATGGGGTCGTAGGGGGCTGGAAGGTCTGGCACAGCTATTCTTCTCATGAAGACTACCACGCACCTGCCTGCCTATTGTCCTGCCGCAACTCGCATCCTTGGAAGCAACGGCGGTCTATATATCAACATCTCATGGAACTATCAAAATGATCGCAGCGTATTTCAGTTCCCTACAGTAGTTCCACCAAGAGGACGCCATAAATAAATTTGATTGTTAAAACAAAATACTCTTGTGCGGCGATTTCAACGCTAACCGTTACGGGTGGAATTCTCGAAGGGGGATGGGGAGGGGACAACTACACAGCTTAGAAGAGCGCCTCAAGGCCATCACATTAATCTACATCTACATGGACACACTGAAAAACACACTTAAGTGCCTGGCAGAGCGTTCATCGAACCATCTTTACAATAATTCTCTATTATTCCAATCTGGTACAGCGTGCGGAAGAAACTAACACCTATACATTTCCGTGCACGCTCTGATTTTCCTTATTTTATGATGATGATCGTTTCTCCCTATGTAGGTCAGCGTCAAAAAAATATTTTGCCATTCTGATGCGAAAGTTGGTCGAAATTTCGTGAAAAAGATTCCTCCGAAATAAAAAATGCCTTTGTTCTACTGGCGTCCACCCCAAATCCTGTTATCATATCAGTGACACTCTCTCCCCTATTTCTCGATAATACAAAACGTGCTGCTCTCCTTTGAACTTTCTCGATGCACTCCGTTAATCCTATCTGGTAAGGATCCCACACCACGCAGCAATGCTGCACAAGAGGACGGACAAGCGTGGTGCAGGCAGTTTCTTTAGTAAATCTGTTGCATCTTCAAAGTGTCCTGCTAATAAACGCTGTCTTTGGTTCGCCTTACCCATAACGTTTTCTGTGTGTCCTTTCCAGTTTAAGTTGTTCGTAATTCTAATTCCTTGGTATTAGTTGAATTTACGGCCTTTAGATTTGACTGATTTATCGTGTACCCGAGGTTTAACGGATTCCTTTTAGCATTTATGTGGATGACATCACATTTTTCATTATTTAGGATCAATTACCAATTTTCACACCCTACAGATCTCTTATCTAAATAGTTTTGCAATTTGTTTTGCTCTTCTGATGACTTTACCAGACGATAAACGATGGCATCATCTGCAAACAACCTAAGATGGCTGCTCTGATTGCCTCCTAAATAGTTTATATAGATAACCAGCAAAGGGCCTATTTTTTTTTTCAATAAATTAACAGAAGTTCTAGATAAAGTCTTAAGTACAACGGTCAACATAATTCTCTGTGGGTACATTAACATCAACACTAATATCATAAATGAATCCAGCAGCACCTTCATAAATATCCTTCAAAGTTTTGGCATGTCCCTATTAGTTAATAGTACAACAAGGGTTACTACAATGACTGCATAAGTAATCGACCATGTGGCCACAAAAATGGACAGGGAAAAATGTGATGTAGCTGTTAAAGATCTCGGACTATCAGACCATCTCTGTCAAATAACAGCAGTAAAATCAGGCATCGAATCATTCCCTAAACTACAAGCTCACAAACGACATACATCAGAAATCAAAATAAAAGATTTTTCAAAAGAACTAGAAATACAAATCTGGAATGAAGTGTATAAGGAAACCAATGTGAATATGAAATCATTAAATTCTCCACCTTGTTTAAATTGAACTTTGAAAAGGCATTTCCAAAAGTATGCATGTCTGTATCAACATCTCACAAAAACAGATGGATAACAGCAGGTATTAAGAAGTCCTCCCAAACAATTAAACACCTCAGTTCCATGAAAAAGATTCGCAATGATCCACAATTCTTAAATTTCTATCATAGATACAAAAAGATCTATAGGAAGGTGCTGATTGCTGCAAAATATTCATTTAATGAAAAAATAATATATAATGCAGAGAATAAAAGCAAAGCAGTCTGGGATGTTATAAAAAAGGAAATGGGGAGAGGCAAACAAACGCAGAATAACATACTGCTACGGAGGGGGAGAAGGTAATAAATGATCCACAACGCTTAACAAACTATGTAAACGAGCATTTTTCAAGTATTGCACAGACGTTACAGGAAAAATTCCCCAAAACAAATAGAACACCTGTAAGTAATGTTGTACTAAATACAATGATTTTACTTCCAATCACAGAGGATGAAGTCAATAAAACTGTCCAAAAACTAAAAAATAAAAGTCAGTAGGCTCAGATGAAGTACCAATGTGTGTACTGAAACAATGCATAGGGATCATAGAAGGCCCCATAACAAATATAATAAATGAATCCTTCCCATCAGGGACATTTCCAGAGCAGTTAAAACAGGCAAGAGTTGTACCTGTGCTTAAGAAAGGTAATGCAGAAGACGTAGAAAATTACCGGCCCATTTCCCTGCTGTCAGCATTCTCAAAAATAGTAGAAGCAATTATGAAAGATTAATGAATTACCTGAATAAATACAATCTTTTAAGCGAATCACAGTTTGGTTTCTGAAGTGGCAAAAATACGGAGTCAGCCATAGTAGAATTTACAAAAGTTGTACATGATGCTCTTGATAAAGATGAGTGTGTCGCAGGCACATTTTTGGATCTTTCTTAGGCGTTTGATACAGTCGACCACAAGATTCTATTAAATAAATTAGAAGCATTAGGAATAAGAGGGGTAGCTAATGCCTGGTTTCGATCATACCTAACAGATAGGGTACAAAGAATAGAGATAACACATACTTCAAATAGATCTAAACATTTAGAAAAACACTTATCAGAACCAAAATACATTACTGGCAGGAAAAATTAGACGAGCCTACCCAAAAGCGTTGGTCACAACAATCTACCAGCCTATCTACCTCGAAGCCTTCTCCCCTCTGTTACAAAACTAGAAGAGAAATGAAGCAGTTATCCAGAGAACTCCATTTCTTTGCTGTGGAACATCGTACCCAAGTCTGGAAAAAGAAGATGTCGATCATGATATTGCAGTCACACAACGAACGGAACCTCGCTTAGGATCTGCGACAGTTGAAGCCATCTAAATTGGCCATCCAAGGTCCCGCTGGCTTCATATATGACCCCCTGGGCACGGCAGAGATCTTTGTCAATACGTACGAGGCACAAAACACCTTGGACCTCGACGATGACAATGACGATGTAATCCGAACTCAATGCATGGCATGGGAGATCCGCAACACAATTCGCATCATGAGACCTGAACGCACCACCCCAGCTGTAATCCGGAAGATCATCTTGCACCTTGAGACCCACTCAGCAAATAGCGTTACCAATGACCAGCTTAAACACTTACCATGGAAGACGTTGGTGTTCGTAACGGCCGGCCGCTGTGGTCCAGCGGTTCTAGGCGCTTCAGTCTGGAACCACGCGGCTGCTACGGTTGCAGGTTTGACTCCTGTCTCGGGTATGGATGTGTGTGATGTCCTTAGGTTAGTTAGTTTTAAGTAGTTCTAAGTCTAGGGGACTGATGACCTCATATTTTAAGTCCTATAGCGCTTAGAGCCATTTGAACCATTTGCTCCTAACGTGAATATTCAGTAGCTGCATAGTTATGGGATGCTTATTAAGACTAAGCTTATGCATTACAGATGTATAAAAAAATCGCAGCACTAAGAATGAGTTGAGCTACATACAGAAGTTGGTAGGCATGTTTCTACATCTGAAAGATGGTATCTATTCAAATTTCGCGCCAGTCGCACAAGAGCGGCGCTACAAGGACGACTATGATGATGCAAATCAGATTGCTTTAAATACACGTTGAAACGGTTGTGAGCGTTAGTTACCTTTGAGATTGGACTTGGTGAGCTAATGTTAGTCAAGAATGCCTTTAAGGCGACAAAGACGCCATTATCAACACTGCACTGTGTTTGAACGAGGTTGAGCAATAGGATTACGAGAAGCTGAATATTCCTTCTGTAATACTACAGATAGACTTGGCAGGAACGTAGCCACTGTACTTGACTGCTGGCAGTGGTGATAACGGGAATATACGGTCGCAGGAAGACCTGTCTCCGGACGGCCACTTGGCACTACAGACGTGGAAGATTATCATGTTTGGCGTACGGCTCTGGCGCATAGTACTACATATGCAGCAGCAACTCGAGCAGCAGTTCACACCACAGTGACACAACGAATTGTTACAAATCTGTTACTTCAAGGACAGTTCAGAGCCAGATGACCAGTAGCGTGCATTCTACTGACCCCACACTACCCCTACTTGCGACCGCAGTAGTGCCAAGCGAGAGCTCATTGGAGGGCAGGATGGAGGCCTATTATATTTTCTGATGAACGCTGGTTCTGCCTTGGGCCAGCGATGGCCGTGTGTTGGTTAGAAGGATGCCAGCTGAGGGCCTGCAACCAATCTGCCTGCGTGCTACACGTACTGGACCCACACCTGGAGTTAAAATCTAGAGCGCGATTTCGTATAACAGCAGGAGCACTCTCGTGGTTATCTTACGAACCCTGACTGAAAATTTGAACGTCAATCTGCTGATTCGACATGTTGTGCTCTCGTTCATGAACAGTATTTCAGGGCGTGTTTTCCAACAGGATGACGGTCGTTCACATACCGTTGTTGTAATCCAACATGCTCTACAGAGTATCGACATGTTGCCTTGGTCTGCTCGGTCACCAAATCTGTCTACAATCGAGCACATTTGAGACATCGTTAGAGGACAACTCCAGCGGCATTCACAATCAGCATTAACCGTCCCTGTATTGACCGACCGAGTGCAACCAACTGAGCTGTACAACACAATGCATGCACGTCGGCATGCTTGCATTCAACATTCTTACAGCGGTTTTTCCCCGTCGGAGGTTCGAGTTTCCCTCGGGGAGATTATATATATATATATGTGTGTGTGTATGTGTGTGTGTGTGTGTGTGTGTGTGTGTGTGTTGTCCTTAGCGTAAGTTAGATTAAGTAGTGTGTAAGCTTAGGGACCGATAACCTCAGCAGTTTGGTCCCATAAAACCTTACCACAAATTTCCATTACACCGGTTTTTAATGTAACAGCGTTTCTCATTTGCAATGGCTTATTTCGCACTTATATTAACCTGTGGCTTCCAATGTTAGTAACTTAAATATGTTACCTAGACAAATGTATTTCCGAAATTTGATTACTTTACATTAATTATGTTTTGATGTTCAGTGTATTTATATTATGGGATACTTCCCAGAAGCTTGGAAAATCGCCAGTATAGTGCCACTTCCTAAGCCCGGCAAGGGCTTAAGCCAGTCATTGAACTTTGGCTTGCCTTTTCGAACGTCTTATATTACATCGAATCAGACAACCGATCGTGGACCAGGAAATAATCAAATCTGACCCGTTTGCATTTCAACCCAGATAATCAGCCGAACTTCAACTTCAGCGGGTCTCCGAGTACATTGCTTATAACTCAAGTTCTCCAACTACACAGCGGATGCATTTTGAGACGTGGAGATGGCATACGACCGCGTATGAAAGACAAACTCTTGGTGAAACTACTGGATTAATGCATCAGACTCCTATCTAGCTTTCTTCGGGATAGACAACTAACGGTAAAGACGAAAGGACAAAGATCTAGCATTAAATAACGCACAGACTGTATCCCACAAGGATCGGTGTTGTCTCCCACACTGCTCGTCATTTACATAAATTATTTACCGCTGCTGCCACAAGCTGTTCTCCCTCAAGTTGTGGATGACACTGCTCTCTTAACTAGTAGCCTTAAATACCAACATACGTTAACGGAACGATGGGCGAAGATTAAAGCTATCACTCGCAACAAAGAAAAATTCGAGCAGTCGTGTTCATACGCCGTCTACCAGACCTACGGTATCAACTAACAGTGCACGATCGGCTACAGCAGGAAGCGACCACATCAATTATCTGGGGGTCATCCTGGACAGCAAATTGTTGCTTAAATATCACATCTAGGAAAAGAAGGTGGAGATCCTCCACCTCATTCACCAACTATACTCACTAACAGCCAGCTCCAACAAACTCAAACTGTATACAGCAACGGTCCTCCTGCGACGTTATATAGTCGTTCTGCTTGAGGGACAACCAGTATTTCAAACTTATGACCAAATACAGAGGTGTCTACGTCTCATCCTCAGTGATCTAAGGTGGACTAGGATTCTGAATTTACACGAACTACAACAACTAACGACCCGGGAGGCTATCACCCAGACGACGTAGAAGCTCTTGGACAACATAGATGCCCTGAGACCTCCATCTAGACATCTCGAGTCCACAGGATCAGTAGCACCCGAACACTGGCACCAGGTCAGGGTGCCGTGTGCCATCGTAGAAGTTCCCCAGTAACATTAGACGGGAAAAACCAACACAATAAAAGGATTAAAGGAGCCGTTATTAAGAGCAAATAAAGTGAACAGTTACTCTTGCACTCGCCACACACACAGTCCAGCAACGCAGTCGGTAGCACTTCAGTACAAAGATTGAAAAAAAAAAAAGGCTCCTGCCAGATCTCAGAAGACTCACATTTAAGAATACGACCTAGTACGACGCTACCAATCTGATGATAATCAGCAAATGATTGAGCATTGTACCGAGAACCAATGATCCACAGTACTCTCGAACTGTCAGTGTGTGGAACAGTTATACGCAAGGATAATAAAGTCATGTATTTATATAATTCATCTGTACATACTGTAAGCGGTGCAAATAAATATGCTCATGTTTTAACCATTTAATAAATGTAGAAGTGTCTATGTCATCTCGTTAACTTCACTTACGGACAGAACAGGAAGACAGATACGAGAATGTGATACATTGGAGCAATCCCAATGAAATGTGTAACACGCAGAATTATCATAAAGCAAACGTTTCAGTAAGAGGTAAAGAATAAATTATTACGTCCTCCCTCTTACGTCGCAAAAAGACTACGACAGCAAAAATGGAAAAAAACTGAGCTAGCACAGAGGTGTATCGAATTCTTCCACTCACGAATTGATTTGGAAAAGGGGGAAAATGATAGTTACACATGAAACGCACTCCGCCTCATAAATACAGTGATTGTTGAGTATAGATACAGAGGTAGATAGTGGATAAGATCCCTAATTAATCTGCATCTTCAGTGACAAGATAAGTTGTATAACAACGTGCCTGAGAACTTCGAAAGAAAAATTTTTAAAATGATGTAACGCTTAGCTAAATAAATGTGTTTGTTATACTGCCCTCTTTACATATAAGCATAGATGAAGAGCTCGGTAAAGGTACCCCAGACACGTTTATCTGTTATTCCCGAAGTGTAAGAAATACGCGAGGAACGTGTGCAATGTACTCTTACCTACTTATTTTTAAAAAATCCCGTGTCCTTTTTATTTGGACAATGCGAGGATACAGTAGTGCAAAGTGGAGAACAGTAGAAATTGTTACACTAAGAAAATCATTTTATTCCGTGGAGTGCAAAACATATCCAGGGACACGTGTTAAAATTCGGTGAACTGAGTAAAAATTTCAAACGTGCAACTGAATGTACGAGATTTAAGTTACAAAAAGTTCGATGTTTTCCGGTATTTTCTGACAACGAGAGAACGTTTTTGACAATGTTATTGGGTCTTGCCAATGCCTCATTCTCTATTCGAATGTGACTATTCCTATACTACTCTGTTTGTGACGTTCACTGATTATCATTTATTTCTTCCGAATTTTTTTCTTCCTTATTCCAATAAATTTGTGCACTGCACGAGTTTATTAAACGATCGCTAATAGGATTCCCACAGAGTCACAGATACAGTCTGCTGGTAGTTGGCGATCTAAAGTTCATTTCATCCGCGGGATGACTGTGCTGTATAAAGTGCGTTACTGAAATTGGGTGTCAAGGATACTTCCATTTGTAGTAAAATTTCTTCGTCATTTGAAAACGATCGCTTTTGTAAACTCGAAGGAACGCTCATAAATGGTTAACTATTTTTTTTTTTTTTGTACTCTGTCAGACTCTGTCAGAATTATAAATTACAGTTTTACTCACGAAACACGTGCTCGGGGATGTAGCTTCATTTAGCTCTGGGCACTTACCGGTTTGCTTCAGTGAGCAAATTCATAACACAGAGCGCGGCCGTCTCCGAATGTAAGTTGCTAAGTATAAGGCTAGTTCAACAAATTTGGCATAATAATGACAGTAGTTTGTATTCGTTCTTTTTTATGTCGCAGATCGTGACAAAAAAATTTTTGGAAAAATTCAGGACGAATTTAGAATTAGCGGTAAAAAGTTTTTCATCGAACTTACTAAATTATCAAAGGTACCCTCATTTCATAGAAAGAACTTGACAGGTCAGTCTCCACTTACATTAAATGTATTACTATCTTCTGCTGGGACAAATAAAGTAACACCTAGCCAGTGGTTAAGTTGAGCATGGCACGGATCCATAGGATTCGCGTGTGGTGCACGTTTCCCCAGTGGTGATCTCTGTAATACGTAACTGCACGGATTTTTTTTTTTTTCAGTTTAAGGCCACTCCACAGATAAGTGAAGCACACTTACCCAAGTACCTTGTACTTGAGAGAAATCAGTCGGAGGATGTTTTCACATGATGGGTGATAAAATACTTTCCTGTAGGCTTGCCATCAACGTTATGTTTTCACGCGTGTTATGGAAAAACGGACGCTTCGACCAGAAGAATAGTGTCGAAAAGATATAAGAGAATAAAGTTAAATATGTGGCTGATGGCCTATTAAGATGACAACAAATAAAGAGGATTCTCTGTTAGAAATTTTGTTAAATAATTTCAAACAAGTAGCGCACAGTTAATAATCGTTCACGGAACAATGAAAGAACACACAGAAAAGATGTCGACAATCGACAGTGCTGATGAGCGATGCCTATATACAACGAACCACCCTGAAGGTGATTACGGGCGGAAGCTGCGGGTGCCAGTCGCAAGTACGGGTGAATAGCTTGAAGGCCTTTCAGGCACGCCACTTATTTCCTTCCAGTGCCCCGTTTCTGCAAAAAATGAATGTAATCACAGTTAAAAGATCGATATATGATGAAGCCTTTAGCTACAGACTGAGTGTATTTCAGTCTTAGACTTTTGTTTCAGAGCCGCAGACTGCAAGAGGTCAATTTCAGACACGGGGTCGGAAAGCTAGATCTGTCGTGAATCTCTGACTATAAAATAGCTTATACTACGAGCATGTACCTGAACTGAGGCGCCAACAATAATAAAATCTAAAAGTAGATGGGAAATATTCCCAAACGGGCACTAGATGGAAAACTCGTAAACTATCTAGTTATGTCCGCTATCCCTTTTCATATGTTATGCCCGAAAGCAACAAGGAACTACAGCAGTTATATTTCTCGAAGACATGCAACTCTACAGGAGTCCTATGGCCTAATGCTGATGGCATCTTCTTGGGTAAAATAATGCATAACGAAGATAATCCCCCATTAGTATTTTCAGGTGGGGACTACTACAGAGAATGATGTCATAACGAAAAACAAAACTTGTGTTATGTGGGCCGGAGTGTGCAATGTTAGATCCCTTAACAGGACAGGTAGGTAGGTATGTGGTGGTGGTGGTGGTGGTGGTTGTTGTTGTTGTTGTTGTTGTTGTTGTTGTTGTCGTCGTCGTCGTCGTCGTCGTCGTCTTGGTTCCGAGAACTAATTTGATGCAGCTCTCCACGAGAATCCATCCTGTGCAAATCTCTTCATCTCTATACTTACTTCGACCCAGATGCTTACTGTATTCATCACTGGCTTTCCTCTACAATTTTTACCCCCGCCTCCCCCCCCCCCACACACACTCACACTCATACTCATACTCTTGCCCCTACTGCCAAATTGAGAACGTCTAGATGTCTCAGGATATGTCCTGACAACAGATCCCATCTTTTAGTCAGGTTGTGCCATAAATTTCTTTTTTTCCAATTCGTTTCAGTACCATTCAATTAGTTACTCGATCTACCCATCTAACCTTTGGCGTTGATCTTTACCACTATACCTCAAACGATCCTATTCCCTTCGTGTTTATCGTCCACATTTCACTTCCACGCAAGGCTACACTGTAGACAAATATTTTCAGAAGAGACTTCCTAAACCAAAAATTATTATCTATTTATAACATTTTTCTTCTCAGAAATGTTTTCCTTGCTTACGCCAGTCTGCATTTTGTACGCTCTTTACTTCGACAATGATCAGTTATTTTGGTTCCGCAGTAGCAAACGTCATTTACTACTTTTAGCGTTTCATTTCCTGATTACCTGTATTTTTTTCCCCAGCTACCTTCACTATTACAAAGACTGTAGTCCAGCCGAAAATGTCAAACGCTTTCCTAAAGCTATGTATGCTATAAACTTAAGTTTGCCTAAGGAAGAAGAAGGATTGCACAAGAAGAGACCTGGTCAGAAATGAAGATGTTAGAGCAGAATTAAATACTTTCAACATGAAGGAAAAACTTCAAAAATATTGTAAAGACTGGAGAAAACACCTCATGAGAATGGCATGTCACATCACAGAATTCCCAACAAAATCTTGAACTGCAAGCCGGATGGGAAAAGAGATATCTGAAGACCTCGAAAAAGATCCCCACAGGGGCTCAGCATTCGTTTGCTGAGCACGGGCTTGGCGACCCTGGGGTTCCTGAGCTGGGGACTGGTAAGCGCCACCAGCCCTCTGTCACCGTAAGCTCTGGTCATACTTCAACGAGCACTGTGCGGCGCAGAGGTGGAATGTTATGTGTTTCGGAGAACGGGGGGCTTGGCTGCACCGCCTGGACTGCGAGGAAGGTACCCACCTCTCTCTCTCTCTCTCTCTCTCTCTCTCTCTCTCTATATATATATATATATATATATATATATATATATATATATATATATACTCCTGGAAATTGAAATAAGAACACCGTGAATTCATTGTCCCAGGAAGGGGAAACTTTATTGACACATTCCTGGGGTCAGATACATCACATGATCACACTGACAGAACCACAGGCACATAGACACAGGCAACAGAGCATGCACAATGTCGGCACTAGTACAGTGTATATCCACCTTTCGCAGCAATGCAGGCTACTATTCTCCCATGGAGACGATCGTAGAGATGCTGGATGTAGTCCTGTGGAACGGCTTGCCATGCCATTTCCACCTGGCGCCTCAGTTGGACTAGCGTTCGTGCTGGACGTGCAGACCGCGTGAGACGACGCTTCATCCAGTCCCAAACATGCTCAATGGGGGACAGATCCGGAGATCTTGCTGGCCAGGGTAGTTGACTTACACCTTCTAGAGCACGTTGGGTGGCACGGGATACATGCGGACGTGCATTGTCCTGTTGGAACAGCAAGTTCCCTTGCCGGTCTAGGAATGGTAGAACGATGGGTTCGATGACGGTTTGGATGTACCGTGCACTATTCAGTGTCCCCTCGACGATCACCAGTGGTGTACGGCCAGTGTAGGAGATCGCTCCCCACACCATGATGCCGGGTGTTGGCCCTGTGTGCCTCGGTCGTATGCAGTCCTGATTGTGGCGCTCACCTGCACGGCGCCAAACACGCATACGACCATCATTGGCACCAAGGCAGAATCGACTCTCATCGCTGAAGACGACACGCCTCCATTCGTCCCTCCATTCACGCCTGTCGCGACACCACTGGAGGCGGGCTGCACGATGTTGGGGCGTGAGCGGAAGACGGCCTAACGGTGTGCGGGACCGTAGCCCAGCTTCATGGAGACGGTTGCGAATGGTCCTCGCCGATACCCCAGGAGCAACAGTGTCCCTAATTTGCTGGGAAGTGACGGTGCGGTCCCCTACGGCAAAGCGTAGGATCCTACGGTCTTGGCGTGCATCCGTGCGTCGCTGCGGTCCGGTCCCAAGTCGACGGGCACGTGCACCTTCCGCCGACCACTGGCGACAACATTGATGTACTGTGGAGACCTCACGCCCCACGTGTTGAGCAATTCGGCGGTACGTCCACCCGGCCTCCCGCATGCCCACTATACGCCCTCGCTCAAAGTCCGTCAACTGCACATACGGTTCACGTCCACGCTGTCGCGGCATGCTACCAGTGTTAAAGACTGCGATGGAGCTCCGTATGCCACGGCAAACTGGCTGACACTGACGGCGCCGGTGCACAATTGCTGCGCAGCTAGCGCCATTCGACGGCCAACACCGCGGTTCCTGGTGTGTCCGCTGTGCCGTGCGTGTGATCATTGCTTGTACAGCCCTCTCGCAGTGTCCGGAGCAAGTATGGTGGGTCTGACACACCGGTGTCAATGTGTTCTTTTTTCCATTTCCAGGAGTATATATATATATATATATATATATATATATATATATATATATATATATATATATATATATATATATATAAAGAAACCTCAACCTCAAGGTGTGCTACGTGCTGAGGAGCTGAATGGCTGTTGAGGTGAAACAGTCTTTAGCGAGCAACCTCTGGGGCACCTGCCGCACCCCAGTTGAATCATGCTTGCTTAGGCATGCAGGGCTCTGCCTGGGTCGATGGTTGTTTCCCTAGCGTCTCGTGGGATCCTTATGGAACTGTCTCATGAAACTACTACTACTGACGGGATGGGAGTACCGTCAGGCAACACCTACACCCACTCCTCAAAGAGAGCTCGGTTGGTCAGTACTCCCGGAAAGAAGTCTCCGAGTAATAGTAAAAGGGCATTAGTGTGCCATAACACTTTCATTGTAATCAAGGGAAACGGGGGAAGCTTCGAGAAGATATCCCCTTTCTATATTAACAAGGCTATTGATGGGTCTCTGAAATGTGTCAAACGACTACGTAATGGAGGGCTTTTGGTTGAAACTGATAAATCCACCCAAATATCTAAGCTTCTGGGGTGTAAGGCCTTAAGCGACTACCCAGTTGAGGCTGAATTGCATAACAGCCTTAACTATAGTAAGGGCATGGTTACCTGCTCCGATATAATAGAGATGGACCCCGCGGAGTTGTGTGAAGAGTGGAAGAATGTGGGCGTCACGGAGATGCAGAATTATATGAGGAGAGTCAATGGGAAATTGGAAAAATCGGCAACGTTTATTCTGACGTTTCCCATGCGATGCTATAAATGTCAAAGATTTGGCCATACCACTATGGGATGTAATGGTAAGGCTACGTGTGGCATTTGTGGAGGCTCCGCTCACGAGTCAGGGACTTCTTGCGTACTTCCTCCGAAATGTGTTAACTGCTCTGGGGAGCATCCAGTGTTTAGCAGAAAGTGTGGGGTTACAACGAGGAAAAGAAAATTGAAGAGTTGGAAGTACAGAGACGCATACCCTATGGTGAAACTAAAAAAGTCTTATAAAGCCATGCAACCACCGGTTTTTGCAACTCCTTTTGCATCAGCCCTTAAAACACCAATAGCTAAGTGTGATGCCTTCACACAAACTCAGACCACAGATTCAAGTACGAGCACATGCACTTGTCACTGTACCTGTGAGGGAAACGCTCCACTTGCAACTGATGTCGCTCGAAAGCCGTCAGCAGTAGACTTACCACCTAAGCCACATATCACTCCCCAACTTCAGACGCCACCTACCTCATCCCAGCTACCCAGGCAGCCTCCTCCTCCTGTCAGTAAAGAAAAACGTCCTTCTAAAAGTAGTTCTGTCCAAGAAAGCGGTAGGTAAGCCTTAGGATCGACGAGCGCTCTACCTTTCTGATGGCGTCTATGCTCGTGAAGATATGGACTTCCAATCGGAGGAACTAGAGAACGTGGAACCGGCTAACGTTCCCCCTGACCTCCCCGGTAAATCACCGCCTCAGAGGGAGAAAGGAAACAACCACCATCGCTAACCAATGGCTTCCATAGGAACTTCTGTGTTGCAGTGGAATTTGAATGGATATCGCTCACATTTGGAAGAGTTGCAGCTGCTGGTCCAGGATAAACCTTTCTGCAGCTGCTTACAAGAAACGCATCTTACAGCCACAGACACACCTACATTGCGGGGCTACCACATATACAGGAAAGAAGATACTACTGTCGGCAGAGCTAAAGTTGGAGGGGCTCTACTTTTCTTGATGACAGATACCACTCCTCTCCTGTCCCTCTTACCACGAAGAAAGGGTTTCCGGTTGTTGAACATTTTGAAATGCCTTGGCGGCAAAACATGGGGAGCTGACAGGTCCCGCCTCCTACAGTTTTATAGGGCATTTGTTCGATCACGCTTAGACTATGGCGGGTGGCCTATGGATCGGCCCGTCCTTCCCACCGCGGATGTCAGATGCTGTCCACCATGCGGGCATTCGGATATCGACTGGAGCCTTTCGGACCAGCCCAGTTCAGAGTCTGTGTGCAGAGGCTGGTGAACCACCACTCTGGATTCGGCGACGTATCCTTTTGGCTCGACAGGCGCTAAAAATATCAGCATCACCCCAGTAATGGCATTTAGTTCAGTGATCCAACCCACCTTCGAACGACTGTTTAGGAATCGGCCCCAAGCGACCCAGCCATTTGGTATACGTGCTACACACTGTCTCAGGGATGTGCATCTCTCGGGCATGAAAATACACACCCAGGGATGAAACGCACTGCCGCTTTGGTGTCTTCGGAGGCCCAAAATGATTTTAAGCTTGACGCAGTACCCAAAAAATTGTACTCCAGATATGGTTTATACAACTTTGTTTTCGTCTATTTTAAGTATGTACCATAGTTTTATCGTTATTTATACAGATGGAGCCCATCAGTGGAATGCTCTCGGTTGTTCTGTGGTTTTCCCTGATAGGGGTTTTAGAGTGCGTCTTCCAGAACAATTTACAAATTATGACGCGGAGTTACATGACATTCTAATGGCACTGGAGAGGGTTCACAGACATCACCGTACGAGTTTTCTTGTCTGTTCCGACTCTCTTAGAGCATTGTAAGTGCTTCACCAAATGTATCTGGTAGACCCGCTGATTCAGCTCATCCATGACTGCTTACAGCGGCTCGAACGCCGTGGCAAGGAGGTGATCTTTTGCTGGGTACCTGGCCATGTTGGGATACAGGGTAACGACATGGCTGATAAAGCTGCCAAGGAAGCATGTTGGGACGGTGTTGTCCATCAATGTCCCATTCCGTTGCACGCCATTATCTCAAAAATGGTTCAAATGGCTCTGAGCACTATGGGACTTAACATCTGAGGTCATCAGTTCCATAGAACTTAGAACTACTTAAACCTAACTAACCTAAGGACATCACACACATCGATGTCCGAGGCAGGATTCGAACCTGCGACCGTAGCAGTCGTGGGGTTCCGGACTGAAGCACCTAGAACCGCACGGCCACCGCGGCCGGCCGCTATTATCTCATTTTCTGACAGATGCATCAGGTGTCAGTGGGAGACTGAATGGTTGTAGGTGTCGGACAACAAACTGCGGTCGCTCAAACAGACCACAAAAGCTTGGCGGACTTGGTGTCAGCCTCGCCGCTGGAAGGAGGTTTTCCTTACCAGACTGCGCATCGGGCATAGCCCTTTCACACATGGCTTCCTCCTCCTGGGTGAGGGGGAGGGGGGGGGGGGAAGATCCACCTTTCTGTGAAGTTTGTGGCGTGCCGCTTTCAGTTCAGCATATTGTGGCTACGTGTGTCCTGTATACTGATATTAGGGCAGCCCTTGGTGGATGGGTGGGTGTGAAATCTTATGGGACTTAACTGCTAAGGTCATCAGTCCCTAAGCTTACACACTACTTAACCTAAATTATCCTAAGGACAAACACACACACCCATGCCCGAGGGAGGACTCGAACCTCCGCCGGGACCAGCCGCATAGTCCACGACTGCAGCGCCTTAGGCCGCTCGGCCAATCCCGCGCGGGGTAGCCCTTGATCTCTCTGGAGATCTGCCCACCGTCCTCGCAGATACCGATACCAGTGTTAACAGAGTGGTGAAATTTTGTGAACTATTAGGCCCCATCCCTAAACTAGTGGGGAAGGGCGGCAGACTTTAGTACGTTATAAACTGCTCTGCATGTGGGGACAGCCTTCGTCCCCACCCATGAGACTTCATGTTGACTTTTCGTCAGGGCGCTGATGACCGTGATGTCGAGTGCCCCTTCAACCCAACTCATCATCATCAAAAAAGATGGGAATGATTTTGTTTGAGTCTTCGGAACAGGCAACAGCCTAATCCTTGAATGGAAGATGATGGATGTCGACCACGATGACGTAAGTTTTCCTTTCTTTGACCTACCTTCTAAGATATGTTGTAGCATCAGTATCACGTTTCGTGTGGTCGAATTAAATCGGGCGATACTGAAGGAATTATACAAGGAAATGAGACACTGAAAGTATTATTAGATGAGTTTTCTGTTTGCCAGCAAAATAACTGACGATGGCCGAACTAGAGAGAATATAAAATGTAGACTAGCAACAGCAAGAACAGGAAAAAATATGTGAACATTGTATACAGATTGAAGTGTTAGGCAGCCTATTCTGAAGGTAACTGTACAGAAAAGAGTATAGAAGCATTTGACATATTACAGCTGAATGCCGAATATTAGATGGGTGAATCGGGTAACTGATAAGGAGGTACTGAATCTGCTTAGGAAGAAAAATGATTTACGGCAAAGCTTATCCAAAAGATGGAATCACTAAATAGGATGACAAGAAGGAACGGCCAATTTGGTAATTAGTGATAGGGAGGAGCGGAGTATAAGTTGCAGAGGGAGACCACTGCTTGCCTGCAGGGAAGTGTTTTAAATGGATGTAAGAAGAAATAGCTGTGCAAATATGAAGAGATTTTGGACAGTAGAGACTAGCGTAAAAATCTGCAGTAAACCAGTTTTTGGACTTAATTAAGACTAAAAGACCAACAAAAAATAATAATTTTATATTTGTTACGCTGAATTGCATAGCAGAGAATATGTTTTATTGCACCATATATTTACATTTCTTTTCTTTCCATCCCATTCCATTCAATTCACAGACGGCGGCTGGGCGAAATGGCTGCTAGTAAATACCGGCGTGATCTATTACGTGTGACGTGACGGCGGTGAGACGCAGGGCTTCTGCGGTCGGACAGCTGGCCGGTGTGGCCGTGCGGTTCTAGGCGCTTCAGTCTGGACCCGCGTGACCACTACGGTCGCAGGTTCGAATCCTGCCTCGGGCATCGATGTGTGTGATGTCCTTAGGTTAGTTAGGTTTAAGTAGTTCTAAGTTCTAGGGGACTGATGACCACAGATGTTAAGTCCCACAGTGCTCAGAGCCATTTGAACCATTTTGCGGTCGGACAAGGGTGGGTGTGGTGCATTTCCCGGTGGTCGCATGATGAATGACAGCTGTCAGAAAGCTCGCTCACCTATTACGAAGTCAGAGGCATTTCCTATCTTAAGACGGACGATACGGAGATTGAACCAACTCAAATATTCAAAATGTATAAACACTTTCGAAAAGGACAACTGAGTTTAAATTCATGAAATAATTGCTCAATCTATCCTCTTGATAGTTATCAGCTATTGTAGATTTATGTTAATACGAAATTTCTTATCAATTTTGGTAAAATCAAATGACGGTTTTGTATCAGAACGTAGCTAAAAACTATACCACCTAGTTTCAATAACTGCTATATTTAATCAACAATTCACAAACCACCATCGTTACCTAATCAAATTGCCAAACAACTCATACGTCACCCCGTTAACGAAAGTGACAGGAGTCGGAAAACGACATCTTCAGTTTCACTGAAAAATACGTGTGAAGTGCCCCAACGTGCACGAAAGTATACTGGAATTTACTGCCAAAAACACTAACTCCAAATTTAAAGAAAGCTTATACTATTTCACTGTACGTTTTAAAGAATAAATTCCTTAAGTCGAGTTTTCTCAAGTAGTACATTTTTTAGTTGTCACTGTTCTTTCCGGGATGCATTATGTACAAGCATGATACGACACTGCAAGGGGCAAATAAAATGAATGAATCAATCAATCCTAACGCTAATTTAATCAAGAAAAAACCAGTGCACACAGAAATGCATCAGCATAGGATAAATTCAGGGAGAAGATAGTATGTTCACATGCATGCATTTACAAGAGTTTATTGTGGTTAATGATCCCAGAAATCGCAAACTGTAATCAGCATGATTAATGAATGAACGATACAAGACACGGTGATTCAATTGGCACCAGCTGTAAAAGGGAGGAAATGTCATATGGAGTAAATACCTCCTGTTTCTGTGCTATTGATAGAGATTTTTTTTGTTAAATTATTTAGATACAGCAAGACGACTAAAACAAAATGTTATGCTATAAGCAAATATGTTAGTTGTTAAGTGTCTGGTGCCGTTGCAATTATCACACTTAGGGCGAATATTATTATTCTTTTAGTGTTTCTATGGAACTTCGGTTGTATTAAGTTTCGTAAAACAGGCAGTTTGTGAACAGAAATCGTCAGTCTTCCAATGATTCATGAGGAGGAGTATGTATAATTTTCGGGGCACAGAACAAGGAGGGCAACAATTGTTGTCGCTGTCGTGGGTCACAGAACTTGGAACACTGGCATGCAAGCTGGCCACGCGTGGACTTCGTATTTCGTCCAGTCTAAACCTCTGTCTCGTATTTAAAGATATTCGTGAGAGAAAGGCACTTCCACATGAAATTTTCGAATGAATGCAGCTCTTTGAATAATTTTACAGCCCCGGATTGCGAATTTACATTTTTGTGGTACAGCAACGAAAGATTTAACGTTTTTCGTTACAGCTGGGACGTTAAAGTCTACCCTGAGAGAAACATTAACATTATTTCTTAAATCAGTGCTACGTTACCATGCCACTGAAATTAGTGAAAATTAACATTCGCTCCACAACTTGAACACTTGTAACTACATAAATAGACTTTGGAATTAACCCTAAAACACTAATTGGGGGGGGGATGTTATACTGTTACTAAATCAATTTAAATTATAGTATCTTCAGTGGTATGTCACGAATACTAGATTGGAGAGAACCGCGAATGGGTACTAACTGAAATCGTAAATTTTACGAGGGTTTAGTAATCTAGGATTAAACAAGCTAAGCAATGACAGAACTTCAATATAACTAGTATTGCGTACTGTTATTTAATGACAACCTGCCACATTTATTTCAACTGTCCTCCTCACTAGTTACTGCAACGTGCTACAGCAGTGTGGACAGACTCTGGCCAGAGTCACAGCAGACTTATTGCACCATCTGATTCTAACTACCAACCATAAGCCGGGATGGAGAGTCCTAATTTGGAGATTAGTCGAACTAGCTTAGTGTACAGGCGAACCCGAGGAACAGGAAATGGCAGTATAGACATTCTCAGCTGGTAACAGTATGTACCCGAGTTGTTCACGTTTCGGGTTACACAAACCAGTAGATTGTAGGTCGAGTGTATAAATAGAGTGCAACAAACTACAGAACAAAGTTGCGCAGAGTCAGTACCAGTTTATGCCGTCCAGCTGATGACACAAAATGCAGGGAGCTGAGAGCTAGGGGGAGAGGTGAAACGTTTGCGGTTACGGCGTGAAGTGGGCAGCAATGGACAGAGTGCCAACGCCACTACAAGCGCACCCTGCACCTCTCTGCCAGCTTCCCTAAAACGCAAGCTGTATCATTATCACATCCGACAACCTGCTTCAAGTAGGAACTCGTGCAACAAAATGCGACACTTCAAAACCGTGGATTCCGTGACGAACTAGAGAAACAAATGTCTTCAGAGAACGCTCTATTCGTTGACTCCCGTGGACACCACTCTAGCGTGGGATCTGTTTGTAAAATTGTTCGTGGAATGTACGAGGCTCTGTCAACACAAATCTGTGTGTATAGTTACTGAATCTCTGACGGACGCCTGTACAATGACGTTATGGGCACAGATCGATAACCAAAAATGAATTAAAGGAATTAACCAGCGAAAATTTGAAGACCTCGCTGAAAACATGTTCTCACCTTCAGGAAATTTCTGTCTAATAAACCAGGTACGAACAATTAGATCCCGTAGCCCTAGGAACTCTCGTCTTATCGGCTGCAGCTTGTGAGAGCAACGAATTGAACAGCATTATGCCCTGTAAGGAAGGCAGAGTATAGTATTTTCTGTCACCTCAATCTCCTCCAGCACACTAAGCAGTTGCAGAGGTATGCACAGCTATGTTTCGCTGAAGGTCCAGCAGGCAACCCGTTTCGATTCCTAACAACGGCTCGAAAATCCAACAACATCTGAGGAAAAATGGGCGTCTATGCTGTTCAACAATTTCTCGATGACTATTATTCATCCAAGTAGCGGCACAAATTAACTAACCGTCGCCGTAGAGCATCCACATACTCAGTGATGTACGTCATTACACCATCGGTGTGACCTGATGAGACCGTAACGTCATGAGTGACTCACCAATTCTACTAAAAAAACATTTGCAAAGCTCAGACCCGTAGATCAGACGGGCAGTCTACTGTGCTTATATCAGGAAATGCTACTGATTCTGTAGTGGATTCAAATCTTCCAAATATAACGCATTAACAGACAACTGCGGATAAAAATTCGATTATCACGATTTCATTATCTTAAATGATAATCTGTTTCTTGTAAAGATACTTTATCTTTGCTGCTTTGTGACATTTATATTGAAATACTGATTTCATTTCTTTGTTTCATTATTAATATAAATGTTATGTAGAAAGCGTAACGGCAAGTGTACTCTTATGACAGTATGGTCTGGAAGAGCACAGTCCCTCAGAAGCTGCAGTTGTACACGAAACTCATATACTGGTGCAGAGAACGAAAACTGAAAGCACCAGCTTCATTATGAATACCTTCCTATAAAAGACGCAGAGAATAGCAGCTGCGAGCATAAAACTGTCTTCCAGTTGAATATTTCGAAACTGAATAATAAGAGATGGAGATGAGTGTTTAACGTCTCTGGATAGCCAGACGCAGGTTTGAACGGTCGTCCTCCCGAATGCGAGTCCCGTGTGCCAACCACTGCATTACCTCGCTCGGTTCAGAGTTATAAGTGTTACTACATAACCGCATGTTTGAAACATACCTGCTCAGTTGTCGACAACAAATGGATTTGAGAGAGAGTATATTTGCGACTAATGCAATAATTGCTTCATTTAAACTCAGGCCTTTTAGTATAATCCCTAACGCCAGATACGAACACACAAGGCTTAAATCACACGTATTTTAGAAACTCGGTGTTCATGTAATTGAAGGATATTGCTGATTAGTCTGCCTCGAGCACACATGTATACGGATGTCCGTCAGTTGATTCTTCGGTTGTATAAGTCACACACTAACGGTACATTGGAAACCCATAGCCATGCCTGAGACGGGATGGCAGCAATAGAGGCCAGTGATATGAAAACCGTAAATGATTGTTTAAGTTCCGTTGCAGTTTTCTTAGATTTATTGCAGTTAACTTATCGACATTTGCACGAGTACCTCAGCAGCCCACTAATTATTCAGTGCACAGATAGATATGGAAATGGAAATGAGCGTTTGGCGTCATTGGCCGGGAGGCCCCTTACGGGGCAGGTCCGGCTGCCTTGGTGCAGGTCTTATTACATTCGATTCCACATCCGTCGGATGGGGATGAAATGATGATGAAGACAACACAACACCCAGTCCCTAAGCGGAGAAAATTCCCGGCCCAGCCGGGAATCGAACCCGGGCCCCCTGGACGGCAATCTGTCACGCGGACCACTCAGCTATCGGGGCGGACATACACTCCTGGAAATTGAAATAAGAACACCGTGAATTCATTGCCCCAGGAAGGGGAAACTTTATTGACACATTCCTGGAGTCAGATACATCACATGATCACACTGACAGAACCACAGGCACATAGACACAGGCAACAGAGCATGCACAATGTCGGCACTAGTACAGTGTATATCCACCTTTCGCAGCAATGCAGGCTGCTATTCGCCCATGGAGACGATCGTAGAGATGCTGGATGTAGTCCTGTGGAACGGCTTGCCATGCCATTTCCACCTGGCGCCTCAGTTGGACCAGCGTTCGTGCTGGACGTGCAGACCGCGTGAGACGACGCTTCATCCAGTCCCAAACATGCTCAATGGGGGACAGATCCGGAGATCTTGCTGGCCAGGGTAGTTGACTTACACCTTCTAGAGCACGTTGGGTGGCACAGGATACATGCGGACATGCATTGTCCTGTTGGAACTGCAAGTTCCCTTGCCGGTCTAGGAATGGTAGAACGATGGGTTCGATGACGGTTTGGATGTACCGTGCACTATTCAGTGTCCCCTTGACGATCACCAGTGGTGTACGGCCAGTGTAGGAGATCGCTCCCCACACCATGATGCCGGGTGTTGGCCCTGTGTGCCTCGGTCGTATGCAGTCCTGATTGTGGCGCTCACCTGCACGGCGCCAAACACGCATACGGCCATCATTGGCACCAAGGCAGAAGCGACTCTCATCGCTGAAGACGACACGTCTCCATTCGTCCCTCCATTCACGCCTGTCGCGACACCACTGGAGGCGGGCTGCACGATGTTGGGGCGTGAGCGGAAGACGGCCTAACGGTGTGCGGGACCGTAGCCCAGCTTCATGGAGACGGTTGCGAATGGTCCTCGCCGATACCCCAGGAGCAACAGTGCCCCTAATTTGCTGGGAAGTGGCGGTGCGGTCCCCTACGGCACTGCGTAGGATCCTACGGCCTTGGCGTGCATCCGTGCGTCGCTGCGGTCCGGTCCCAGGTCGACGGGCACGTGCACCTTCCGCCGACCACTGGCGACAACATTGATGTACTGTGGAGACCTCACGCCCCACGTGTTGAGCAATTCGGCGGTACGTCCACCCGGCCTCCCGCATGCCCACTATACGCCCTCGCTCAAAGTCCGTCAACTGCACATACGGTTCACGTCCACGCTGTCGCGGCATGCTACCAGTGTTAAAGACTGCGATGGAGCTCCGTATGCCACGGCAAACTGGCTGACACTGACGGCGCCGGTGCACAAATGCTGCGCAGCTAGCGCCATTCGACGGCCAACACCGCGGTTCCTGGTGTGTCCGCTGTGCCGTGCGTGTGATCATTGCTTGTACAGCCCTCTCGCAGTGTCCGGAGCAAGTATGGTGGGTCTGACACACCGGTGTCAATGTGTTCTGTTTTCCATTTCCAGGAGTGTAGATAGATATGACTTTGTTTAAATAAATGGAATCACAAATCACATTACGGTGGTAAATATACAACGTACACCACAAGTGTATATTTTAAAGTTGTTTTACGTTTGTGCATATCTACACACTGCTTATTTGATGATGATGTTTGGTTTGTGGGGCTCTCAACTGCGCCCAACCTTTGCTCAATCTAGTCTCGCCACGATGAAACGAGGAGAACAACACAAACACCCAGTCATCTCGAGGCAGGTGAAAATCCCTGACCCCGCCGGGAATCGAACCCGGGACCCCGTGCTCGGGAAGCGAAAACGCGACTGCCAGACCGCGACCTGCGGACACTGTTTATTTGATTAGTGTTGGTACGTGCCTCTGTAGTCAAAGTTCTTAACATTTAATGAGCTGTTTTGGACCACACTCATTGTTCACACTGATTTTCGTTTATACCACTATCGGATTTGATTTAACCATACATCTTCAGTGTCAACACACTGAATACATTTTGGGCTGTACACAGAATATTGCACGCTGAATTCAAATTCAGAAATATAATGCTAAATGAAGTTCAGTTCTCACTTTTCTGTGATTAAAGGGAGAGAGGAAGTGTAGATGAAGGAAGTTCAGTTACCATAAAATTAAGTTTTGTACTTAAATAACATTTTTATTTTTCACTTTTGTGTCAGCATTTTAAAATTAAAAGAAAGCAATATATTCTACCCAATTTATAGTATTGCGAGCTGACTGGAATCGAGAGCATCTATAGACACACCGTCAGTTAACTCACTTACGCAAATTTGTTATTGGACATATATTCTGACAAGGTAAAAACATGTAAGCTGTTCACGTATTCCTTAAAAAAAGGTACCGTTTCTTTTATATTTTCGTTTATTTTTGGGCCACATTTTAATGTCTTGCGCCTGCAAGATTATGTTCACGTGATACACCAGTAAGAAATAGATTCTATGTTGGAAAATGTAATACAAATCTATCTGTATGGGTGGACAAAGCAAGTAGGTGAGACAGAACGTGCGCCTCAACTGGTGAGCGACTGCGCAGTGCTGTGTAGAATCCGTGCAGATACAGTACGAACACTTTTTACTTATGAAATTCGAGATTTATTCACTTACCGATCAGATCGATCACGACGATAGGATCTTCACCGTATTTCTTGCTTTTTCTCGTGTTGAAATCGGCTTCGTTAAGCAAGAAAGCAGCGACGTACGGCGTGAAGATGGCGGTATACATAACGAGGAGTAATATGATCCAGTCCCACACCGCCTTAAAGGGGCTGTAATGGAGTATTGTCCACTTGTGGATGCGCGGCGACTGCAGCTTGTACTCGGGCAGCACGTCGGCGCCCAGCGACAGCACCTGCAACCAAACCACCAACATTAGCAGCCAGGCTCGAGCAGCTATTGCCTTACTACTATTCTCGGACGATATGCTTTTCAAGCTGAAAGAACGAAGTCAATTGTGAACAGACAAGGAGGAGGTGAACAATATAGGAAGAAGGTCCACAATACGAGACAGTTGCAGTTAATCCAGACAGAGTAATGACAGTTCTGTTTATGCACCAAAGTAACCTCCAATGATACGGTTTAAAATGAATACTACGATATGTATATGCAATGGCTGCAATGAGATGACGTTTAAAGTATCTCTAACTAGTAAACTACGTTACTCTAGATGCCATAAATATAATAAACATACACGTTACAAGAAATTTTATTTCCTCTGTTGACATAAATGCAGTCTCAATACACACATAAGGCAGTCATGCATGCGATAAATATATCGACGAAAAAAAATAATAATAAAAGCTAATTCAATCAAAATCGTGCGAAATATATATGCCCTACGAATGAGAAGGGCGTTTACAGTAGCAATCAATAATTTTCTTCACTTTTAAAAACTTTACATGGTAATTAGGATGCTGTAATCGTAATAATCGCCAAACACACATTGATAAGACATAACAGGCAGCTACACGAGGCATTGATAATTCAATAGCAGGTCTACAGATTACTGTGTCCCTTATTTTTACGAGCGGCAGTCAGTAGCCACGTGTGACACGCTACAGGAGGCTATCGGAATACTGGACTGTACGTCTACTAAGTTTAGTCGACAACCTAGAAAATACTTGAAAATACTGCGAAATGTTCAGTCTGCTGACAACTGCGACGAGAACTACACATGGTACTTAATTTCACAGAATATTTCTTTCTCTTGTTATGCCTTCGTAAGCAAATCGTAAAATGGTAAGTAATTCCACAGGCTATTATCTGCTTCCATATCATTTCCGTAAGACTCGAAATATAAGCTTGAAAAAAGTTTACTACATATATAGTCCATTAAATTTATTTGTTATATACGTAAAATATACGATCGACTTTTTCACGAATTGCGCACACGCGAGAGTCTCTCAAATATTCCACAGAGGAAGCACTACGATATCTCGTGCTCTTATAGTCTCTGCTGAGCACACATATTGCCCTGTAAGTAACATGCTTGTTTGTTTTACCTTTAGGGTTACACGAAACCTAAAAATTACGTATATTCTTTAGTGACGTACGTAAAGACCACAATCGCTGAATTACCCTAATTAACCCACTCTGTTCATGTAATTACATACAAACAATACTACAGATATAAGAATAGGCCATTACAACATATGGAGCGAGGAGATATTTCAAAGATATAAATGAGCACCAGTAATATCAGCAAAAGAATTAAGGACTAAGATAAGGGACCGACTCTGTAGTAAAGGTGAGGCAATTGACCCTAAATAATGAAAAGTGAGAGGTCATCCAAATGAATGCTAAAAGGAATCCGCTAAACTTCGTTTACACGATAAATCAGTCTAATTTAAGGGCCGAACATTCAACTAAATACCTAGGAATTACAATTACGAACAATTTAAATTCGAAAGAACACACAGAAAATGGTGTGGGGCAGGCAAACCAAGGACTGCGTTTTATTGGCAGAAAACTTAGAAAATCGAAGAGTTCTACTAAAGATACTACCTACACTACGCTTGCTATTCCTCTTATGCAGTACAGGGCTATTACAAATGATTGAAGCGATTTCATAAATTCACTGTAGCTCCATTCATTGACATATGGTCTCGACACACTAGAGATAGGTAGAAAAACTCATAAAGTTTTGTTCGACTGAAGCCACACTTCAGGTTTCTGCCGCCAGAGCGCTCGAGAGCGCAGTGAGACAAAATGGCGACAGGAGCCGAGAAAGCGTATGTCGTGCTTGAAATGCACTCACATCAGTCAGTCATAACAGTGCAACGACACTTCAGGACGAAGTTCAACAAAGATCCACCAACTGCTAACTCCATTCGGCGATGGTATGCGCAGTTTAAAGCTTCTGGATGCCTCTGTAAGGGGAAATCAACGGGTCGGCCTGCAGTGAGCGAAGAAACGGTTGAACGCGTGCGGGCAAGTTTCACGCGTAGCCCGCGGAAGTCGACGAATAAAGCAAGCAGGGAGCTAAACGTACCACAGCCGACGGTTTGGAAAATCTTACGGAAAAGACTAAAGCAGAAGCCTTACCGTTTACAATTGCTACAAGCCCTGACACCCGATAACAAAGTCAAACGCTTTGAATTTTCGGCGCGGTTGCAACAGCTCATGGAAGAGGATGCGTTCAGTGCGAAACTTGTTTTCAGTGATGAAGCAACATTTTTTCTTAATGGTGAAGTGAACAGACACGATGTGCGAATCTGGACGGTAGAGAATCCTCACGCATTCGTGCAGCAAATTCGCAATTCACCAAAAGTTAACGTGTTTTGTGCAATCTCACGGTGTAAAGTTTACGGCCCCTTTTTCTTCTGCGAAAAAAACGTTACAGGACACGTGTATCTGTACGCTGGAAAATTGGCTCATGCCACAACTGGAGACCGACAGCGCCGACTTCATCTTTCGACAGGATGGTGCTCCACCGCACTTCCATCATGATGTTCGGCATTTCTTAAACAAGAGATTGGAAAACCGATGGATCGGTCGTGGTGGAGATCATGATCAGCAATTCATGTCATGGCCTCCACGATCTCCCGACTTAACCCCATGCGATTTCTTTCTGTGGGGTTATGTGAAAGATTCAGTGTTTAAACCTCCTCTACCAAGAAACGTGCCAGAACTGCGAGCTCGCATCAACGATGCCTTCGAACTCATTGATGGGGACATGCTGCGCCGAGTGTGGGAGGAACTTGATTATCGGCTTGATGTCTGCCGAATCATTAAAGGGGCACATATCAAACATTTGTGAATGCCTAAAAAAACTTTTTGAGTTTTTGTATGCGTGTGCAAAGTATTGTGAAAATATCTCAAATAATAAAGTTATTGTAGAGCTCTGAAATCGCTTCACTCATTTGTAATAACCCTGTATTGCTGTGCGGTGTGGAATTCTTACGACATGGGATTTACAGAGAACATCGAGAAAGTTCAAAAAAGAGCAGCACGTTTCGTATTATCGAGAAATATGGGAGAGAGTGTCACTGATATGATACAGGATTTGGGATGGACACCATTTTTAACAAAGGCGTTCCTCGTTGCGGCGGAATGTTCTCAAGAAATTTCAATCACCAAATTTCTCATCCGAATGCGAAAATATGTTACTGATGCCAACCTACATAGGGAGAAACTCTCATCATAATAAAATAAGGGAAATCAGAGCTCTCAAGGAAAGATACAGGTGTTCATTTTTTTCCGTGCACTGTTCGAGAATGGAATAATAGAGAATTATTGTAAAGGTTGTTCGACGAACCCTCTGCCAGGTACTTAAGTGTGATTTTCAGAGTATCTATGGAAATATAGATGTGAAAATAAAATATCCACTTGCCTCATGATTGAAATAGAGCTGATCACCAATGAGGCAATAAACTTGAGTGCCTCTGCTTTGGAGAGCAACACTGTAGACTTTTGGCAGTGTGTAGAACAGACGTGTTAAACTCTGAGGCTAACGTGGTATAAAATCTTGTGAGCTACAACGCACTGTAATTTGCATAGAAATGTAGGTTCATTTTGGTACGTTTAGAAGATAATGGGACAAGAAAGACGAATGCGGTCAGCAGGCTGCGAGATTGACATCCATGGCATAAAGAAAATTTTCAAACAATAGGTCATTTATTCCTTTTGCATGCTAATAGTTTCCACTACGGTAGTATTTGAGGGATGTATGGGATTCATTGATATCCGGGAGCCCTTCTGGACAACAGCGAAGGCACTGGGCAGACCCAATGGCGATCACCACTAAAGTTGCTTGTAGAAGGATAACTACGCAGTGCAGGTAACGCGTGATCGTCTCTCGAAACACTAGGAGACTAATGTCGCCAGCATAAACACTGTGGTACGAGTACAAGGGGTTTCATAAGAACTGGTTGACATCTTGAGAGAAACTGTGCTCGTCAGCGGATAGCTCTGTCCAACTCAGAGGGTCCACACTAACTGTATTGATGCTTCGCTATCACCGCATCCACATGATTCAGCATGGGCACTATTCGCCAGTTCGGACATAATTTACTTCACTTACTCACACGCCAGTAATAGTATTTCCATTCAAAAATATTTTCCCAACTGAATTCCTGGTGAATAATTTCCGCTGAACACCTCGCCTTCCAGAGCTGTTCTGGAACATCTCTTAAGGTAATATGGGCACCAACTGCTGCTTGGATGATTTCGCATTAAAGCGGCTGCCTCTTGTTCCCTGATCTGCTCTACTTTTTATACGGTCGAAGAAGGGCAGCACCAATGGTTGTAGGTTTGTATGAGGGTTGCGGCAATGCTTAAAAACCGGAACTGGCAAATGCTCGAAGATACGCGCCAATCATCCTGCGAAGGCCTACTTAAAAAATTTTGAGAACAGGTAATAAGTGGAGAATTGACGAATATACTTCAGCCTCCTCTGTGTCGCTGCCGTAAGGATCATGCGCGATGGGGACTCAGCCACAGTCTAAGGGTTACTTCCATAACAACTCACTCCGCGGCGGAGTAAGAAGAAACTCAATTAAGAGATTATCTGCTGCTGAGCAGTGATAAGCCATAAAACGTTTGAAATATTTATTAGTTTGTGTAGAGAAAATGTCAGTATCAAAAAATGTTTTATTATGCACTTTCAATCTTTTTTAAAAAAATCTTAACCTATTACAGGCCAGTTTCACTGAATATGGATCGAATGCTGGTTTTACATCAACGGCACCGAGGGAGGTTGCGCAGTGGTTAGCACAGGACTCGCATTCGGGAGGACGACGGTTCAAACCCGCGTCCGACCATCCATATTTAGATTTTCCGTGATTTCCCTAAATCGCAAATGGTGGGATGGTTCCTTTGAAAGGGCATGGCCAATTTCCTTCCCCATCCCTAACACAATCCGAGCTTGTGCTTCCTCTCTAATGACCTCGATGTCGACGGGACGTTAAACCCAATGTTCCTTTACATCAATGGCCAGTGTTGGGCGCTAGCGACAACAGTCTGCCTGTGCGACGGAAATACACTGGGGCAGCAACAGCGACGAGAAAAGATTCCGCATCACGGCGAACATCCACCAACAACTACGTTCCGAAACTATTTCTGGATGGAACTGTTGTTCCCACTTTGTCAATAAGTGAATTGTATATGACACACAGTTTTGGCAAGCGAACAAAATGTCGTAGGGAAAAACCAAGCTTGCCCTTATACTGTACTTCGAAGAGTCAAATAAAGGTCCATGGAGAGAGAAGACCTGGTCGATAAAAGCAAAGTGACCATATCTTCTACGAAGTCTCGAGATGAGCTTTAGAACGATCCACTAATAGCCTGTCAGGAAATGATAATATCAGTTTATTGCCAGCTTCGTGGACGATTTTCTTCACAGGATGCATATGGTCACTGAAGCCGAAACCACATGCTGTAGTCTTTTGTGATCAAAAATATGTTAATAATAACTTTAAATTCTTTGTTCTCCCCTACCTACTGATGAAACACATTAAACAGTCAAAAAAAATTAAGTGAATTACGATTCAAGTTAAATACACCAACGCCAGATATGTTCCACCCTAACGACTAATCCATAGACTTACTAAAATATTACAGAAGCCACATTAACATTCAGCTACTTCTTGTCTCTTTTGTTCCCTTGAATACATTTCCACACATCTACTGTCTTTTCCGGGTCTGTAATCTTGGGAAGAAAAGGGTGCAGGTTTTCTTCTCTGGTTTCAGAGGGCGCGTGTTCATCTTAAGTCCCAAGATGTAGTTGCCTGAATCACATTCAGATTTACAAGTGCTCTTTACTTCTGTGAGAATTACAGCACAGTTGTAATGCAACTGGCCTTTTCGTAACATGGTGCGGACCTCAAATTTCAACTCCGGCCAAGTTCTTATCTTGTTAGGTTTACTTCTGAGTATTAAAGGTATTCCTCCGAACACTAAATACGAATATGATGTCTTCGCAAGCCTCATCCGCATTATCTACGAGGGCTATTCGGACAGTAAGTTCAGACAGGCCGCAAAATGCAAACGACAGTGAAAATCTGATAAAGCTTTGCACAGTTGTGTTGGGCAGTGTCTCCATTATGCCTGTCGATCGCGTCGCGTCGCTCTTTTCAGTTCTGAGCACACAGTGAGCACGTAAAGATTCCCAGAACAACAGTGTCTCCTTCCAAGTATTGGTGCCTGCTGCAAGGTTTCGCCTGCTTTCATGCAACCTTACATATCGTGTTTGTCATGCATGTCTTTCTTCGTGACAATTCTCGGCTTCAAACAGCAGAGGCAATGAGGACGCCCTTGCAGCGTTTTCGATAGGAAGTGATTGAACACCCACCATACAACCCGGACTTGGCTCTCTCTGACGTTTCTCTCTGCTCACATGAACCGCTGGCTGTGTAGACAACATTTTGGCAAAGACAGTGAATTGCACACCAGCGTGGAGAAGTGGCGGAAAGCACAGGCAGCTGCATTCTATGACGAGGATATAGAGTTGGTATAACATTACGTCTATGTACATAACTAGCTGCAAGACGTAGCCAACTGTTGTAAATAAAACTGTTTTGATTTTCACTGTGATTTCAATTTCCGACCAGTCGTACCCTAATTTCCAAATTGCCCTCGTGTAACTTCGTCCCTTCCCACTGCGTTCCTGTGATTGTAATCGCTGTGGCTGCAACAAGTTTCACTTTAGACGAAAATACAACACGAAACATTTTACAAACTTAACTCTTGTAACGAGTGCAGCAAAGTTGAGAGTGGACTTTAGAATGCCAGAAATGCCGAAGTGAGCAATCATACAGCTAACAGCAACATTATCACAAACAATAAAAGAATTATGGTATCAAAACTGTCCGTGCCATTTGTGGAATTTATTTGTACGTTCAAAAAACAATGTAAAACCAGGACGAGATATCCTGAACACGCAGGCTTAGCACTAAGTCAGTTTACAGTAACAATCATCAACGACGAAACAATTCATAATTTCCCTATTAGGCCCCTTTCTACAATGTTGCTTCACATTGACCATCTAGTCGTCGGATCCCATTCGTACATAATGAGTAAGACTTAGTGATATTAAGGTTTGTCAGATAAAAGCGATCAGGTATTTGTAGAAAATTCAATATTTGCGATATGTTTTCAGAAGGTAGTGTCCCACAGCTCTTATACATTTCAAAAATGTCACATTACCGCCTTGAGCTGCTGGGAAAATAATTATAGAAACAGTTTCGGGCGAGTGACCAACATCATGTTCATTAACGTATTCACAGCTTCACGTTAGGCGAAATTTATCATCATTATCGTCAACTAATCAAGACTTAGACACTGTTATTATACCGTAATATACACTGAAGAGCCAAAGAAACTGGTACACCTGCACAATATCGTGTACGGCCCCCGCGAGTACGCAGAAGTGCCACAACACAATGTGGTATGGACCCGACTAACGTCTGAAGTAGTCCTCAAGGGAATTGACGCTATGAATCCTGCACGGCTGTTCATAAATCCGTAAGAGTACGGCGGGGTGGAGATCTCTTCTGAACAGCACGTTACAAGGAATCCCAGATATGTTCAATAATGTTCATGTCTGGTTTCATAAATCCGTAAGAGTGGCCATAGGAAGTGTTTAAACTCAGAAGAGTGTTCCTGGAGCCACTATGTAGCAGTTCTGAACGTGTGGGGTGTCCATTATCCTGCTGGAATTGCTCAAGTGCACAATGGACGAATAGATGCAGGTGATCAGACAGCATGATTACTTACGTTTCATGGGTCCCATATGACTCCTACTGCACACGCCCGAACCCTTACAGAGCCTCCACCAGCTTCAACAGTCCCCTGCTGACATGCACAGTCCATGGATTCATGAGGTTGTCTCCATGCTCGTACACGTCAATCCGCTCGATACAATTTGAGACGAGATTCGTCCGACCAGGCAACATGTTTCCAGTCATCGCTATCGACGGGACCAGGAGAGGCGTAAAGTTTTGTGTCGTGCAGTCATCAAAGGTACGCGAGTGGGCCTTCGGCTCAGACGGCCCACATCGATGATGTTACGTTGAATGGTTCGCACGCTGACATTTGTTGATGGCCAAACAGTGAAATCTGCAGCAGTTCGCGGAAGGGTTGCACTTCTGTCACGTCGAACGATTCTCTTCAGTCGTCGTTGGTACCGTTCTTGCAGCGATGTTGGAAATTTGATGTTATATCGGATTCCTGATATCTACAATACACTCGTGAAATGGTCGTACGGTAAAATCCCGACTGCATAGCTACCTCGGAGATGCTGTGTACCATTGCTCGTGCGCCGACTACAACACCACCTTCAAACTCACTTGAATCTTGATAACCTGCCATTGTAGCGGTAGTAACCGATCAAACAACTGCGCCAGACACTTGTCTTCAGAATGAGATTTTCACTCTGCAGCGGAATGTGCGCTGGTATGAAACTACCTCGCAGACTAAAACTGTGTGCCGGACCGAGACTCGAACTCGGGACCTTTGTCTTTTGCAGGCAAGTGCTCTACCAACTCAGCTACCAAAGCACGACTCACACTCCGTCCTCACAGGAGAGCTTCTATGAAATTTGGAAGGTAGGAGGCGAGGTACTGCAGAAGTAAAGCTGTCAGGGCGGGGCTTGAGTCGTGCTTGGGTAGCTCTGCTGGTAGAGCACTTGCCCGCGAAAGGTAAAGATCCCGAGTTCGAGTCTCGGTCTGGCACACAGTTTTAATCTGCCACGAAGTTTCACTTGTTGTCTTATATAAGCGTTGCCAACTGCAGCACCTTATTCTGCCTGCTTACATATCTCTGTATTTGAATACGTATGCCTACACCAGTGTCTTTGGCGCTTCAGTGTAAATTACGTCGTCAGTCTATAAAAACGGTGGTAGTTAGTGTACTCATTCATGAATGAGTACATTACCTAGCGTCATTTTTATAGACTGACGATATAATTTATTTTAAGATATGTTGGCAGTGTCTAATTCCTGACAATGTCTAATTCATGGCGTTATCATATGACCACAATAATTTTAGATTTCGCCTAACATGAAGCTGTGAATCCTTTTATGAATCTGGTGATGGCCAATTGCCCCAAACTGATTGTGTAATTAAAGAATTTTACCAGCAGCTCAAGACAGTAATTTTACATTTTTTAAATTTATCAATAATACTCGAAATGAGTTTACTACACTGCCATCTGTGAACTCTTCAATGAAATTCCATTCCAGGATTCAGTGAAGTCTCCCAGGGATACATGAACTCTCATATGCGTTGGACAACATCTGATACTAGAATGTGGCATTGTGCGACATCAACTGGACTGCCAGTATTTCAGGTACTTCGTCCCTGGCACACATTTCAATAGGTCGTTATAGATTATCCGATCAGAAAACTATCGCGACGATATTTGAAGTACGTTGTCTGCTTCAGCACATTCAGTAAAGAATTGTTACTGTTGAAAACACAGGAATATGCGATCACATTGTGATAGGATTTGAGGCTGACACGAAGACTCTTAACTAGATCCAAACACAGAAAAATTTAATGTTGCACCACTCATTAAATATAAAAACGTAGCATGAATTAGCATAGATTTAATGTATTACAGCCATCTTCCATTTGTAAAATGAAAGTTCACACTATTTCACAAGAGAGTAAAGCAAGCAGTAGGAATATATTGGCTAAATCAACTCGTCTATGAAATAGATCACTCACAAAATGTTGCATAGCCTACATTTGAATACTGTAACAGTTCGCCAAATGCTCATCAAGAGTCACTAACAGGCTTTCGAATATGCTAAAATGATGACACACATAATCAATAGTTTCTTTGTTTCGCACGAGAATTTAACCAAAATGGCGAAAAAACGTGGATCACTACAGTCGTAGGAAGAAACTGAAAAGATTCCGGATCAGTGAGGATCCGCCCGGGCGGAATTGCTTTTGATGCTGACCGCCGCAAATTGGGACGCTGACATTTCCGAAAGCGACCTCATTAGTAAGCATTCTCAGAAGCCTGTCACAGCAGAATTTACTATGGTGATAAGCATTATAAAATATACTGGGTCGAGACTTACGCTACTGCTATGGAAACGACGAACAACTGCTAAACGTAACCTTCATTGAATCATAAAGAAAAAAAAGTTCAAATGTGTGTGAAATCTTATGGGACTTAACTGCTAAGGTCATCAGTCCCTAAGCTTACGAAATCTCCGCCGGGACCAGCTTGCACAGCCCATGACTGCAGCGCCTGAGACCGCTCGGCTAATCCCGCGCGGCCATAAAGAAAGACAGAGAATTACATTTTTGTTAGTAAAAACCTGTTTATCCTATAATGCTGGCAAAAGGTGAAATGAGGCTTATTGCGTTGGCCGTCTGAGAAAAGCTGTCCTACAACAAATACGGTTGCAACGGGTCTGCTGCTCTCATATACGTTCGGCGATATTATCTCATGATCGCTATCCTACAGTAATTTGTTTCAGCAGTTTATTTCATTTAATAACATTAATATGAAATATGACCTATAATTCCTGTACGTAAAATGTGATTAAGACGTTTTCTCTTGAGCTATGTGAAATACAATGCGTTTCACGTACGACGCAAACGCTGAGACAGGCGATTCGTGGGAACTACAGGCTGCTATCACTGGAAATGCTCTGGTCCATTCCTCTGACCTCGTAGGTGCCAAGCTAGGAGCGACTTTGGAAACAAGTGGGAGAAAATAGCTGCGCCATTTAGCAGTTCTGACTCGTGTCTCAGTAGCATCCGCAAACAGAGCTGTGCGTATCTGGCGATCGGTGGTTGCTTTCCTAGTGTTGGGTTTTAAGCACAGGCCAGATCAGCGATTTTGTCGTACATGAAACAATATGAATATCACTATACAGGGTGTTTCAAAAAGGCCTTTACAACTATAAAAATTCGTATAAATTTATTGTACGAAGATATAGAGCCGAGTTTAGT
Organism: Schistocerca cancellata; assembly: GCF_023864275.1. Classification (NCBI taxonomy): domain Eukaryota; kingdom Metazoa; phylum Arthropoda; class Insecta; order Orthoptera; family Acrididae; genus Schistocerca; species Schistocerca cancellata. The sequence continues at coordinate 604,806,925 of NC_064629.1, read as the reverse complement.
ATTATTTTGTAGGGAAACACCAAGTTTTTTTACCTTAAACTAAAGATGTTGTATGTGGCTCCAGTTGGTTATCCTGCACACATCACATCGGATTCTCCTCATACTCGCTGTAGCATTGCAGATGTAACCTGCTCAGTGGCGGCGTAAATTCTTGCTCTAAGTTCAGGCAGAGAAGCCGGCACAGGATATCCTTGATGAATTCCCATTAAAAAATCGAATGGTGTCAGGTCTGGGGAACGCGGGGGCCATGCAATCTACACATCGCGGTCAATCCATTGACCTTTAAAGCGGTCACAGAAAATCACAGACGTCAGCCAGGTAGTGGGGTGGTGCACCATCTTGCATGAAGTAAACATTTCGTTCTTGGTCATCCTTATCGATCTGTGGTATCAAAAACAGTTGTAACATATCCGGGTACACTGTCCCATTGATCGTTCTCTCACGGAAAAGAAAGTGGCCATACACTTTGTTCTTGCCCAATGCACAAAAAAAGGCTCAGTTTAGGGCTATCACGAACATGTTGCAGTGTCTGATGTGGATTTTCACTGCTCCAAATCCTACAGTTATGTATGTTAACCTTGCCACTTAAGTGAAAAGTCGACTCGTCAGAGAAGATGATTTCGTCCAAGAAATGTTCATCCTCATGTAATCGATTTAACGTATCCGCACATAAGTTCTTGCGAGCAATTTTATTGCTTGTACGATTGTAATCTGTACGATTTCAAATGCAAACGGTTTCTCAACACAAGCCAAACAGTCGTATGTGGGATTTGCAGTTCGCGAGAAGCACCCCGGGTCGATTTCGTAGGGCTGTTGACAAAATGTTGTCTCACTCGCTCAAAGTCGTCATCAGATGTGCTTGGATGACCGGATGATTTCCCATGTCTTAAGGAGGATCCTGTTTCTACAAAACATCTATGCTATTCATAAACTGTAGGCCTACTAGGAGGATCTTTAGCGTACTTGGTACGGAAATTACGCTGAACTGTTGTCGCCGACTTCGATTCGTCAAACCAAAACACACAGCCAGCACGCTCGGGTCCAGTGAAAAAACACACAGCCAGCACGCTCGGGTCCAGTGAAGGCAGCCATCTTCAACGCAACTGCCGCCAGCGCTCCTTACGCTGCGATTCGTCCCTAGCGAACTACGCGAGACGAAACTTGATGCATGTCCCTGCAAATTGACACTATAATCACCTTTGTAGGTACTATGAATTAATTTATATGAATTTTTAAAGTTGTAAAGCCCTTTTTGAAACACCCTGCATTTGTTTGAAACGTCCCGGGCGAGTGAACGTACTTGGTGAGCCCTATCGGGTCATGAGAGCATGCCTCAGCTAACCCCTGCGGCGCAAAGCTCCAGAATCTAACGCTCTCCTTCCATCTACGGAAAGAGAAGAGCTCTGAATGAAATATATAATGAAATGTACCGTCTGCAAATCTTTTAAAGTGAGTTGAAGAATATAGGTGTAGTGTAATGAAAGTAGAAAGAGTGACAATAATCATAATAAACAGTATATTAACAAGATGATAACTGAATTAGATTAATATTGCAGTTATGCTACGTAAATGAAAGTTATTTTTCAGGTGGTTCACCTTTTCTCCGATGTTGATCCGAGTGGAGTATAGCGGGTCGTCAGTGAGCTCCAATTCTTATTGCTATTCACAATGGATTATGCCGCTCACCTTGAAGGGTCAACTTGAGAAGCGAGCTATAAATTGGGTATTGCTCAGACACTGGTCATTCAAGAGTCGTCAGCGTTCGATGGTAGTGTTCAATTCGATACAAGTTAGCTACTCGGGTGTCCGAAAGTGTAATTCCACGAGAAACGCATGCTTACAAGCGACAGGACATGGTCAATAATGATGGAAAGTAATGTATCTTTTGTAAGTTGTGTGGAACGTGTTGACAGAGAAGTAATACTTCTATCCATGTTTCAATCTGCAGAACATTTTGTTGGATTAATAACGGTTCACGGGACCGTCATACCCATTAATAAAAGCAGCAGGCATCACAGTTATTTTCGGGAGATTTTCGGAAATTGAGTTGCAGTTGGAATACTACCTTTGCTGGCAGCCATGACACAAGCGGGAGAGGAGGAGGCATGCAGTGCACAGTGGGCTTTCGGGATCAATTCATGGCCTGCCCAGTATTCAAGAATTTTTTTGAACTTTCTCATGATACTACAAGAACTTTCCGGGGCGTTAGTTTTTCAACGGTGTTATGTATGGGTGTGCCAAGCGACAACACGAACTACAGCCTGCTTTAGCTATAGAAGGGGCTGAACCCCAATGTGAATGGTTTGTTTCACGAGTAGTCGTTCCATAACCACTGCAGATCAGCTAAACGGCCTCGCATGTTGAACTACACTGCAAAAAGAAAGTGAGGTACCCAGAAGGGGAGGAGGAAATTAAATGAAACTTCATGGACTGAGAAGGCATGTGATGTTACGTCGACGCTTAGAAAAATCGAGTCAAAGTTTGAAAGAACTTGGCAGTACGAGCCCACTTTTCAGTATAACGTTGCGCCCCCTCTCGTCTGAATGCATTAACTGATTCGGTTGGGAAGGGTGTCATAACGCCGTTGTATCCTCTCCTGAGGCAAGTTGGCCCACAACTGTTACAACTGGTCCTTGATATCCCAGATACTGGCACTGAGACAGAGTGGTGGGCAGAGGTGTGGTCGACCACAATCTTGAGGCGAGTATGCCTGCCCTCATGTTCTCATACAGTCCATTCTCGGGCCCTGTCATATCCAAATGTCCCAAAAATATGTATATTGCCCACTTCGAGCAGCCAGCCAAATGGAGACCCCTATGAGATCTCTTTCAAATTCTGTCAGCTGCTGATAATGTTTTCTCACACGAGTGTGCGGTATTTCCGTGTCCTTCACAGTGACACTCAGCATTTAACGCTGTTTACGCCACTTATATACTGAACAAGACCTGGTAACAGTACTAAACTCGAGAGCAACACTAATGAATGCACTCTGATGAACGCTCTGCCTGTCATAGATAATTACATATCATAAATGATAATTAATTGAAACCCTCAGCTGCCGACAGGTGTTGTTGACATACCTCGATGGGGACAGTTGAAAATGTGTGCCTCGACCGGGACTCGAACCCGGGATCTCTTGCTCACATGGCAGACGCTCTATCCATCTGAGCCACCGAGGACACAGATGAATAGCGCGACTGCAGGGACTTATGCCTTGCGCGCTCCCCGTGATACCCACATTACCAACTGTCCACAATCTACATACGTAATGTACCTAATAGATATTTGCACGGGGAGCGTGCAAGGCATAAGTCCATGAAGTCGCGCTATTCACCTGTGTCCTCGGTGCCTCAGATTGATAGAGCGTCTGCCATGTAAGCAGGAAATCCTGGGTTCGAGTCCCGGTCGGAGCATTCATTTTGAACTGTCCCCATCGAGGTATACCAACAACACCTTTCGGCAGCTGAGGGTTTCAATTAATTATCATTTATTCTAGACGACGCTGCTGCTACGGTCGCAGGTTCGAATCCTGCCTCGGGCATGGATGTGTGTTATGTCCTTAGGTTAGTCAGGTTTAAGTAGTTCTAAGTTCTAGGGGACTGATGACCTCAGATGTTAAGTCCCATAGTGCTCAGAGCCATTTATTCTAGAGAAGCTGCACGGTCAGCAATGGTATCTGCTCTTTCGAGAACACTTACTATCTTCATATATAATTACATATCAGCCGATGGTGTGTACATGTACGAAATTGCAGGGTGTGTTCAGGTTGGGGAGGATGGCAAGGACCCTTAGCTTTCCAGCCGTAAGTAGGTCACTTGGCTCCGTTCTCTTGGAGGAATAGGACGATTTCTTTCGTGACTCTCTATGTAGAGTTCGCGTCGAATTTACGATGGAGATAACTTCAGAGCAACGCTATGCCATAACTTTTTGCGTGAAGCTGAACAAGACGCCGCTGCAATCTTTTTGAATGTTTAAGGAATCCTTCGGGGACGACTGCCTTTCCAGGTAGCAGTCGAACAGATGGTAGAAGACGTTTAGAGAAATTCGGGTGGAGGTCGCCGATGGGGTCTGCGCAGGAACGTGACGGAGGGCCGTGTGACGTGTGCGCCAGTTACTGAATTAAGACCGTCGAATGAGTGTTCGCTTCATGTCCGGATTATTGCACTTGCCGAAAAGTATTGTTCATGAGACTGTATCAGAAGATTTGATCAAGCGGAAGACTGGCGCAAAACTTGTGCGCAGCGTTTTGAGCGACGAGCAAAAGCAACACCGAGTGGAAAAGTGTGAAGAACTCGTGAAACTCTGAAGAGTTCGTCGAGTTCTTGAAAATTATCGCAATTTTCAGGAAAACGTGATTCACTGGGGGTGAGTCAAGGGTCTTTCAGTACGACCCGCAGTCAAAGAGGCAGAGAGAGGAATTGCATACAGTGTCGCCGCCGCGCCAGAAGACTCGCACGAGCATCTCCCGGGCGAAATCCATGTTTATTGCTATTTTGGTGCAAAGAGGATAGTGCACCATGAGATTGAAACCTGTGGCCAGACCTTTTACAAGGCAGTTCTCCAGAGACTGAATCACTGGGTCACAAGTGTGCGAATGGAGTTTCGCGCTTCTTGGAAAGTGTACCACCACAACGCGCCGCCTCACATCGCCTTTGTTGTCACGACTTATGTGACCTGGATCGGTCAGGCAACGGTGCCGCAACCACCCTACATCCCGACCTGGCCCTGACCGACTTTGTCTCCTCAGAAAAAGAGAGACAAAGAAAAGCATCTCGAGTTAGTGGACAACGTGCAAGCTATTTCGGTGGCTTCCCTGAAGAGCATCCCAGCTGACGAGTTCCAGAAAGCTTATGACGCATGGAAATCGCACTGACAAAAATGTATTGAGAGGGGAGAGTCATACTTCCAATAATTTTAAGTTTCTGAACCTATCAGATCAATACATAAAAAAAAAATTTGACCCATTATTTTCCAGACAAACCCCGTACACTAACATGCGGCTATGTCCTCCAGCTCCTTCACTTTTTGTCAGACAGTGTATCTCAAAATACTGTCTGCAGAACTCTGATCAATATTTTGATACTTTGGAGTAAAATAGTTTCCTCTTGTTTTGAAATCTTATGAAAGACTTTAGGCAAATGGGACTGTAATCATTTCTCCCATTTGATATATACAACTGTCATCTTTAATGTTTCATCAACAATTTGCATCAGTATGTTTCCTGTAAATTTCTGGCAACAGAACTGCATGGCAATTTTTTAAATGAGGTTCTCGATAAATCCTGCAGCAATAACTTGAATACATACATGCTAACAGGGAAATGTTGACGTTACTTCCATAAACTCATAACGAAGATGTAAGACATTAATTTCTGCCGACTTGTAGCAGATTAGAAGCAGGGCAGCGAGTTTTACGGACCACTGAAAGTGCATTTGTGGCTTTCTTTCTCACTCCGCCTCTGTTACTACTAGAGTTGCTTGGACAAAGTAAGGGTTGTGGGGTAACATCAAAGTTTTAGGTTCGTCCCCCAGCTGTCTATTCTAACACACAGAGAAAATTCAATACTTGATTTACTGCAAAATGTGAATGAAACTTAGTACAGCGAAAGCTTCAGTTTCTGAGATATTAAATACACACAAACTACCATCCAAATTAACATGCAGCCAGCAGAAAAAAATTTAGATGTGACAGCCACCAACAAATGGTAGCCGTTGTCATGAAGCAATAAAAATTTTAGTATTATCTGTTTTCTTGTGATAAGAAAACGTCTGTTTTGCCACATACAGGGCGAGAAGAGCAGTCATAGTCAGTACTCTGCCAAAGAATCTCTTTATTAATGAATAACAAGTGAGCTCCTGATCATACACGTAGAGTAATCCGTTTTCACTAAATGTCAGACTAAAGTCTCAGACCATAGATAATACTATATATATATATATACTCTAAAAGAGCTATATGTTACCGAACTTCATATAAGTAAATCCTTAGATGACTTCCCTGTATTTAACAATGGTGGTAGAGGGCAGCAGTTCTTAAAGCAATTCACGCAACTGTTTTTGTGCCTACAGGAGTGGAGTTTCGTTTAGATGGAACTGAAAATGTACCAATGAAATAAAACTGTAAGAACTGATTCTCTGTAATTTACAAGTGCTTGTGAGTCAGTATTTGTGTGTATGGAAGCTCGATTCGTTTTAATATTGGCCCCCCCCCTAAATTAGTGATTAGCTTGTTTATTATTATTATGGTGTTGAGATGTTTCTGTCTGTTGGCCCAATATGTTAAGTAAGCTAAACGTGCACACTAAGTACTGGAGTTTTGCGGCCCTAGAAAACGTTTCACCATAAGTGAATATGTATCACCCTATTGGAAACCCATCTCTAAGGGCAGCCATGAACGGATTTCGATGAATGTAAGAATAAACAAGACCACGACGACTTATAGACGAACTATTACTGTTCTTTCGAAATTATTGTGATGCTTATGTGGATAGCAATATTTAAAAAAAATCATAGATTTAACCCTTTCTTATTCACAGTCTGACTTAATCTCACCATGGTACCATTAGGTTACACGTGGGGCAGAGTTTCATTACCACGATTACAATAAAGAATTTAATAATTCAGTCTTCCAGCAATTCTTCTGGCCCTACGCAGCTTAATTCAAATGTTACACGATTCTCTACAACACCGTGATGATTCTTCAGCATACCATTTATTCATCATCTTGTCCCTTCCCGTGATTCACAACATACTTCTTTCCATATTCTGTTGTTAACTCTTGATATTTGGGTGGCCTCAAGGTACAGCAATAGCTGTACACATTGCTTATAGACTTCTTGGTTCCGCAAGGCAACGTCATTGCTCGTCTTCATGATCCTCCGGGCTAGCATAATGATTTGTACATCACCCTGCTCTTGTAAGTAGCTTTTAGGCGTTTTGGATTCATTTATACTTTGCTGAAGTCCGTCTACAGTCAAAGCTTTCAAACCACTGACATCTATACAGGGTGAATCACCTAAAGCTTGCACGGCAAATATTGTGGAAACAGAAAGTGCTATTGATGTGCATTTTTCACAGAATGGATTGGTAGTCAGGGGTTCGTATTGTTAGCCAATAAACAGTCTGTAATAATACTTAAAAGTGTATTTTTTATGCAAACATACACTTTTTAAGTGGAACAATGCCTATTGACACTGAAAGAACTACAAGTAGGGTAAATTAGAATGTCAGTGGTGTTTGTTGCGGGATTCTAGTGCGAGTCCATTACGATATATCGTATTTAGCAAAGTTCCCACACCGACAGTTGTGTTTTTCTTTAATGTGTGCTGCCACAGGTATTGTGTAACTGTATACACTAGTTATATGGATTCTGCCCATTAACGAGACAACTGACCATCACAGTTGTGTTCAAAATGACCACCGGCAGAGGCAATACACCCTTCCAATCCGGTATGGAACGACTACTGCACACGTCCTACCGTTTCAGCAGAGATGTCCGAACAGGCTGCAGTAAGACGACGTTGGATATCATCGCGAATACTTAGTATGCCCTTGAAGACAGAGCCTTTCAGCTTTCCCCACAGAAATAAGTCTACACGCGTCAAGTCCTGTAACGGACCGGGCCAAGGTACAGGTACTCTGCATACAATCCAACGATTTGGGAACAACTCGTGACGACATGCTATAGTACTTCGTGCACTATGGATTGGACAGCCATTATGTTCATACCACAGGTTTCTCCTAGTCTGCAGAGGAACGTCTTCTAGCACCCGTGGAGGATGGCATGTTGCAAGGCTGCGATACTTGAGCGCGTTCAGTGTTCCGTCTATGAAAGAGAGCTTGTGAGCTGACGGTTCACTATCCTACACCACACGTTTACACTCCGCGGACGCTGTCGTTCCACCTGACGAAGCCAGCGGGGTTTGTCAACAGCCCAACAGAGCACGCTTCGGCTGTTTACCTGGCCATGATTGGTGAATGTGGCTTCTCAGTAACAAGATACATGATGCACCTGGAGTATGCTGTCTTAATGCCCATGTACAGAAATTAACACGATTCTCATGATCGTTTCCATGAAGCTCTTGGAGAGAGATGTGATAATGTTGGAATCTATGTCGGTGGAGAATGCGTAGGACACTTGCCTGACTCATGCCACTTCTTCGCGTGACTGCACGGGAGATGACGTGCGGATCAACTGCAACAGCAGCAGCAGCAAGAACACCAATTTCTCCCTTTTCTGTCGTCACTTGTTTCCTTCTGTGTCTTTGTGTTACACTACCACTTTCATGTAACTGGTTGAAGATGTTGATAAATAATTACCGAGGCAGTTGACGTCTATTGGGAAATCTTGCCGCATTTCAAGAACGAACTGAATTCTTCCTACACCCTCCATACACCATGAACATTTCGGCTTTTTCTGCGTTGGTAAATCCCATCGTCCACTCACGACCTACAGCTTGGACTGCCGGACACTAACTGAGTAGCAAGTCGCAATGCACTCAACGAACACATAAACAAATTGTAAGCAAACATAACAACATCGTACCTAGCAGCTACGCAGGTTGAATCGCAGAAACAGGTGTCGGTGTGGAAACTTATCAAATTACGATATCTCGTAAACGACTCGCACTATAATCCTGCAACAAATGCCACTGGCATTCTAATTTACCTTACTTTTGGTTTGTTAATGTCAATATGTATTTTTCCATTTAAAAAGTGTATCCTTGGACAAAAAAATCACTTTCAAAGTATTATTACAATCTGTTTATTGGCTAACACAATACGTACCCCTGACTACCAACCCATTATGTGAAAACCGCACATCAATAGCACTTACTGATTCCGCAGCAATTCCCGTCCAAGTTTTAGGTGTTTCACCCTGTATAATAAAGTTAACTGAGGTGAGGTTCATTGACGACCACTCCTTAATCCAGTTCAGTGATTTCAAGAGACTTTTTCAACGCTGTAAAGTTGTTGAATATATAAAGGACTCACCATACTTCACTCATTTCCTTCAGTCTTGAACTTTCCTCTCTCTTGATATAGTCTAACTGAAGCTGTAGTCTCACCGTAAACGTTGGGTAATAAATTGGCATTTATGGCATTGACTTCCTGTGTATCAAATACTCAGGGAGCGGGAAAAACCTTTGACCTTTGAAATAAGTCAATCCAAGACATTGCGATAACTCACTTTTTGCTGTCTTTTTAGGAAGCTCGCTTACAACATGCAAGTGGTTCATCGCATTATATCTACATTTAAAGCCAGTTTATAACCCGCAGAGCCGGCCGGTGTGACCGAGCGGTTCTAGGCGCTACAATCTGGAACCGCGCGACCGCTACGGTCGCAGGTTCTAATCCTGCCTCGGACATGGATGTGTGTGCTGTCATTAGGTTAGTTAGGTTTAAGTAGTTCTAAGTTCTAGGCGACTGATGACCTCAGAAGTTAAGTCCCATAGTGCTCAGAGCCATTTGAACCATATTTTTAACCCACAGAGGACAAACACTCATGTGTTTCTTTCCTTGACAGAGACAATGTGAATAAAAATTACGTAATCTACTGACAAAAGAGTAATGGTCCAGCTACTCGTTATGTCGGCTCCATTCCATTTCTTGTACATTAAAGGCATTACAGTCTTGTATGAAAAAGTATGAACCTGCTTCTAACGTAAACAATCTATGAATAATAGTTCAAATGATACATTCACCTTTATGTCTTCCTCTTTACATCACTTTTCTCAACGGATCCTAAATTTTCCTTCTGTTTACACGTGTCGAATGGATTCCGCTCATTCATCTTGCAACTGCTCTAGAACGTAATCTTTCTCGTTTCTGTTACCAATGTTTCTATTACAAGCGTTTCTATCCCGCAGGACGAAAAAAATATTTTTTAATAAATCTTCGAAGTGGTCTCCGTGTTGTTAGGCGTGCACCATGACATTCTGACTGATGCTCCTTGAAATCTCATCTGTACAAGCGCATGTTTCGCTTGGTTTATGCTACGGTTGTTCTCGATTCTCTCTCTTATAATATTCTCACTTTGATTTCTGATATAACCTCGGGAGTATTTTTGGTCAGTTCTGTTTCCTTTGCTGAATTACTTTCACCTCTCTTATTATGTACCCCCCCCCCCTTTTTTTTAATCAGATGTAGCATTTCCTCACTACAACTAACTTTTCTTTATATGCCAGTATATTGCGGCCATCGTTCAGACACTTGAAAAACATATCATGGGGTTGTATTTGAGGTAGATTAATTCCACTTCCTGTATTCTGCCAGGAATGGGAAATAAAGTTAATGCAAGAGTTTGATTTTTACCGTCAGTCATTTGCATATTACACTCCTCTTCACCCCCCCCCCCCCCCCCAATTCTTTCTGCTTGTCTGTTACCTTTATCTCCATGAGTCATTGTATGTGAAAAAGTTTTTACTGAAGTTCATGTTGTGGTGTAAATCTCCAGTAACTTGGTATTACCTCAAATTCTCATTCTTCACAAGATTGTTTGACTGAACAGAAACAGCTGTTTACACGAGTGAAGTGCGATATGAAGTCCCTTCACAGTGTGTACTAGAGGAAGACATGTTATGGAACGTCCCCCTTGCCTTCCTGCGACTAATACTTCCTGACTCACTACCTGTCTGTCTTACGTTTTTTAAAGATGCGTTTGACGATCTCGTTATCCCATCTCTCTTACTCGGTGGTGTGTGAATACTCCTCGTCGATGTACTCAGACCGCTGAATTATTCGACTTTTGATTTTCAGGAACTATACTGGTCCCTCGAATAGCAAGGTCCCTTTCAAGCAGACAAATGCTTGTGGTGGTCACATATGTCGTCATTATGAAGAAATACAAAATATCAAAAAAGAAAAAAAAGTATGGTACTTACGAATAAGTAGTTCTCGACTAAATTTAGTAGCTTTACAGTGGCTTCACGTAAATGATCTATTACACTCCGTGATTTTTTTAAACAGTTTGTAACGTATGTTACTGATACATCCTTTGATAAACACTTTGTAACACCATTCTTTTAAATGGTGGACATCAAGATGGCGAAAATAACTATAAGAGAAGGTGTTTATGACTCTCCAGTAAGCAAAAAATAATCTTTTCCTACATAACCGTTAGCAGTTTCAACAACAGAATGCAATGTTGCGTTAAGAAAGTTGCTCGAATATTACATAACCACACCAAATTAAAAAAATAATTACTCCCAGGACATATCCTGCTGACACCGCACCGTGTAACAGCGCCTATTGACTTGATTATGGCTTCAATTCGTCAAGGACGAGAGTCCACAAGTTCCTTCAGTAATGCCATATCCATATGAAACCACTCGTTCATGATTTAAATCCATTGTTGTTGTTGTTGTTGTTGTTGTTGTTGTTATTGTCTTCAGCTCTATATGTGCAAGCCTCTTCATCCCCGAATAACTACTGCAACCTACATCCGTCTGAATATTCTTACTGTATTCATCTCTTGGTCTCAGTCTACGTTTTTACCCCCCCTCCCCCCCCCCCCCCCCACACACACACATACACTTCCCTCCAGTATTAAATAGGTGATTCCTTGATCTCACAGGATGTGTCGTATCAATTTTTCCGTTCTTCTAGTCAAGTTATGCCAAAAACTTCTTTTCTCCTCAATTCTATTTCGTTGATGCAGTGCGTGGTCTACAGGGCCTGTCACCGCTAGAGAAAGAGAGAGAGAGAGAGAGAGAGAGAGAGAGAGAGAGAGAGAGGAAGAGAAGAAGAACCTCCTCCTCATGAGTTACGTTTGTTCTACCCATCTAATTTTCAGCATTCTTCTGTAGCACCACATTTCAAAAGCTTCTATTCTCTTCTTGTATGAACTGTTTATCGTCCATTTTTCACTTCCATACATTGCTACACTCCATACAAATACTCTCAGAAGCGACTTTCTGTCACTTAAATCTTAATTCGATGTTAACAAATTTTTCTTCTTCAGAAACGCTTTTCTTGCCCTTGCCAGAACATTTTGCATTCTCTCCACTTCGGCCATCATTAGTTACTTTGTTGCCCAAATAGTACAACCACCTATTACTCTAAGTGTCACGTTTCCCAATCTTATTCCATCAGCATAACCTCATTTAATTAGACTAAATACCATTATCCTTGTCTTGCTTTTACTGATGTTCATCTTACATCGCCCTTTTAAGACACTGTCCATTCCATTCAGTTGCTCTTCCAAGTCCTTTGCTGTCCCTGACAGAATTACGATGTCAACTGGCACACCACAAAGGTTTTATTTCTTCTCCCTGGACTTAATTCGTACTCCAAATTTTTATTTTGTTTCCTTTATTGCTTGCTGAATGTACAGATTGAATGACATCGGGTATAATCTACACCGCTGTCTACAGTCCTTTCTCAACCACTGCTTCCCTTTCATTTCCCCTCGACTCTTATAACTGCCGTCTGGTTTCGCTTCCTGTGGTGTACCCCTGCTACCCTCAGAGTTTCAAAGAGAGTATTCCAGTCAACATCGTCAAAAGCTTTCTCTAAGTCTAAAAACGCCATAAACGTAGGTTTTCCTTTCCTTAACCCATCTTCTAAGAGAAGTCGTAGGGTCAATATTGTCTCGCGTGTTCCCCTCATTTCTCCGGGATCCGAACTGATCTTCCCCGAGGTCAGCTTCTACCAATTTCTCCATATTTGTGTAAAGAATTCGCGTTAGTATTTTGCAACCATGACTTATTAAACTTGTAGTTCGGCAATATGCACACCTGTCAGCAACTGCTTTCTTTGGAATTGGAATTATCTGCTAGATGGAGCTACCAAACTGCGGGGAAGTTGTCTGCAGTGTTTCATCCGCTGTTCCAAATAGTCTAAAACAGTTTCTGTGGGAATACGATGGAGTTCTTTAGCGGGCCAGTTGAGATGGGATATGTTGCTCGGGTACTGGGCAAATCAGGAACGTATGCATGTAGTCTCGTGAACGCGACTGTTATCATTGAGGACGGCGTGTCAACAGCTTAAGCGTGAAGTTGTAGAAGAAACAGCAACATAATGTTGAAATGAACTCCTTGTTCATGTTCACGGTAACATGAATGAGTGAAGTCAAGTAATGGTATGAACGCCACAGAACCATATGTGGTCTCAACTACAGCCTCCACACACTGCGGTTTAAACGTCCCATCGGCCGTCGGTGCAGTCAGCGATTTACATTATTTGAAAAGAGGAAAACTCGCTACTCGTCGCACCACACTATACGCCTCCAGCCATCTGTTGTCTAGTTTCTGCGTTGTTTGGGCTACCGAAGACGTGAAGATTTATGTGGCCGTGTGAGAAATGGCGTTTCGTGAGGTACCAGAGTCCGAATGTTGATTGCATGCTGTTCTAGCCGCGCGGTCTAGGCGCTTTGGGTTCGCGCAGCTCCAACCATCGAAGGTTAGAGTCCTGCCTTGGGCATGCGTGTGTGTGTGTGTGTGTGTGTGTGTGTGTGTGTGTGTGTGTGTGTGTGTATTGTCCTTAGCGTAAGTTACTTTAAGTTAGATTTAGTGGTGTCTAGGCCTAGGGACCGATGACCTCAGCAGATTGGTCCCATAGAACTTGCAACAAATTTCCAAATTTTTCCATGCTGTTCTCCGCGCGATGTACGCTCAGAAACTGGGTTGATGGACCTGATTTCATTGGCAGCAGAAATTTCTGTCAGGTTTGAAGTGACAAGGCGTAACCCTCGTTTCAGTTCCCTGTCGGTTAGGATGTTTTTACAACCACTGTCTTCACACCGTGTTACATAGGCGCGTGGTGTACACTATTCCTTGTAGACCTGTTTCACTATTTCTTGTATACCTGTTTCACAGCCTGCGTTCACACCTACATCTACATAAATACTCCGCAGGCTGCGTGGCATAGGATAGCCTGTACCACAACTGGTCACTTCCTTTCCTGTTCCACTTGCAAATAGAGCGAAGGAAGCCTCCGTACCAGCCCTAGTCTCTCTAATGTTATCTTCGTGGTCCTTACGCCAAATGTACGTTGGCGGCAGTAGAATCATTCTGCAGTCAGCCTCACATACCGGTTCTCTGGATTTTCTCAATACTGCTCGTCGAAAAGAAAGTCGCCTCCCATCCAGTTATTCCCACTTGAGTTGCCGAAGCATCTCCGCAATACTTGCGTTTTGTCCGAATCTACTGGTAACTAACAGTAAGCCTCTGACTTGCTTCGATGACTCCCTTTAATCTGATGTGGTGCGGAACGCAAATACTCGAACAGTACTCAACAGCCGGCCGCTGTGGCCGAACTGTTCTAGGCGCTTCCGCTTCCGTCCGGAACTGCGCTGCTGCTACGGTCGCAGGTTCGAATCCTGCCTCGGGCATGGATGTGTGTTATGTCCTTAGGTTAGTTAGGTTTAAGTAGTTCTAAGTTCTAGGGCACTGATGACCTCAGATGTTAAGTCCCATAGTGCTTAGAGCCATTTTTAGTACTCAACAATAGGTCGCACTAGTGTCCTATAAACGGTGTACTTTACTTTCCTAAAATTCCCCAACAAACCGATGTCGACCATTCGCCTTCCCTACTACAAGACTTACATGCTCATTCCATTTCATATTGCTTTGCAACGTTATGCTTAGATATTAAATGACGCGGCTGTGTGATGCAGCACACTACTAATGCAGCACTCTAATATTATGGGTTTGTTTTTCCTACTCATCTGCATTCACTTACATTTTTCTACATTTAGAGCTAGCTGCCATCCATGACAACAATTAGAAATTTCATCTGAGTTACCTTGTATCCTCCTACAGTCACTCAACGACGACGCCTTTCTATTACCACAGCATCATCAGCAAACAGCCGCAGACTGCTGCTGACCATGTCCGCCAGACTATTTTTGTGTATAAAAAGTAACAGTGGTTCTATCACACTTCTCTGGGGCACCAACAACTCGAGTAACTTCATCCACATCGTGGTCACGGGCACATCTCAATTCGTTTGCTCCTTCCTGTCATTCTGTCACATCTGTACCCTCACCGTCTTATTGCGCTAATTCTGTACGACCTATTGGCATGCATACACTACATCGTAACGCCTTACGTCAACTGTGAATGGTCACATGACCGCCTGTTACTTGGTCTACGCCATCAACAGCGATCCATTACGCCCAGTGTGATATTTTAAGTAGGTGACCAACACTTTGTCCGTCGAACTTATATCGAAGCATCGTACCTTTCACTATCTAGAAACAGACTATTTTTTCAAGAGCTTCAAACTGACGAATTGTATTATACGTCGTCGATTTCTGAAGTGGGAAGCTGCTTGTCAAAATTCTTGCTATAAATTCTACAAGTCAGTTCTTAGCTTCGACCATTTGAAAATTTGTTTGAATTATTAGACGCGGAAGTCATACAGTATTGGCCAACCACTCTGCTCTTCCGCAAAGATACTCTCAACGGCGAATAACTATTATTTTGTCTATCGATAGACACGCAGAGGGGATATTACTACCAAAGACCAACACTAGGGAAGAGACAGGGACGCTAGACCTGACAAAGCTTATTACAAATCAATAAAATTGGCCTTGTTGAAATTGGCCGCAAAGGCGATAAATAATGAGCACATGACATGTGGTAGGCCGTTTACTTCCTCATTTCTGAAAGTTCCCAGGAGACATTATATTAATTCAGGGTCCAATCGCGGAGTGGAAAAGTTCACTATCTTTATTCCTGGGATCAAATGGGAAATTAAAACACATCCGAGAACAGAGAACATTTACGAGGAAAGCTGGACGCGTACGGTGCCTGTAGCGCACTATTACCTTCGTGTCTGGTGGGTGATTTTATTACACAGGTGTAAGTTTCACTGACGTGTAAAAATATGGAAAATATGCACTACTTGCTAAGACGCTTAACTTTTACGAACTACATGAAAAGAATCGCTTTGAACTTCCACAAAATGAATGTAATGCCACTGAAGAATGCTGGAGATTGGATCGATAAATCGAATAACAAATGAGGAGATACTTAACCGAATCGAGGTAAAAACAAAATTTGTGGCACAACGTGACTGGAAGAAGGGTTTACTTGACTGGACACTGAGGTATCGTCAGTTTTAGAGGGAGACGAAGGCTTGAAAACAATAAGCAGGTTCAAATGGATGTACGTTGTAGCAATTCCACAGAGATGAAGACATTTGCAAAGGATCAACTAACATGGAGAGGTTCGTCAATACAGTTTTCGGACTGAAGGTCAAAACAACAACATCAAAAAGTTACTAAAGATAAGCTTCAAATAACAGTGCCATCACTATACTTGCAGGTTAATGTCTGCTTCTTTGTTTGCATATAATATACAAATAATTCTATTGTGTTTACTAAATAACAGTTTACCCGCATTTCGTAACTGAAGGGGAAAGACAGAACTAAATTTTAAAAAAAGTGAAATGAAATAATTTTGTGGCAAATCCTAACAGATTAGTGAGAAACTCTGGCATAATCTATCCACTGGTGTTACAGGGGAGGGAGATGGAAAGGGAGAAAGAGAAAGAAAGAAAGAAAGAAAGAGAGAGAGAGAGAGAGAGAGAGAGAGAGAGAGAGTAATGCTAGACCACTCCAAACACAGTTTCTAAAAAAGTAAAAACCTGTCTGATTCCTATATTTGGTTTAACCAGTCACTACACTGTAATGATTCCTCTTCATCTTCTTTTCTGCTAGCTTTCTGGGTGCTGTCTCAACTTTTCACCTCCACACAACCTGTCTTATGTTGAGTCAATTTAGAGACAGCAAATGCGCTGCGCTGTGCTGTGACGTGCGTGCGTGTATGTGTTTTATGTATTGATTGTAGAGCCTTTTCTCCATATCCCACACATCTTATTTTTTCAGCTTCTAAAGCTGAGCGCGCAGGCAACATGATGGTCGTGAAAACACTAATTTCCGTACGTATTACGTCTAACACACGAAGTGGACGAAATTAATCATACTAGTAGATAATGCGTAGAATACAAAAGCTGAAAGGAAGATACTGAAAAATAGTGGTAAATGAAAATGAGGTCGAGATAACTAAATCACACACATTTTCGTGTCGTTGATATTTGTGACATAATATGACGCGGCTACAACGATTACCTGGGCTGAGTATCTGTGGAAGCCACAGTGTCAGGGAATCGGGCCAGGCTCCGTTACCTGGAGAGAGCTGAATCTCGGCACAATGCCACACACTATTTTCACTCACGAATACTGGATGTCGGCACAGGTGCAGAGCACCCGGTCACGTGGGAATGGCAACACAAGTGTCCCTTAAACTTAATTATAATGCAGTTGAGCTACAGATGCTAACCATGAGCTACCACGTCGTGCTAATAAAACTTTTTCCATAGAAGATAGGCTGTTCTCAGCTAAGAACTGCTATACTGCAAGTTTCCCGGTTGTAACGACTCTCACAGAGTACATCCAGTATATATATATATATATATATATATATATATATATATATATATATATATTTTAACTCAGTACGAAGGTCTGAGGGACAACAGAGGTTCTTACAATCCTACCTAAATTATGAATTGGTTTTAGGCACATATTCCTTCCAGTAGAACATAAACATTCTTTCCAGTTGGTTTACTGGATCACGGATAGAGCGGCTTGTTTTATAGTTTTTTCCAAGCGTTTCTCTCGTCAAATGTATGGATCATGTTACCAGTAAAAGAATTTAAAGAGGAAAAAACTTCTTCAAATTGTTTGCTGGTACATTATCACTTCAGATGCACAATATGTCACGTGTATCAGGTACGAACACATTTTTTTCGCTGTTTCTTAAGTGAGTTCTAACATGATACCCAGTGTAGAAAGATTACAAACTTCCGCTGTTGATATTTTAATGTGTCGTTCCGGCGAAGCTCTCAGCTGCAAACGATGTAAAGTAATTTGTGGCCATAGTTCGTTGAACTTCTTACTAAAGCGTCTAATTCTTCATTGTGTTCGATTATCAAGGAGAAACCTTAACCTATAGAGTCAAAAAATGTGACAAATTCGATAGAAAAACTAACTATTTAGCTGCTACGTAAGAATAATATGAAAAGGAAAATATTTACAATGACTGTAAAATCAAAGTCAGTAGAGCCCCAAGATTATTTACCTCTGGCTCCAATAAACTTTATTGTTTCCCTTGTATTGGTAGTTGTCCCGCCTGTCATGGCAAAGACGAACACAAGAAGGACCTTGCTCAAAGTTTCGCAAATCACATGCTATGAGACGCAAATGACGGTAGACACACATTTCAACTATGACAGTATGTTAAAGCACTCAGCAGCGCGGTTATCGGTCACGAGGACTTTGGTGTTTTGCTTTTTGGAGCAGCAAAGGAAATAGGGAAGTATTGTTGCTTCCGAATAAATGGCACGTTGAATAAATGGTACCTACATAAATAGTGCTTCTGCCCCACAAATAAAACGGTCGTAGTGGCCAGTACGAGCGTTGCATTTGTTATTTCATTGAATTTCGAACCGATTCTAGAATGAGATAGTTAATCTAGGCGCCAATTCGATTGTTACCCGAAGTGCTGACTGTTTCACAAAAGACCTCACATATACTCATACGCTGTGTGAGCACTGGTTACAAAGTAGTTGTTACTACATAGTGTACACTCAGTTGATCGAAAATATTTCACACTGTTAACGAAACGACAGTCTTAACTAATCCTATGTTTGCCAATATGAGTGCAGAAACGTCCGCCGTAGATCATAAACTGAAGGCGCAATGTCTCGCGATCACATGGGCTGATGCCCGCTAGCGCCAGGCGGCCGTAGGCAATGGAACAGGGTGGGCAGCCACGAGCTCTTCCTCGGACACAGATTGACACTGTTAACAGGCAGATGAGGTGTGGTTTGGTTCAACACCATAACTTTTCTTTCGCACTGTGCGACATTTACCACGAACAGATAATGCAGAGACAGCCTGCTACCAATGAAAAAATGGTGTCGGAGGTAGTCTGTGGTTTAGGGAAGTAGATGACAATTCATATTCGCGAATACTTCGGACAAATGAACCGCGAAGTATTCAGCAACCATAGAAGGATCATACCAATATCGGCTTTGATAGAACTGTTGTGGGCAGCTGATGGCCACAAACGCGGTGGTGCTTTGGAGGATGGGGTGTACGGACTCATAAATAATACGGATGTTACCAGAACTCATTTACTTAAGTTAAAAACCCTGTCTTTAAGCCACGTCTTTTAAACACAAACGAATTTGTCCGTAGAAAGATAGTGTTTCTGTCGTTTGAACTTCCGTCTCTACCCTCTGACAGCTGAAGGTATTGCTTCCGATCACCATGGTACATTTTTCCAGGAGTAAGGGAATGCAGCATAAAATTTTGTTGCTTCTACAAACGTCCGTTGAAGTTCCCGTGTTCAGCAGACAGAGTTCCGACTCAAAGATAACTTGCACTGTTAATTGACCTCTACTGGAGTCCCCACAGAGGGCTGAACAAACGGAAGCTGCAAACAATTGAAAATGCACTCGTTCTTCTAGGTTCACTAATTCGTGGTGTGTTACTTCTTTGTTTGAGGGAAGACATATCTTACATACCTTTACTCTGATGGATATATGTATAACGACTGCTGCAGTTTCTAATACGGTGGTTAGGGCAACTTCCTCTCTGAGGAGATATGAAACGTATTAGCCAACATAAATCTCTACACGACCTATGAGCGTGGTTTTGTTTTTCATGGCAGACATGATAGTTTCTGTCTATACATTGCTGGTTTTCTGTAAACCCTCTCTCTTTACTGCCACGTTGACACCAGGGTAGGCAGCCTTCATTCGAAGCTCTGTCAGGTGCCATTGTTGGTCATTAAAACGCATACAAGAGGAGTTTACAAGGTGTTTACCTCTTGTCATATCCTTTCGCAGACCTCACAGATAGGTTTATTAACGCAGCGAGATCATACATGTGTGATCAAGCACCTATAAAATCACATTGGAGGAGTAATAAAATTTGAGGTCTCGCCTATGTATCATTTTCTTACCCTTCTCTGATAAAACTTTGCTCTGAAAGTTAGAGTAAAAGAGACAGTACTCACCACGTTTTCTTTTCGTGCTCCATATCATTTATCAAGATGATAATATTTCCACGTTGCTCAAGTTTAACATGGAGATCGTCAGTTAATAATGAAAAGTCTTGATGGTAAATGAGACTTTCAGTCACATTATGAAGAGTTATAGTGGCCAGCATATTTTCAAGTATGTCACTGGTCTAAGAGGCCTGTGACTGGTTAGTGTTAATCGTTTTAATCAACAGATATACATTTCCGATCATTTCTGTTGCAACACCTTGGCCAAGCTTATCCTCAATATATTCGGTGAAGAAGGGCGAGTTCGTTGACGTGAAATATCATCCTTCAGTTCTGGAGCATACCAAACATTGCGCGAAATGTCTGAGTCCGTTTCCTCTTTTCTGGCTGTCATTCAGAAGATAACGTCAGCATTTTCATTCTCTGCATTAAAACTTTGTTTTCTATCTTAGGAGATGACCATGTTGACACAGCTACTGCTTTCGGCAAGTCTGATCCATTTCATTGCGAATCACCCAGCCTCATGCAATTACTTCCGCTCTCTTTATGGGTGAAACCTTGCCATTGTAGTAACTACTTGATGTAGGCTTAGTAGCCATTGTACGGAGACACAGTTCCACGGACTGGGTAGCCATTTACTCCTCTGCCCCTATGACTGATTTTCTAACGTTGTAAATTTCAGGTACATGCTTAAATTCATAAAGCTGAGGGGTTTATTGGATGTTGGCGCAGAATCCACCCACTATGTGTGAAGTAAGGCAGGAGTTAATGCGGCTGTATTTTTATAGGCACCGACTCCGCATTGGAACACAGTATTTTTTTTAATGTTGCCATTTCTTTCCTAAATGTGAAGCCGAAGAGAGAAAGGACACTCGCTTTCATTTGCTCTGGGGAGCAGTAGTTACGCATTCTGAATGATTTTTGGTAGTTACTTAAAACAGATATGGCCTCTCGTTTACGCCATACGGCGCTTCTGAAGTTATATTACTGTATGTTGCCCTCATCTCGGTGGGCTAGCGACTGATTTAGTCGTGGGAGTATTTACTAACCCTGATGTCTACATCACTGATGGTGTAACAAAGCTAAAGAAACTATTCTGCTGCTGAAGACCGAAAAGGTCATCTATTAATAAACCTCCTTGCAGTGAAGGAACATAAATACTTGTTATTTCATGCTTAATGTGTTGCAGATGAGTTCGTAAGTGAGAGTGACCGAAGTGGAATAATGAACAGAGGAACCCAGAGCAACGGGCGCAGCTGACAGGCTTCCTGCCTCGGGAAACGGCTTCCGTGGAACACAGAGGCTTTTCTCTTTTCCTTATGGCTTTTATTTCAAAGCCGCTGCTCTTTTGTTCTTCTTAGTTTCTTACAGGGATGGCTTCAGCTGGTTTCAGCTAACATCGTTCTAATTCATAAGAGCATCCTCGTCGCAGTAGCACAAAGAACCATTGATTTTCAGAGAGAGAGAGAGAGAGAGAGAGAGAGAGAGAGAGAGAGAGAGAGATCATTTGTTGACTATGAAAAAAATGTCCATGTTTAAAGTGACACACTTTAAATTTGTGTTTAGCCCAGCTTTCAGGTAAGTCTGGTGAAATATAAGGAAGTAATTTTCCTAGTGCTGAGGCATATGCTAACGCATCCCAACTGTATGTGGTATTACTTAGTTTACATTTGTCGCGAATCTCTCGCCCAGCACGAAGTCCAGTGCGTTAGAAAAACCAGTAGGTAACTCTTGCATGCAAGAAAAGTAAACGAAAGAACCCGAAAAATTACAGATCAGTATCCTTAACATCGGTGTGATGCAGAATTCTCAACCATATTCTAAGTTAAAAGATAATAAATTTCATTGAGGCAAAAAAGCTCCTGTCCACAAATCAACACGGATTTAAGACGAAACGCTCGTGTGAAACACAGCTTGGCCTTTTCTCACATGATACCCTGCGAGCCGTGTATGAAGAGAAATAGGCAGATTCCATTTTCCTATGTTTCCGAAAAGAGTATGACGTGGTTTCCCGCTGCGGACTTACCGAAGGTTCGAGCATACTGATGACGTTCCCAGCTATTCTCGAAGACTTTTTAAGCTGTAGAACCTAGTATGTTGTCCTCGACGGCGAATGTTTTTCAGAGACAAGCGAATCGTACGGAGTGCTCCACGGAAGTGTGACAGGACCACTCTTTTGTTCGCTACGTACATAAATGATCTAAAGTACGGGGTGAGCAGCAATCTGCGACTGTTTTCTGATGACGCTGTAGTATACGGGAAAGTATAGTCGTTTAGTGATTGTAGAAGGATACAGGATGGCATAGACAGAATTTATGTTTGGAGCGATGAATGACAGCTTGCTATAAATGTAGAAACATATAAGTTAGCGCAGACGAGTAGGAAAAGCAACGTTCGAATACATTATTAGTGGTGTGTTGCTTGTTACTCACAGCGATTAAATACCTGGGCGTGAAGTTGCAATGTGATATGAAATGGAACGAACACGTAAGGTCGGTAGTAGGGAAGGCGAATGGTCTATTTCCGTTTATTGCAAGACCGCACATAGAACATCAGTGTGACGCATTATTCAGTACTCAAATATGGCTCTGAGCACTATGGGACTTAACTTCTGAGGTCATCAGTCCCCTAGAACTTAGAACTTCTTAAACCTAACTAACCTAAGGACATCACACACACCCATGCCCGAGGCAGGATTCGAACCTGCGACCGTAGCGGTCGCGTGGTTCCAGACTGTAGCGCCTAGAACAGCTCGGCCACCCTGGCCGGCATTCTTCAGTACTGCTTGAGTATTTGGCATCCCCATCAGTTTAGATTAAGGGAAGATACCGAAGAAATTCATAGGCGTGCTGTGAGAAATGTCACCGCAAGGTCGATCAACACGCTAGTATTTTGCAGACGATCTGTGGACTCAAATTTGAATCCCTGGAAGGAAGATGAACTGTTCGCGAAACACTATTGAGAAAATTTACGGAACCGGCATTCGCGTTTGGCTACTACCGCCAACGTACATTTCCCTTAAGTACTGAGAAGGCCGGCCGCGGTGGTCTAGCGGTTCTGGCGCTGCAGTTCGGAACCACGGGACTGCTACGGTCGCAGGTTCGAATCCTGCCTCGGGCATGGGTGTGTGTGATGTCCTTAGGTTAGTTAGGTTTAAGTAGTTCTAAGTTCTAGGGGACTTATGACCTAAGATCTTGAGTCCCATAGTGCTCAGAGCCATTTGAACCATTTTTGGACTGAGAAGACGAGAGAAATTAGAGTTTGTACGGAGGCAAAAAGACAGTCATTCTTCCCTCGCTCCGTTTGACTACGGAACAGGGAAAGAAGTGACTAGTCCTTATACAAGGAACCTCCACCATGCATCATAACGGTGGCTCGCGGAGTATGTATGTATTTGTATATTTAGATATTTTGTAATTAGTCCAAATATGTTGACTTTGTGGTTTCATACCTGTTGTCAACATGACGTATGTATAATTACCAGTGAGGTACTGAGTGTTGAAAGGCGTTGGAGCCAAAGTTTTTATTTTCGTAGCAAATAAAAAGTGTGAACAGAAAAGCTTGCGAACTTTTCAGCACAAATAAAATCATTCGATCTATTACTGCAGAAGGAATAACTGGGAAAAACATCAGGGTGTGAAAAAAGACACTGCATCTGTAATTTCTGTTTGAGAAAGAAAACATTCATTGATGAAGTAGGGCCACGCACACACTTAAGTTTTGCATCCTTCACAGAGACAAAAATAGAAAATGAAATTAGTTTTAAAACTCTTCAGTAAAAATACCGTATCTGAATAGATCAAGGCAACAAAAGATCATTCCGACTTTTTTGTACAGATTAATCAAAATGACGTCTTCCTCCAAACCATTACCAACCACTGGACAATTGTAAACGTTCGTAAAGTATCTGAAAGAAAAAGCTTCCACGATCTACACTCAGAAGCTCTTAATCGAATTTGTTGACTGGATGAAAATATAGTAACTGTGTGTTTCATCAACTATTACTTCAAAATCACAGATTTTTCAATCTTTCGTTTTAAAGACAGAATCATTTTCTCAGGCCATCTTTACGTTTCTTGAAATTATAGGCCAGTTTTCAAATGTTAGGCAGATTTCACTCCGATAGTTTAAAAATCACTTTGGATACTACCTGCAGCTGATTTGTGTAAATTATCATAGGAGTCGCAAATTGGTCTAGAAAATGAAACTAAGGCGCTGCAGTCATGGACTGTGCGGCCAGTTCAGGCGGAGGTTCGAGTCCTCCCTCGGGCATGGGTGTGTGTGTTTGTCCTTACGATAATTTAGGTTAAGTAGTGTGTAAGCTTAGGGACTGATGACCTTAGCAGTTAAGTCCCATAAGATTTCACACACATTTGAACATTTTTTTAGAAGAAGAAAGATCACTTAAATTTGAAAATGATGCACTGTTTCCTGCTCACAATGGAAATGAATATCTTATAACTTTGATTCTAGTTTATCACAGGCAAGCTCACAGTACTGATACATGTATTTATTCAGATAATGAGTACCTGGTGTTTCCCAGGTATGTACATATTCCAGTCTTCACTTGGTTCATCTCCTACTTCTCCCTCTCTCCATCCACCTCCTTTTCTCCCTATTTCTCCCTATCTCTGCCTATCACCTCCTCTCCCCTCTCTCTGTCCATATCTTCCTTCCTCCTCTCTAAGTCCAACACCACCTTCCCCCCCCCCCCGCCCCCCAACACTACCTTACACCTCTCTCTGTTCAACTCCTCCTCTCCCCTCTCTGTGTCCAAACCGCCTTCCTCCTCTCCGTATCCAACTCCTCTCTGTCCAACTACACTTTCCCCCTCTCTTTTTCCAATTACACCTTTGCCTCTCTCTGTCCAGCATCACCTTCCACCTCCCTCTGACCATCTCCCATTCCTCCCGTCTCTGTCAGCGCCACCTTCTGCCTCTCTCTGTGCATCTGCCACTCCTCCCTCATCTCCTTCCTCCCCCCCTCTCTCTCTCTCTCCCTCTCTCTCTCTGTCCACCTGTGCCTTGCCCCTCTGTCCATCTCTTCCTTCCCCAGCCCTCCCTCTCTGTTCATCTCCTTCCTCTTCTCCTTGTTGATGTCCTCCTCCTCCTCCTCCTCCTCCTCCTCCTCCTCCTCCCTCTATGTCTGCCCATCTCCCCTCCCACCTCCTATCTTCGTGTTATCGGCCTAATCCCAATATGAGACTGCTGTTTCATACCCTCACAGCATTTCTTTCCAGATAGTAACATGTCTACCAAGTTTGGTTGAAACCGATCCAAGTGTTTTGGAGGAGCTTTTCCGACAGCTTTGCTTGCATAAGCTTATGTCACAAATATTTCACATATATTTAATATTTTTCACACACATTTGCAAACATATTTCACCTGTATTTTAGCGAATTTCTCGCTGCAGTTTGGTTTTCACGCAGCTCGATGTTTATCGCGTCGTATCTGCTGAACCATGTGTCGTACAATGATATAATTTTTCAGATACGTTCAGTGGTATATACGAATACCACCTGAAAAATGTGTTGCAAATAAGGTAAGTAGTAAAGAAGTAATAAATTGAAATGTCATGCCTTATGCGGCAGTTTTACTACATGAACAGAGAAACTGTTGTAAGCGATAAACTTTTTTCTGTTCATAATTTTGTAGGAGGAGGAGTATCAGCAAGAAAAAGTCTCGTAAACGTTTTATATCACGTGTAAAGTTGGTTGCGTGGCACCAGGTGTGCTCATTCTGATATACTGGATGAATAAATTCTGGCTATATGCCCATCGCGAGCTGCGCTCCTTTTTCACCCCCACATGTTTGAGAGGCAGGCGGTTCTATGACCACAGTGGTTCTTACCAGACAGTAAGTGATATGTGCATCAAGTTTGGTTAAAATCGATCCAAGAGTTTAGAAGGAAATATGGAACATATGTACTTACTTACATCCGCATTTACAATATGAATAAATACTAACTGTGAGCTTTAAGTTACATGGAATTGGTTATGATACGTTCCCTTACATAGGTAGTTATGCATTTATAAAAGTGATACAGCGATCAAAATTTGTGGGTCACAGTTAAATGAATAAACTGAAGTCGACAATCCACTTGTGAGGTTTTTGAGCTTTTCAGTTTTCAGTAAAGAATTAATGTTATGTGTTGCAATGTAGTTAACGTGTTTATGCTATATTTTGGCATTATGCACTTAACGGTAGTTGATCGATATCAAATGCTCTGATTCATTGGAGTCTTCTAGTTGGCTTCTCACCAAATCCGATACAGTCTTCTCCTTCCCTGCTGGGTTGGACGGTGGAAATTTTTCTCTGAAAGACCTTTCCATGTTTGACTGTGAGAGGCTATCAACCTCAAGTGAAGCAAGCTCCGTGTTACAACTACGGTTCTTAGCCATAATAATCAGTTGCCACTAACACATGGAACAGACGCTGTTAGGGTACCACCACTGACACATCAAACTGTTGTGCCATTGATTTTTATATAGTAAGATAAATTTAATAAAATAAAACTTTTCCTGTTACGAATGATCTTTCTGATCATGATACACCGCTAGTTTCAGTATATAACGTAGCTCCATATGGTAATGCAAAACAGTCCTCCGAAATAGTGCATTCAATTAAAGATTTAACAATTGCAAATTTTGGATAAGGCTTGCAACAGTTGGACTGGGATGAGGTGTTTAGGGAATGGGATGCTAATTTAAAATTTAATCTATTTCGTGATACCTTTGGGAGTATATTTGAAAATAGTTTCCCTAAGAACACAGTGAAACATAATTGTAAGAATTCATCTAGAAATACGTGGTTTACTAAAGGGATAAAAATCTTGTCAACAAGAAGTGTATCTTATAGCTAGAAGATCCAGAAACAGTCAAACATTATAAAAACTGCTGCGCTGTATTAAAGAAAAGTCCATAAGTATATGCATTAGGTGTGAGATTGACAAGAAAATTAAAAAATTTTGGCTATCGTTAAAAGGGAAACAGGGCAACGAAGAGCACAGAAAGACTGTATTTCTATCAAAGTCAATGCAAAATTTGTTAACAAAAAGCTACAAGTAGAAAATATCTTTAATAATCATTATTTAAGTGTTGTAGAGGAAATAGGATCCAGCTGTTCATTAGAAAATGCAAGGTTCAATACGAATGAGACAATGCCTATGCAATCTGTTAAAATTGAAATTCAACCCACCTATCCCACTTATACCAGGAAAATAACACATTCACTCAAAGGTAAAGCTCACATGACATTTCCAACTAAGTACTAAAAGCTTGTTAACCAACAGATAATTAGGTTTCTCAACCACATACGTAGTATCTCACTGAAACATGACATTTTTCCAGATAAACTGAAATATGCTACTGTTAAACCACGCAAAAAAGGGGGATAGATCTGTTGCTAACAACTACTGCCCAATCTCCCTTATCACATTTTTATTCAAAATTCTTGAAAAACTTATGTATTCAAGAGTAGCTTCACATATTTGTAAAAATGAAGTACTAACGACATGTCAGTTTGGTGTTCATTTGTATTTGACTGGAAGAATACAGAAGGTTGAAAGTATACATGCTCAGCAAAGTCCTCTAACTGGAGAGGTAACAAGAACACTGTCCCACAGGGTTCGGTCTCGGGTCCCTTATTGTTCTTACTTGCCACTCTATATTCATGAAGCTGCAAAGCTAGTTCTTTTTGCTGATGAAACAAGTGTAGTAATCACACCCAACAAACAAGAATTAGCTCAGGAAATTGTAAATAATGTATTTCAGAAAATTATTAAGTGGTTCTCTGCAAAAGAGAGCACATCATATATAGTTCTGTACAGTAAATGGCATAAAACTATCGATAAACATAGATTTTGAAGAGAAGTCTGTTTTGATGATCTGCTGACACGTTTGAGTTCAACTACTTATGGTATAAGGGTTACTGCAAATTTTGATCATAAACATACCAGTAAATTAGTCTACTGTGACTACACTCACTGTTTTCATATGGCATCATATCTTGCGGTTATTCATCATTAAGAGAAAAAGTATTCATTGTACAAAAGCGTGTAATCAGAGTAATAGATGGAGATCGTCCACAATCAATTAGCAGACATTTGTTTAGGGAACTAGAGATACACACATTACAGTACATATATTCACTTACGAAATGTGTTATTAATAACCCATCCCATTTCAAAAATAATAGCAAAGTGCGTAGCTACAACACTAGAACACTAATAAAATTACGTTCTTCACTATGCTGTGCTAAATCTGACTTTGGTACAAAAGTGGTGAATTATGCTGTAACAAAAGTCTTTCGTCGCTTACCAAACAGCATTAAAAGTCTCATAGATATTTTTAGATACGAAGCTGTAATTGTAAAAAAGAATTGAAATGTATCTTGTAAAGAAATCTTATGTTAAATTGACACGTTCCAATGTCGTATTCATGATCTGTGGAACAAGTATTAATGTAATGTACGATTTTCTGTTTTCAAAAATGTTAACACAGATAAACTAACTTTCCTCTCTGAGGAAACAATGTTTGCAGCAGTACTGTTAAGGCACACACAATCTTTGTTACTGTATGATGACAGAAGTCAAACAAGCGTAAATGATTGCTGTATAACAACCAGTTAGACAAACCAGAAAAACACCTCTATGTTGTAATACCATTCTTTCCAGAAATTTTAAGAAAACAAAAACTGAGAAAGCGTTGCCTTGGACGACATTTTAAAAACATGAAACGTTAGATTGCTTGAGGTCCCACTGTAATTTGAAATCTCCAACTTTATATGAACGTTGGAAGAATCCGGCGTTTTAGTTAGTTAAATGCTCAGTTTAAAATCCTTATTTATTACCGAAACGTACTGTGACGACTGTGGTCTAGCAGCATAGACTCAGAACTGCTACATCACAACACGGCAGGTCAGCAAGCGTATCGTAGCGTACCATACTGCCATTTCATGACCCTAACTGTTTCTATTCAGTTGCACAAGAAGTGTTTTAACTTCTGCACTTACAAAACAAGCCGCTTAGTGATAGTATTACCTCACTGTCGATGGCGACCGACCATTTCCGTCTTCGCGTAAATTCTAGTCTTATTGTACACAATCTCCATACTGTGGTCTCACAAATGATCAATTCGCATAGACACACACCGTCACATCGCTACGACATTCAAGCCGAAATCCGAAAGCAGGGTCGTCAGTGAAGTACAACACCTGCCACTAGATGCCTCTGAGCACTATGGGACTTAACATCTAAGGTCATTAGTCCCCTAGAACTTAGAACTACTTAAACCTAACTAACCTAAGGACATCACACACATCCATGCCCGAGGCAGGATTCGAACCTGCGACCGCAGCGGTCGCGCGGTTCCAGACTGAAGCGCCTGGAATCGCTCGGCCACCGTGGACGGCCCTGCCACTAGAAACACGTTTATTACGAGCACAGAATATTCCACAACATTCGAACATTACAAACATAAGGAATTTAGTTTCCGTTTGCCGGCGTTTCTGCAGCGTATATGCAACCCAGCGCGAATCCAATGTGGGCGTATAAGCCCCGACATGTAGGCAAGGTGTTGTGTGGTGTGGCCTTCGAACGGAAAATTTTTCATCGCCCCCTTATACTATAAAATGGCACGTATATATGTCCATTTGTTCCACATCTCCTCCTAAACCACTGGTTCGATTTCAACCTACCTCTCAAACGGGTGTGGTTGGGGGTAAAAAAAGAGCATAGCTCACGACGTGCAAGTAGCGTCTATTTTCATGCATTACTTGAGAATGAGAGCACTTGGTGCCTTGCAACGAATTTTACACATCATTCCAAACCTTTGCGAGACTTTTAGTTGCTCATATTCCACACAAAATGATGAAAGGAAAGAAAAAAGTTTATCGTTTACAACAGTTACATCAGGCATGACGTTTTAATTTATTACTTCTTTACTACTAACTCTATTCGCAAAACATTTCTCAGATATTATAAAGATTTGCCACTGGCTATACAAGCAAATTACATCAATGTATGACACATAGTTGAGCACATATGACGTCATAAACATGGAACTGTGTGAAAACCAAACTGCAGCGCTCAATTCGCTAGAATACATGTGAAATAATTTTGCAAATATGTTGAAGTATGTTAAATATACGTGAAATACATGTGACATATGCATACGTGGAGAAAGCCATGGGTTAAAAACTGTACCTAAGCCACTGAATCGGTTTCATACAAACTTTGTATACATGTTACCGTCTGGAAAGATATACTGTGGGGTAAGAACCATGTACCTCCTATTGGGATGGTGCTGATAACATGATAACATGGAGATAGGAGAAGGGAGAATGAAATGGATAGAGCGGGAAGGAGGAGATGGACAGGGAGAGGGGGGACGAGGACAAGGACAGAAAGATGGGAGAGGAGGAGGCGGGCAGAGAAAGGGAAATGGAAGAGATGGGCAAAGAGAGGGAAGAGGAGAAGATGGGCAGACAGAGGGAAGAGGAGATGGACAACGAGAGGAACAGGAGGGGATGAACAGAGAGGGGGAGAAGGAAGACATGGACAGAGAGAGAGGAAGGAGGAGATGAACTAATAGAAGACTGGAATAAATACATACGTGGGCAACGCCCGGTAATCAACAACGCTAACTGTATGCAACACTTCATGCAGCACAGTTCACTGCAATCTGAAGCTGTGTATTGTATGTATACATCTCAGTGCCTTACACTGCCATATTGTTTTCTGAAAATGAATAAGTGAACACAGGATGTGTCTCATTTTAAGTGACTTAGTATTTTAAGATATGTGCGCACGTGAGAGTTATACATTTATACATTAAAGTGCTTATCTGAAATCCCCCTCTTCACACACACACTTCTAACCCTTGCACCATACAGTGAATGTAGAACTTCACTCGTTATTCCGTAAATTCCAGTTAAGGGTATGTCAGTTGGAAGTGACTGTAGTTATGTAATCTATAACGTGTTCTTATTCGGCCATGTCCAACTGTGTCTTGACATAATTTTGCGATCAAGAACCGACGAAATTAAACCTGTTTGGGAAAAAAGGTCACACCTGCATCAGCAAAGACCAAATCATTACTATTTGCCACTAAAGCCTCTAAAAGTACAGCAAAATTTCGCCTCCTCCTCTACTGTCATAAAACGGATCTTCCGGCACATACTGGTCTTCAGGAAAAACTACATTACAAAGAAACTGTCAATGTTATATAATATCCTATAGTAACTGAGTATAAATAAAATAGATCTAAAATACGTAGAACACTCATGTAGAATCACTAATGAGTAGCAAACATAGTTAGCAGTTACAAAATGGTTAACGTAGAACAAATTATTCATTTGTGTGGCCATGCCGCCCGTAGTTGCTCTATACTTACTTAATGTATTTAAAAATCTTTCTTTGCTACTGCCAAAAGTGCTAATATATTCTACCCTACAAGTCTCGTTTTATTCGTTTAAAACATCAATGGTTGCATGTTCGTCTGATTCTTCCTTGTATTCAGTAGTGTCGTCTATATGCAAAAAAAAAAAGTTGTGTTTATGTCTTTTGAATGAAGCTCCTGTGATTAATCCTCTTTACTGATAACGCCGTTGTACAACAGTTCAGATACCTGGACATAAAATAGAAATAAGGGCATATTTTATGAACAGGATATCGATAGTGTGTTAAAAACACATTAAGTTTAATCTCTACAGACTTCACGTATACGGCGAGAAATTTTATTGGAGTAGTTCTGAAACTGAATGCACATATTGTAAAAGTATCGAAGACAGATAATGTCCCGCAAAATTGCAAATCAGTTAATAACGCAACACATGCTTGAAAATGATGTGATATTCCTTTCATGGAGTGGTTCAAGTACTCTAATGCTCGTCGATCCCATTCCTCACAGTCTGCCAACGGGCTAAAATACGTTCCCTAATGAATAACAACCGACTACCTGTAAACTACAACCGAAGGTTGACTATTGAACGCGTTGAGATAGGTGTGACGAAAGCTGTGGATTTAATTGTAACAGTATTATAAAAAAAAAAAAAATAAAAAAAAGGCATAAAACTGGGGCACAAGGAAGTTTCTGTGGGTAACTTTGGATCGTACGTTGACTTTTCTACCATTGTTCCAATATGAAACCGAAATTATCGGCGACAAACTGCTTAACCAAGACATGCTCTCAGTGGACGCTCAGCCACATCTTCTTAGGAATTGTCCTGTGTTATTCTCTATGGGATTATCTACGTTTACACATATATTCCGCTGTGTCCTGCGTAGTACTTAGCTGTGGGTACTTTTTACTATTGTTAGTCATGTCCTTTCCAGGTCTAATCGTAAATGGATCGAGGAAAAATGACTGCCTGTATGCTTCTGCACTAACCATACTCTCCCAATTTTGTTCTTAGGGCCCTGACACAGACGGACGTGGACGTTTGAGGCAATAGAATCGTTTTCCAGTCTGTCACAAAACTGTACTCTAAACTTCAAAAATTGTGTTTTGTGAAATGATCGTCTTTTCCCCTCCAAGATTTTCTTTTTTAACTTACGGAACATTTCCTTATCACTTATATTACTCGAACCGACCAGTTACAAATCTATCAACACGCCTCTGAACTACTTTGATGTCTTCCTTCAAATACAATCATCTGTCGAGTAACACTTACGAAAGGGCTGCCACGCCCTCTGTACGCGGTCTCCTTCGCAGGTGCGCTACAATTTCCCAGGACACAGCTAACATAAGGTAATCGGCAATTCGTCTTCCCTACAACTAACCTTAGGTGTCCCTTCCATTTCATGTCGTTACAACTAGACGTTTCATCGACCTGACACTCACCCAGCATACCTTTAATACTCAATTCGAAAATCACGTAACTGTTTCTCCTACCAACTTCTGAAAATTCAAAGGAAACTGTAATTCATCGCATGAAATCTAAATCCTATCAACATCATCCTGAATCCCGCTACAGTAACCTGACAATGACATTTTCCGGTAGACAACAGCGTCATCAGGGAATACAGCAACTGCTGCCCACCTTATCCCACAGATTGCTTATACACATGGAGAACAGAGACAGATCTTTCATACTTACTTTACCTGAGTCTCGCAAGATCAGTTGCCATTCAGGACAACGTACTTGGTTCTATCACGCAACAAGTTTCCAGACAATCCACACAGATGAGAACCCATTCCAAAAGCTTAACAGTTTACAGTATAATACTATGTTAAATTCATTCCATGTATCGAGGAATATGGATGCTGTCTGTTGGCATGCATCTACGCTTTGCAAGTCACTATATCAGAGTTGAGAATATGCTCAAGGATTCTGCAACAGACCGACGTTAATATTGGTCCGTCAATTTGCATGTCCGTTCTGTCGGCTATCGACGAAGATGTGAAAATCCGTACGACCCTTGAACACGATGTTACCCCCATGCCAATAGTGTTATTCTGTTTACGTGATGTAAACAACACACTTATAAATACGCAAAATAACAGAACAGCATTTAGCGAGCATATAAATTAACTACGACTTGGCGCACTATGAACGGCACTCAATCGGATTCAAAAATCGAGAAGGAAAAAGTGCTCAACCCAACGTATTGGAAGAAATTAAAATATATGCCGATCAAAAAAGTAACCACATTACTTCACTAAATGAACAATGAGAGTTCCCAGTTAGCACCCATTTTGATATCTTTGGAGATGTACTGGGTCACTAGCACCTCTCGATGCTGTCTAGCCGCACAACAGCTCATCGTACTTGCCTCCACTTTTATCATGAGAACTTGCTTCACGCCGGTAGGAACCTCCCTGCCCCGAGATGTCAACACGAGGTGACGGACTCCCCGTGCCGCCACCTGCTCTGTCGCCCACAGTCAGCCAAAGCTCAGAAAGATGAAGTTTTAAATTTCACATCTAAGAAATCATTCACACAGGAGGATCGTACACACATACTGTCATTTGATTGTCGCACAGACAACCGCATGGAGGACATAGAAATATCTGACGTACAGAAGCAACTTAAAGAGTGCAAAACAAATAAGTCACCAGGTCCGAATGGAGCCCCAGTTCGGTATTACAGAGAGTACTCTGCTGCGGTGTCCCCTTACATAGCTTGTATTTATAGCGAATCTGTCACCCAACGCAAAGTCCCAAATGGTTCAAATGGCTCTGAGCGCTATGGGACTTTACATCTGAAGTCATCGGTCCCCTAG
This sequence comes from Schistocerca cancellata, assembly GCF_023864275.1. Lineage (NCBI taxonomy): Eukaryota > Metazoa > Arthropoda > Insecta > Orthoptera > Acrididae > Schistocerca > Schistocerca cancellata. Next base: position 604,772,679 of record NC_064629.1, on the reverse strand, counting down.
AACTTAGAACTACTTAAACCTAACTAACCTAAGAACGTCACACACATCCATGCGTGAGGCAGGATTCGAACCTGCGACCGTAGAAGCAGCGCGGTTCCAGACTGAAGCGCCTAGAACCACTCGGCCACAAAGGCCGGCAGTTGCGAGTCCCTTCACTTCTTAACCGTACTTCGGCTGTCTGTAAAGGTACCTGTAAGATGAACCAATAAACATAGTTGGCTTCATTTTCTAACCAATCCGTAACATCAAAACCTTCCGGAAACATATCCTCAGAAGAATTCGTGGCTATGTGAAGATCGTAACAGTTTATTCTCTAGAGTTTCCTCGCGCTAAGTGGTCAACAGGTAAGTGTTCGTTTGCCACGTACCACCAGCCGACTGAAATCAGGTGCTGTACGGCAAGATGAAGGCCGCGCAGTGCATCGTGGCATGTTTCTGCTCTCGCAATGGTCAACTGAATAGTCTTCCTTATTGTAGTTCGATTTTCTGCATGAAATAACTTTGATAAACCGAGTGACAATGACACAATACGCGTAAGTTGCTATGAGTGAACGTACCAATTGTCATTTTCTTATTTGAAGTTCTATTATCTGTCTTACAGTTATATATTGGATTTTGCATACCTGAAAATTATGAACATTATTTAAGCGTAATAAAATGGAATCTCAAGAACAAAAAGGCCAAATATATCCAATATATTGTTTCTATCTATCTATCTATCTATCTATATCCAAATCCCGCTCCAGCTACTGCCGGGTCTGGGTGCTGACGAGTCCTCTCCATTTGGCAATATTGTTTGCTTTGCGTTAAATAGAGGGGTGAATATAGCGGAGTCAACGCGATGCTTTTTTTATTGTGTGTGGGGCGATCGCTATCACTTCATAAAGGGATTTACTTGCACCAAGAAACATCTTTCTGGCAGGAATGATTTTCTACATTCAGGAAGTCTCGGTAATTGCCATAGCATATGAACTGCGACCATTTAACCTTCGTGCAACATTTACATTCAATAGGCGAGGTTCATAAGTCTGGCGCTGGAGTACTGCAGGCTCTAATTCAAAGTAACAAAAATCAAATACTTCATTTTTTCTTGAACGTTGTGAGTTCGCTCATTCAGTATTCTTATGCAGTATTGTTACAGGTTAGGAGTTACGATGCCTCTATGGTAACTTCTTAATAAGATTAATGGCTGAGCTTCAGCGAAAGACACATACTCGAGCAATGGACAGTGTGAACATAATATTTTGCATTTGGTGGCACAGAAAGGCTCCAGAATACTACGAACTCTTCCCCAGAGTGTACCCATCGCACCTATCATCTGTCGCCAGCAGTTATCTATCAGTCGTAGTGTAAGTAAAGGAACAAAAAGACTGCATGAAGTGTTGCTACTACACAATAACACACCTTATTGATATCAGAAAGAAAACTGTTCAGGAGTTTGTTTAGGAAGTCATCCGTAACGCACTAATTTTCTGAGCTTATGCCCACAAATGTTTGCCTTTACTGCCCCTTAGAGAACAACAGCCAAGAGAATTCCTTTCTGGTTGAAATCCCACGCCAAACCTGGTTTGATGACGTCTGCAACTCAGAACCAGTAGGTTTCTACAGGCATGTAATCGGTAAACTACCTGAGCATTGTCAAACTGTTTTAGATAGCGAGAGAGTGTAAACTGACGATTAACTTCTTTTTTTATATGTGCTGTCGTATCTAACAAACTGATCCGAAAATGCTATGAAAACGTGCACTGTATTAATACACATGAAACACAACTAACGACGGTAACTTTACAGGTACTGCCTATTTTAATAGAACGTAAAGTATCTGTAACATGAATGTGCCAAAATAGTCCCGAATTAGTAAGATATTATGCGGATTGTACTTCGAAAAGATCTGTGTTTATGTGCTGTATTTTGCCACTCTCAAGTTAGTAGTGGCATGTCATAAATAAAACTGTATGTTCACGAAAACAAAAAATAATGATGGCTGAAAAAGGAACATGCATTATCAAGTGTGCAGAACTTAAGTTTTTCAACTTTACACTATGGGGTACTGGAAGTAGAGCGAAGAGTTACGATGGAGAAATTTTCACAACACCTGTTTATTGATTTTCAATGTGGATACTTGTAACTCTGGCACAGAACAGGTAAAAAGTCTGACGACCAGAGAGATTGCGACCAAGGTGCAACGCGGCCTTCACTTTACAGCGCGCACCTTTAACCAGCACAGCTGGCAACGAGCTGCGAAATTCGTGTCTCCCTTATTTTCCCAGTGGTGGCTAGGACACATATATTACAATGTAAAAGACTAGATTAGTTGCAGTTTCCACACAGGAAGCCCTTCCTGGGATCAGTATCATAAATCAGTAACCCACTGTGTCATCTCAAGAGAAAATCACTCATGTTATCGAATGATAATAGCAGGCTCATTCTGTGCCATCCTGGAAGTAACTTGCTCGTCACAGAGTTGTCAAACATACTCTGCGTTCTTGCGAAGTTTCTACAGCTGATGTGTTCGTTGAGCGGGATCAGAAGTGAGCTCAAGTAACGTCTCAAAAACGTGGCCGCCGAGGGCCAGAATATCGAAAGTATTGGATAAGCCTATGTCTATAATTAGGTTTGGGAACTAGAATGTAGTTACCATTAATACTCAGATGCACAGCCTCCAAACTAATCATCATAAATCAGTTATGTCACACTTGCTTTCGATTTTAGGGCTCCGTACCTCAATCGGTGGGAACCCTTATAGGATCACTTTGTTCCTTTACTTACACGACGACCGATAGATAACTGCTGGCGACAGATGACGGGTGCGATGGGTACACTCTGGGGAAGAGTTCGTAGTACTCTGCAGCCTTTCTGTGCCACCAAATGCAAAATATTATGTTCACACTGTCCATTGCTCGAGTATGTGTCTTTCGCTGGAGCTCAGCCATTAATCTTATTAAGAAGTTACCATAGAGGCATCGTAACTCCTAAGCAGTAACAATACTACGTAAGAATACTCAATGAGCGAACTCACAACGTTCAAGAAAAAATGAAGTATTTGATATTTGTTACTTTGAATTAGAGCCTGCAGTACTCCAGCGCCAGACTTATGAACCTCGCCTATTGAATGTAAATGTTGCACGACGGTTAAATGGTCGCAGTTCATATGCTATCGCAATTACCGAGACTTCCTGAATGTGGAAAATCATTCCTGCCAGAAAGATGTTTCTGACGTGATTTTCCTAATAGCATTCGCGTCACACACATTACAAATGCATCGAGATGAGTCCGCCGCGTCCGCCCCTCTATTTAACGCAAAGGAAACAATGTATTTCATGTATTTGGCCTTTCTCCTGCTGCGACTCCGTTTTATTACGCTTAAATAACATTCTTAAGTTCAGGTGTGCAAAATCCAATATATAACCGTAACATAGATAGTAGAACTTCAAAGATGAAAATGACAATTGAAAAATTCGCTCATACCAACTTACGCGTGTCATGTTATTACACGATTTTCACTCGGTTTATCAGGGGTATTTCATGCGGAATATGGAACTATAGGAAAAAAGACTATTGTGATGATCAGTGCGAGAGCAGAAACATGGCAAGATGCACTGCGCGGCATTCATCTTGCCGGACGGCACCTGACTTCAGGTGGCTGTTGGCATGTGGCCGTTGCCGGTGGACACTGTTGGTCGTAGAACTAGTAAGAAGTGGTCTGATCTTTACACATCCACGAGCTGTTTCACGGTATTCTTTCTCGAAGATTTAGTTTTATCGATTGTTTAGGAAATGAAGCAAATTATACTGATAAAAAAATTAAGGACGGGGCTGGAGACCAGCAATCTGTTTCTGAACAGAGTACTTACTTTTACCCACCACGAAACTTCATAATAGTTCAGTTTTAGGCTTGGTGCCAGATCGGAGATGGTGTACGCATTTCTGAGATTTAGTTGTATCCAAGTGACATTCTGCGTCAGCAAAAGACTTTAGTTTCTTTTGAAACATTTTTAACTTGTACTATTGGACAACTTGGTGAAATTTTCGGAGTTACAATTATTTCGAATAAGTAGTCGATTTTATTTCGAATAAGTAGTGGAGTTTATGGAATGATTGACACCGTTCAAATATGGGGAACATTCGTGTCTGTTCGTGTACACATTGTCGTGTCGAGATTGTCGCTGTTCTGTTAGTGTTAGTATCTCAATTTTAACAGAGTCGGTGGATTAATTCGACAGTAAAATTTGTCGCTGTTGGTGTATGTAACGTCGCACACTTCTCGCATTGCTTTACCTATGTTAAATTTTCTTCGTTCAGATATTTTGTTAAAAAGGCTTTGAGTTCACTCAAACCTCTAATAAGATCTTTTTTACTTCACAGCAACCATGCAGGACGACTATTCCACTACTGTGGGTGTTTCTTATTCCTCACAACTTCGTCTCTAACGGTCACGGAGTTGCGCCATATGAACATGTGAAAACTTATAAGGTACTACGCCCTATCGAAGTTGCTGGAGTTTAAATTTGGCGAGCATTATACGAGGCGATGCGGAAAGTAAGGTCCGATTAGGTGCGAAATGGGAACCACTGTGAAAATGTGGAATTTTGCACAGATGTGTTGGGCAGTGTCTTTAGTGTGCATGTCGATCGTTTCACGTCGCTCTTCTCAGTTCAGAGCACAAAGTGATCACGCAGAAGTGCCTAAAACAACAGTGTCTCCCGCCAAGTACGTGGATCTGGTGAGAGATTTCGCCTGAAGCTATGTAGCCCACATAACAAATTTCATGCGTTTCTTTCTGCAAGACAATTTTCAGCCGCATTCTGCAGTGGCAATGAAGACGCTCTTGCAGCGTTTTCGATGGGAAGTGATTGATCATCCACTATACAGCCCTTAATTGCCTCGCTCCGTTATTCATCTCTGCTCACATGAACCGTTAGTTACGAAGACATCATTTTGTCACAAACAACAAAAGGCAGACCAGCGTAGAGAATTGGCGGAAAGCTCAGGCGGCTGCTTTCTGTGACGACAAATGTTCAAGTCGGAGCGGCGACTATTTAGAGAGGTAGCTGGAAGGTGTGGCTATCTGTTGCAAATAAAAAATTTTTGATTTTCACTGTGGTTTTCATTTCCCGAACCGATCGGACGTTACTTTCCGAACGGCCCTCGTATGTTCGCTCCGACGCCCTTCGCAATCTTCATGCCAACGAGCGTGGGACTCGAAATTATTCCCGAGTGTCCTTTCCATGTACATAACACTTATAATGATCACAAGCGAACGACATACGAGACATTTCTGTGTATTTCTATGAAGTATAATTCTTAAGAGTATGTAAGTAGGTTTTTCACAAGATGATGGGTCTTTATTCTTCACAATAATTTTTAACATTTCGGTATGGAAATATTTTACTTTTGTTTCAATATTTTTCTTACACTCATTACCTTTCATTTTCGTTCTCCTGCAGTTTATGCTGTTATGCAATATAACAAGAGGCAGCAACTATCGAAATTAATTGGTATTATAGTTTATATCGAACAATACTAATAAATTTTTATATACTCCAGACAGCCTCCGGAACCTGAAAAGGTGCTAAGTTTATTTTTTTAACATGTGTGATTTCACGTGGTTGAGGATTTCTGTACGATGTATCGGCATTAACGTGAAAATATAATCAGTTGAAAGACGTATGAAATTCCACTGCATGACGTTTTACAACTGGAGTGCGACTCTGTGAAATAAGTTGGTTGAATCTCTCTCTGAGTGTCTCTCATTAAGAAACTGCTCTTGGGAAGAGCACAGAATGGATTGAAATCACTATCAGGGGCATTTAAATAGCGAAAGGCAAGAACGAACGCACGTGATGTGCAGATACTGAAATTTCAAGAAAACGGCATATTCGTCGCTCACGATTATCATCTCATTATCTTCGTACTACACCGTCGACGGAAAATATTTATGCGGACCTTTTTTATTCTAACGGAAGGTACGTTACCTGATACAAGAAATTCACGTAAACTGAGGATATTTCTGTGCATATACACTACAATCTACAGTAGGGTGTATAACAGGTAGTACTTCGTACCACTAGTGGCATTCCGGTTGTGGTTGCATTTGCTTATGGAACAGGGAAATATGACTCGTACTCATCAGTAGACACGCGAAACGCTCTTCTTCTATCTTTACGGCACTTTCGCAAAGCCTCCAGCCTCTTCCTTAACATCAACTACGTGAAGATGCCAAACAAACGAGCCGTATTCGAAAACAAGTCACAGGAGTTGGTTCTATCCTACGTTTCCTCACTTGCAGATGTGCTGTAACTTTCCTAGGATTCTTCAGGCTAACAGGTCTTCCTTTTGCACCGTTAAATTGCGGCTGTGCAGCCGCATAAATTCCACTTCTAATATTTCGGCCGTATACCGTTCGGCCATCTACGGAGGAAGCCGAAAAACTGACGCTGCTGCAGTCGTTCCGTCGTTTTAAACAGACGGCGCCAGTCCGCATGCAGCCTCAGATCCACAACCCATATAGATGTCGATCGGCGGCAAAGGATTACAGTATGAATGAACTGAATCTGTGCTCTGCGGTCGATCTATGCTAGCACGTCTATGTGTCATCATAAGCTGCACTGTGATGACGTCTTTGCAAATTTATTAAAGAAGCGCTGGATTCCATATCTTATCCAAGTTGTAACTGTTGTCTCTATTATACCTTACTTAATTCTTCGCTAAACGAATTTCAAGTGCTTCTGTCAGCATTGAGTCCCCACTTCGTCAAAGAACTTTGGCAAAGTAATAGAGAAAGCGTTTTCAGAGTGGACAAGTCATGGCATACAAGAGCTTTCTTAAACATGATGGCTGCCACGCGGACGGTGGCTGACAGCAGAAGTTCACGCCTGACGCCGTGTGGCCACCGACGGCCACACGCTCTACTACACAGCCGGAAAAAAAATACAGCACCCTCAAGGACGAGGTCATTTGATTGACACATGAGGTGACACGTAGTTCATCATTGTAGGAGTATATGATAATAAATTCAGACCAAATGAAACACAAACAGCACTGTAAAAGTTGCTCAAACAGTCGGCTTAATGCCCCGTGTCCCCCCCCCCCCCCCTCCTGGCGCCAAATCTGGCGTATATTCTCGCATGCAAACGATCATAGAGGCACCGAATGACATCCTGCAATACATTGTCCTATGCATCTTGCACCGTTCGTTGCGTTTCGGCAACGGTTCTTGCAGGCTCTGGAGAACGAGTAAGTTCCCGCTCCACCATGTCTCATACGTGTTCAGTCGGCGAGAGATCTGGTGCACTGTCTGGTCAGGGCAGTTACTGTATACAACGAAGAGCATATTGTATAAGAGCAGCAGTATGTGGACGTGCATTTTCCTGCTGAAAGAGCACATCACCTTCCTGAAGAAGAAACAGCAGTATCATGGGGCTAAGAGCCTTGTTACTTTACCCTACAGCAACACCAAATACGACCAGAACCTGAAGCTGGTGGCTTCCCATACGACGAAGCCTGGGATGGGACCTGTGTCGCGGGCGGATACATTCTGCAATACGCGGCTCAGCAAATCTACAACATACAAGTTTACGTTCTCACCCGCATACAGACAAGATCTACTCTCACCGCTGAACTCGAAAGAACGACAGTCTCCTCTCCACTCTTCTCTTTCACGACATCACGGTAACCATGCTTGGCGGTGTCGTGGTGACGACAGACCGGCCAGAGGAACACGTGATCCTAATCCTGCTGCAGCCAGAAGGTTCCCAATGGTCCCTGCTGATACAGCAGGTGCAACATGTTCGCGGGTTTCATACCTGGATGATGTTCGGTCAGCCACAATTGCTTATCCAGTATGTCGATCTTGATGTGTGTCTGTAGTACGCAGACGTCCAGAACACTGTCTACAAGCGTGGGAATGTTCCACAGACCACTGTTGAAAGCAGCAATACACCACCGATACGCTGTGTTCATCATGTGCAGCAATCCGTAGGTATGTCCATTCAACTTCCCGCAGGCACACAGTGCGACGCCGTTCAAATAGCTAAAGCTTTTCAACAAGAGAACATACTCGACAGTGGGGAATGGTACTTTTGTTAGAGTGATTGTTGAGAACACTGTTCATCTCTAAACTCATGACAGTTACTGCCTGCAGAGTCAAAACACAGGGTGCACAGACAGGCCACCTGAACGCCACTTGATTACCGATGACCGTGGCAAATGTATCAGTAAACTACAACCCTTCAATATGCACGTATTATTATACCCTTGTGTCAGAGAACACAGTCTTCGCCCCCTTAGCTGAGTGGTTAGCGCGTCTGACTGCTAAGCAGCGGATCTCGGTTCGATCCTCGACTGGGTCAGAGATTTTCTCCGCTCTGGGACTGGGAGTTGTGTTATCATCATCAACACACAAGTCGTCCAAGGTGGCATCAACCGAAAAGTCTTGCAACTCGGCGGCCGAACTTCCTCAGGTGGGGACTGCCCGCCATCAATGCCATACGATCGTTTCATTTTTTCACTGAACACAGTCCTTGAGGGTGTTGCATTATTTCCGGAGGCCTATGTTTATAGCAATACATAGTTCAGTACTGTGCGTCAGTTTGCATTTCTTGACTGAGACGATTTTTTTTGTTATGGTTTTAGGGCGTAAAACTGCTACAGTCATAAGCGCCCATTCTGTGGCTTAGGGAAGGGTAAAACACCGAATGGTAAATCAGCAGCAATGGGAGCGAAACTCAAGAAGGAGGGAAACTAAAACGGAAGGAAATCTTACAAACCTACTTTTAAAAGGGGGGGGGGTTGTATTCTCCTAAAAAAGGAGCTTCAAATGACCGATGTCATCTCACTGACACTGATAAACTCAAGAACGCGATCGGCTCAGCGCGTGTCATCTGCTAAAAAGTAAGATATAATAGGCGCGTAGCGGAGTAAAATAGGGGCACTGAAGTAAAAGGTATCTCACCGTCCACGGTTGAGAGCAATGGGGAAAATCGGGGGAGGATCGCCACTTAAAAGATGTCGTTGGCTGAAAAGACAGTGCCCTATCCGGAGTCTAGTTAAATTACCTCCTACCGACGAGTTAAATTACCTCCTCCCGACGACGAGGCCGAGAGGAAGAAGTCCAAGTACAGGGAAGAGGTTTTACGTTCCGTAATTCATTATCGGGAAGTGTAGACCAATGTGTGTGCCATAAAAGAGCAACAAGACGACATGAAACGCTTTGTAGATCAGCAAGGGGACCATGCGAACAGCGGGCCGAGGAAGAGAGACTGCAGCCTTGGCAGCTATATCGGCTGCCTCGTTTCCGCGGATACCAACGTGCCCTGGGCTCCAAAGGAATGATACAGAGCCGCCGCCCCCCCCCCCCCCCCCAAAGTGGAGCAAGTGGAGACTGTCCAGAATCCGGTGGCCCAGAGGGTGGACGGGATAAAGATGGGCTCAAATGGCTCTGAGCACTATGCGACTTAACTTCTGAGGTCATCAGTCGCCTAGAACTTAGAACTAATTAAACCTAACTAACCTAAGGACATCACACACATCCATGCCCGAGGCAGGATTCGAACCTGCGACCGTAGCGGTCGCTCGGCTCCAGACTGTAGCGCCTAGAACCGCACTGCCATTCCGGCCGGCACGGGATAAAGAGCTTGAAGGTTGAGAAGAGAGCTGAGTGAATCCGAGCATATAATGTACTGTAGCTGCTTATGCCGACGGATGTATTGGACAGCCTGGAGAACAGCGTAAAGCTCCTCAATAAAAACTGAACACTGGTCGGGAAGCCGAAATCTATTAGGGGTTTCGTCAACAATACAGGCACTCCCAACACCAAATGTGGTCTTTGAGCCGACAGTATAAATAAATGTAGCATCCTCCATTTGTGTGCATAGAGCAGCAAATTCCCGACGGTAAACTATAGGTCGGGTACTATCCTTAAGAAGCTTACAAACGTCACGGAGAAGGCAGGTCTGGGAACGAAGCTAAGGCGGCGCCGTAGCCCCATTATTCAAGAAAGTTTTAGTAGCAGTTGACAGAAGCGGACTCCTGGTGGTAGTAGAGAGGAAGAGTGGGCTGAATGCCCTAAATCCAAGGAGGCGTCGAAAAAATAGGGCACGAGTCGGATGGGCAGGCATGGAAGACATATGACTAGCGTAACGATTCAGTAGGACAGCTCGCCGATTGGACAGCGGAGGCTCAGCAGTCTCAGCGTAAAGACTCTCCATGGGGCTGGTGCAAAAAAAACTCCAGGCGCTAAACGCAATCCACGGTGCTGGAAAGAGTCCCGACGCCGAATAGTAGTCGGCCGTGCAGAGGTGAAAACTATGCTTCCATAGTGCAATTTCGAGCGCAGTAAGGCGCGATACAGGCGGTGGAGGACCATTCGGCCCCTCCCTAGGAGGTACCCCACTCAGAACACGGAGGTTGTTGAGGGATCGCGGACAGCGAGCCAAAAAATATGAAACATGGGAAGACCAGCACAGTTTTCTGTCAAACATAAGTTACAAGAATTTGGCGAAGTTGTAGGGAAGGCGGAGGAAACTCCGTACGACGGCAAAAATTTACACAGACGGTCTTAGTGGGAGAAAAGCTGAAGCCGGTTTCAATCGAGACATCCTCGCAGACGTCGTTCAAGAAGGTTGGTCCGTTGAGAGCTGTAGTAGATTGTAAAATCGTCGACAAAGCGGGATCCCGAGACATCAGGAACAAGTCAATCCTTAATTGGATTGATGGCCATGCAAACAGTACAACACTGAGCACTGAGCCCTGGGGCACCCCGTTTTCTTGGGAGAAAGTACGGGAAAGAGTACCTTAAATGCGCGCACTGTCATGAACTGACGAATAAAAAGGGGTATCCGACTTCGAAAGCTCCAAGAGAACAGTGTGCGGAGGATGTCTGTCCTCCAACAGGTATAGTATGCTCTCTCCAGATCAAAAAATACTGCTACCGTTTGGCGCTACCTGAGAAAATTGTTCATGATATAACTGGAGAGAGCAACAAGATGGTGAACTGCAGAACGATGCTTTCGGAAACCGCATTGGGCAGGTGCTAACAGGTTTTGGGACTCCAGAGACCAGCCTAAACGGCAATTCACCATACGCTCCAAAACCTTATATACACTACTCGTGAGAGATACGGGGCGATAGCTAGAGGGAAGATGTTTGTCCTTTCCAGGCTTCGGAACAGGAATGAGGATAGCTTCTCGCCATCTTCTGGGAAAGGTACTGTCGCTCCAAAATCGATTATAAAGGCGAAGGAGGTCACGCAGACTACAGTATGATAAATGCAGCAATATTTGGATGTGGATGCAATCCGGTCATGTGGGGTAAGAGATAGAGGAAGAGTGCGTGTTGGAGTTCCCACGTAGAGAAAACGGTATTATAGCTTTCGCGATTTTGAGAGGAGAAAGCAAGAGGTCGCACTTCTGCTGCCTGTTTCTTCGGGAGATAGGCTGGCGGGTAATTTGAAGAGTTCGAAATCTCAGCAAAGTGTTGACCCAATGAGTTAGAAATGGCGACTGGATCGACTAACGTATCATGCGCGACAGTGAGCCCAGAGATCGGGGAGAAATTAGACTTGCCGGATAACCATCGAATTCGACTCCAAACTACAGATGAGGGAGTGAAGATGTTAAAGGAGGTGGAAAAGAAGTCCCAGCCTGCCTGCTTGCTATCGCGGATGATGCGACGGCATCGCGCACGTAATTGCTTATAGCGGATTCAATGGCCAACGTAGGATGGTGGCAGAAAACGCGAAGAGCACGTCTCCACCCGCGTATTGCGTCACGGCACGTCTTGTTCCACAAAGGAAGTGGGTGGCGCCGGGGGAAAGGGGAGGTACGAGGTATTGAACGTTCCGCGGCTGTAAGAATAACTTTCGTAACATGAGTGACCTGATCGTCGATGCTAGGAAACTGACGGTCATCGAATGTCGCTAGAGAGGAGAAAAGTGTCCAATCGACTTGGGAAAACTTCCAACATCTTGGGCGCATAGATGGCAGTTGTGGTTATAATCGAAGGACACATGGAAAATGGTCACTCGAGTGTGTATCAGCAAGAGCGAACCATTCAAAGCGCCGAGCTAGCTGAACAGTACCGACCGAAAGGTCAAAATGAGAGAAGTTTGACGTGGAGGCAGACAAAAACGTAGGTTCCCCAATGTTGAGGCAAACAAGATCCGCTTGGTGGAAGAGGTCAATCTATATGGAGTCCCGCGAACAAGGACACAGAGATCCCCAAAGCGGGTCGTGGGCACTGAAGTCCCCAACCAGCAAACAGGGGGGCGGGAGCTGACCAAGGAGATGAAGGAGATCGGGTTTTGCCATTGGTGTGGACAATGGAATGTATACGGTACAAAGAGAGAAGGTGTATCCCGAAAGGGGAAGACGGACAGCGACAACTTGAAAGGAACTGTTTAAGGGGATTGGGTGATAATTGACTGTATCATGGAGAAGAATCATAAGTCCCCCGTGTGCCGGAGTGCCATCAACAGAGGGGAGGTCAAACCAGACCGATTGTAAATGAGGGAAGACAAAGCGATCATGGGGACATAGCTTTGTTTCCTGAAGACAGAAGACGATGGAGAAGTAGGATCGTAAGAGGATCGACAATTCATCCCGATTGGAGGGAATTTCGCGGATATTCCAATCGGTAATTGACATAGGGCAGACAGAAAAGGGAAAAATCTCACCACGGTTGCCGTCAACTCAACGACCAGTGGCCGATGGCTTGCTTGGTTGGTAGGTTTAAAAGAGGGGGGAAGGGACCAAACTACGAAGTCATCCGTCCTTTGTTCCTAATAAAACAAACATTGCCACAAGTGCGAGAAACGGACGAGACATATAACACAAAACGGAAAGAAAGGAAAAACTACAAGAACGAAGGAAAGGCAACGAACCCTGAAAGAAACAAAAGAGGAGAAGAAAACAACACAGACGCTAGAAACAGAAAAGAGTAAAACAAGAAAGCAGATTACAATGCCTGGCCGGCCACGAGAATAAAAAGGAGAAGCCAGCCACTCTGCAAAATGGTTCAAATGGCTCTGAGCACTATGGGACTTAACTACTGTGGTCATCAGTCCCCTAGAACTTAGAACTACTTAAACCTAACTAACCTAAGGACATCACACACATCCATGCCCGAGGCAGGATTCGAACCTGCGACCGTAGCAGTCGCACGGTTCCGGACTGAGCGCCTAGAACCGCTAGACCACCGCGGCCGGCCAGCCACTCTGCAACTCATGAAAACTTCCACCCTAAAAGCACTAGGGTGGACACAGAGGGGCAAAGGACATAAGCTAAAACCTACATAGAAGTATAAAACCCACTCTCACGGATAAAACTTAAAACTAAAGCTGCTGCTGAGTCATTGTCGCCCAACACCGAAGATAGGGAGCTGGAAAAGTTAAAGTCCGCCGAAGAGCGGCTAAAAGTGGGCAGTCCAGCAAGAGGTGGACTACTGTCATCTGGGAGTCACAGCGAAACAGAGGTTGGTCCTTGCGACGGAGGAGGTGACCATGCGTTAGCCACGTATGGCCTATGCGGAGCCGGCAGAGGACAACCGATTCCCTGTGAGAGGACTGCATGGAAGACTTCCACACATTCGTCGTGTACTTAATGATACATAGCTTGTTGTGCGTACTGTTATGCCATTCCGTCTCCCAAATCCTGAAAACCCTGCGGCGTAAGACAGAACGCAGGTCAGCTTCGGAGATGCCTATCCCCGGAAGCTGTTTCCGCGTCGCCTGTTTGGCCAGCCTGTCAGCAAGTTCGTTGCCTGGGATTCCGACGTGTCCAGGGGTCCACACAAACACCACTGAACGATGAGACCGATCCAGGTGGTAGATGGACTCCTGAATGGACGCTACCAAAGGATGGCGAGGGTAGCACTGGTCGATAGCTTGTAGGTTCTCAATGAGTCAGTACACAGCAGAAATGACGTGCCAGGGCATGAACGGATGTGCTCAAGAGCATATGACCACCAGCTCTGCAGTCAAAACACTGCAGCCATCTGGCAAGGAGTTCTGTTCAATATGTCCTCCATGAACATATGAAAAGCCTACGTGACCATCAGCCATCGAGCCGTCGGTGTAAACCACTTCCGGGCCCCGGAACAGATCAAGAATCGAGAGGAAGTGACAGCGGAGAGCCGCATGGTTAACAGAGTCCTTAGGGCCATGTGATAGGTCCAGACGAAGCTGCAACCGAGGCGTACACCATGGAGGCGTACGTGATCGGACCGCAAGTAGAGGTGGTAAGGCGAAGGACTCCAGTTCGGAGAGAAGGGACCACACGCGAACCGCAATCGTTAGCCCCGACCTGGGGTGCCGATGCGGCAGATGAACTGCCGCGGGCGGGAAAAGGAGACGGTGATTCGGATGCTCAGGATAACTATGAATGTGTGCAACGTAACTGGCGAGCAGTCGTGCACGTCTGATCTGCAATGGAGAGACCCCAGCATCCACCAGTACGTTGGTCACCGGACTCGTCCTAAAATCTCTTGTAGCTAGTCGAACCCCGCAGTGGTGCACAAGGTGGAGTAAATGCAACGCTGAGGGCGCTGCCGAACCATAAACCACACTCCCATAGTCAGTTCAGGATTGGACAAGGGCTCTGTAGAGCCGCAGCAGCATAGAGCGACCTGCACCCTAATTGCTGTTGCTCAGGCAACAGAGGGTATTGAGGTGCTGTCAGCACTTCTGCTTAAGCTGACGAAGATGAGGAAACCAAGTCAATCGAGCGTCGAAAAGCAGTCATAAGACTCGATATGTCTCCATTGCAGTGAGTGGATCGTCATGAAGGTAAAGTTCTGGGTCCGGATGAACAGTACGACGCCGACAGAAGTGCATGACACACGACTTTGCGGCTGAAAACTGGAAGCCGTGGGCTAGAGCCCATGACTGTGCCTTGTGGATGGCTCCCTGTAGGCGACGCTCACCAACACCAGTATTGGAGCAGCAGTACGAAATGCTGAAGTCGTCTGCATACAGAGAAGGTGAGACGGAGGGTCCGACAGCTGCTGCTAGACCCTTCATGGCCACTAAAAATAGACACACACTCAATACAGAGCCCTGCGGGACTCCATTCTCCTGGATATGGATGGAACTATGGGAGGCACCATCTTGGACACGGAAAATACGGAGCGACAGGAAGTTTTGAATAAAAATCGGGAGCGGTCACCAGAGACCCCACTCCTACAATGTGGCAACGATATGATGTTGCCAAGTCGTGTTGTATGCTTTACGTAAGTCAAAAGAGACGGCAATCAGGTGTTGCCGCCTGGAAAAGGCTGTTCGGATGGCAGACTCGAGAGACACAAGATTATCAGTGGTAGGCCACCCTGGCGGAAGCCGCTCTGACATGGAGCCATTAGGCCACGTGACTCCAGGACCCAGCCCAACCGCCGACATACCTTACGATCTAGCAGCTTACAAAGAACATTGGTTAGGCTGATGGGCCGATAGATATCCACATAAAGTGGGTTTTTACCGGGTTTGAGCACCGGAATGATGGTGCTCTCCCTCCACTGCGACGGAAAGACGCCATCGCACCAGATCCGGTTGAAGACGACGAGGAGATGTTACTTGTAGTCAGATGAGAGATGTTTAATCATCTGGCAGTGGATCCGATCAGGCCCAGAAGCTGTGTCAGGGCAATGTGCAGGGGCACTGAGGAACTCCCAATCTGCTAATGGAGCGTTATAGGATTGACTGGCGTGTAGTGAATGAGAGGACGTTCCCTTTCAGCCACCGTTTAAGAGTGCCAAAAGCTGGGGGATGATTCTCCGACGCAGAGGCTCGAGTGAAGTGCTCAGCAAAGTGCTCGGCAATCGCGTATGCGTCGGTACATAACTCGCCATTTATGGTAACACCGGGGACAGCTGTTGGGGCCTGGTGCCCGAAAATACGTTTGATCTTTGCCCAGACTTGGCAAGGTGACGTATGGCACCCATTGGTCGAGACGTATCTCTCCCAACGCTCCTGCTTCCGCCGTTTGATAATTTGGCGAACGCGGGCACGTAGCCGTTTAAAGGCTATGTGGTGCTACAGTATAGGGTGCCGCTTATGCCTCTGTAGAGCTCGCCGACGTTCCTCAATTGCTTCAGCGACTTCCGGCGATCACCAAGGGACTGCCTTACGCCTCAGGCACCCTGAAGAGCGAGGGATCGCGTTTTCTGCCGCAGAAACTACTGTTGTAGTCACCTGCTCAACCGTCACATCGATGTTACCGTGTGGGGGAGATTCAACAGTGACAGCACAGAGGTGAAAGTTTCCCAGTCCGCCTTGTTTAAAGCCCATCTGGGTAGGAATCCGTGGGCCTGACGCTGCGGCAGTGACAGGACGATGGGGAAGTGGCCACTACCACACAGGTCGTCATGCGATCTCCAGTGGATAGACGGAAGAAGTCCTGGGCTGCAAATTGATAAATCAATGGCCGAGTAACTACCATGAGCCACAATGAAATGCGTGGCGGCCCCAGTATTTAAGAGGCAGAGGTTGAACTGAGACAGTAAAGTATCGACATCTCTGCCACAACCAGTAAGGACAGTGCCACCCTGCAAGGGGTTATGGGTGATAAAATTTCCCAAAAGTAGGAAAGGTTCAAATGGCTCTGAGCACTATGGGACTTAACATCTGAGGTCATCAGTCCCCTAGAACTTAGAACTACTTAAACGGAACTAACATAAGCACATCACACACATCCATGCCCACGGCGGCCGGCCGGAGTGGCCGTGCGGTTCTAGGCGCTACAGTCTGGAGCCGGGCGACCGCTACGGTCGCAGGTTCGAATTCTGCCTCGGGCATGGATGTGTGTGATGTCCTTAGGTTAGTTAGGTTTAATCAGTTCTAGGCGACTGATGACCTCAGAAGTTAAGTCGCATAGTGCTCAGAACCATTTGAACCATGCCCACGGCAGGATTCGAACCTGCGACCGTAGCAGTCGCGTGGTTCGGACTGAAGCGCATAGAACTGCTCGGCCGCCGCGGCCGGCAGGAAAGGTTTAGGGAGTTGATCAATCAGTGCATCTAATACATTCAGGGGTACTGCACCACCTAGAGGAAGATAAACATTGCAGACCGTTATTTCCTGCGTCGTCCTTATTCCGACAGCCACAGCGTCACTACAGAGTGAGTTTAGGACATAAACGCAAACTCCACCTGACATTCGATTATAGTCGCTATGGTTCCTGTAATATCCCTTATGTGTGTGATGTCCTTAAGGAGTCCGCATTGCCAGGAACCAGGTTTCCTGGAGGGCAACGCAGATAGCAGGTGTAAAGCTTAACAGTTGCCGTAGTTCAGCCAGGTGGTGGAAAAAACCGCCGCAATACCACTGGAGGATGACGTCATCGTGAGACTGGGAAGGCATGGAACATTCAATGAGGTAGTTTATGCCACAGAGTCACCTGTTGCCACCGACTTATTGCCTGAGCAGTCTATATCTATTTTGTCTGAGGGTCTGGCGAGATCTAGGTCTTCAGCGGACGTCAAAATCTCCACCGTATGCTCAGATGCAGAGCTTGTAGGTAATGGAGGTGTGGGTGTCACCGCAATTTCCTTGGTCTTAGTGGTTTTCTTTTTGGATTTATCTCGCTGATCCTTGGGTTTCCCTGGCTGGGAGGCCTTCATTGGCTCAGTCTCCAGGACTGCGTATGAGCGTGAAGCCCTATGACCAGCTGCTTTTGGGCTCTTCAGCCACTGGTGGGTGTCATTTTTCCCACTAGCAGAACCTGGGAAGGGAGTGACCGAAGGAACCTCTTCCTAGCGAGAGAAGAGGAAGAAGACTTACACTTTTCTCGCTTAGAAGTAGGGACGGACGTCCCCGTTGGTTGGGGGTGGGGGTGAGGAGGATATTAGTGTTTAACGTCCCGTCGACAACGAGGTCATTAGAGACGGAGCGCAAGCTCGGGTGAGGGAAGGATGGGGAAGGAAATCGGCCGTGCCCTTTCAAAGGAACCATCCCAGCATTTGCCTGAAGCGATTTAGGGAAATCACGGAAAACCTAAATCAGGATGGCCGGAGACGGGATTGAACCGTCGTCCTCCCGAATGCGAGTCCAGTGTGCTAACCACTGCGCCACCTCGCTCGGTGTTGGTTGGGGGTGTTGCTCCTGAAGTAGGTGGAGTAGGAGCAACAGGGAGGAAAACACCCCCCTCCATCAAGGGGGAGGTGTAGTCTTCTGGCTCTGAGAGGTGACTGGGGTTGTTGGAGCCGAAGGTGCCAGAACTGTTGTGGCAGCGGCGTAAGACGATGTCATATGCACAGGATGCAGGCGTTCAAATTTTCTCTTAGCCTCAGTGTAGGTCAGTCGGTCCAGGGTATGGACTCCATGATTTTCCTTTCTTTCTGGAGAATCCTGCAGTCTGGCGAGCAAGGGTGAGTGGTGCTCACCACAGTTGACACAGATGGGAGGTGGGGCACATGGAGTATTGGGATGTGATGGGCGTCTGCAATCTCGACATGTGACACTGGAAGTACAGTGGGGATACATATGTCCAAACTTCCAGCACTTTAGCACCGCATCAGGAGAGGGATATATGGCTTTATATCACAGTCGTAGACCATCACCTTAACCTTCTCGGCAATGTATCACCCTCGAAGGCCAAGATGAAGGCACCAGTGGCAACCTGATTATCCCTTGGACCCCAGTGGACACGCCGGACGAAATTTACACCTCGCCGCTCTAAATTGGCGCGCAGCCCATCGTCAGACTGCAAAAGAATGTCCCTGTAAAATATGATACCCTGGACCATATTTAAGCTCTTATGGGGTGTGATGGTTACTGAAACATCCCCCAGCTTGTCACAAGCGAGTAACACCCATGACTGAGCAGAGGATGCTGATTTGATCAAGACTGACCCAGCTTTCATTTTGGGCAAGCTGTCCACCTCCCCAAACTTGTCCTCTAAATGCTCAACAAGAAACTGAGTCCCGTAGTGATGAAAGATTCCCCATTACCTCTTGAACATACAAGGTACCGGGGCAAATAAGATCCACTGCCAACTTAGCGTGATGTTCCTCCCATGGTAAGGCCAAGGAGGTGAATGATTTGGGGTCGTACTTCTGTGCACTGAAATGAGCTCGAGAACGCTTAGAGACTGCTGGTGTTTCACCACCAGCAAGAGGTGATGGACTACACTTCATCGCGTGTAATCTGCCCTGATGCCAACCACTCTGACAAGGAGCACTCCCCATGGGCGCCACTCAGCCAAAGCAAAGGCCACCTGGCAGGATGGAGATTGCCAGGACTCTCGATGCCCAGGGTGGCGGGCATCTACTCCTTCGCATACATGGGGAGTTAATGGCGCAGGCGTCGGCAGAGTGATCCCTGTGTGGTCAGGGGGCTACAACCAACAGGGTACATGGTGGCCCCACCACAACGGACTGGCAAAGGTGCAAAGAAGTCCATGGTCATTGTCGATGCAGAAAGCGACACTGCATAGTGCTTGGTGGAAAACGCAACCAGAAAGGTGTCCTCGCTCAAGAGATGGAGAAGGGGCGAGACTGCAATGTGATGACGGGAAAGTGGGCTAAAGATCTCAATGCACAATGGACACAATGCAACATGTAAGGCGCCCTTCACCAGTTGGCTAGCTCTTCGGGAAAATTTTGAAGGATGGAGGTCAAACCCTACAGGAGACCATCATGTAACGCCGAAACGTGTGAGACTCCTTTTAGTCGCCTCTTATGACAGGCAGGAATACCTTGGGCCTATTCTAATCCCCAGACCCACGGGGGGGGGGGGGGGGGTCCGATGGCATGGAACAACATTCAGCAAAAGGCAGAAGATCCTTATCCGTAGATTGCTTGGGGGTTGCTCCTGCCACCAGTCATTGGCTGGTTGATTGGCTGCCAGCGGTTCGTCTCAGCGACACGGAAAATGGCTGAGGGCGCCTACCATTGCATGGCGTTTTAGATAAGACACTCTGTGGCAGAGAAGGAGAAGAACTTACTTTTGTATGAGCCTTCTTGGAAGCAGGACGTTGATAGGAGGGAGTAATCGATGGTTGGGAGTAGGCTCTTTTTTGGAAGTCCGGGCGTCCGATTTTGGGGCCCGTGATTTAGCTGGAGCCGATGAAGGGTGAGCCTCAGAGTGAGCAGGTGACAGTGAGGAGGATGAGCAGGTTATCTATGGGCTGGCCGATCTGACTAGCGTGGCGCTAAAGGTGAGATCGCAATTCTGTGTAGCTACCTCCTTAGTAGGCCAAGGAGTTGCAAGGACAGTGCTATAGTTACCCGCTGGGAGAGCAGTGGGTTTTCTATTGGCAGATAACTTACGAGCAGCAAATGAAGACACTTTTTCCTTCACTCAGATTTCCTGCATAATTCGTTTATCTTTGAAAATAGGGCAATCTCTAGAGGAAGCAGTGTGGTCGCCCATACAGTTGATGCAACGAGGGGATGGAGGTGGACGATCACCTTCATGGGCATCCCTGCCACATGTAACGCATTTGGCCGGATTGGAACACGACTGGATGACGTGATTAAACCACTGACACCGATAGCAAACCCATAGGGTTGGGGATGTAAGGGCGAACTGAATTGATCTCATATCCTGCTTTAATGTTCGATGGAAGTTTAACTCTGTCAAACGTCAAGAAGAGAGTATGGGTCACTACCAAGTCCTTGTCAATCCTTTTCATGACTATGTATGGCCGTTACGTCCTGGTCAGACAGGTAATTTTGAATGTCCTCGTTGGATAATCCGTCGATTGAGCGGGTATAAACCACCCCGCATGATGTATTTAAAGTACAGTGTGCTTCCACCTTGACAGGGAAGGCGTGTAGCAGTGTAGTTCGCAGCAATTTATGTGCCTGGAGGTCACTGACTGTTTCTAACAACAAGGTGCCATTTTGTAACCGGGAACAAGACTTTACAGGACCTGCAGTTGCGTCAACACAGGGTTGACTATAGAGAAGTCTTGACCTTCGTCAGACCAAGAAACAACTATGAACTGTGGCACTGATGGAAGAAGTGTCCGCGGCTGAGACTCACCTAGCTTTCTCTTGTGGGCAGAAGTAGTAGAAGTAGAGGAAACCACTGCGAAAGTGTCCCCCATGATTACCGGCGTCTCCGATGGTGCGCTCCTTCCTCATGGGGGCCCCTCTCTGAGGGCACTCCCGCCTTAGGTGATCGTCCACACCTCAGATCACACCTCCCGAGAAACAGACAGAGGGACCAATTGGCACGTTCGGAAGGTACCAGATCGGGTGATCACCTCTCCCTGGGCCTGGCCTTTACCAGCGGGTATGTACGTGTCCTACTTGTCTACCCGGGGCGGGGAATAACGCGTTACCCCGTCACCGGCTACGTGTGGGAAAGAAAGAGAAAGGGAGAACAAAGAAAAGGAAAGAAGAGGGGTCTCAAACGCCACATTGGAGTAGAGAGTAAAGAGAAGAGGCAAGGAAAAGAAGACCAAAGGGAGGACAGAGACTTTCCAGCATAAAGAGCAAAGAAGAGAAACTACGTTTTACAGTCCTCTGGATGTAGGCACAAAACGTATTCCCAAAGAGGGGGAGAAGGGGAAAGGGAAGGGGCGGGGGCGGGGGGGAAGGATCAGGGACGGGGAGGGATGTGGAAAAGGACGGCATGCAGCCCGGAAAGGAAAGAGCTGCACTAGCTCGGGGTCCCGTGCTCGCCACGCACTTATCAACAAAAGAGTTGTGGAACCCCTGGGAGGGAAGGAGGGGGGGGGGAGGAGGGGGGACTGAGTTGACGCCACTGTACTGAAAATTAGGTACAATATTTTGTTCTAAGTTTCAAACTTCTTTCTTTCCAGCTTTTCACACCATTCACTTTATTAGTGTCTCCAGAATTAGTCTCTCTTCACTCACGGACTAGGAAATGAAATTGAGAGTAGCAAAGAAGAATAAGAAATGCTTAACTCGGTTTTAAAATGTCCCTTCAGAAAGGAAAGACCGGGAATAATATCCCAATTTAATTCTTGTACCACTGAAAAGATGAGTGAAATAGATATTGGTGTCAGTGGTGTTGAGAAACAGCTGGAGTAGCTAAAATCAAAAAAGCACGAGGACCCGATGGTTCAAAAATGGTTCAAATGGCTCTGAGCACTATGGGACTCAACATCTTAGGTCATAAGTCCCCTAGAACTTAGAACTACTTAAACCTAACTAACCTAAGGACATCACACACACACATGCCCGAGGCAGGATTCGAACCTGCGACCGTAGCAGTCCCGCGGTTCCGGACTGCAGCGCCAGAACCGCTAGACCACCGCGGCCGGCGGGACCCGATGGAATCGCTGTCAGATTCTATACCGAATTTGCTGCTACTCTTCTAGCTACAAGCTATCGTAGACCCCTCGGACAAAAAACCGCGTCCAGTAGTTGGAGGAAAGCACAAACCATACCTACCTACAAGAATGGCAGAGGAAGCGACCCACAGAACTACCGTCCAATATCGCTGACATCCATTTGTTGTAGAATCTTAGAACATATTCTGAGTTGAAACGTAGTGATATACCTTGAACAGAACAACATCCTCCATTCCAACCAGCATAGATATCGTAAACATCGATCATGTAAAGCCCAACTCACTCTTTTCACGTATATACTGAAAGCCATTGATCAAAGTAGTCAGATAAATGCAGTATTTATCGATTTCCGAAAAGCATAAAATCTACGCTTATTATCCAAAGTACAATCGTATGGGCTATGATGCCAACTTGGTGACTGGACTCAAGATTTATTGGTGGGTAGGACACTGTATGTTATCTTGGATGGAGAGTCATCAACAAATGTAGAAATAACTTCAGGAATGCCCGAGGGAAGTGTGCTGGGCCGCCCTTGCTGTTCATAAAGTATGTTAACGACCTTGCGGACAATATTAATAGCAACCTTAGTCTTTTCGCCACTGATGCAGACATCTTAAACAAAGTACACTCTAAAAGAAACTGTGCAAATATTGTCAGAGCATGATAAGATTTCAAACTAGTGCAACTTGTCTGAAATGTTCAGAAGTGTAAAATTGCGCACCTCACTCAACGATAAAACATAGCATCCTATGAATATAATATTAATGAGTCACACAAATACGTAGGTGTAATACCTCGTAGGGATTTGAAGTGGAACGATCACGTAGGCTAAGTCGTAGAGAAAGCAGGTGGCAGACTTCGGGGTATTGTTTGAATACTAGGGACATGCAATCACTTTGCTTACGAATCACTCGTGGAAGGCATTGTAGACTATGTCTCGAGTGTGCGTGACCCCTGCCAAATACGACTAACAAGGTATATGGAACGTGTGCAGCACGAATGGTCACAGGTTCGTTTGACCCTCAGGAAAGTGTCACAGAGAGATTGAAAGAACTGAACCAGCACACACTTTAAGGCAGACGTAACCTATCCCTAAAACCCTACTTGCAAAATTTCCAGAACCGCCTGTACATGATGACTCTATATTACAACCCCCTACTCATCGCTCTCGTAGGGATCGTGTGGACAGGTTTAGATTAATTACAGCCCGCACAGAGGCATTCAAACTGTCATTCTTCTCACTTTCCATACGTGAATGGAACGGGAAAAATCGTTAGTAACTGACTCAATGTAACTTGTGCCTCTAGATCACGGGGTCCCGGATTCAATTCCCGACCGGGTTGGGGATTTTCTCCGCCCGGGGACTGGGTGTTTGTGTTATCATTTGATAATCATTCATGAAAATGGCGAGATTGGACTGAGTAAAGACTGGGCATTTGTACCGGTGCTGATAATCGCGCAGTTGAGCACCACCCAAACCAAACATCATCATCATATCATCATCATCATCGTCGTCATCAACGTAACTTACGCTCTGCCATGCATTTCACATTGATTTTCAGAGTGTAGATGTAGACCGAAGATACACTGTACTAAACAGAGAGGAGCATTTCACAGACTTTAAGCCGACGTCCGCCATGTTAAGTGCCCCAAACATTAGTTTTTATGGTGGAAGTATCAAAAATGCCGGCTTGTGTCATTTACGGATGTTCTAATCGTTTTTATTACTGTCTAAACAACTGTAAAGGAGTCACGTTTCACTCGTAAGTGGACTTGTTCAAGCGATACTTTTTTTTTTTAACACACGAATTGGTTGCTCTGTTTTTACTGTAGTGGTTTTATTTCTGTCATTAGACTGTCGATTTCCTATCAATCCAACTAGAAAAACTCTCTTGATGTACGCTGCGAAAAGGGAATATTTAAAACCGACCCAACTCATGTAAATATGTTCTCTGTATTTTCCGGAAGAGGACTAGGACTGAACATCAGTTTCGTCAGTCCGTATAAAGGAAAATGCTGGATTACGAAAGTCTTTTCGCGGCACGTACTTCTCGGTTATTTGAAACGTATAAGAAAAAGAAAGTTACGTTAACGAGGCAAAATGCGTCGTGTTACTGGATGAAATATTCATTTCATGCCAGAAAATCGTCTGAAAATGCTTTCGTGACACTATGTTACTCACGAAAGCACTGTACCATTCACTATTTAATGCAATTTTTGCATGCACACGACAGAAATTAAGAAGAAGAAGCAACCATAACCAGTAGCCTGTTAATGATTTGGGGCACCTAACATGTGAGCGCCGGCTTTAAAGAAACGTACAGCATAAATCGTTAGCTACTTAGTATGTACCTCTATGCTTGTTTGCCGCCGATCAACGTCTCTGACGCTTATGTATCTGTGGCTGAATGCACAGTGACGCGGTACGCGAATTTAAAAGGATGGAGCGTGTGCTGTAGCAGCTCAGTGTGAAGATGGCCGAACAGTATACGGCTCAAATATTAAAAGAAGAAGTGGAACTCGTGGGGCTGCACGTCAGAAATTTAATGGAGCAGTTATAGCGCCGTGAATAAAAGATGATCTTTTTGCACTATCTAAAATTGAGTTCATATGTCGACAACGTTTTATATCACTCATTGGTACCATCCATAAACATTTCATTGATGTTTATGGATCATAATTTTTATCAGCTAAGTTTTATTAGCATAATACGAGATTTTACTGCTAATTATGAGCACTATTTTTGAAATTAATCAAATTTAAAGGGAGCTGCTATTTATTACACCAAACATAAACGAATCAAATACCACTCTAGAACTCTTTCCAACTATTCTGCGATGACATCCTGTTGTTCAAAATTGTACGACCAACAAACATTCTGAGAGTGCCACATTTTTTTGATGGTTTTTAGATTTATAGAGAATATCGTGTACAGGCGACGTTACCATCCTCACGATCTCCTGCGGCATTTTTTCCGTAAAGAACTTTTCGACCCAGTGACATAGTTCGACGTAATCTGTTTCACACATATCAGTCGACACTGCTGTATTTTGTACAATAACTTTCGTAATTTTAGTAAGACTGTACCTGCCTCTTGGTGTGTGTTCACGATTTGCAAGATGTCGCACACTGAATTGGTTAATCGCTTTAATGAGCTTCTGTGTCTACCTAAAGTTGATTTTACAGGTTAGGTCAACTAAATGATGTGTCAATAGGGAAACACCGAAGCCACATCAGTTAACTGCACATGCGGTGCACAGGACGGAAAATTCTATTACCGATTATACACTCCTGGAAATTGAAATAAGAACACCGTGAATTCATTGTCCCAGGAAGGGGAAACTTTATTGACACATTCCTGGGGTCAGATACATCACATGATCACACTGACAGAACCACAGGCACATGGACACAGGCAACAGAGCATGCACAATGTCGGCACTAGTACAGTGTATATCCACCTTTCGCAGCAATGCAGGCTGCTATTCTCCCATGGAGACGATCGTAGAGATGCTGGATGTAGTCCTGTGGAACGGCTTGCCATGCCATTTCCACCTGGCGCCTCAGTTGGACCAGCGTTCGTGCTGGACGTGCAGACCGCGTGAGACGACGCTTCATCCAGTCCCAGACATGCTCAATGGGGGACAGATCCGGAGATCTTGCTGGCCAGGGTAGTTGACTTACACCTTCTAGAGCACGTTGGGTGGCACGGGATACATGCGGACGTGCATTGTCCTGTTGGAACAGCAAGTTCCCTTGCCGGTTTAGGAATGGTAGAACGATGGGTTCGATGACGGTTTGGATGTACCGTGCACTATTCAGTGTCCCCTCGACGATCACCAGTGGTGTACGGCCAGTGTAGGAGATCGCTCCCCACACCATGATGCCGGGTGTTGGCCCTGTGTGCCTCGGTCGTATGCAGTCCTGATTGTGGCGCTCACCTGCACGGCGCCAAACACGCATACGACCATCATTGGCACCAAGGCAGAATCGACTCTCATCGCTGAAGACGACACGTCTCCATTCGTCCCTCCATTCACGCCTGTCGGGACACCACTGGAGGCGGGCTGCACGATGTTGGGGCGTGAGCGGAAGATGGCCTAACGGTGTGCGGGACCGTAGCCCAGCTTCATGGAGACGGTTGCGAATGGTCCTCGCCGATACCCCAGGAGCAACAGTGTCCCTAATTTGCTGGGAAGTGGCGGTGCGGTCCCCTACGGCACTGCGTAGGATCCTACGGTCTTGGCGTGCATCCGTGCGTCGCTGCGGTCCGGTCCCAGGTCGACGGGCACGTGCACCTTCCGCCGACCACTGGCGACAACATCGATGTACTGTGGAGACCTCACGCCCCACGTGTTGAGCAATTCGGCGGTACGTCCACCCGGCCTCCCGCATGCCCACTATACGCCCTCGCTCAAAGTCCGTCAACTGCACATACGGTTCACGTCCACGCTGTCGCGGCATGCTACCAGTGTTAAAGACTGCGATGGAGCTCCGTATGCCACGGCAAACTGGCTGACACTGACGGCGGCGGTGCACAAATGCTGCGCAGCTAGCGCCATTCGACGGCCAACACCGCGGTTCCTGGTGTGTCCGCTGTGCCGTGCGTGTGATCATTGCTTGTACAGCCCTCTCGCAGTGTCCGGAGCAAGTATGGTGGGTCTGACACACCGGTGTCAATGTGTTCTTTTTTCCATTTCCTGGAGTATATGTGTGTCTGGTTTACTAGTAAAATGTAATACGTTTTTCCAGTGCGTCCCTTCCTCCACAAATTACTTCGTGCCATTGAAATCGATAATATACATTTTTTTAAAAGAATTGGTAATAAGAATTTCTTCGTGCAGTGACAACAAACATAGAAAATATTGCTAGAAGAATACTAAGTCTAGGCATCAAAAAATGCAACGACTATATAAATCAGAGTAACCATGAAAATCGGGTGAAAAAGAATGAAACTGGAACAGAAAATATTCCTTCATCTAGCGACAAAAAAAAATGTTGGCTTCCTTCGTGTGAAGAGAAAGTAACACCCGAGAACCCCTTCACCTCCATATATTTCAATTGTCTCAAGAAAGAATAAGCAAAGTTGAACTGATGGAAGGAGGAAAGCAAGAAAGGAAGAAAGAAAGAAAAACAAAGATTTAACATACCGTTGAAGACTTAATCACTAGAGTGAGCAAAAGCTTAAAATAGGATGGGAAATCAACGTGGCCTTTTTCAAAGCACCTATCCCGATATTTGCTTTCATCGATTTAGGAAAATCTGAATGGTCGGACGGGGACGACTTGACCGACGTCCTCCCTAATCTTACGACTGTGCCACCTCTCTCGATGCAGTTTGGAAATTGTGCAGAATGAAATAAATTATAGCACATTGTCTATTAAACCGATATTTTGACAACGTTAAGGAGCGCATTCCTATAGAGAAAGAAGTGAAACGCTAGCTAGTAAAGTCCGCAAGACGTATAAATGACTGTTCGACCTGTACACAGGTCGACCTGGGTGTGGTTTTTAGGCGATTTCCCGCTCCGATTCACTCTCTCCGCCTGTGAAACACAACACACAAACAGCAGAAAACACTCAGCAACCGAACGAGGTGGCGCAGTGGTTAGCACACTGGACTCGCATTCGGGAGGACGACGGTTCAATCCCGCGTCCGGCCATCCTGATTTAGGTTTTCCGTGATTTCCCTAAATCACTCCAGGCAAATGCCGGGATGGATCCTTTGAAAGAGCACGGCCGACTTTTAGGAAAGTGTAGGTTATCTATAAAGGAGACTACATATAGAATTCTAGTGCGACCTATTCTCGAGTACTACTTGCGTGTTTGGTATCCGCATCATGTAGGAGTTCAGGCAATTCAGTGGCGAGGCGAGCGGCTGGATTTGTTAACGATAGGTTCGATCAACGCGCGAGCATTGAGGAGATACATTGTGAACTAAAACAGTAATCACTGGAGTGAATGACTGCAGAACGATTCTATGGACGCCAACGTACATTTCGCACAAGGGAGATGAAGACACGAGAAATTATGGCTCGTACGGAGGCATATAGGCAGTCTTATTTCCATCGCTCTACTTGCGAGTGGAACAGCAAAGGAAATGACTAGTAATGGTACAAGGTACCCTCGACCATGGACCTTGTGGTGTGTTGAGGAGTAGGTATGGATGTATCCTATGTATGAGAAAATTTCCAAGGCACTGATATGTGACTAACTTAAAAAAATATTGAGAACTTCCAGAACGACTAAGCTGAAAAACAATTTTGTTTATAATCAATACAGTGTATTACAGGCCACATTTTAGATCAAATTTTTCTAAATTATTTTGCGAAGAACGATCCAAATAACCTGTGTCGTCAGTTCGCTGCACGGAAGAAAGTGAGTAAACATAATCGTAATTAAAGTTAAGAACAGATCTTTTACATAATTGAGGGGAATTATAGCGATTGACATCATACCTGAATTTCAGATATTTGACACTAATTTTGTAGAAGCCAGACTTCAAAGTGATTTTCTATGGCGATGGAGGGCAGAGCTCTGTGATGGATTATTGTATGCAGGTCGCCTCTCCAGACTCTAAACGTCAGGAGTCAACTAATTTAAATTACAAGGTAAAAATATCAGACTGGGTGTGACATAAACACTGACACGGAAACACCAATAACACTAAACCGAGAGGGCGCGTTAGCTTAACGTGAAGTCAGTATGGCACGGATATGAGTTACTGTGTACTGTGTGTTTGTGTGTGTGTGTGTGTGTGTGTGTGTGTGTTGACAGAAAAGATTTTTACGTAGCAGACATTTTATATTCCCAGTTATATTCAGACGAGTTAGAATACGTTCATGTTAAAAATGTGTGAGTTTTCATATCGAAGGACCAGATGTAATGTAGAGTAAAACTAATGATTAATTTTGGCTTAACAATAAAAGATGGCAAGCGGAATTTAGAGACAGTTCCACAAACCAAGTGACTGAAAACCCATCCAAGGCCGTTGCAACATAAGAAATGGTCACATGAAAGAAGATCACACATATTCGACGACACAGCAACCTCAAGACATCTACAGTATTTCTATGAAATTTGTGTTTCAGCCGTTTCTTAAAAATTCCGTCGGCACGTATTCCATAATACTCGAATGATTAATTTTCGGGCAATTGCATCTGATTAATTCAAATTCACCGTCTAACTGATAATGCATAGAACTTATGCAGTCATTAAATTCATACTAAGTTGAATATAACGTAAAAAAATCCTATCAAAGCCTTGTGGAATGTCAAAGATAATCTGCTAGCTGTCAACAGTCAGCAAGAAAAATCACGAGTTGAACGTTATCCATCAATAAAATTCTAAACTGAGGAATGGTGGACTTATTTTCGTTAGCACGTCACTAGTATTAGTCCGTTTGTAATTTAGTGATTTGCGCGAGTGGCTCGTGGCTTTGTTAAAGCGTTTCTAGTTAACCCCACTTGGGTATGTTGCATGTCAGGTGTCGTAAGTTTAGCTGTATCTATGTATTGTGAAGTTTACTGATGTTAGTAACGATGGAAAAATGGAAAAGGTGAAACCCGACTTTAGCGCACAGCCTGCACGACTCGAATAGAACCGTGCTTAACGACTCTCGGCGACGGTAGAAACCATCAACAGCATCACATACACTGACTCAAAGACACGGTGGAGATATTGAAAAAAAAAAAAAACAATTCTCTTCATATCGGCAACCAAATATTGGCGATAATATTTTTCCTTTGTTCTCACAAAAGCACAACCGTAGAAATAGGTATTAGCGATTTCCGGTACGGAAGCACGTTATGTGGAATGACTAACGGGCTGTCAAGAGTAACTTTCATATCTATAAATGCAGTTGCCTTCACCACAAAGCTCTAGTCGTGTCAGAGCTGGTCTCCACTATATCGATGAAACACAAGATTCAATAATTTTAGATGATTAACCTCGTTCAAGTACAGTTAAAACAAAATTCAATCCTTCAGGATATTGAGGGCAGGTTCAGTAACACCACATCTAAATACACTCCTGGAAATGGAAAAAAGAACACATTGACACCGGTGTGTCAGACCCACCATACTTGCTCCGGACACTGCGAGAGGGCTGTACAAGCAATGATCACACGCACGGCACAGCGGACACACCAGGAACCGCGGTGTTGGCCGTCGAATGGCGCTAGCTGCGCAGCATTTGTGCACCGCCGCCGTCAGTGTCAGCCAGTTTGCCGTGGCATACGGAGCTCCATCGCAGTCTTTAACACTGGTAGCATGCCGCGACAGCGTGGACGTGAACCGTATGTGCAGTTGACGGACTTTGAGCGAGGGCGTATAGTGGGCATGCGGGAGGCCGGGTGGACGTACCGCCGAATTGCTCAACACGTGGGGCGTGAGGTCTCCACAGTACATCGATGTTGTCGCCAGTGGTCGGCGGAAGGTGCACGTGCCCGTCGACCTGGGACCGGACCGCAGCGACGCACGGATGCACGCCAAGACCGTAGGATCCTACGCAGTGCCGTAGGGGACCGCACCGCCACTTCCCAGCAAATTAGGGACACTGTTGCTCCTGGGGTATCGGCGAGGACCATTCGCAACCGTCTCCATGAAGCTGGGCTACGGTCCCGCACACCGTTAGGCCGTCTTCCGCTCACGCCCCAACATCGTGCAGCCCGCCTCCAGTGGTGTCCCGACAGGCGTGAATGGAGGGACGAATGGAGACGTGTCGTCTTCAGCGATGAGAGTCGCTTCTGCCTTGGTGCCAATCATAGTCGTATGCGTGTTTGGCGCCGTGCAGGTGAGCGCCACAATCAGGACTGCATACGACCGAGGCACACAGGGCCAACACCCGGCATCATGGTGTGGGGAGCGATCTCCTACACTGGCCGTACACCACTGGTGATCGTCGAGGGGACACTGAATAGTGCACGGTACATCCAAACCGTCATCGAACCCATCGTTCTACCATTCCTAGACCGGCAAGGGAACTTGCTGTTCCAACAGGACAATGCACGTCCGCATGTATCCCGTGCCACCCAACGTGCTCTAGAAGGTGTAAGTCAACTACCTTGGCCAGCAAGATCTCCGGATCTGTCCCCCATTGAGCATGTTTGGGACTGGATGAAGCGTCGTCTCCCGCGGTCTGCACGTCCAGCACGAACGCTGGTCCAACTGAGGCGCCAGGTGGAAATGGCATGGCAAGCCGTTCCACAGGACTACATCCAGCATCTCTACGATCGTCTCCATGGGAGAATAGCAGCCTGCATTGCTGCGAAAGGTGGATATACACTGTACTAGTGACATTGTGCATGCTCTGTTGCCTGTGTCTATGTGCCTGTGGTTCTGTCAGTGTGATCATGTGATGTATCTGACCCCAGGAATGTGTCAATAAAGTTTCCCCTTCCTGGGACAATGAATTCACGGTGTTCTTATTTCAATTTCCAGGAGTGTAGTTCTGTGTGGCTAAACGACCTACACATATGAAAGCTATAGTGTAGTCACGTAGTATGAACACGCAACCTGACTTTCAGCGAAATTGTTAAGTATTACTACACGACTGTTTGCAAAAAAAGATGTGCTTTCTTTGTATGAGAACCAGATATGGAGACGCAGACAATTTACGTGCAAGCCAGAGGCGCAGTTGTTTCATGAATTCGACGTAGTATTTGAAGATGACGTGTATAAGTTACAAACGTAGCGAAGAAAAGAAGCAATATTAGGGTAGAAAGTAAGCAGTATTAGGGTAGGAAGTCCGTCGACACCGAGTTCATTACAGATGGGGCACAATCTCTGGTTGAGAAAGACTGAGGAGGGAAATTGCCGTGCCCTTTCAAAGGAACCATCCCAGTATTTACTTAAGTGATTTAGGGAAATTATGGAAGACCTAAATATGGATGTCGAGGGTGGGGGAGGGGATATGAACCAGTACCCTCCCACTGCGACACCTCGCGCTGTCTATGGAAAGTAGTCGATTTCAGAAATATGTTGGCTTTTCTGGTCGTTGTCAGTGACAACATAGCTCATTTCTTGCAAGCAGCGAGTTATGTTTGCGAAACTTAGTACAGTAGAATTTCATCTGTCTTTTGCGTGTACTTACTGAGGTCGTCTTCTGAGGTAACAATGTCTGTATCCTATGTCCAAATGCCCATTCGTTTATCAGCGAATTACCGGTTCTCTGGAGCTAAAATGATGACCATTGGATAATAATTGCCAGTACCATAATCACAATAAGTGAAGACTATTTCTTTCTGCAGCCACAAAAAACAGAAATTTTAACACCACTGAATTAAGGCGTCATGTTTTGGCGGCGCTAATGATTTATTGTCGTCTCGTCGGTAGGCTGTAGGATTATTTTTCCTCCTCAGTGTCAAAATGACAGATGAGTTCAAAACCCGCGAGAACATTACACACTATTTCTACCGTCGGCTAACAAACTATTTAGTGATCCCGAGGCATGCTGGAGGTGTAATCGTAAAGATCTCTGAAGACGAAGCACTATTTCCCTTCGCCGACCGTGGTGGCCACGCGGTTCTAGGCGCTGCAGTCCGGAACCGCGCGACTGCTACGGTCGCAGGTTCGAATCCTGCCTCGGGCACGGATGTGTGTGATGTCCTTAGGTTAGTTAGGTTTAAGTAGTTCTAAGTTCTAGGGGACTGATGACCTGAGATGTTAAGTCCCATAGTGCTCAGAGCCATTTGAACCATTTTTTATTTCCGTTCGACAACACTGGAGCAAGAGATCAGCCGTGACGTTATCCTTACGTGCATATGTTGCAATTTAAGGAAAACACGGCAAGCTAAACCAGGACTGCCAGATGGGGAATTTTTAGCTATTGTGGAAAGTGAAACAGAATTTGTATCGTCTTACTCCTTTAGTGTTCCTAGTGGCGTAATACAGTTCGTTAGCAATTTCGTGGATGATGTGTTAATGGAAGCGGCCAGAAAGCGTACCTGCTGCCAGGAGGGCAGGCCCGTGGAGCCGGCGGCCGCAGCCGGCAGCCGGCGACTGCGCTGCGTCGAGCGGCGGCGCTGGCGTCGCTGCGGCCGGGCGCCGAACTTGCGCGGTGGCAGCGGAGGCGCCTCGTGCTGCGCCGCCTGCCACATCACGGCACACGTCCATGCGGCCAGCTTCAGCTTGCCGCTTCCGCTAGACACGCTGTCCACAACTCGCCTCCACTCGCGTCTTTTCTCCTAGTAATAGCCGGCGTCATCCGGAGTACGCAGCACACACAGACGGAAACCTTTGCTGGCGGCCAGGTTTTCTCGTACACGTCTCACAAAACCGATTCGGCGCGAAAGGTGACGCGTTGATACCTACATCGATTGGAACACTACTTAAGTAAAACTAGGACTGTCTTCAGAAATAAGCGAACAATAACGCCAGAGAAAATGAACTCATTACACTAACAGGATAAAAGCCTCGGGTAATGACGTGACGCGGCACCATCCCCTGTATACACCGCGACCTGTCACAGTCGTTTGCGACATTCGTATGTTGCTGTATCACGATCACGGTTAGCGACGATTATTGACGATTATTATACGATTATAGACGAGGACTAACAGTGCATCAGCGTTTAGCGCAGGTTCGAGTGCTACTAATGGGAACAGATGACGTAGCTAAGTCCCTCAACAGACTGCGCAGCTCTAATTAAAGAATTCAGTCGTAGTACTGGTTACTTCGTTCGAAGGAAATTGCGGATATGGAGCGCTATATACGAAATAATTGAGCCTGCTAGTCATCACACTTTTCAGATTAGTGGCTCTCAACATGTGTGATTTTTTCGTGTGAAAATGAGACCATACGGCAAATGGAGTTCTGTCATTTTTTATATTTATATCACAAAGCAGTTCGACGCTACTCTCAAAAATTCCGGAGAAAATCGACTTTGAAGATTTCTGAGCGCCTACAACATCCTAAAGTAAGATCCATATTTTGACAGACTGTGTGGCTCTGTGGCAGAATGCTCTCCTGCTGTGTTCGCGGCTGAGTTCGATTCCTGGTCGATTTGATTTTTAAACAATGGTGCTTGTTCTACGGGTCTTTCCCCGAAGTGTAAAATGCATAAAGATGGAAAAAAATCGGTAGCCCTCGAGTCTGGTAATCGCCGGTTCGAGTCTCGTTTCAGTTACTATCTTTTGTTTTCTTGTTTTTCATTCCGATTATCTATGTCAAATACAAAATTCGTCAAATATATGCTGATTAACACATATTTATTTCTAATATTCACAAGAAACGCACGTCTTCTTTCTTCTAATTACACGTCATACATACAGTTAAGTGTTCATTTCAAATATAAATTCTTAATTGCTGATCTTTTATAAAAGATTGTTACTAGAGATTGTTTAGATTTAAAAAAGTTACAAATTAAATTTATTTCTTGATCTTCAGATATTTCACGCTTCAGGGAAACTTGGACCTTTGTTTGAAAGCTTACCAGAGCCTGGAATCGAACCTGGGCTGCCTACAAGGCAGGTGAGCATTCCACCACACAGCCACTACGTCACTCCAAAACGAGGGACATAAATCAGGGTGTCAAACTCAAAAAAGAAAAAAGTCGATTTTGTCCAGAGTTTTTCAGAGTTGCATTGAACTGCTTTCGATTATTGATATTTGAGTTCAGAACTTCGTGTACGATAAATATAAAAGCACACAAAAGTCCCATTGCCTTGTGGTCCCGTTTGAGTATTTTGGCACCATTATTTACGGAGACGTGTAGAGAACTGGAAACCGTTGATCGCCTTCAATATTCTAAAAATTATGAAACGTTTCATATGTGCGGTATGCTTGCTGATAGAGCGTTGTGCAGTTGGCTTTGATCTATTGATACAGGACGTCGGCTTTCACCCGTGACCTAACGATGTGGCATGTAACGACTTGTGTGTTCAAACTGACAGATCAGAACACCGACAACATCTGGTTTGCTTATATTTTGTTTTGTGGAATGTAGGTTGTGACGACAGACTGACCTACAACACTTAAGGACGAAAGTAGCTTTCTCGTGATACGTCACTACCAAGTAAAAAACTCAATGATATGTGACCATACATACACTACTGACCATTAAAATTTCTACACCACGAAGATGACGTGCTACAGACGCGAAATTTAACCGACAGAAAGAAGATGCTGTGATATGCAAATGATTAGCTTTTCAGAGCATTCATACAAGATTATCGCCGGTGGCGACACCTACAACGTGCTGACATGAGGAAAGTCCCCAACAGATTTCTCGTACACAAACAGCAGTTGACCGGCGTTGCCTGGTGAAATGTTGTTGTGATGCCTCGTGTAAGGATGAGAAATGCGTACCTTCACGTTTCCGACTTTGATAAAGGTCGGATTGTAGCCTATCGCGATTGCGGTTCATCGTATCGCGACATTGCTGCTCGCGTTGGTCGAGATCCAATGACTGATAGCAGAATATGGAATCGGTGGGTTCAGGAGGGTAATACGGAACGCCGTGCTTGATCCCAACGGCCTCGTATAACTAGTAGTCGAGATGACAGGCATCTTATCCGCATGGCTGTAACGGATCGTGCAGCCACGTCTCGATCCCTGAGTCAACAGATGGGGACGTTCGCAAGACAACAACCATCTGCACGAACAGTTCGACGACGTTTGCAGCAGCATGGACTATCAGCAGCAGCAGCATGGACTATCAGCTCGGACACCATGGCTGCGGTTACCCTTGACGCTGCGTCACAGACAGGAGCGCCTGCGATGGTGTACTCAACGACGAGCCTGGGTGCACGAATGGCCGAACGTCATTTTTTCGGATGAATCGAGGTTCTGTTTACCGCATCATGATGGTCGCATCCGTGTTTGGCGACATCGAGGTGAACGCACATTGGAAGCGTGTATTCGACATCGCCATACTGGCTTATCACCCGGCGTGATGGTATGGGGTGCCATTGGTTACACGTCTCGGTCACGTCTTGTTCGCATTGACGGCACTTTGAACAGTGGACGTTACATTTCAGATGTGTTACGACCCGCGGCTGTGCCCTTCATTCGATCCCTGTGAAACCCCACATTTCAGCAGGATAATGCACGACCGCATGTTGCAGGTCCTGTACCGGCCTTTCTGGATACAGAAAATGTTCGATTGCTGCCATGGCCAGCACATTCTCAAGATCTCTCACCAACTGAAAACGTCTGGTCAATGGTGGTCGAGCAACTGGCTCGTCACAATACGCCAGTCACTACTCTTGATGAACTGTGGTATCGTGTTGAAGCTGCATGGGCAGCTGTACCTGTACTCTCCATCCAAGCTCTGGTGACTCAATGCCCAGGCGTATCAAGGCCGTTATTTCGGCCAGAGGTGGTTGTTCTGGGTACTGATTTCTCAGGATCTATGCACGCAAACTGCGTGAAAATGTAATCACATGTTAGTTCTAGCATAATATATTTGTCCAATGAATACCCGTTTATCATCTGCATTTCCTCTTGGTGCAGCAATTTTAATGGCCAGTTGTGTAGAAAGAATTGCTACAGTATAGTGCAGCAGGTAAATGAAGGAAATACACAATGAGGAGAACAGAAAAGGCACTTTTATTGAAAGAAATGATTACACTAAAGTCACCGTCATTCATGATGGTGCCCTGCACATAACAAAAGGCGGGACATGGTTCTCAATCCGTGTGTAATCACCACGGACGTCAGTTAATATTCTGCAACGTACTGCCATGCTGGTCACAAAGTTGGTAATGGGTTCTTATGGTCGGGGGCTCCAGTCCTCCACCATCGCGACTGTCAACTGCTGGTCATTGGTGCATGTGGACGTGCTGCAATAGGTCTCACCAACGCATCCCACACGTCCTAAATTGGATTTAAGTTGGGGGAACGGATAAGTCAGTCCATTCGCTGAATATCCTTTCGTTCCACTAGTCGCCGACGCCTCCTCCTCCTCCGCTGTTCGATTCGGTCGCGCAATGTCATCCATGAAAACGATCGTTGGTTAGATTGGAGAAAGGGACCAAACTACGCGGTCATCAGTCCCTCCGACCTTGGAATAACAAAAACTGGTAAAACCTCACACTATAAGAGGTAACTACAATGACCATAAAGTTACAATTTATTGACAGAGAAGGAAGGAAGAAGAGAAGAGGGAAAGAAATTCACTAATGACAGGGGCATGAAGGAAGAATCACAGATAGATAAGATACACACTCAAGATAAAACAGACCTCATAAAGAATGGAGTGGGAAGGCAGAGGGCGGGGGTGAACCACCAAGCCCAGTCGAAGCCAGTCCAATTTTGGCGAAGGGGGAGCAAGACTGACTGCCATCGCTTCCACCCACATGTAAGGTTGAAGGTACCACCCTCAAATAAAGCAAAACCCCCATCACGAAGAAATCGTAAAACTAGATCAGTCGCTCAGGCATTGTCAGCTAACGCCAGGGGTAGCGAGTCAGGAAAGCTAAAAGTCCGTCACAGGGCGACTAAGTCGGGACAGTCCAGTAAGAGGTGAACCAGAGTCAGCATTGATCCACAACGACAAAGAGGGGGGTCCTCACGGTGGAGGAGATAACTGTGAGTCAGCTAAGTATGGCCGATGCGAAGCTGGAAAAGGACTACAGAGGCTTTACGAGAGGCCCGTAAGGAGGACCGCCACATAGTTTTAGAATCCTTTATCGCCCTGAGCTTGTTTGGCGAAGAAAGAGAGTGCCATTCTGCATTCCAAAGTCCAAAAACCCGACGACGTAATGCCGAGTGAAGGTCTATTTCCGGAATGTCAATAGCAAGAGATGGCCCATTAGTAGCCAATTTAGCCAGTCGATCGGCAAGGTCATTGCCAGGGATCCCAACATGGCCTGGGGTCCAATTGAAAACCACTGAGCATCCACATTGATCAAGGCGAGAAAGGGAGTCTTCGATAGCTACGACCAACGGGTAGCGAGGGAAGTACTGGCCGATAGCATGCAAACTGCTCAAGGAGTCACTACAGATAGTGAAGGACAGTCATGAGCAGAAGCAGACATGGTCCAGTGCGCGCAAGATGGCTACCAATTCTGCAGCAAAAACACTGCAGCCATCTGGCAAGGAACAAAGTTCCACGTGTCTCGCATAGGTGTAAGCATAACCAGTGTGACCAGCAACCATGGAGCCATCAGTACAAATCACTTCTGAACCCTGGAATGAACTGAGGAGACAATAGAATTGGTAGCGAAGGGCCTCCGGAGGGATAGAATCCTTTGAATTGATGGAGAGATCAAGACAGAGCTGTGGCCGAGAGTCGCACCACGGAGGGGTAAATGCTTGAGTGAGGAAAAGCGGCAGTAAAGGGAAGTGCTGGAGTTCAGAAAAAAGCAACTGAATGCGGGCAGCTATGGTAAGCCCACATCCTGGCCGCTGCCACAGGAGGTTGATCTCTTTGTCTGGATAAAGGAGACCATAATTAGGGTGCTTTTGGGTGCAAAGAATGCAGAGTGCATAAGATATAAGCTATTGTTGGCACAAAACTCGCAGTGGTGGAATCCCCACCTCTGCAAGAAGGTTTATCATGGTGCTAGTCCGGAAGGCACAAGTCGCGAGTCGCGAGTCAGACCCCACAACGGTGGGTGGGGTCTAGTATCTGCAACGTCAAAGTTGACGCAGAACCATAGACAGTACTCCCGTAGTCTAAACGAGACTGGACCAGCACTTTGTACAGTCGCAGGAGAATAGAGCGGTCTGCACCCGAGGTGGTATTGCACAGACATCTAAGAACATTGAGATGTAAGCAGCACATCCTCTTCAGCTGGCGAAGATGAGGGAGTCATGTCAACCGGGCATTGAAGACCAGACCCAAGAAGCGTTGGGTGTCCACCACCTCGAGGGACTGGCCATCGACGAACAGGTCCAGATAGGGATGGACTGTACAGCGACGGTAGAAATGCATGATATGACCAGGCCACCGAAAACAGAAAGTCATGCAGAGCGCCCAAGATTGCGCCCAATAGATCGCCCCTGTAGACAGTGTTCTGCAGCGTCTATAATGGAAGAAGCGACATAGATACAAAAATCGTCAGCATACAAAGAGAGGGACACTGTCGGCCCAGCAAGCGCCACCAGTCCATTAATGGCGACGAGAAAGAGAGTGAAGCTCATCGATAACAAGAGGTCGCGGGATTCAAGGATCCAAAACAGCCGCCGACTCACCAGGCGTTCAAGAAGCTTGCAAAGGGTGTTGGTAAGGCTAACTGGATGGTAACTATCCAACTGAAGAGGTGGCTTCCCAGGCTTCAACACCAGAATAACAATGCTTTCCTGCCACTGGGTAGGAAATACCCCCTCACTCCACAGACGGTTGAAAAGGGTCAGTATACGATGGTGGCCAGCCACCGATAAGTGTTGAAGCATTTGGTTATGTATCTGATCCAGTCCAGGAGCCATGTCGGGACAAAGAGCGAGAGCGCTGGCGTATTTCCACTTGCTAAATGGGGTATTATAAGGCTCCAAGCAGCGAGAAACGAAAGACAAAGGCGGTTGTTCCGAGCGCTCTTTGAGGAGGAGGCACATGGGCGGTCACTGAGTCGATACAGAGGCTTGGGCAGAGTGTTGAGTGAAATGCTCTGCGACAAAGTCCGGATCGGTAAGGACAACACAATGCACATAAATTCCTGCAAATGTCGGTGGGAGGACGATGGCCACAAATTCGCATCAGTTTCGCCCAGACTTGTGAAGAGGAGGTGTGCGGTCCTATGGCAGACACTTATCGTTTCCAGCAAATCCGTTTCTGAAATTTGATTACATAATGAGTCTGGGTGCAGAATCGTTTAAAGACCAGAAGGAGAGCAGTAGAAGGGTGCCGCTTGAAGTGTTTAAGAGCATGGCTGCAGCCTTTTATGGCCACAGCAATTTCTGGAGTCCACAATGGGACCATCTTCTAATGGGGGGAACCCGAGGAAGAAGGGATGGCTGAAACAGCTGCAGCAAGAACGGCGGCAGTCGAAGTCTGGGTAGACTCATCAATACTACTGTGTGGTAGTACAGTGGGGATGGCAGCAGAGGAGAAGGCACCCCCAATCAGCTTTAGAGAAGGCCCA
This sequence comes from Schistocerca cancellata, assembly GCF_023864275.1. Taxonomy (NCBI): domain Eukaryota; kingdom Metazoa; phylum Arthropoda; class Insecta; order Orthoptera; family Acrididae; genus Schistocerca; species Schistocerca cancellata. Next base: position 604,732,400 of record NC_064629.1, on the reverse strand, counting down.
CCTGGGAGGGTGATGGAGCGAGACATACTGAAGGACGGTCAAAACAATCAGGTAATGATCACTGTCACATAAGTCATCGTGGACACCCCCCTGAATGGAGGGAAGAAGGCCAGGACTGTATACAGAGAGGTCAATGACAGAGAAAGTGCCATGTGCCACACAAAAGTGTGTGGGAATGCCAATGTTTAGGAGACAGAGGTCAAGCCCTGCCAGAACAGCTTCAACTGTCCTGCCAAAGGCAGTAGTCGTGTTACTACCCCAAAGAGGGTTGTGGGCATTAAAGTCCCCTAGAAGAAGGAAGGGTTGTTGAAGAAGGGTGGTTGAAGAAGGGTGGTTAGGCCAAGGGATGTAGGCGGCCTATCAAGTGAGAGGTAGAGATTACAGATTGTGATTGGCGTGACCAATTAGACCCTGACAGCAGTTGCTTCCAGAGTTGTACGGAGGGGAACCCATTTACTAACAATGTCCTTGTGGACCAAGGTGCAAACACCACCAGAAGCCCGCAAGGGGCCAATTTGGTTTCGACAGAAAGTGTGGAATCCATGAAGGGTGGGTGAGTAAGAATTGACAAAATGGGTCTCCTGGAGAACAATACAAGCAGCAGAGTAGGAGGAAAGAAGGGGCTACCACTCCAGGAGGTGACACAAATAATTCCACTGGATTCTCAAGCTGGAGTCCAAATGGGAAGCGAACAGACTGGAGCAGGTCACGCTGCTGAGTCACCATCCTTCACTGATAAGGATGGGGTAATGTCCATATAGGAGGGGTCAGACTGTTGGTTCATTGGCTGGAGGAGGGGAAGCTGGCACCTCAGGGGGTACTGGAGGGGCCTTGCCCTTGTTCTTGTGCTTCTGCTTCTTCTCTTGTGAAGGAAGAGAAGGGCAGACTGCAGCAAGGTGGGACACGGCATTACACCTGACAATCTTGGCGCCCACCGGCTGCAGATCACATGGCTGATGTGGAGCTGCAGATCGCCTTTCAGGGGGGTGCCAGGACGAGGAGTCCTGGGAGGGAGCTCCAGTACCAGTGGCTGCCAAAGAAGGGGAGCGCTTCTCCGGCGGGGAAGGGCGAGCAGCACCCAAAGGGGTGGGTATAGGTACCGATGAGGAGGCAGAGGGGGAGTGGGAGAGTGAGGGTGAGGGTGAAGGTGTGGGGCGAATCGGGTGTGGCTTGGAAGAGGAGGAGGTAGAAGGGGGAATGGACATAACAAGCAAAAGTAGAAGTTAGAGGCACAGGATGGAGCCAGTCAAACTTTCAACAAGCCTCAGTGTAGGTAAGTCGATCTAAAGTCTTTTACTCTCGAATTAGTCGTTCTTTCACATAAATCAGGCTTGCTGGCAACTGTGGAGGATGCTGCACATTACAACTGACGCAAACTGGTCCCATGGATGGGACCCCCACAGTCATCGCAGAGGCGATCATTGGTGCAGTGGGAAGACGTTTCCAAACCATAAGCATTTAAAGCATCTCATCGGTGGTGGAATGTAAGGTTTTACATCACACCGATACACCATCACCCTTACCTTCTCTGGGAGGGTATCCCCCTCGAAGGCCAGGATAAAGGCGCCTGTATCATTGCGATTGTTTTTAGGGCGTCGCTGTACTCAGCGGATAAATCAGACTCCTCGCCGCTCGAGGTTTGCACGGAGCTCCTCCTCAGTTTGGAGAAGAAGATCCCAGTGGAATATGATACCCTGTACCGAGTTCAAAGATTGGTGGGGTGTGACAGAGACTGGGATGTTACCAAGATGGTCACAAGCACGCAGGGCTGCAGATTGGGCAGCAGAAGATGTCTTTATGAGCAAAGAACTGGACCGCATTTTACTCATGGATTCCACTTCGCTATACTTATCTTCAATCGCCTCCACGAAAAAGAAAGGCTTGGTCGTGGCGAAACTCTCGCTGTCTGTCCTGGTACAAACGAGGTACCGAGGTAAAGGTTTCAACTCAAGCCGACGAGCTTGACCCTCTTCCCACGGGGGTGACCAGGGAGGGGAACGCCAAAGGATCAGAAGAAGGAGTGTCATGTCTACTATCACTCTTAGAGACGGCCACAGAATGGCCAGGATGTTGAATCCTTTGGCGCTTCATGTGCAAGGCGTCCGCCCTAGTACCACCTACTCCGACCAGGAGCTCATCCCATGGGCGCCACCCAGCCACAGAAGGGCCGGGAGTTCTGATGCCCCAAAGTGATGAGCATCAACTCTTTGGCATACACGAGGCGTTAACAGCTCAGGTACTAGCAATGTTATCCCTGTGTTGTCAGGGGGCTCAGCCAAGTGGATACTTAACAGCCCCACCACACGGACTGGCTACCATGCTGGTGACCTAGGAGGAAGGCGGCCAGGGTGCAAGGGGAAAAGGGAGGGGAGGAGGAGAGGAGCCTGCACCATGGAATCTAGGTGGGGAGTTCATCCCCAAATGGCTCACAATGAACAGAAAATGTTGGAAATGGAGGTCAAACCCCAAGCGGACCAAAAACGTCGAAAAAGAGATGGAAACAGCAAACTAAACAATAGCACATACCAAAACAAAGCTGGGAGGATAGCCAGGTCGATATATAGAAGTCCACCAAGAGGGAAAGGAGGGGACAGGGAGAAAGGAGCAAGGACAGGGAAGGAGAGGATCAGGAACGGCAATGCGGTCTGGAAAAAGGAAGGACACTGCAATAGCTTGGGGCCCCGTGCACGCCACACATGTACCCACAAAAGGGACTGTGGGCCTCTTGGGGGGCCATGAAAATGAAGTGAGGACCAAATGGACCCATGAAAAGACGCACATAGGGATGGAGTACAGTATCACAATAACGTTGACAGATGAGTATACCGTGTTCAAAGATCTGCAGGTCATTACGCCAGTGCAATATTATGCTGCGCCACAACAAAACAACTGGACCACCAAACCGAGCACCTTCGAAAATGCTGGATGTACGTTCACATGGGAAGATGTGGGAATGTGTAATACGCCCAGGAACATTAGCCACAATGGTCGCTTTGGTAGTCCAGGTATTCCGGTGTGGGGAGCCATAATGTTGCATGGGCGTACTGGCCGTCATAAATCGCGATGACTTCAGTTGTAGTTATTGTCTTCGAATAAAAGTGTCATTTGTGTTCGTCTCATTGCGCAATTCTTTCAGTTAACTTCTGGAACATACTGTAGTAGTTATTTCCATGTATGGTCCACGTTCCATCTAGCGCTGTAACTTAGCAGTGAAGAACCACACGAAAGTTACTGTCGTCCTTAAGTTTTGTATACCAGTGTACATCTTAGTCTGAGGTCTAGGCAAGGAGGAGGTTGTTGAGTTGGTGAAGTCAAAGAATGTGATGTCATGAGTTTAACTATAATTCTTATTAGAGCACTTGTTTTACGATTATTGGATTTCGATGAGAAATTTGTGTTTGCCATTTTGATGACGTCATGAGTCAAGGCAAAAGGCTGATATCCACACGTTCAGTATTTCCCATTCTGAAGAAATAGAAAAAATTCTGGCCATTGGGTCATTCAGTACTGAAGGAAGCTTAAGATTTTTCGCCCCGTCGACGACGACGTCGTTAGTGTCTGGATTCCCTCAATGTGAAATCTATAAAGATGTTTTTGCTTATATAAGATCTTCCGTGTACAAATACGCGAGAGATGCGGCCAGGTATTAGAACTACAATGGTGCCCGAAATTAAAGCAACAAACGGAAATTTTGCAAGGTTGCGTTTATTTTGCCACAAAACAGTAGAAATAGCTGATAGCAGAGCAGAAACAATGTACAGAATACAGAACGTAAACAACTGCAACATGCATAACAGAAGACGCAAATGTTCTTTTTTCCAACTTAACATATTTGCACCCACATTCCGACAGCTAATTAATGTGTTCACTATGGGGCGCGGCCGCCTATGCCAGCAATAAAGGCCTGATAACGACGGAGAAGGCTGTGAATAATGTCATCAGTGCCGTCATGTTAAGGCAATAACGCCCCTTCTTCCTGCGGAGCTGCTCACAAGTCTTTGAGAGTGGTTGGTGGATGTTGACGTTATGCAACCCATCTCCCTAGTGCATCCCAGATATGCTCTATGCGATTCAAATCGGGAGAGTGAACAGGCCACGCCATGCGTGCAGTATCTCCCGTTTCCAAAAAGACATCAACCACTCGTGCTCTATGAGGTCAAGCATTCTCGTCCATCAGTACGAAGTCTGGGCCCACAGCACCTTTCAACAGCCACAAAAGAGGTCCCAAGATCTCTTCACGATACCCGACAGCACTTAAACCTTTCCGATTCACCCCTACAGTTTCATGAGGAGGTTTTCGAGTGTCGACATAATCCCTGCCCGCACCATTAGCGCTGGTCCTTGATATCGGTCTCTCTCCACAATTTTCAGGTCTCGAAATCGTGTTCCACATCCCCTTCAGATTCGAAATTGTCGAGAATCACTCTCTAGACCAAATCGGGACTCCTCTGCGAAAAGAACATTGGCCCACTGTTCGACTGTCCAGGTGGCATACTGACGACTCCACTCTAGACGTTCCCTTCTGTGAAGACGCGTCAGAGGCACACATCAAGTAAGTCTCCGACAATGAAACCCTCTCTGTCGAAGTCTTCTCTACACCGTTCGCCTCGATAAAACACGTCCAGTGGATGCTGCGAGGTCAGATGCTAGTTGCTCCACAGTACTACGGCGACACAATCGTGCCATCACAACCAACTAACGGTCCTATCTTTCTGTCACACTTCGTCGGCCCTGCCCTGGTCTTCGGGATACAGTTTCGGTCTCTATAAATTTTTGACATATCCGAGAAACAACAGAGCGATTCACATTAAGCCATTGGGCCACATGAGTTTGAAACTGTCCTGCTTCCATTCTTCCTACGGCCCTCTCTAGCAGAGCGTCTGGTAGGCGTTTTTTCTGTGCCATACTGCTCCGTCTGTGACTGTGTACACAGCGACTGCGTATGCGGGACTACCTGCCAAACACTACTCCGATTGATAGGTGCCCTGACGTCGTCATTGGCGTGGTTTTCCGACGAGCGAAATACCGTCTTCCGTGCAGAACACGATAGTACGGACATCTGTTGACAGTTTGTATGATTATATCGTGAATTAGACACAGGACGGGAAAATAGAGGTTTTCGGTTTAATTTTGGACACTAGTGTACATACCGGTAGCTTAATATATGAGTTGTTAATGCGTCAGTAAGTCACTGAAGGATCCTGCAAAATGTTAGCTGGACTAACGTCTCACCAGTTTCGTGCTGTTATTTTAGTTACAGAAACATACTACACTCCTGGAAATTGGAATAAGAACACCGTGAATTCATTGTCCCAGGAAGGGGAAACTTGATTGACACATTCCTGGGGTCAGATACATCACATGATCACACTGACAGAACCACAGGCACATAGGCACAGGCAACAGAGCATGCACAATGTCGGCACTAGTACAGTGTATATCCACCTTTCGCAGCAATGCAGGCTGCTATTCTCCCATGGAGACGATCGTAGAGATGCTGGATGTAGTCCTGTGGAACGGCTTGCCATGCCATTTCCACCTGGCGCCTCAGTTGGGCCAGCGTTCGTGCTGGACGTGCAGACCGCGTGAGACGACGCTTCATCCAGTCCCAAACATGCTCAATGGGGGACAGATACGGAGATCTTGCTGGCCAGGGTAGTTGACTTACACCTTCTAGAGCACGTTGGGTGGCACGGGATACATGCGGACGTGCATTGTCCTGTTGGAACAGCAAGTTCCCTTGCCGGTCTAGGAATGGTAGAACGATGGGTTCGATGACGGTTTGGATGTACCGTGCACTATTCAGTGTCCCCTCGACGATCACCAGTGGTGTACGGCCAGTGTAGGAGATCGCTCCCCACACCATGAGGCCGGGTGTTGGCCCTGTGTGCCTCGGTCGTAGGCAGTCCTGATTGTGGCGCTCACCTGCACGGCGCCAAACACGCATACGACCATCATTGGCACCAAGGCAGAAGCGACTCTCATCGCTGAAGACGACACGTCTCCATTCGTCCCTCCATTCACGCCTGTCGCGACACCACTGGAGGCGGGCTGCACGATGTTGGGGCGTGAGCGGAAGACGGCCTAACGGTGTGCGGGACCGTAGCCCAGCTTCATGGAGACGGTTGCGAATGGTCCTCGCCGATACCCCAGGAGCAACAGTGTCCCTAATTTGCTGGGAAGTGGCGGTGCGGTCCCCTACGGCACTGCGTAGGATCCTACGGTTTTGGCGTGCATCCGTGCGTCGCTGCGGTCCGGTCCCAGGTCGACGGGCACGTGCACCTTCCGCCGACCACTGGCGACAACATCGATGTACTGTGGAGACCTCACGCCCCACGTGTTGAGCAATTCGGCGGTACGTCCACCCGGCCTCCCGCATGCCCACTATACGCCCTCGCTCAAAGTCCGTCAACTGCACATACGGTTCACGTCCACGCTGTCGCGGCATGCTACCAGTGTTAAAGACTGCGATGGAGCTCCGTATGCCACGGCAAACTGGCTGACACTGACGGCGGCGGTGCACAAATGCTGCGCAGCTAGCGCCATTCGACGGCCAACACCGCGGTTCCTGGTGTGTCCGCTGTGCCGTGCGTGTGATCATTGCTTGTACAGCCCTCTCGCAGTGTCCGGAGCAAGTATGGTGGGTCTGACACACCGGTGTCAATGTGTTCTTTTTTCCATTTCCAGGAGTGTATTTTACGCATAGTACTCCCACTGCAACACTTGAGTAAAGTCTGAGAACTATTGAGCAGCTGATTGCTTACAGTGACGTTTTACTTAGTGCCGACAGTTAGGTGAGAGCTAATTTTCGGATCAGATAAAGCAGCAGTGTCGTGAGGAAGGACGCTTGCTCCTGACGACCGATGCGGATGTTGAACGGGAGACGTCGGCTCGTGACGGTTCGTTCAGAGATTTAAGTCACGTCGAGAACAATTTCTTATTTCTTGTCGGCTTTTGTTTGTCTGGAGTCTTCCAGACTTCTTACTTTCACTTTTGGAAACTACACTGCCCAGTAACATTAATATGACAACCAGTCGAAACCCTGACTAACCATCTTTTGCAGCGTGGACCGCTGCCAGATGTGAAGAAAGAGTCACTGAGGTTCTGGAAGGTACTGACAGGATTGTGAAGCCATACCGACTATAGTGCCGTGGACAGCTACGCTAGATTTCTCTGCTGAGGATCCATGGTGCGAAGAGTTCGATCACGATGGTACCACACATTTTCGATTGTGTCTAAATCTGTCGTGTTTGGTGCCCACGGGAATACGGTAAACTCACCCTGGTGCTCTTCGAACGATTCATGTACACTGAGAGCTGCGTGACTCGTTGCATTGTCCTACTGGTAGATGCCATCAAGCCAAGGAAAAACAAACTGCATTTAGTGGTGGCCATGGTGCCCAAGGATAGACGCATACTTGTGTTGATCCATTATGCCTTGTAGAATGACGAGATCACTCACGGAAAGTCACGAAAACATTCCCCAGATCATAAAGCTGCCCACCTGTTTGCTTTCAGACGTTTCACGCCGTAGACGTCAACGGCCATCTGTCCGATGGAGCATAAAAAGTGATTCACGTGAGAAGTCCACCTGTCTCTACTCAGTGGACTTCCAGTTGCGGTATTAGCGTGCAAATTCCAGCCTTCGTCGCTGATGAACTGCGGTCAGCATGGGTGCATGAACCAAGCGCCTGCTGCGAAGGCCCATACGTTAGCTAGACCGTCGTTGGGGTGACACTGTTGGTGCCCCCTTGGTTCATCCGGGCGGTCATCTCAACAGTTGCACGTCTATTCGCCCGTACACATCTCCGCAGCCGTCGTTCACCCTTTCCATTTATGACCTGTGGTGAACCACAGTTGCCTCGGCCTCGGTTTCGGATAGCGCCATTTTGCCGTGCACGGTATACTTTAAGCACGACGGCACGCAACCAGTTTACAAACTTAGCCATTTCGGAAAACCTCCCACTCTTCTCCCGAAAGCCAACGATGATGCCCTTTTTGACATCAGATAAATCACTCCGTTTCAGCATCACGACAACAACTACACTGTTTTTCCAGTCCACCTGACACGCTTTATATAATCTCCATTGCTTGTGCTCCCACCTGCCGCCTGTGAGTGGTTACTGCACGATGAGTCGAACATAGGGTTGTCACATTGATGCGACTGGACCGTGTAGTATACGTTTATCTTGATTTAAATTACTGATCTGAATGTATAGCAGATCTCTGTAAACGAATTTTTCTTTTGTTCCAGGAATACTCGGTAGCATTTTTATTCGCCTGTACGCATTCGAGAAGTAGTAGCATTCAGAAGAATAATTGGACGGGTCGACTTATGTATTGGAAAGGGATTATAAGACGAACATCAACAAAACCAAAACAGTGGTAATGGAGTGTAATCGAATTAAATCAGGTGATTCTGAGGGAATTGGATTAGGAAATGAGACGCTAAAGTACACGAGTTTTGCTGATGACGGCCGAAGTAGAGAGGATATAAAATTGAGACTGGCAACAGCAATGAATGCATTTCTCAAAAAGAGGGATGTGTTAACATCAAGAAATATTAAGAAGTCTTTTGTGAAGGTATTTGACGTCGAATGAAACATTATGTGTACTGCTGATTCGATATCAATAACAGTAACAGTAAAGCGAAGCCTAAAATGTTCGCATTTGACGGTAGTCTTTTGGGGTGCAGCCTTGAATTTATGTAAATTTGGACAATAATCAGTTTACACAAGATGAAAATAGAAGCCTTGGAATGTGATGCTAGTGAGGAATGCTGAAGGTTAGATGGGTAGATCGAATAATAAATGAGGTTGTACTGAATCGACTTGCGGGAAAACGAAATTTGTGGCACAAAAATAAAGGGATTGGTTGACAGGACACATCCTGCAACATCGACAAATTGTCAACTTGAGAGTGGAAGGAAGTGGGGGGAAGGAAGTGGGGGGGGGGGGTAAAATTTTAGAGGGAGACTAAGGATTGAAATCAGTATGGAGGTTCAAATGGGTGTAAGTTACAGGAGTTGTGCAAACATGAAGAATGAAGAGATTTGCACAGGACAGACTAGCGTGGAGACTGCATCAAAACCAGTATTCGGGCAGAAGACCAACGTCACAACAACACATACCAGTCACGATACGTATTTTACGGAGAAAATTCTCCCACAAATCGATCTGTGGTTTAAATAATACATTATTTAGTTCCGTTCACTAGATTGTTATTTAAGTCATTTATGTCAAAATTTTGTGTCCACTCCCTTTTTTAAATATTGATGTTACTTCTTTATGAAAATAATGCTCGTCTTTGCGTTCGATGTGACTGATTTGCTGTAAAGCAGTAAGTTGCGAATCGCAGATCTGGAAAGGAATTTCCTATCTGGATGTCTCCCGTAATAATAATAATAATAATAATAATGATAATGATAAATAGAGCGTGCTGTAATTATCACGCATGTACTGAAAAAGAGAGAAATCACTCCTATCCAACTACGGAAAGTCTTTCCCGTGACCTATTTCTGGTTACACCAATATGGAACAATTCTTTAACCTATCGACTCCTTATTACGAATTACACACAGCGATGATCAAACGAGAGAGAAACGTGGAACATAAGTACAGGCAACAACAGTGAAATCTAATTGGAAATATCTGACTGGGTAGCAGAATATGTTACATGTATCTCACACATCTGCATATTAAATTAAACTAGCTTAGAAACTAATAAGAGCGAACGCTTATACGCAGTACAGGAATAATATGATGCAGGGTACGATTCCTCGACCGTAACGCAAAATGAAAACGTCTTAAATGAGACGAAACGCTGTTTTGTGTCCTTTGTTATTTTGAAATGAAATTTGCAGTCCGCAGCAGCACTGTTTGACAAAGACGTGCTGTGCTGTTTGTTTGGGCCGGCCCACAGGCGCCTGTTAATGACCCGGTAAATGAGCAGCAGTGGGAGGGCGGTTTATTGTTGGCGCTCTCGTAGCTGCGCAGCTGCGCCAACGCTATAACAAGGGTTGATCAACGAAAAATAGTCGAATTCATTTCCTCGACTGTCGTCACTTTGTGAATTATTTCTGCATTAATGCCGCGTTCCCTTCGTTTGAAAGCGTAACAAATCTTTTTAGAATGTAGCTATTCAGATAGGGTCAAAAACTGAAGATAATAAGTTCAAATATTATTTGTGAGATCCTCGAAATAAGAAAAAAATGAACAACGATCGTATTCTTAAATTATTAGAATACATTTTCGCATATTATTGTTACATAAATATCAGGTGAACCAACATTTAAAGAGGAAAACCGCGAATGGTGCCTGAACGTAAGAGAAATCTCAAGCAACGCTTCTTCGCAAATGTATTCTTTTTGTGCTCAAGTAGCTTCTTCGCACCAGTAAATGTGAAACGCGACAGCAGATGCCGTGAGAAGAGATGGGCCAGTCGCCAGGAGATCCACTTGTATCGTTACCTTTCGTTTCTTCAGATTCCTTATGGAATGAAACTGTTCGAATGCATCTGCTAGAAATATCTGAAACAGTGGATGTCTTCAGTTTCTAAAGAGAAAATTTTGTATTTTTGGGATCTGGTGTAAATATTTATAGTGTTATGTTTAAAGAAAAGAAAATGAGCTAAAATTCTTTAGGACAACGATCTGAAACTTGTACAATACTATTCGAAGCTTCCTCGTCGAATGTTCGTAGCTTGACAAAACTTCTGAACATCGTTACACTACTAAATTCGTGGCTCCTGCAGAGTTCCGCCTTGTTACCATTCTTTCACTTTCATCATCTCAGACGCGATCAACAATTATTATTTTGATTCATCATTTCTTATAGAGCGCCAAATCCACGATAACTTCAAAATTTCAACAGAAGACCTATTGTGAAAGAGGAGACAGTGTACCAAGGCTAGCAGAAAAAAAACACTATTTGTTCAGATAGCTTATAGATGTACACTTTTCTCCGCATACCTGTGACAGTCACATGTGACTAGCCTATAAAAATGTGTTACCAGTTATTGGTTTCGTTGTTGCGTCCATTTATACCTATGTCAGGTAAAATTTGTACGATATGTGATTTGTTACATGTACCTAATACGAGAATCCATCTACTTGTTTCACTTTAAGCTAAGATCGAAACTGTCCAGTACCGCTGAGCGAAGTATTTGTATACAACAAACACTTAGGTGGAAATGTCTCTCTTTGAATTATTGTTGTCTGGTTTGTGTCTTTTTACCAGGGGGTATTCAAAGTCAGAAATGCACAGTAAAAAAACTCCCGAAAGCGAAGTGCAAAAATTCATACCATAAATTTCGCAAATAAAAGTACCGCAGTCTGTAGAAACTAAGTTTAAAACAAAGGGTAACGAGTTGTTATCCACATGCATCATTAGGAATAAGTAGCATGTCACACGTACAGCCGAAGCGCCGTGTCCGATGTTGAGCAGGAAATAATGCTGGGCATGCTATCTCCCATCGCTGTATTTATGCTCGGAATTTGGCAGGTAGCGTATCGGCTTTAACCGAACTAGACAGGTTTAAGGCGAGCTTGAAAATAAATTCCAGAAAATCGTAGTATCATTTAGCCCTTCAGACTCTTGTCATCACTGTCTACTCATAGGGCTGTGCAGAAACGCAAACTGAAACCTTACACAGCAGATCAAGTGAAAAATTCGGTGCCTAGTAACAATACTCATCAAAATACCTATTAATGCTGTTACAGATGAACTGGCAATGCATGGTCTTGTACAGTGCAGCATGAAGTAACCGTAGGTCATTTAGTTATTTATTAGCTCTGTGGAAAAATGTTATTTACATACCTATCAGAAGTTACTGTTTGGTGGGAAATGATCGATCCAGTAATTCGTGTTGCTCTAACTGCATACCATACTTCTGTTTCCACATCAAGCACAAGCTCTTTATGTAACGGATGAGGAGTTTTAGAACTCCTATGTCGACTGTTTTGCGAGTTCACGTACCTTGATAAATGTAACTATACTTAATCGGACAATAGAGCAGTTCAGGATGAACCTCTCGTTTATGCGCAGACTGCAACAGCCAATTGCAGTACTGACGTCAAGCAACAGTACGTTAATCTGTCAGCTGATGCACTACAATTACTTTATAAGGTTTCAGCTCTGGGAACTCATGCTGCTAACACACCAGTTTGAAGTGGAACATGACGTAGAGATTTCTGCTCCTAACTCGTCTAGTTAAGCTAGAAACTAATACGCCACGTCGCAAAGTCCGCGCAGCGGCCCGTAGCATACACTGCAATCGCACACTGCCTTCCCATTATCGGTTCCTGCCTATCGCCGGAAACGGCACTCATGTTATACATGAAACACCCTGTATTTTAACCAACCTTTTGTCGTGTAACAACAGAGATCCGTGTAGATAATCGACGTATACATCTAACCGTATAACGAGGAATAAAAATAAAAACACTTGAAGTATCGTTACGTGCAGCAACTTATAGTGTGACTCACTCATAGGACCGATCAACGTCTGACAAAACGTGGAACCGAATGTTACAGTCAGTCGACTTAGCACAGCTTTCTCTATCGATAAAATGTGTCCCGGGCTGTTGACTGATAGGCAACGGTAGTTTCACAGGACCGGCGAAATACCTGGAAGCGTGCGGCGCGGCTCGAGCAACGGGCGGTGCGGCGCGGCGGCTGCCGCCACGCGACTGTCAGCCAGGGGGAGCAAAAAGCAGACAGCCCGTTCCAGATTGCCAAAAATAGCTAGAGAGGGCGCGCAGGCGCCCACGTGGTCCGTGGCGGCCCGCCAGCTACGCGCTCTGCTGGAACGCTAGTTCTCATTGCTCTGGTAACAACTCACCCGCTACACCGTCTGGATCGCACTCGCTTCAGCTCTCACCACACGCTTCGACGAGTAGTTATTTACCGTCATGTTTGCCCAGGAACGTATCAAGTGACACACTATAAAGTCATTTTACCTATTTCTCCACTTTTTAGGAATTAACAGCAGATCAATAGTGAGACTGACATACTGGACGCATCAATCAACTGAACAGCCACAGACCACTGACGAGGAATCATTCCATTGAATCAAGTAAGCAATGTAAAAAGTATTTCTTTAGATGTGGAAAGTCAAGTTCTGTACCAGTAGCGAACCATTCGCTGTCAACTGTACGAGGCGTACACTTCGCACGAATAACTGAATGTCAGTATTCACTATAGCGTAAGATTCAGAAAGTGCAAACAATGGGTTCAAGTACGTGGAATGCTGGTTATAAAATCGGTTCACGGATCCTGGCGAGCCCACCGTTCCAGCGTCATTGGATAAAGTATGAAGATGGAGGGCCATTGGGTCAGCACATCGTACTCCCAGCCGTAGTCAGTTTTCGTGACCTGGAGGAGCTATTACTCGGTCAAGTAGCTTCTCAGTTAGCATCACGAGGCTGATTGCACCACTACCAGTCCTTCCAACGAGGAAAAATCCCTCCATATGACAGTAAGCCGTGCTGATCGCTCCACTATGGAGGCGGACGGTATGCAGGTGTAACGCCACGACGAAATAGTCCATCATCATCATCTACAAATTCCTCACGGCATTCTCAGGCACACTCCGCTATTCTTCCTCTGACCACGTTATGTATTGCCCAATGTCTACCCACAAGGAGAACCAAGTGCGTTAAATCGGCGGAGACTGATGGATGAAGAAGTCGTAGATCAGTAATATCTATCTCTCGAGGGGACCTCTTATGGTCACCCAGCAGTAGAGATACGTGCCGTTTTGTGATATGTTGATGGACTCAAGCACGCCACGCTGGAGGCATAATGTCCAGTGTCCGCGACGTAAACATTTCACGCATTGCAAGTGAAATTTTGGTGTTCGAGTCAAGGTCTGCTCCGACAGTCGCCTGGACCAAGGCCGAAGCGAGATCCGTAAGAGTAAATATGCCGTTGTCCCAGCTCTCTCAGCTCTCTTTATGAGTAGTAGACAAATTTGAAGTTAGAAGGTCAACACAGATGAAGTATGTTCTTATAAGGAAAAAGACCGCTGTAAGCTTGCTTATAAAGTAGAGTACCTTATATTCTAAGATTAACAGACTCAAGTTGGAACTTTTTTCGATAAAAAGAATTGATTTCCATGTTCAGCAAGTTTGTGTGTTTTCGAAATCCGACAGATCATTTATTAATTTTAAAATCCAGACACTTCATAGTTACAATTCATAATGTTTCACCTTGTAATAGTCATCACTGTATACAAAATAGGCGGATACATGTAAGTTCCAAGAAATGTTTTGTCCCACATTGCGTGATTCCTTTCTTTTCATAATTCGGAATGAACGGTTTTTTCTTGGTCCTGAGTGATTTATTTATTGGCGTATGTCTGTTTTGACACAAAAATACTCATGTGGTTCAGTTAATTCAACAATTGAAGATAACAGATGAAAAGATTAATTACATAAAATATTCTTTTGAAGTATACATTTTAATATGTTACAGAGAAAGTTAAGGGTTGACACTTAAGGGCCTACAGGAAGAAGTAGTCAGGTTTTCAATGGACCTCCTCACTGAATTCGGAATGACACGGAAAGTACAATTTTATGGGGGATTTATAATTATTTTCATTGAGGAAATGGCGCTGTTGCTAGCTTATGAAAACATTACCTACAAATAGTTGGTCGTGGGTTTCATAATGCAAACAATGTGTGGAACTCAGAATTAAAGTAAGGAATAGTTTTCATAACAGTAAGGATATACTGAAAATGTATGAGTAACTGCAGTACAAAATAATAATTAAGAAATTCAGTGCTCAGCAAGGAATCAGGCAGTGGCAGAAAATTCCTGAGAATATTGTTTATCAAACATTAGTTTGTAATATCCTGGGCAAAAATATATCCTGCTTTACAAAAAGCCATGAAATTATTATATAAGTGTTACGGTACTGCCAGTACATAAAACAATAATGTCAGTAAGACCTTGAATCCGACACAGTATACAGCGAGAACGATAGGCACTGAAATTATGTTTATTGTAGCTACTAAACACGTTATACTGGAGCTACTCGTTGCTTTGCAATAATCTGTAAATAGTATTATCTCAAATCATCAGTGACCAGTAAGTTTTCTACATGAAAATTTTTAAACTAAATAATTTCCACGAATTACTGAAATTATTCACAATTTTGACTCGGAAAAAGTACATAAAATTTTCCATACGAGTAACTAATTCCTTTACCCTTAGTCTCAAGTTATCGTATGATTCAAACGTTGTACGTCGATAAACATTTCGGTCACACACGAAAACACACATATTACATCTAAAAACAACTTCAGAAATCGTAAAGTTAGAGCGCATCGTTTTTCTTGTACATACACATTAATAACAGACTACGTCTACTAACATATGAGAGCAACTACTGAACATCAAAGCTAACAGGTAATGCACTTGCCTTATACGAGTCTAATCTAGAACGACACTACTCAAGAAATAAGATGGAGAAATGACTAGACAAGGAACCACATAACTATATTTCCATACTAACAACATATGCTTGTGCTACTCAGTTAAAACAAGCAACAAAGAGCGACTGTTGTTTTCTGTGTACTTTCACCGAGTTACGCGATTTTTTCTGACAGTCCTGTGACGTGGTCAGCCCTGTATGATACACATGTAACTAAAGTATCAAGCACTAGGCTATAATAATATATGCCTACACTAGTCTATTACGATTGAATATACTGGAGCAAGTTCTACTGAAACACCAGATACCTGGACCTGGTTAGTCGCTCGAGCTAAATGCGCGCTGTCTTTGACGGAATGCGGGCTGTCGTGGAGAATGCTGGCTCCTGATTGGTGCAACCAGGCCGTTGATATGACGTCATCCGTAGCATCGAGCCTGCAATGTGCTGCTCGTCCACAATTTCATCAAGTAAATCAAGAGGTTGATAATATATACAGGCCAACCTCAGAAAGGAGATAGCAACGGTTTATATTAACCGCAAACAGCAGCCAGTAGTACAATAATATACTTCAGTGAATAGACTAAAAATAAAATTTCTGGCTCTTTTGCGTCGCATCAGAATAAATACCAAATAAAGATACAGCGAGGGTACACAAATATTTCATAACAATGATATTAATTACTCATCAATGAATCTTAAGATGACAAATTATTGTAAAATTTAATATTTTACAATACTTAAAAAAGTAACCACTGCTACAGCTCGTTCTTAGTAGCCTGTTTTAGTACCTAAAGTATTATAGCTGTTATTAAATTGATAACATCTAGCATTTTTTAAATGCTAACTGCAAGCGCAGTAATGTGGAAAAAACCATGACCAACAGAAAGTCTACATTTTTTGTACTTTCCCTGTACGTAGATGAAAACATATACCACTGGTTGTGCAACGCTGATGATAATCAACACAAAAATATGTAAATACCTTAATTTCATTTCCGAAATCATACGTGGACATTTGTGGCACCGGTTCACTTTGGAACCAATTGTCTTAATTCTTGGCAAAAAAGGAATTATACGAAAGTAAAAATATATTACGTGTTGATAGATGATAAACAGTCACGCGACACGACATACCTTAAATAGAATAGTGCAGAAGCAATTGTTAAAGCATGACGTCTGTTTCTCAAGACAATCATACCTATACATGAAACTTCCTGGCAGATTAAAACTGTGTGCCCGACCGAGACTCGAACTCGGGACCTTTGCCTTTCGCGGGCAAGTGGTCTACCATCAGAGCTACAGAAGCACAACTCACGCCCGGTCCCCACAGCTTCACTTCTGCCAGTATCTCGTCTCCTACCTTCCAAACTTTACAGAAGCTCTCCTGCGAGCCTTGCAGAACTAGCACTCCTGAAAGAAAGGATATTGCGGAGACATGGCTTAGCCACAGCCTGGGGGATGTTTCCACAATCAGATTTTCACTCTGCAGCGGAGTGTGCGCTGATATGAAACTTCCTGGCAGATTAAAACTGTGTGCCCGACCGAGACTCGAACTCGGGACCTTTGCCTTTCGCGGGCAAGTGCTCTACCATCAGAGCTACCGAAGCACGACTCACGCCCGGTCCCCACAGCTTCAGGTCCCGAGTTCGAGTCTCGGTCGGGCACACAGTTTTAATCTGCCAGGAAGTTTCATATCAGCGCACACTCCGCTGCAGAGTGAAAATCTTATTCTGGATACCTATACATGTTCACCAATTAGGCTTTTCTCGTATATAATCTTTGCCGACTACTTACCACTCCTGGGCAAACTAGGACTTGTCATTGTGTCCTGACGAGCGGTTCTGCATTGGGGTATATAATGTTTGGAATTTCAAATCTGAAGTAACTACTGGAGGTCTACACTGTCGAAAATTAGGAAAAAACAAATGTCCGTAATTACGCAGGGCAATTTACTCACATTGAAGAAAAGATACCGTCTACCTTCTGTTATTGCAGACAGCGTCTTGAAAAAATCGTTCAAATGGCTCTAAGCACTTAACATGTGAAGTCATCAGTCCCCTAGACTTGGAACTACTTAAACCTAACTAATCTAAGGACATCACACACATCCATGCCCGAGGCAGGATTCGAACCT
This sequence comes from Schistocerca cancellata, assembly GCF_023864275.1. Classification (NCBI taxonomy): domain Eukaryota; kingdom Metazoa; phylum Arthropoda; class Insecta; order Orthoptera; family Acrididae; genus Schistocerca; species Schistocerca cancellata. The sequence goes on along the minus strand of NC_064629.1, from coordinate 604,714,832 downwards.
GCGTTCCACAGCTCGTGGTCTCGCGGTCGCGTTCTCGCTTCCCGAGCACGGGGTCCCGGGTTCGATTCCCGGCGGGGTCAGGGATTTTCGTCTGCCTCGAGATGACTGGGTGTTTGTGTTGTCCTCATCATTTCATCAGCATTCATGAAAGGTGCGAGACTGGACTGAACAAAGGATGGGAATTTGTACGGGCGCTGATAACCGCCCAGTTGAGCGCCCCACAAGCCAAACATCATCATCATCGAACCTGCAACCGTAGCAGCAGCGTGGTTCCGGACTGAAGCGCCTAGAACCCCTCGGCCACAGCGGCCGGCGACTGCGCCTTGAGGAACATAATGTGGAAAGTAACTGGGGACGACAACACTGGATGGCAAACTGAAACAGAATGTGCAGCGGTTATGACATTGGACACTTTTCCTCAGGAACATATTTCAAGTCTCCGGCCAGCCATTCAGATTTAGGTTTCCGTTGTTTTCTCGAATCGCTTTAGACTGACACAAAAACACATACGGGAGCAATTTATTCGCGTTTCTTATCCAACTGAACAGCTGCTCCATCTCTAAAAATTTAAATTTCGCCCTTTTACTTACGCAGTTTCATTCTTTATACAGATATGAAGGGTGTGAAACCGGTCGCCATGCAGTGTGGCAGTGTGGAAACACAACAAACAGTTATTGCGGATTTGGACTGGTTGGTTGGTTGATTGATTGATTGATTGATTGATTTGGGGGAGGGGGCCAAACAGCGAGGTCATCGGTCCCATCGGATTAGGGAAGGATGGGAAGGGAAGTCAGTCGTGCCCTTTCACAGGAACCATCCCGGCATCTGCCTGAAGCGATTAAGGGAAATCACGGAAAACCTGAATCAGGATTGCCGGACGCGGGTTTGACTCATCGTCCACCCGAATGCGAGTCCAGTGTGCTAGCGGATTTGGACTTTCACACAGTTTAATATAAACTGTTTTACGATCTCCGATTTGAATTTGCCTGATTGCCCTTCATATTATGTACAGATTCTTTAACTGTGGTTGCCCGACCTGTAAGGTTATTTGTAACTTAAAATTCACTTCCTTCCTTTTTAATACAGAGGACAGCGACGTGTGAATCAATTCCAAGTCGTAGGACCCCCTCTCAGCATCTGCTGTCAGACTCCACGCCGAACGATAACAACCGCCACTTACAGCAGTTAGCCTGACAGTGTTAGATGGGTTCAACGATGTGCGTAGTGCAACATCTACAGAAAAACATATTTAATTATACAGTGAGGTAACAAAAGCCCTGGGATAGTGATGTCCACATATCCAGATGACGGTAGTATCGCGTACACGAGGTACAAAAGGACAGTGAATTGGCGGAGCTGCAATTTGTACTCAGGTGATTCACACGTAAAGGTTTCCGACGTGACTGTAGCCGCACAACGGGTATTAACAGACTTTGAACTCGGGATGGTAGTTAGAGCTAGACGCATGGAACATTCGATTTCGTAATTCAGTATTCCGTGATCCACAGTGTCAATAGTGCGCGGAGAATAACAAATTTCAGGCATTACCTCTCACTGCGGGAACCAAAGTGGCCGACGGCCCCTACGTAACGACTGAGAGCAACGGCGTTCGCGTAGTTTTCAGTGCTAACATACAAGAAACATTGCTTGAAATAACCGCAGAAATCAATGAGGGACGTACGACGAACGTGTCCGTTATGGCAGTGCGGCGAAATGTGGCGTTATTGGGCTACGGCAGTAGACATCGCTTGCACCGCCCCTCCTGGTCTCGGTTAGATCCTAGGCGACTGGTAAACCGTGGCCTGGTCAGATGAATCCCTATTTCAGTTGTAAGAGCTGATGATGGGCTTCGAGTGTGGCGCAGACCCCACAAGGCCTTGGACTAAAGTTGTTAACAAGGAACTGTGCAAGCTGGTGGTGGCTCCATAACGGTGTTGGCTGTGTTTACATGGAATGGACTGGCTGCTCTGGTCCAATTGAACCGATTATTGACGGAAAATGATTATGTTCGGCTACTTGGAGACCATTTGCAGCCATTTATGGACTTAATGTCCCCAAACAACGATGGAATTTTTATGGATTACAATGCACCAGGTCAATGGACCACAATTGTTCGTATTGGTTTGAAGAACATTCCGGACAATTCGAACGAATGATTAGGACCCCCCGATCGCCCGAAATCAATCCCATGGAAGATTTATGGGATAGAATAAAGAGGTCAGTTCGTACACAAAATACTGCAACGGCAACACCACCGCAATTATGTACGCTTATAGAGGTAGCATGGCTCAATATTTCTCAGGGGACGTCCAATGACTTGTTGAGTCCATGCCACGTTGTGTTGGTGGACAATGCCGGGCATAATGAGGTTCGTCACGATATTAGGAGGTATCCCACGACTTTTGTCCCCTTAGTGTATGTTACCCACACCACACTACGCTATAACGCACGTTCTTCATCAACGCCTATTTGAAGAAGGGGGCACACGGATTTTGAAGTAGTCACATCACAGTCTGAAGAAAAGTGCATTAAAAATCGAAATATCCATTTCATTTGGTAAGAGGGACCTTTTGATTTTGCTGCACACGTGGGTCCAGTAGCAATATTTGCAATATTGTGCAGTGCAACCGAATTATGTTTCGCATATTTTGTTCACCTACTAAGTGTGTTCCAACAGTAAGGATAAGGTTGTACACCATCTACCAGGGAGCGCATAAATAATTTCACAATAATTTTGAGGACCTGTAACACCGAAAACGCAGAGAAAATACCTTCTACACCATCCAAAATTTTCGCCATTTACTATCCTTTGTTAACTTGCACTGTACTTTTGATTCTGAAGCTGTATGCTGTATTACATAAATTATATTTAATATGTAATCAATGTACTAGTACATTTATTTTTGGCTGTGCATAAATGTGCTGGGTAGTAGCCAAGGCAACTTTACTGAAACGTATCGATAGCAATGACGAAATGGTAGTAGCTGTTGTGACTTGGCAAGACAGCCAAGCCACTATGGTAGCCGAAAGGCACGCGTTAAGCTCACGCAGGCTGGCGTGAGGTCTGGAACATTTATAGAAGTTAGACTTTAGCAAAAAAGGTCGTAGCTGTTGGAATACTTAACTTTAATCCATAATTGGTGAACATCGGTCTGACGGTACATGCATCACAAGATAAATAGCAAATGATAATGGCGCCTTGCTAGGTCGTAGCAAATGACGTAGCTGAAGGCTAGGCTAACTATCGTCTCGGCAAATGAGAGCGTAATTTGTCAGTGAACCATCGCTAGCAAAGTCGGCTGTACAACTGGGGCGAGTGCTAGGAAGTCTCTCTAGACCTGCCGTGTGGCGGCGCTCGGTCTGCAATCACTGACAGTGGCGACACGCGGGTCCGACGTATACTAACGGACCGCGGCCGATTTAAAGGCTACCACCTAACAAGTGTGGTGTCTGGCGGTGACACCACAGTAGCTGCGCCGTTTTCTGTCTTTGCGTGTGGAGAGTCTCTGTCACGTTGGGAGCAAAGAGGAAGCTGAGCAGCTTGAGTCATGGAAAAGTGCGGAAGTGTTTGTTGCGCGCTTCCGCCGCAGCGGTGTGCAGCTAGTCTCGCGGTAATGTAAATGCGCTTGATTTGTTAACCCGCGAGTATTGGGGGCACGGTAGGAGTAGACAGGCGGAGGAAGCTGCAATTCCAGCTATTGCCTGTCTCATAATCATCCGTGGCTTTGGAGACGACTCGGGGTTCTCATCGAGCAGCAGCAGCAACGACAGCTCAGCATTGTCGTCGGCTACATTCTTCGTCGACCGCACAGCTACAACATCTTAAGACTTAACTGACAAATATAGTGGCTTTCTCCAGCAACATTCCTTTCACAAAGTATAAATAACTTGAATAATAATTTGCAATAGTTAAAACTTGTACGGCACCTGTGTTGTCACTGTCCTCAGACATTATTACCAACCAGGGACCGTTTTCCTTTCCAAGTAATCACCGAGTGTCGTAATAATATGAAAACTGATTAATTATTTACTGCCAGTTTGTGTGTTTGCTACTGACCAGTTTCAGTGTAAATTTTCTACCTCAGTAACTGTTCATTCTTGTTTTGCACGACAGAGGCTACTTAAAGTAAGGTAAAAATTAACTGGCAAAACTAATAACTAAAGATAGAGCACAAATTAAGTGTGTGCAATTTCATTTATTCTGTATTTAGCTCAGCGAGTGACTTCTGCTGGCTTGGTAGGTATTTTACTGTTGTTATTCCAGAAGTAAATCCAATTACTTATTTGCTTAAAGTAAATTCAGTTCAGTCTTTCAATAATCAAAAGTAAATTGCTTGCCTTTTTCTAAATTTTGCCCTACGTTACACTAAGGTTACTGAAAGCTATTTTTTACATAACAAAGTTTAAGTTAAGCCAGTCATTTATTTAACCAGTAATTTCATTTAGCGTTACTTTCAAAATTTAGTACTTCAGAATAAGTAACTGCAAACTCAGTGCTTACTGATCCATTTATTTTCTCGTGAACTGTTGTGACGTGGACCTTCTGTTGCCATTCCAGTGATTTGCTTAAATTTCTTTCCTACTACCTTTCTCAAGATTCTGGACATTCATTGCCCTAGCGGGATGGCGGCCGTTTAATTTCCTCTCATTTTAGCTAATCAGTGTTTTCTCTGTCTTAGCAGTGATTTTTGTAGTATATATTACGTGGTATCCTTTTTCCCCCTGTGCGGTTCGTGAGCGATTGCACTATACTCCACCCGTTTCACAACTAACCGGCGTTATTTTCCTTCAGTAACGATGGGCTTACTCACTATAAAATTTAATTAGGCATATGCGATCACTGTCAGTTATATCGCAATCCATAGGCCGATTAGGAAGGGGGAGGTTACAGACCGATACGTTATATGATTTTTTACTGGTTATTGTATGCTTCCCCTCGTTTTTGTTTCTCTGCCAGACAAGGTGGTTGTTTGGTTAACACTGGATGGGTACGGGTGACACTGTAGATTGATCTCATCGATAACCTAACGTCGAACAACTGAACTTCTTTCTGTGAAGAAATCTGAAGACTGTCATCTATGAAACTTCAGTGGATTCAGATAAGGACTTACTTGGTAGCTGGCAAATACTGACTGAAGTTATTCGCTCTAAGACCAAGCATCTCAGATAGAATCAGTCATTTTAATGTATGTGTTGGCGTGCTCCAACGTTAGAGCCAAAAAGTTTTACTTTTACTTTATCTTTCTTGACACTAGGGTCTCCCACTCTGTCTATAAATATAATTGACAGATGCTTCAAAACCGGTATCATTTATCTCTTACGGATCATGACTGACGATGCAATGTTCTGTGACTATGAAAGTTATCGGTGCAATGAGTGTGACCCATCTGCAGCAGATCTTCTTTGCTCTATTGCGGTGCTGGAAGATTTTATGCTCAATAATCCCTCTTGGAAAACATCAGTTTTGATGGTCTCATTTTTTTGTGTACTTGGAACAATATATATCATATATGAAAAAGTCCTATTGAATTGCATTTTATGTACAAGCAGCGTCGACGGATACGATTATAACTAGAACAAAAAGTCCGGAAGACTCTAATCCTCAGCTTATAAAGAAACATTCGTTAAGAGTGTATGATGTGAAGAAGAGATCGTAGGAAAAAAAAAATTAGGTTTCATGCAGAAAATGAAAGTGAGTTTTCCAAATTATTAAGGAAGGTAAATTTCAAAGCTTCATCACTCTACAGGGAAATTGAGGGTAGTGCATACAAACAAAACGCTGCCAAATTGATTTAGAGCTCTTCAGATGCACTAAAAGAATCACAACAACGACAAATTTCCAAAAATAAGGGTGCTCCTCCAAGAGTACACCTCACAGGAACAGAGATATTGGTATATGTGTAACGCTCAGCTTGCTAGGCACCAACACAAAATAATACCACATAACGAGAAAATTAGATTCACACCATACTAACAAAATAAAACGAACAAAAAATATAAAATCCACTCAAAGCTAGTGTATCGGTGACAGATGTCACTGCAAGCCGTTATTCACCATAATGTGCTCTTCTTTTGGGAGATATTATGAAAAGGAAACGGCCTCCAATAAGACAAAGTAAAATAATGAGGTAGGATCCGATTTCTTTCCTCCGTATATGGAGTCAGTTGTGTATCTGACACGGGGATGAGCATAACATTCCCTTCTGGCGAAGTGATTACCATCAGAAGTGTCATACACGTTTGCTCCATGAGCCGCTTCGCACAGGTTTGGGATTCAATGCAAGATACTGGCGCACCGTATGGTGACCAGGAAGGGTACACGACCCCCCCCTCCCCTTCCCTTCCCTTCCACCCTTCACCTTCAATAAATATTGGTGATGGGAAATTCTTCCAGCACTAGAATTCGATTCATCTGCCTACAGATTAAAGAAAAAAAAATATTTGACTGAACGACATAGTTAGAAAACAAAATAGTACAAGGGGGCTCAAATAGTCTGACATGCGTTTTTATTTCCTCGTTCGTATACACAAAGACGGTCTCCTACAAAAAATGATCGTGTGGCACTGACCCCGACTGGCCCCATCCAGGGAAGATCGGCCGCCGGGCTGCAAGCCTTCTTTCAGTTGACGCCACAGTGCGCGCCTTGCATGTCGGATATGATGAAAGGATGCTGAGGACAACACAACACCCACTCCACGTGCAGAGAAAATATCCAACCCGGCCGGAAATTGAACCCGAACCCACTGCATGGTAGACAAAGACGTCACCACTAAGCTAAGCAGGCGGACGGTCTTGTACGAAGCAGTAGAACTAAAGACCTATATGATTGGAGCAATAAAATAATTTTTTCTACGCGAATCATTCCCACACATAAGGTCTACGATCTCCAAAGAGCAAAACGGAATATGAAATGAACCTTCAATGCTGTCTGCAGCTGTGGGCGGCAAATTGTATAAAGCAATTTACTGAAGTTACTCCAGGTCTGTGGCCTCGCTTTGAAGGAAGTTAATAACACTTAAAAAGCTTTACGAACGACCACGATCGGTTCCTCTACGATGGAATTAGGACTGCCTGTGGTTCACACTCAAACAGATCAACTTTGACCTATTATCTGAAATGTGGGAAGTTTATAGGAATGAAAATTATTATTAAGACCAGATTTATTTATTTATTTAACTTGATCTGATTAGGGTCATCAAGCTCTCTCTTACATCGCACCAGGGTTTCACACATACAGTACCTATTTTACATCATAGTTACCTAAGAAATAATAAGCGAGTTGGTCTTACAACATGACAAACTAAAAAGCCATGTTTTGAACCACTACTGATGACATCGCACCCAAGAGTTTCGTTCTGAAACCAAAGTGTCAAAAAGTGTTAGTGACACCACTATATGAAACTAAATTGTGTTGCAACCAATAGACCTATATACTGGCCATGAAACACACACACAAACATAAATCTCTTATGTTCTAGAAATAACAGGTGTCGTAGAAAAATGTAGATGGTATCTTATATATTCTCCAAAAGAAGATATTAATCCACAATCCACTTATAATTCAGCACCTTTTAATTAAGATTAAACAACTCTGTGATTCTAGAAGGAATCTCACAAGAAGTTTAGGCATCACATAGAATCTTTCCTCGTAAGATATCTAAGTACAACAAATGAGGAAGCCCTGCATTTTTTGATTTCATATGATACGCATACCTACATCCTAACAAAAGAACATCGAAACAAAATATTTCTTTACTGGAAGTAACCACAGCACGCAATCTATGAAATGCTAGAAGCTGCAGATGCATCCGAAGATATTATACATGGTGTAACTTTCACATCGTCCACAAACATGATAAAATACTTGACAATACGTGTAAATTTGTCGCTTAGGAACAAAATTAAAAATAAAATCGTTTTTGCCAAGAATTAGTGACTCTGATCCCAAAGTGCGCTACTAGAAATCGGGTGAAGTATACGCACGTAACTGTGCTTCTTTATCCTTTCCTCGCAACAGCCAGTGTTTTGCCTGTTTGCATTTGATTACTATGAACTGGAGACAGCCACAACGCTTTCATTACTTGGTGTGAAGACCTTGCAAAGTATTTACGGATTACCTGTTTAGGAACTTTCCACTGAGTTAACGTTTCTGTGAGTTGTGATTAGGATAGTACGTCCATCAGTTCTGTAAGAGAAAGGGGAATTGATATCCAAGCAGAAACGAGTAAACAGAAATGGTCAAGGGGCACACGCATTGATCTGTACGTACCTTTACATACAACGACCGATTCTCAAATTTTGCGGGCATATTTGTAAGTATATAGAATGGTGCGGGAATGTTTTTAACTATATAGAATCGGAAACGCGGAAGCCTAATGCCTCATTTTCGTACAATTCACCATGGATAAATACTTCCTACAAGGCATCCGTCTCGTTCAAATGTTTAAATACGTAAGCAATTTCAGTTGCTGCCAGTGAAAGTACATTTGATGTTAAGTTCATGTAGCTAATCAAATAATTCCACCCGAAAGTCTTAATATGAATATCATGTTTTTTTTTTTTTTTTTTTTTTTTTTACTGATGTGAGCGACAGGCTATTTAATCTACAATTTACAAGGAATGCCTACTCCGAATTAAATATGAAACAGGAATAACATCCAAAAACACTAAGTGGCTTGAGCGAGTTAGGGAGAAATGAGTGAACATTACTTCTGTATTATATATATATATATATATATATATATATATATATATATATATATATATATATATATATATGATACTGTATTTCTTAAATCCTTTCATCGACATCAATTATTTTCAAAATTTGGTATACATATCAGAATGTTGATTTCTCTTTTGTTCAATAGTATATCTCAAACTCCGTAACAAAAACTTTAGTAGCCTCCATAACACTTGATGTAACGATTTAACATATTTGGCCTTAATAATGCCAAATTATTGGCTAAGTTGGAAATATTTCAGCTATTAAAACGAAAAACGTAATGTTGTTATTAAGCACACCTAATGTAAAGAAACAGTTAATTCATCACATAAGAATTTGTTTATTACTGTTGTTATAATTACAGATGCAGCACACAAAGTTACAGAACTAGCTACAGAAAAGCTAAGTGAACAAGTTTTCTGTTTCGATTTAAATATATTATAGCAAAGATACTGAAATTTCCGTAAAAAATACACTATTCATACTTCGCTCAGTCGGAAAATTGCTACAGGCCAGAAGAGCTCACTGCAAACGACAGGAAACTTAAGTTTACTGAAATAACTTTACTCGCTTCTGTGGAGTGGGCTTTATAGACGATGATAGAGGAGACAACGTCTAGAGAAGGAAACAGGCTTGTCTACAACAACTGCGTGATTTTCCATCACGAACTACAGGGAACTGACGGAATTATTGGAAGAAGTCCACAGAAAGGAGTCGTGAATGAATGGCAATTTAAAACCAGGCAAAGTACTTAAGAAATCTGGCATGAAACAGTCAATGTTGTCTTCATTTTAACTGGTGCAAGGAAAGGACGATGTGGTTCAAAAATGGCTCTGAGCACTATGGGACTTAACTTCTGAGGTCATCAGTTCCCTAGAACTTAGAACTACTTAAACCTAACTAACCTAAGGACATCACACACACCCATGCCCGAGGCAGGATTCGAACCTGCGACCGTAGCGGTCGCGCGGTTCCAGACTGTAGCGCTTAGAACCGCTGGGCCACCCCGGCCGGTGGACGATGTGAGTATACTGCTGTGGCAACATTATTTTTACACATTAGATCATTTACATCATTAATCCAGAGATGGGTATTAACAGAAACAGAGAACTGAGTCTTCTGAAGATTATATAGGTTCGAGCGGCAAAATTTTCGAGCCCAGAGAAAACTAATATTAATAGTGTCGCAGCTGTTAGTTGGTTTTGGAAACGCAGCTTGTTCCTTAACCCATGTAGCCACAGTGTGAATATATGAGATGCTCCAGCTACGAACAACAAGTATCTTTACATCTAACTGAAGCCAGAAAACCTTCAACTCTATAGCAACAGATGGGAACTCGCCATCCAACTAATGGATTTGCGAGGAAAACAGCAGAATTTATCGTGGTAGACGTTGTGCAAGCCCACTGATACATGCTAGAATAGATGGCATCATATGTCTACGGAATCCTATGCTGACTGCCACTACATACTTTTGGGGTTCCTACCTGGCAGTCGACGACAACACAAAAACAATCGACAAATACGAGCTGCGGAACAGAGGGTGAATTTTATCATCGCAATCGTGAAACCACTCTAGCATGATTCTGGTCATGTGACATTGTCAATATATATGAGAAACAGATAGGGTACTATTCGTTAAGGTCACCACTTATTCTTAGTTGGCATAACTGCTATAGCTGGTAAAGCATTAAACTAGTACCGACAATCTTACCACAGTTTCATCTAAAACTTCTGTTCTACAAATACACAATAAGTGACCTGTAAAGCCAATTCTTTCTGCTGTAGCAACGTACAGCCACTTCCGAAATTTCTTTCTACCGAGCGAGGTGGCGCAGTGGACTGGCATTCGGGAAGATGACAGTTCAAATCCCCGCCCGGTCACGCAGATTAAGTTTTCTGAGATTTCCCTAAACAACTTAAGGCAAACGCTGGCATGGATCCTTTGATAAGGGCACGGCCGATTTCCTTCCCCATCCTTAACCATCCCGTGCTATTCCTCCGTCTCTAATGACCTCGTCGTCGAGGGGACGTTCAACCATAATCTTTCTTTTCTTCCTTCTCAAATTTCTATAACCCGCCGAACATGTGTCGAATAGGAATTATCATGAATGACGGTATATCATGACATGAAAGTTGAAATGTTATAACAAGAAACATGATTCATGGGCTAGGGAATTTATTTCATGAATACATGACACGAAAGCAATATTCTCGGTTCCAGTGCAATCGTAACTGAAGATGATATCGGTCAATAGGGGATGGCATATATATCGTCTGCTTTGGGGCCCCATTTGCTACAATATGCTACAAATGGTGTGTTCTGAAATAGGACTGTCTCTCATGGTACTTTGCTTAACAGTCACTTGATTCACAGATTACACTCAGTTCTGCTTTACAGACATTCCTGTTTTTGGATGAGACACGAAATTCCAACCATTTATCATCTAATAGCGGATTCAATCCCATTCGCTAATTTTCTAAACACGCGAGAATACTGGACGAGACTTGCAATTCCCGAGAACACTCATCTCCAGCTGCCACAATCACGTACATTTAGTAATGTCTCTCTTTTCTATATTGCAGGCTGAATCGACCAGACGATTTCTCTGCATCGCAGGGATGAACAGAGTTGGAAATTAAAAGCACCCTGAATGATATCAAATAATGCAATTTTACGCATTGTCAGTATATGTAGGTGATTTCGGGGTATACAGGGCGCAAAATTTACTACACAGAGCTGCCACTTCTAACAGCTGCCATTACTCTAACCTGGCTGTGCACCGAGTCGGAGTAAGCTTGGATGACAGATATATCATTCCATGCTGCTTCAGCTCTGTGTCACAGTCTGACGTGTAGTGCTTGCGGTTTCTTGCGATATATGACGAGATATTTTCAATAGGTGGGAGATGTGAAGAACTTGCAGGTCAGGGCAACAGTCTAACGCCTTCTCTACTGTGGTATGTCAGGACAGCATGGGAAACAGGTTTTCTGTTATCTTGTTGAAAGATAACGTCATGAAGTTCTCGAAGATAGGGCGCAACCACTGGCCTTAACACGTCAGAAATGTAACGGCTATTGCCCATATTAGAGGCTATGTCAACAAGAAGTGGCTGTGTGTGTACCTGATGGCATCCCATACCATCATGTCAGTTTCTGGACCCGTATGACGATGACCAATTTTAAATAAATATTAATATGCAGCCTAACTGGTATGCTGCCATTTTCGCCTCCAGGAAGTCCCGGAAGATTATTAATTTAAACCTGCCCCCGATCCCTCCGATTTCCGTCAACATGTTACAAAGCTTGCAACGCACTAAAACTGTTGCTACAGTTATTCAAATGGTTCAAACGGCTCTGAACACTATGGGACTTAACATCTTAGGTCATCAGTCCCCTAGAACTAAGAACTACTTCAACTAACCTAAGGACATCACACACATCCATGCCCGAGGCAGGATTCGAACTTGCGACCGTAGCAGTCGCGCGGTTCCGGACTGAAGCACCTAGAACCGCTCGGACACCAAGCCGGCTACAGTTATTCCTTGCTTTGATATACAGCTAGAAAAACGATCCAGATTACCGCTTTCGAGAAGATAGTTGTGTTCAATAATCAAACAAAATAAATATTCTTAGTATAAATTCACATTTTCTACTGTTAAATTTGTTCTAATGTTACTTTCTTGTAACTCTCACGTTTTTCACTGTAAATACTAAGGTATTTGTTTAGTTTGTGATATGTTAAAATTTTGATATTCCTAGAATTTCAGGAAGTGTACTCTTTTATGCAAAATGTTTCTGAGCATAGTCAATGTCACATAAATGCTGAGAGATTTCTTGTTTTCTTAGAGCTCTTCAGCGAACTACTTTATAAAGCGTTACGTGCTTCTAGCGATACGGACAAGGGTTCTACTTTGAGCGGAAAACATTGTTGATTACCAGTACTTCGACAGATTTCAACTGGTAAGCGATATTTATTGCATACAGGATATCGGCATCAAGCAGGTCAAACATAACCACACAACGTCAGGGCTCATAACGCATGAACCAAGCACATACAGGTATCGTCTTTCGAGAAGTACCAAAACCTGAAGTATTACATTTTAAGAAATTTGATTGCATAACCACTGATTTCAGCGTTCAACATCTTAACGTCATTACGAAGTATTGCGTGTCTCTCTCTCTCTCTCTCTCTCCGTCTCTACATGTGTGTGTTTATGTTGCTCGTAGGTAAACCACAGATTGAAAATAACAATGATATAGGTGGAGGGTACATACAAGAAAGAACTTGCACTAGTTCCAATGTTCAATGCTGATGAAGTCTTCTAAAGAAAACAGGAATAACAAGAAAAAAAAACAATAATAAGTTTATGGAAGACTGACGATCGCAAAAACGCAAAGGATGTCGAAGATACAAATTTACGTCACTGAGGAGGATGCCACTGAAACCTTGGGACTGGCCATCTCGCCAATCTCCCCCCCCCCCCCCCCCCCACCTCACCCCAGCACACACACACACACACACACACACACACACACACACACACAGAAAGGGAAACATATCTAAGTACGGAATGTCTTTCTATTTCACATATAAGATTAATTTCCAACGTACTGTGAATACAAATGATAGTTGTACCTTCATACTGAACAGCTAGTTTGCTCTGAGAATGTTCCTCAGCCAACTTCAAGAATAGAAGATGGTCTACAGGAAAAACACAGAAGTCATTGACCAGCAAAACTAAATAACTAGAGGCTACTACTGCAGGCTGATGAATTCGTAGTTGTGAGCACATTACTGATGGAATAAAATATGCTTTAAGTTCTGTTGCTGTTCCGGTATTTAGTCCAAAGATTAGTATGATACCGCTCTCACGCTATTCCATCTTCTGAAAGCCTCTTTATCTCTGAGTAACTACTGCAACCTAAATTCATTTGAACCTGCTTACTGTACTCATGCCTCGATTAGTGTTCATCTTATAATCTCTCTTTCGAGACACTGTCTACTTCGCTCAACTGTTCTAAGTACTTCGCTGTAGCACAGGATAACAATGTCATCGACAAACCTCAATTTTTTTAAATTTCTTCTCTCTGAACTTTAACTATGTTTCCAAATTTCTCCTCGGTCTCCTCCACGGCTTGCTCAATGCACAGATTGAATAACATCAGGGATAGACTACAACCCTGTCTCACTCCCTTTTATGTCCTTCGAGTCTTGCAAATGTAGTCTGGTTTCTGTACAAGTTCTAGATAACTTTTCGTTACCTATATTTCATCCCTACTACCTACAGTATTACAAATGTTCCTCCAGTCAACATTGTCTATACTTTCTCAAAATATAAAAGTGCTATAAACTTATGTTTTGCTGCATTTCTGCGAAATCCAAACTAATCTTCGACGAGGTTGGCCTCTGCCATACTTCCACAAACAATTTGCCAGTATTTTGCAGCCATCACTTATTAAACTGATATTTCGGTAATGTCGACACCTGTCATCACATGTCTTTTTGTAATTGGAATTAGTACGTTCTGCTTGAAGTCTGGAAGTATTTCGCCTGTTTCCTTACGCTGCATACCAGAAGGAACAGTGTTGCCACCGTAGTCTCTTCCAAATATCTTAATATTACCGTCTAGTACAGTTCCTTCGTTTCAGCGGTCTGTCAAATTATTCTCGGACTATCATACCTCCATCTCATCTTCATTTACTTCAACTTCCGTTTCCTTAACAATGTCATTAGTCCGAAGGTCTATATACCTTCTATGCAGGCCTTTCAAGTTTCAAAGTTACGGTATCTGTTTCGTTTCGTACTGGCTTGTCACGTGAGCCATTAATGTTCATTCAGAAACTTTCCTTTTCTTTAAAGATCTCTCTACTTTTGCAGGAAGTGTCATCTCCCATTCCCCTAGTCACATCGGGTGGTTATAATTAAAGTGCAGCTAATCGCCAAGTTCCATTGTGGGCTGTAATTATTGGTTGCCAGCGAAAGTTGGTACATATGCTAATGTGTTAATGAAGAACTTTAATTATGCACTTTAACTATAACCACCAGGTACATGCACCTACAGCCCTGTACAGGGCTATTACAAATGATTGAAGCGATTTCATAAATTCACTGTAGCTCCATTCATTGACATATGGTCACGACACACTACAGATAGGTAGAAAAACTCATGAAGTTTTGTTCGACTGAAGCCGCACTTCAGGTTTCTGCCGCCAGAGCGCTCGGGAGCGCAGTGAGACAAAATGGCGACAGGAGCCGAGAAAGCGTATGTCGTGCTTGAAATGCACTCACATCAGTCAGTCATAACAGTGCAACGACACTTCAGGACGAAGTTCAACAAAGATCCACCAACTGCTAACTCCATTCTGCGATGGTATGCGCAATTTAAAGCTTCTGGATGCCTCTGTAAGGGGAAATCAACGGGTCGGCCTGCAGTGAGCGAAGAAACGGATGAACGCGTGCGGGCAAGTTTCACGCGTAGCCCGCGGAAGTCGACGAATGAAGCAAGCAGGGAGCTAAACGTACCACAGCCGACGGTTTGGAAAATCTTACGGAAAAGGCTAAAGCAGAAGCCTTACCGTTTACAATTGCTACAAGCCCTGACACCCGATGACAAAGTCAAACGCTTTGAATTTTCGGCGCGGTTGCAACAGCTCATGGAAGAGGATGCGTTCAGTGTGAAACTTGTTTTCAGTGATGAAGCAACATTTTTTCTTAATGGTGAAGTGAACAGACACAATGTGCGAATCTGGGCGGTAGAGAATCCTCACGCATTCGTGCAGCAAATTCGCAATTCACCAAAAGTTAACGTGTTTTGTGCAATCTCACGGTTTAAAGTTTACGGCCCCCTTTTCTTCTGCGAAGAAAACGTTACAGGACACGTGTATCTGGACATGCTGGAAAATTGGCTCATGCCACAACTGGAGACCGACAGCGCCGACTTCATCTTTCAACAGGATGGTGCTCCACCGCACTTCCATCTTGATGTTCGGAGTTTCTTAAACAGGAGATTGGAAAACCGATGGATCGGTCGTGGTGGAGATCATGATCAGCAATTCATGTCATGGCCTCCACGCTCTCCCGACTTAACCACATGCGATTTCTTTCTGTGGGGTTATGTGAAAGCTTCAGTGTTTAAACCTCCTCTACCAAGAAACGTGCCAGAACTGCGAGCTCGCATCAACGATGCCTTCGAACTCATTGATGGGGACATGCTGCGCCGAGTGTGGTAGGAACTTGTTTATCGGCTTGATGTCACTAAAGGGGCACATATCGAACATTTGTGAATGCCTAAAAAAACTTTTTGAGTTTTTGTATGTGTGTGCAAAGCATTGTGAAAATATCTCAAATAATAAAGTTATTGTAGAGCTGTGAAATCGCTTCAATCATTTGTAATAACCCTGTATTTCTCCTCCATCCATTTTGCACTCTCTCGAGCTCATGTTCCCGACGCCTGCTCGCTCCATTGGGTTCTTTATTTGCTGCATCTTTATATTTTCTCTCAGTGTCAGTTTAATTCAGTATGTCTTGTGATATCCAAGTATTTCTGCTAGGCTTTATCTTTTTGCCTGTTTCATCCTCTGCTGCCTTCAATATTTCATCTCTCAAAGTTACCCTTTCGATATCTATTAATTCCTTTCCCCTGTTTCAGTCAATCGTTGCCTAACGCTCGCTTTGAAACTCTCAACAACCTGTGGTTCTTTCAGTATATACCGGTTGCATATTTTTAATCTCCTACATTTTTCAAATTTTGCGGAGGTAGCTTACCCGCATTCCTATTTTCTTATTCATTGTTAGGCCTACTCTTCCATTACCCGTATTTGATTTTCTATTTACAACCCTGTACTCACTTCAACAGAGATCCTGTTCTTTCTGCCGTCGTACATCACTAATTCTCACTATATCCAAGTTCAACCTACCCGTAACGTACATAGTACCCGATTAAGAGACCCGTAGATTTATTTTTCCTGATTACAGCATCCGCCTGAGTTGTACCAGTCGAGAGACTCGAATAGAGAATTATTTTACCTGCAGAATATTTTACGAAAGAGGATGCCATCATCATTAAAGCATTCGGTGAAGCTGCGTGATCTCGGAAACGTAACGGATGTAGTTTCCCGTTGCTTTTAGTTTTTCACAGTACCAACACAGCGAGACCATATAAGATAATGTTACAAGGCAGATCAGTCAGTTACCCACATTGTTGTTCCTGTAAGTACTGGAAAGAAAAATTACTCGAGGAAAGTGCGAGAACGGTTCCTTAGGGAAATACACGGCTGATTCCCGTCGGCGTGACGTTCTTTATTTTACTAATTTGTACGTACGGCCCATTTTCCAGGAAAGGAGGCGACAAAACATGTGTACCTGTGCGGGTCACTACTCACGGTAGGAGCGGCGTGAAAATAAATCTTGGGATAGAGATTCTTTTTTTTGTGTAGAAGGAGATACATATCGTAACTTAATCTAACGTACAGAATACATGAAATTTATGTGCAAACGAAGCTAAAGAGATGAGAAGCATTAGCTTCACAACACGAAAAATTAGAGTAGATGATGTATGACGAGAAACGCTGACTCACAGCTGCAGGCATAACAGAGGAAGTGAGGATAAATCACGTACTCTATAATGCACAGAATTAAGAGACTTTATAAAAGTCGGAGCAGAAAGTGGAAACTGAAAATACGATACGATGCAGAAGCCATCACGGAAAAGAGGAAAGTCGGCGATGAGCTAGAGGCCGAAGAACGAAGGTCAGATTTTAGTGATGCTCGAGAGGCGGTACCAGTATGCGCGGTTAGCTGAGTGTTACCTGGAGATGATCTTGAGCGTTTGCGGGATTTTGGCGCGCGCCCGGGCCCTGGAGCGGGAGGTGGCGGTAGCGGCTAGCGGCGGGTGGGCGACGAAGCGCGGCGACGCGAGCGCCAGCGCCGCGTCGCGCGGGCCCGGCGCGGCCTCCCGCCACGGCTGCAGCTGCTCCGCGGACACGCACCGGCCGGGGCGCGCCATCTGCACACGCTCACCCTCCCACTTCAGCCCTCGTCTATCGCCAGCGTCGCCCACGTAAACTACAAATGCTGTTCTAACTGTTTTCCTGTCTCCCTCTTGCAAGCGGAGGCACTCTAATAATGACAAACACGATAATAATGCTACACTGACGAAAAGCCAAATACTGTTCGAATCTGCCATATTGTGTTCTTTTCGTGGTTTCTATCCGGGAATTTAGCGTCCAACTTAATAGTTGCCAGATTCTTTATCATCTATACACTGATGAGCCGAAACGTGACCACTTACTTAAAAGCGTGTCGGTCCACTTCTGGAACGCAATTCGGCAGTTATTCTGCGTGCCACGGATTCTACAAGTACTCCGAAGGTTTCCAGAGGTTTGTAGCACCAGATGCCTACGCATAGGTCACACACTTCCCGTAATTTACGGGCGGTCGGTTTGTGGGTGCGGAGTTGCGCGCGATAGGCATGGGATTCAGGTAAGTCGAATCTGATGGCCGAGACATAAACACGAGTTCACTATTACGCTCATCAAACCACTGCAGCACTTTTCTGGCCTTGTGACACGGACAGTTATTCTGCTGGAAGAGCCCATCGCTGTTGGGGAAGAAATCGAGCATAAGGTGGTCCCTAATAATTTACACGCAGATAACAGCTGTCATAGTGCCTTAGATTACTACCGCAGGTCCCACTGAAGCCCAATTGAATGTCGTGTCTGAACACTACCGTCGACCTGTTTTGACAATAAATGGAATTCGTCCGACCAGGTGACACGATTCCATTGACTCGCGGCCCAGTCTCGAGGATCCTGGGCCTATTGTAATCATAACTGACGATGTTGTTGGATCAACATGGGAATGCGAAGGGGTCCCCTGCTGCGAAACGCCATATTCGACACTGTGCGCGGATCCCTGTGCTCCAAAACACTTGTGCTCGTGCCGGCACTGCACGCTGTAGTCAGATCTCCCACAGATCGCCAACTATCCTGCTTTATAGAGCGGGAAGGCCTCCGATCCCTGCGTTCTGTAATGAGGTATGGCTGTCTGACTTCTACTACTCATCGTTTCAGCATTCTTCAACCACTTTCCATACATTCTCACGACAGCAGAACATGAACCGCCGACCATCTTAACCGTTTCCGAGATGCTCGCACCCAGGCACTGGGCAACGACAATCTGGCTTTTGTCAAAGTCGCGTAAGTCGGCAGATTTCCGCATTTGCTCCACTTATCGTCTCCCCGTTTGTCTCTGCTCCGCTCATGTACTTCCCCTACGGCGTCACGTGCCGACAGCGCCACCAGGCAGCATAGGCCACGCGGTAGGCAGTACTCATAATGTCTTGGCTCATCAGTGTATGTCCTTCTCAAGTGACTGGAAAAGAAGGTTAGCATTTTGAGCGATTTCCCCTAGTTACAAAACTCCTAAATCTACACAGTACGATAATTATAGTACATTTAGTCATAGAAATACGAGAATACAATTTAAGGTAATCACGAAAGCAAAGTTTCATTCAATTTTACAATTCTATGTTGCTTGAACTCGGATATATTTGATGGTTAGAACTTTCGTACATTTATTGGCGACGAGCCTACTAAATGTAACACAATGTTAAAACGCATATTCCATTAGTAACAATCGGCAAAATATTTGCTATTCGTTGGCTCGCCTTAAAAATAAAATTTATTCTTTAGCTCTTCAGAATACGCTGTATTTTCATTCAACACCGAACACACGAAACTGAAGTTACATGGAATTTTTTGAGGCCGTATGACGCTAGCCCACTCTTGATCGCCACGGAACACTTCGCACCAAGTTGCGGCGTCACAAGTGGTATCACCACTACTCTTACAGTATCTGCGAGGACGTTTTGATGCAGTCTAATATCACTCGCAGCCAGAACCGTAACTCTTTCTAGGGACGGTTAACTGAATTAAGATCCATTTCATGTGCCTGTTATTTGATTTCAGTAACTCACACGATTACAAGTTCTAATTTTTTAGTCGCAGTACAGTATTCGCCAATATTAGCTGACAGACCATCAGTCTCAGATCAAAGATTCAAATAATTCCAACGAACCAACAACAAAGCAGTTTAATGCAAATATAGCTACATGTTACCATAGATTCTCGGAGTTTGGACAATAACTTACTGATGATTGGTGTAACAGTAGTGTTGTGTGACAGTAAACGCTACAGCTACAATGGATGACATGCATCATATCTTGTCCAGTCAGCTCACTGACATGTAAATGGAATACTGGAGTATTATGTTTATGACGGTTGCGGTCCACTTTCACTTTTCCTGTCAGGTCACCTACACATAGGGACAGTGGCTTGCTCCCACTTCCCCCCCATGCAGGAGCAATGACGTCATCAAGACGTCAGGAAACTCAAGAAATCCAAGATGGCGCTGACAGAAAATTAAAAAATGCAATGTGCTGGGAAGTTTTTTTTTCTTTTTTTTTCGATCCGAGATGGTAAAACTAGGCTATTTGCCCTTTGTACTCATCCCCCTTCTCCCTCCCTCGCCATCAGTGATAATTTAAAAAAAAAAAACTGTATACATTTTTCAACCTATCACATAGTGTGTACACACACACACACACACACACACACACACACACACACACACAGGCGCGAGCGCGTACTTGCACTTGATTGCTTCCTGTAATATGCAAGTATAGTTACAGACCTCTACAAAAATTCAAGCAAACTAAAGTGGTATTGTTTATCAAAATATCTATATCTAATTTTGGTATAACTTACTAAAATACTGGTAGACTGCACATCTTACTTCCAGTTTAAATTACACCAAGAATTAGAAAAGTAAGAATGACAACATCGCAAGAAGCAGCTCTCCATACATCTTGGAGTGCATTAAGTATAATTCTATGATCGAAAACCTATCGCCAGTGTAGTACAGCACGTTGTCATCTTCGGGTGTTACACAGTGGAAAACTGTATTCCACTGTAATATACAGGGTGTTACAAAAAGGTACGGCCAAACTTTCAGGAAACATTCCTCACACACAAATAAAGAAAAGATGTTATGTGGACATGCGTTCGGAAACGCTTAATTTCCATGTTAGAGCTCATTTTAGTTTCGTCAGTATGTACTGTACTTCCTCGATTCACCGCCAGTTGACCCAATTGAAGAAAGGTAATGTTGACTTCGGTGCTTGTGTTGACATGCGACTCATTGCTCTACAGTACTAGCATCAAGCACATCAGTACGTAGCATCAACAGGTTAGTGTTCATCACGAACGTGGTTTTGCAGTCAGTGCAATGTTTACAAATGCGGAGTTGGCAGATGCCTATTTGATGTACGGATTAGCACGGGGCAATAGCCGTGGCGCGGTACGTTTGTATCGAGACAAATTTCCAGAACGAAGGTGTCCCGACAGGAAGACGTTCGAAGCAATTGATCGGCGTCTTAGGGACCACGGAACATTCCCGCCTATGACTCGCGACTGGGGAAGACCTAGAACGACGAGGGCACCTGCAATGGACGAAGCAATTCTTCGTGCAGTTGACAATAACCCTAACGTCAGCGTCAGAGAAGTTGCTGCTGTACAAGGTAACGTTGACCACGTCACTGTATGGAGAGTGCTACGGGAGAACCAGTTGTTTCCGTACCACGTACAGCGTGTGCAGGCACTATCAGCAGCTGATTGGCCTCCACGGGTACACTTCTGCGAATGGTTCATCCAACAATGTGTCAATCCTCATTTCAGTGCAGATGTTCTCTTTATGGATGAGGCTTCATTCCAATTTTCACAATCAACATGTGTGGGCTGACGAGAATCCGCACGCAATTGTGCAATCACGTCATCAACACAGATTTTCTGTGAACGTTTGGGCAGGCATTGTTTGTGATGTCTTGATTGGGCCCCATGTTCTTCCACCTACGCTCAATGGAGCACGTTATCATGATTTCATACGGGATACTCTACCTGTGCTGCTAGAACATGTGCCTTTATAAGTACGACACAACATGTGGTTCATGCACGATGGAGCTCCTGCACATTTCAGTCGAAGTGTTCGTACGCTTCTCAACAACAGATTCGGTGACCGATGGATTGGTAGAGGAGGACCAATTCCATGGCCTCCACGCTCTCCTGACCTCAACCCTCTTGACTTTCATTTATGGGGGCATTTGAAAGGTCTTGTCTACGCAACCCCGGTACCAAGTGTAGAGACTCTTCGCGCTCGTCCGCCGCTCGTGGTCTCGCGGTAGCGTTCTCGCTTCCCGAGCACGGGGTCCCGGGTTCGATTCCCGGCGGGGTCAGGGATTTTCACCTGCCTCGAGATGACTGGGTGTTTGTGTTGTCCTCATCATTTCATCATCATCCAGGAAAGTGGCGAAATTGGACTGAGCAACGGTTGGGAAATTGTACGGGCGCTGATAACCACGCAGTTGAGCGCCCCACAAACCAAACATCATCATCATCATCATCATCTTCGCGCTCGTATTGTGGGCTGTGATACAATACGCCATTCTCCAGGGCTGCATCAGCGCATCAGGGATTTCATGCGACGGAGGGTGGATGCATGTATCCTCGCTAACGGAGGACATTTTGAACATTTCCTGTAACAAAGTGTTTGAAGTCACGCTGGTACGTTCTGTTGCTGTGTGTTTCCATTCCATGATTAATGTGATTTGAAGAGAAGTAATAAAATGAACTCTAACATGGAAAGTAAGCGTTTCCGGACACATGCCCACATAACATATTTTCTTTCTTTGTGTGTGAGGAATGTTTCCTGAAAGTTTGGCCGTACCATTTTGTAACACACTTTATGTTATAATGTTGTTGCCTCATTAAAGTAAGCATTACAGAGAGAGGAAATACTGGAAAACTTATTGAAAGCAGTGTGTATTTGCTGTGGGCTTCAACTACTGGGCTTGTCAGTGACTGGGGGTGCCACCTACTGGGGAAGGGGACCGCTACTGAATATGACAGCTGCTGGGAGCGATATGAGCTACTGGGGTGTCGGGTACTGAGATGTACAAACTGTAACAATCAACCTCCCTTATTAAGATCATGTTACAGCAATACTGTAACAGTTAAACCATGTTGCAGCAATACTGTAACAATTATCCCTCCTATTTATGATGTACCAGCTGGAAAACAAGAAGCTAACTGCCCAGTAGCTAATATTTCTCCCAATAGCTGACATACTCAGTAGGTGACCAAGTAAATGACACCCTCAGTAACTGACACCCAGCAGCTTATACTTACTGCCGATAGACATTGATTTTAATAAGTTAGACAGTATTTCCTCTCCCTGCAATGCTCACTTTAATGACGCAACAACATTATGCACTGAGATGACAAAAGTCATGGGATAGCGATATGCACACAAACAGATGGAGGTAGTATCGTGTTCACAAGGCATAGAAGGCCTGTGTATTGGCGGAGCTGTCATTTGTACTCAGCTGATTGATGTGAAAAGGTTTCCCATTTGATTATGGCCACACGACGGGAATTAACAGAATTTGAAAGCGAAATGGTAGCTGGCGCTAGACGCATGGAACATTCCATTTCGGAAATCTTTAGGGAATTCAGTATTGCGAGATCTACAGTGTCAAGAATGTGCTGACAATACCAAATTTCTGGCATTACCTCTCACCAAGGCCAACGCTGTGGCCGACGGTCTTCACTCAACGACCGAGAGCAGTGGCGTTTGTGTAGAGTTGTTAGTGCTAACAGACACGCAACACAGTGTGAAACAACAGCAGAAATCAATGTGGGATCTATTACGAACGTATCCGTTAGGACAATAAGGTGAAATCTGACGTTAATGGCATATGGCAGCAGAAGACCGACGCGAGTGCCTTTGCTAACAGCACGGCATAGGCTACAGCGCCTCTCCTGCGTGACCATATCGGTTGAACCCTAGACGACTGGAAAACTGTGGCCTGGTCAGATGAGTCATGATTGCAGTTGGTAAGAGCTGATGCTAGGATTCGAGTGAGACGCAGACCCCACAAAGCCATGAACTCAAGTTGTCAACGAGGCGATGTGCGAGCTGGTGGTTTCTCCATTATGGTGCGGTCTGTAGATTTTTATGGATGACGATGCGCCTAGTCACCGGGCCAAAGTTCTTCACGATTGGTTTGAAGAAAATTATAAATTCGAGCGAACAATTTGGATACCCAGATCGCCCGACATGAATCCCATCGCCGGTCGCTGTGGACGAGCGGTTCTAGGCGCTTCAGTCTGGAACCACGCGACCACTACGGTCGCAGGTTCGAATCCTGCCTCGGGCATGGATTTGTGTGATGTCCTTAGCTTAGTTAGGTTTAAGTAGCTCTAAGTTCTATGGGACTGATGACCGCAGATGTTAAGTCCCATAGTGCTCAGAGCCATTTGAACCATTTTTTTGAATCCCATCGAACATTTATGGGACATAATCGAGAGGTCAGTTCGTGCACAAAGTCCTGCACCGGTAACACTTTCGCAATTATGGACCGCTATAGAGGCAGCATGGCTCAACATTTCTGCAGGTGACTTCCAACGGCTTGTTGGGTTCATGCCACTTTGAGTTGCTGCACTACGCCGGACAAAAGGAAGCCCGGCAGGGTATTAGGAGTTAGCCATGACTTGTTTCGCCTCACTGTAATACGTATTACAGAGAGAATACAGTTTTCCACTCTGTAACAGCGGATGATGATAATTTTTGTATTATTCCAGTGTTAGGCATTCTGATCATATTGCTACGCTAAATGCAATGTATGATGAATTGCGTTTTGCGATGTTGTCGCTATTTATTTTACTAGCACTCGATATGCACTTCTGGCAGAGAGAATACAGTTTTCCACTCTGTAACAGCGGATGATGATAATATTTTGTATTATTCCAGTGTTAGGCATTCTGATCATATTGCTACGCTAAATGCATGATGTATGATGAATTGCGTTTTGCGATGTTGTCGCTATTTATTTTACTAGCACTCGATATACACTTCTGGCTGTAACTGACATCTGCAGTAGCGCTTTAAAGGAATGAAATATTATAGTCTGCATAGGGCACAATTGGCTGGGAGTTCCCTTCTGGGAAGTTTGGTCACTTGGCGAAAGTATCTTTATTTGATGCCACTTCAGCGGCTTGCGTGTCGATGATGATGAAATGATGAAGACAATGCACCCATCCTTTTCCAACCAGAGAAAGTCCCCACCCCGTCTGGCAATGGAAGCTGGAGTCCCGTGATTGAGCGTCATCAGTGGTTACCACAAGACCATAAGCTGCAGAAACAAGGTGAATTTAATGTTGTCAGTAAGCGAGCTGTGTGTATCCTAGGATATTATACAGACGATTTACGTGTGGAAATATTTGGTTTGGAGGTCCACTGTGCTTGCAGGGTTCGGTAGGAATATCGAACTTTCAGTTGTGGACA
The DNA here is from genome assembly GCF_023864275.1 of Schistocerca cancellata. Classification (NCBI taxonomy): domain Eukaryota; kingdom Metazoa; phylum Arthropoda; class Insecta; order Orthoptera; family Acrididae; genus Schistocerca; species Schistocerca cancellata. Next base: position 604,689,705 of record NC_064629.1, on the reverse strand, counting down.
AGAGTTTTAAATGCGAGAGTAACAGTAATTCATTGTGGTTTGTAAGCTGTAAGTTACACTGATAAGCCAAAACATTACGACCAGTGCCCATCGCGACGTTGGATGCCGCCTCGTGGCGCTGCGGGCATGTGACACGGTAAAAAACGTACTATATATAAGTGGAGAAGACACGGGCGGAGGATCACCCTAGCGAAGGTATGGGCTTCAAATGGGGAAATCCATTGAGATAAGCAACTTTGATAAAGGGCAGATTATTATCACGCAGAGCCTGTGAACGAGTATCTCGAAAACAACAAAGCTGGTCGAATGTTCACGTGCTACAGTCGTGATCATCTACGGAAAGGGATAGGTCAGGGGAACTGCCACTAGGTGCTAAATGGTTGGACGTCCAAAAGTCTTCACAGAACATGGGGTTCAGAGGCTTGTCTGCTCTGTAAAGTAGGATAGATAGTGATATGTCGAAGGAGCATAATGCTGGTGTACGCACAAGTGTTTCGAAGCACACCGTTCATCGTACGTTGTTGAACACGGAGCTCAGCAGGAGACCACCCCTATCTTTTCACATGCTGACCCAACGACATCGTGAATTACGACTGCAGTGGGCCGAGACCTTCGAGATCGACAGTCGATCAATGGAAACGTGTCGGCTCCTCGGGTGAATCACATTTTGATACACTAGGTTGCTGGTCGTATTCGCCAACGCCGTCATCTCGGGGAACGGCGAGTCGAAACGTGCAGCGCACCACAGACGCAGGCTGGTGGAAGCAGCATTATGCTATGGGAGACATTCTCCTACGCTTGCATGGAACCTGTGGTATTAATCGAAGACACGCTGACAGCTGCCAATCACCTGCATCACTTCATGCTTGATGTCTTCCCCGACGGCGATGTAATCCTTCAGCAGTATAACTGTCCATGTCTCTGAGCCAGAACCATGCTATAGTGGTTTGAGGAGCATTTTAGTGAACTCACGTTGATATCCCGGTGACTAAATTCACCTGATGTAAATGCCATGGAACCTATCTGGCATAAGCAAATCAGCGGCTCGTTATTTAAGCGAATTACATGACCTGTGCATAGACATATAATGCCACACTCCTCCACAGATCTACCAACAAACTGTCAGATCCCTGATAGGCACGATCAGTGATGTATTTAGTTCCAAAGACGGACAAACAAGCCATTAAGCAGGTGATCATACTGTTTGACTCATCAATGTAGATCTTCATGAGGATGTATTTGTAACGATTTTTTATGAATTTGGATGAATTTTGTGCATTGTACAAATATCGAAATATAGTCGTCTATTAACATATAATTTACTGAAGTAGTACCAATTAGCAAGCTGTGTGTATTTTAATAAGCAACACATAATTTAGATGTGGAAGTATTTAACTTGAAGGTCCATTGTGCTGACAAAGTGTGTAAAATCCTTAGTAGTCGAGAAATAACACAACTTTGTTGTGCCAGAATTTTCGTAGAACTTCCCGGGTATATGTTTATATTGTGTGTGTGTGTTTTTCTATACTCGCTAAAGGATAAATAAATTTATCAAAGCGTTTACTAGATAGCATCTCCGTCTTGTTGCACTATCTTCTCTGGAGAGAGATTTCAACTCTGTCCTCGTCTTTGGTTTTGATGTGCGTCTAAACGCAGTAGAATTTCTCATTGTGTATTACAAAAGTATGCAATTAGAGTGCTACATCGCAATAAAATCGTCGAAACTACTCCTTCATTCCTTCCTAATACGGCGTTTGCTGAGCTACTTTGTCGTTTGACTATGTTGTGTTTGTAAGTGTGTGTGTTCACATCGCGTCTCATTAAATGTTGGTGCTATTTCATAGTTGACTAGGAAGTACAATCAATATACGTTTAGATAGCCTTGGCACAACAGTTCCGATTGGTAAATATTGCACCTTCCTGGGTAGCCACACATGTTAACCTGACCGCTTCTGGGACAGGGAAGTATGCTGACCGCGAATCGAAGGGTCGGTGTGCCGGGTAGACTGTGTGTGATTTTTTGGAGATTTCTTGCATACCACTAGGGGAATACTGGGCTATTTCGCAATTTCCGTCTCAGAAAAACGGTACGCAAACCTTTAGAACACTCTCACGCACACTTGAACACAGAATCTACTCTATATGCAGACATATTGGGTACACTGCTTCTGTCCTGTGGGGGTGGAGGGAGGGGGGAGTGAATGAGAGACTGATGAACTTTAGCTGTTTGGTCGTCTTAAACTGTAATTTGTAATAAAAGCAATAATTTGTAATAAAAGCAGTAACTGACAGTCAATATCATTGATTAGATTTTTCTAGTATGTAATACGATGCATTATGTTTACCCCTGCTAAAATCGTGCTTGAAAACAGTTCAGAAGCGGAATTAGTTAACTGGAGGTTTTACTGTGACCCACATCAGGAGTAGGCATAATTAATTACTTTCTTCCACTAAATCAGAAAGCCAGTTTTTTTATGTACTTGCCAGCTTAGCGTAGTATTTTAACTAACACGTATTTTCTGGTGTTGCAAGTCTGGTCAGGTTAGTTTTACAACATGGCTCTTTTAAACCTGATTTCTAATGTCTACTGTTAATTTATCACGTTATCTGTAATTATTGAAGCACGGAAATAGCACTGGAGTATTTACTTTAAAGTTTACAATCGTGTGTTAGGCACTAATTTGATGAATATGTCTGTATGTGGAAAACAATGCTGCATACTTGAAGTAACGATTGCACATTTCTGACTTTAAGTAAGAACTACATATTCCTACTTTGCTGACACTGATTAACCAGAACATTATCGATATAAACCCGTTCAGGTGATAGCAGCGTCACCTGGTGAGAAATGACTGCTAGTCAGGCACACGCACGGTACAGCGGGAGGGCCGAGAGGAGGTCGAACAAGCCGCTGGGTGAGACTGAATAAGTCGGAGCTTATCCCCGCGAAGGAAGGACCACTGGCGATGCCAAAGGGACACCACTTCCTGACAGACGACAACACAGAGATCATCGGAGGGAATAAAGGAACTCGCGGGCTGAGGTACGAGGACTGCAGCTTTGGCAGCAGCGTCAGCAGCCTCGTTTCCTGGCAGACCGACATGACCAGGAACCCACAGAACCATCACACTGGCTCCACCAAGAGTGAGCAAGTGACAGTGTTCCTGGACCCGCTGCACTAAGGGATGGGCGATGTACAGCGCACATAGACTTTGAAGAATGCTGAGTGAGTCTGAGAAGAGTACACAATTGAAAAGTCTGTGTCGCTGGATGTACTTCGTGGCCTGATACAGAGCGAAGAGCCGGTCGTTGTGGCAGAGCGGTTCTAGGCGCTTCAGTCCGGAGCCGCGCGACCGCTATGGTCGCAGGTTCGAATCCTGCCTCGGGCATGGATGTGTGTGATGTCCATAGGTTAGTTAGGTTTAAGTAGTTCTAAGTTCTAGGGGACTGATGACCTCAGATGTTCAGTCCCGTAGTGCTCAGAGCCATTTTTGAACAGGGCGAACAGCTCGGCTGTAAATACTGAGCAGCGTGCCGGATACCGATATTGAAAGACACGGGTGTCAATGATGAAGGCACACCCGACCCCACAGTCAGTCCGAGAGCCATCAGTATATACAAGGTACTACCGGGAAGTTCCATGCGAAGGTCGTGAAACTGAAAGCGACAGAGCGAGGCCGGGGTAGTGTCCTTAGGAAACGAATTAAGGCCAAGGTTAACATGGGCCGCTTCACGAAGCCGGGAAGTTAAGCCGCCGTAGCAAGTGCCGAAAGCGGAGTCCAGGAGGTACCAGAGAAGGAGGACGCGCTCCATACTGCCGATCAAAGGAATCATCGAAGAAGGAGGCATAGGATGGCAGACACACGGCATGCATACCTGCTGAGGAGAAAGTCACGGCGGTAGGACAGTAGTAGTTCAACAGCATCAGCTTACAGACTCTCAACAGGGCTGGCGTAAAAGACGCCAGTGCCCAAACAGATACCATGGTGGTCGATGGTGTTGAGACGGCGTAAGAGAGACAGACGTGCAGACGCATAAACAAGACAGCCGTAGTCGAGTTTCGAACGGACAAGGGACCGGTACAAACGGAGGAGGGTGGTTCGATCGGCAGCTCAGGAAGTACCATTTAGGACACGTAGGACATTGAGGAACCGCGTACAGTGGGCTGCCACTTAAGACACATGGGAGGACCAAGAGAGTTTTCCTATGGAGCATGAGCCCCAGGAATTTTGTAGTTTTGACGAACGGAAGGGCAACAGGCCCAAGATGTAAAGATGGTGGGAGAAACCAATTGCGACGCCAGAAATTCAGAGATAGGTCCTCGGAGAACTGTAATAGATGGCAAAATCGTCAGCAAAAAGGGAGCCAGAGATGCCCAGCAGGAGACAGGCCATTATAGGGTAATGGCGATAGCAAAGAGGACGAAACTCTGGACGGAAACCTGAGGCATACTGTTTTCCTGGATAAAGGTGTCCGACGAGGAGGAACCCACACGCACCTTGAAAACTCGGTCTTTTAAACATTCCTGAAGGAAACAGGTCAGGCGGCCATGAAAGCCCCACGTGTAAAGAGTACGGAGGACATCTCCCACAGGTGTCGTAGTCCCTCTCCATATCGAAAAACACGACCAGTCTGGGATTTCCGCAGAAAACCATTCATGGCATGGGTGGACAAAGTAACGAGATGGTCAACTGCAGAACGCCGCGCTCGAAATCCACACTGTGCTTTCGTTAGTAAATTGCGAGACTCGTGCCACCATACTAGCCCGGCATGAATCATACATTCCATTGCCTTGCAAACGCAGCTGGTGAGAAAGATGGGGCGGTAGCTAGATGGAAGGCTTTTGTCCTTACTGGGCTTAGATATGGGTATGACAGGGGCTTCACGCCAAAGTCCAGGAAATGTGCCCTCTGCAAAAATGCGGTTGTACGTGTTAACCAGAAAGAGAAAGGTGCTGCAACATCTGAATGTGAACAGCGTCTGGTTCTGGGGCGGAGGATCGGGATGAACTGAGAGCACGATCTAGCTCCCTCATAGTAACGGCGGCATTCTAGCACTCCCGATTCTGAGAATGGAGTCCCCCGAGCCTCTTCCACTCGTTTCCGATGGAGGAAGGCAGGGTAACAGTGGGAAGAGCTCGAAACGTCCGCAAAATGGCGGCACAAGGTGTTGGAGATAGCAAGAGGGTCCACAGTGACATCGTCTGCTACTGTCAGGCCGAAAATTAGCTCATGGATCTTGGTCCCAGAGAGCCGTTTGCCCACATGACTGAGGAAGTGGTAGAACTGTTAAAAGAACTAGTGAATGAAATCTCGCTAGCTTTTTTGCTATCCCGAATAACGCGACGACACTTAGCACGCACCTATTTATAATGAATGCAGTTCGCCATCGTAGGAAGACGGTTAAAAACGCGTAGAGTACGTCTATGTGCGCGAATTGCGTCGCGGCACGCCTTAGTCCACCAAGGGCCTGGGACACAGCGTGGTAAAGAGGAAGTATGAGGAATGGAACGTTCTGCAGCAGTAAGGATAACGTTTGTGAGATATTCCACCTTGTCATCACAACTGGGGCAATCTTGTTCTTCGAAGGTCTCCAGGGAGGAGTACAGCCGCCAGTCCGCCTTAGTAAGCTGCCATTTGGGTGTGAACGCACGTGGGGTAGATATCAGCAAACGGATAGCACATGGGAAATGGTCGCTCGCGTAGGCGTCAGAAGAAACGGACTACTCAAAATGATGGGCAGTGTCGAAGGATAGGTCCAAATGGGAATAGGTGTGTGAGGAGTCGGAAAGGAAAGTGGATGCTCGAGTGTTAAGGCAGAAGAGGTTAAGTTGGTTAAGAAGATCAGCCAATAGGGTACCTCTCAGACAGGTTCTGGGAGAACCCCAAAGGGAATGATGCACATTAAAGTCGCCGAGTAGTAGAAATGGGGGAGGTAGCTGTCCAATAAGTTGAAGGACGTCTGCCCTGGTGGCATCGAATGATGGAGGAACATAAATGGTACAGAGGGAAAAGGCCAGGTGAGGAAGAAAAAGGGGAACTGCAACAGCTGGAAGATTGGTAGTCAAGGAGATGGGTTGACTATGAATGTCATCCTGTATGGGCAGCATGACGCCCCTATGAGACGGAATGCTGACCTCAGGGGGAAGTGACAGCCTGTGAAGAGTCGCTGCTACAGGGCACAGACACAGGAGGATCCTGCTCCATGGGATCCACAGAAGCATCGGCTTGCTTGCACTGTCAGTCTGTGGAGTCCAACGATGAAAAAAGGTTGGTGGAGTGCACCGGCGACACGGATGCCGGCCAGGCTAAGGTATCAAGTGGCAACACCGTCAAAGAGGATTTTCGAGTCGGCAAAGGAGAAGACCGTTTGCCTTTGATGGACTTCTTCGAGCCTTTCCGGTTACAGGAAGACTCGGGTGTTGTTTGGCTGGAGGGACGTAGGAAAATTTCATCGGAGTGCTCCTTCTGTCCTTTCTGGCCTGCCGGTTGTGTAGCTAGTAGCTTCGCCCCTTGAGGCGAGGGTTTGATGGCTCGTTGCACAGCTGGACCGGGGGATGGCGACGCTACCTTGACACTGGGCGATTTCACTACCTCAGAGCTGAGTTGGAGGTCGCATGTCTGCGTGGCCATGCCCTTCATGGAACGAGGGGTAACAAGAACAGAACTATAGGTGCCAGATAGGAGAACGCAGGGTTTGCAACTAGCCAATAACTTGCGAGTGACTGGGTAAGGCACTTTTTCCTTTACCCAGATCTCTTGGACAGCTCGTTCATCAACATACACGGGACAATTCCGAGAGGAGGCGACATGACCACCATTGCAGTTGATACAGTGGGGAGAAGGAGGCGGACAAACGCCCTCATGTGCATCCCTACCACAGGTTACACATTTGGCTGGGTGTCGACAAGACGTTCTAGTGTGGGTGAAACGATGACACTGGTGGCAGTGCGTCGGGTTCGTAATGTACGGCCGGACAGTGATAATTTCATAGCCTGCTTTGATCTTGGATGGAAGCACCATTCTATCAAAGGTGAGAAAAATAGTGCGGGTGGGCACTTAGGAGTAATCTACCTTTTTCTTCACCCGATGGACGGCAATGACACCCTGATCGGAGAGGTAAGATTGGATTTCGGCCTTCGTTTGACCATCGAGTAGCCTAGTGTAAATAACACCAAGGGAAGAATTCAAAGTTCTATGGACCTCGACACGAACAGAGCAGCCGTGGAGAAGCGAGGCGGCAAGCAGTTGTTGTGCTCCAGAATCAGAAGTAGTCTCCAAAAGCAAAGGGCCATTCCGTAAACCAGAGCAGGATTTCACAGGGCCAGCAATAGCATCAACACCTTTCTGAATAATAAACGGATTTACCCTGGCGAAGGACTGACTGTCTTCAGTACGTGAGACCACGAGGAACCGTGGTGCAGCGGGAAAGGTTTTATAATCACTAGCCGCATTACGTTTACATTTCGTAGACATTGATTGTGAAGATGATTGGCTCATTGCGAGAAAATCCTCCATGACTGTCAGCGGCTCCAAGGGCGCACTCCTTCCACCTGGGGGGCCCCTTCACAAGGGGGTGCATCCGCCTTAGGCGATTGTTCACACCTCTGGTCACACCTCCCAAACACCTGACGGAGGGACAACCGGCAATTTGGGAAGGTTGCAGCTCAGGCAGTCACCTATCCCTGGGCCTGGCCTGTACCAGGGTGTACGTGCGAACCCTACATGTCGACCCGGGGCTGGGAATTACGCGTTATCCAGTCACCTGTTATGCGTCAGACGCGTGGACTGGCCTTAAGGAGTGAACAGGGAGGAAGAAGAAAAAGAGGAAACTCAAACGCTGAAGCGGAGGAACGAGAGGAGAAGGGAAACAAAGAAAGGAAAAAGGAGTGGGAAAACAGTGGTGAAACTGTTCTTACGTCAGCTACAGACAATGCAGAACATTCCAAATAACATCCCAGACATGTTCCCCAAGGGAGGGGAAAAAGAATAGCAAGAGGATAGACATGCAGCACGGAAGGGAAAAGATGCTGCAAAGGCTGGGGCCCCGTGGTAGCCAAGAACGAACCCACCAAAGAGTGGCAAGCCCCGTGGGGGAATTGAGGCGTGTGTGTGTGTGTGTGTGTGTGTGTGTGTGTGTGTAGATGCGGGGAAGGGTACATAGGACAATTGGGCTAGTTCCGCCATCTTGGATTTTTAATTTTTTTTTTTTTTTAAGTTTCCCACTGTCATGCAGTTTTGAGTTCCATGCCAGTTCCATCTTAAATTTTTCGAACTTCGTGCCATCTTGATGATGTTATTGCCTCTGCATGTAAGGAAGGCACTTGCCCGGCCCCTGCATGATGAAAACCCGTGAGCAAAGGTCAAAATGCACCAAAACCATAATACCTACACACTTACTTTAAGTAAAAAGAGACAGGATGAGTTTGCAGGTCGTGTAATGCTCATCCTTAAGTAGTCTGTAGTAATATTTAGTATTAATGCATCATCATTCTTGTTATACATAGATGACGATGATGATGACGATGAGTAGAGGGCGCTCAACCTTTTGGTCATCACTGCTCAGACGAAAGGTTAGCATGTTATTCTCGTGGTGGTGGTGGGGGGGGGGGGGGGCGGAGGGGAGTAGAATGGCTGTCCTCACATTCAGCGTAATTTATAATGCATTAAAGTCCACCTCCCATCCCCAGCACCTTAGGGATGAGTCACGACACTTCACAAAATTTCAGCCCATGGAACACTGGCGTCAGTTTTGGCAAGGACGACGGGCAGATCTTCAGTCAAATCGAGGGCTGCCCTGATCTCGGTGTATAAGGCACACTTCGCCAAACGATGCTGAACCTATAGTGGCACAACACCAACTTCACAGAGTGGTGTATCCTCCTGTCGGAGGAATCTGATTATCAGCACTTCCTTTCATCGGTAAGGCTGGCAGGAAGTCCACCATACTTGAGTGGTCGATTTGAGTGATCACAGTTCGTTTCCCGACACCTCCAACCATACAGTTTCCAACTGATGCACGTTTCATCTGTCAGATACTGAGATGGCGGCGTGCAAGGGGACGACACATCCATGCAAACACCATCTCGACATTCTTCTTTGTTTGCTTTATCGGCTATGTCGTTACCCTGTATTCTGATGTGTCCAGGTACCCAGCAAAAGATCACCTGCTTGCCACAGTGTTGCAACCGCTGTACGAAGTCACGAATGAGCTGAATCAACTGGCCTACTCGACACATTTGATGACTCGCTTGTAGCGCAGTTAGCGCTTCAGAACAGACAAACTTTTACTGTGATGCTTGAAAATCCACTCCAGTGCCGTCATAATGCCATATAAATCCGCACCATAATTTGTAAATTGTTCGGAAGGCACACACTGAAAACCCTCTCAGAGAAAAACGTATTCTCATTACAAGTTTTCTTGTACTGCATCAGGCTTAAATGGCTTGGTCGCGTGGGGACAATTGCTGAACAGCCGCTCAAAGCTGGAGTGGACTGCTGCACTAATTACCAACGACTTTGAGAACAGTGATGTTTTCAGGGCCTGTCGAGCGAGGAGGCGGCACCGCCGAATCCAGTGTGGTGGTTCAACAGGCTCTGCACACGATCTCTGAACTGAGCTGGTCTGATAGGCTCCAGTATATTCAAAATGCCCTCAGGGGGACAGCGCCTAACATCTTGAGGTTGGAAATATGCGCTGATCATACATGGAGAGAGGGGGCGGTCGTTTCCAATACTGGCTACTAATGAACGATATGTTTATATAACTATTCGGAGGAGGAGGCAGAGACCAGCGTCAAGATTTTAGTTTCCATTGGTGGTAAACATCTGCAACTATGATTCCCTGACACCAGTGTGGGAGTGCCCATACTGGCTACAGAGCGACTCTTTGACTGCCGATTACTCATCCCTACAGAACAAATGGTTTACAGTAGAGTGGTTATAATATGAATTTCGCTTACGACCGCATACGGATCCTAAGTTTAGTTAGGCGGACACGAACACTCATCTGGAAAAGAAGAGGGTTTCATTAAAAGTCGTTAAACATAAATGAAAGAAGACTGTAAGGAGATGGGATGGCATCTTGTGCAGAAAGCGCAGAACTGTCCGTGGACCTTCGTAGGACTATCTACATCTACTTATATACTCGGCAAGCCACAGTACGGTGCATGGAGGGGGTACCACGTACCACTACTAGCATTTCCTTTCCTGTTTGACTCGCAAATAGAGCGAGGGAATAACGACTGTCCCAAAGCCTCCGTACGAGGCCGAATTTCTCTCATATTAACGCCGGTTCTCTAAATTACCGCAACAGTGCCTCACTAAAAGAGGAGAATGGGGCAAGAATGATATATCTGACTGAGATAGCTGACAGACCGCACAAGGATGAGAAAGGAACAATTTCGCGTCAAGCTACTAAAGTATCCTCAGTAGCGGAAAGAGTAGCAACTCTAAGTTAATCTGTAGTTCACATATAGCACACGTGGTATATTCACCTTCAGTTTCTCACTTATCTTGTATCCACTCATTAGCCGTTTAGTAATTTTTCATTCGCAAGCTCTCTAAAAGTTACAATGTGTTTTCCGGTAACAAGGAACATAAACATACGAGCATAACGAGTTCACTTACACTCGTAGTAATAACAGAGCATCACTGAGACGTTTACATTGTTGTCCTGAATGATCCATATTTTTTATTGTAGCTTGAATGTAATCTTATGATGTTTTATGTCGATTTTCTTATAAGTTAAAGTTTAAAAAATTTGATCTGTATTAAAAATATTTACTGATTTCAACTGTTTTCACCAACAGATTGTGTATTCGTAATAGTAACTTGTATTTAAACAGTTAAATGTGTAAAATATACCATAAACAAAACATGACGCACCACGAGAGAGTTATGAAAATTGGTCGCAATTTGATGTTCATACAGGTATCGATGTAAAATGCAAAATTGTAAACACTGGTGGCCGATGCATGAATGTGTGACGCTGAAGTGTAATTTCACCGCGCAGCTGGCAAGGATAGTAAACAGGGGACATGTCAATACAAAGACATAAAGTATTTGCGAATTTCATTTCGTGCCCTCAGACGCGCAGTAGCTATGCCTTACAGCAGGTGCGTGAACAATATACGTAGATGTCAGCACTTTAGACAAGATGTGTAGTTAGGCTCAAAGAAGCCGGCGGGAGTAATCAGTGAATCGCTCGACATTTAAATAGGAGCGATGCCACTGTTCGACGGAGTTGGCAGGAGTGGGTGAACCTTGGCCGAGCACAGCGTCAAGAAGCAAGCTGTCGACCTAGAGAGACCACAGAACTTGAGGGCCGAGCAATCGTCACAGAATCACCCCGAGCCCTGGATTCATCATCATCACTGATCCGACGTGCAAATGGTGCTTCAGTGACCACAACGACCATTAATAGATAGTTCACAGAAATGGTGCTGAACCCACGGCACCGCTTCCGCAGACTACCATTTACCTCTGTGCATCAAAAAACCGTTTGCAGTGTTTTCGGGCACATTCGGCCTGGAATCTCATTAGCTGGAGTAGAAGTGCCTTCTGTCATAAGTTCCGCTTCGAAACGAGCCACGATGACCAACGAAGACGTGTCTAGAGACGCCCTGAACAGTGATGGGATACCAACGTGATTGTTGCTCGCCATGTGGCCCGGCAACCAGGAGTGATGGTCTAGGGCACCATTACATTTCATATCAGGACCCCTTTGATTGTCATCCGCAGCGTCCTTATATCACATAGCAACCTTCCTGGGCTTACTTTTCGGCAAAATAATGCTAGTCCGCGCATGGCAAGAGTTTCTACTGTTCGTCTTCGTGCTTGCCAAATCTTGGTCAGCAAGGTCGCCGGATCTCTTCCCAAATGAGAACATTTGAAGCATTATGGGCAGGGCCCTCCAACCATTTCGAGATTTTGACGACCTAACGCGACAGTTGGACAGAATTTGGTACCGTATCCCTCAGGATATCCCACAACTATACCAGTGTCAACGGTATAACTGTTTGCATAAGGGCCATAGAGGACCAACGTGTTATTGATTTTCTCAATTCTGAAGCTCTTTCTCTTACATAAATCACCCAGTTTTTTTTTAATTGCAGACATTTGTTTGTCCGTGTATGTACATCACATCTACAGATTTCCGTCGCACTTGGATTATCCCTTAGCTGTGCGTCGCTTTTACTTTTTTTTTTTATTAGCTGCACATGTAAGCAACGGATTCATAACGGGAGGAGCAGAGTTCTAATTCCGTCAAGCCATTCTGATTTATAAAGTCCGTGATTTCCTCGGTTAGTTCAGGTGAAATCGTGGATAAGAACACTCCTTTCTCCACACTTACTGAACTGAGCTACGTTAAGTGCAATATAGCTGCAATTGTACAGGCCAGATACACACTGATTAGCCAAAATATTATGACCACCGCCTGAACAGCGTACTGGTCCACCATTGGAACACAATAAAGCAGTTCTACGTGGCATACATTCGGAAAGTCCCTTATAAGTTTCTATATATACGTGGCACCAGATGTCTACGCAAGTGTCACTTAGTTCCCTTACATTACGTACAGGTTCTAATTAGGTGAATTTGCAAGGCCGAAACATCAACGTGAGTTCACTATCATGCCTCTTAATTCCACGATTACGCGATTCTGGCCAAGTGTCACGGACAGTTATCTTGTTGGAAGATGCAAACGACGTCAGGGAAGTCATCAAGCATAACGGGATGTGCGTAGGCTGCAATAATATGTAAGTATTCCACAACTAGCATGGTGCCTTTAATTATTACCGCAGGTCCCATAGCATAACACTGCACTCCTCGACCTGCGTCCATGCTGTGGGGTGCATGTTTCGGGTAGTCGTTAGCCTGGATGATGGACATCCGAGCCTCATTTAACAAGAAACTTTATTCAACCCACTAGGTGACATATTTCCTTTCATTGATCCATGTTACAATTCGGATGGTGCTGTGCCAACTGCAGCCGTAACTGATGATGATGTTGAGTCAAAATGGGAACACTTAGGGGTTGTGTGCTGCAGAGCTCATGTTCAACAATGTGCGCTGAATGATGGGCTCCGAAACACATGTGACTGCAACAGAAATGTCTCTGTTGTCAGATCTTCCACAGATCGCCACCTGTCCTTCTTTACAGAGCGGGCAAGACTTCGACCACCACGTTCCGTGATGAGGCGTGGACGTCCAAACCTTGTCGCCTATCCGAGGTTTCACCGCCCTTCAACCACTTTCCACATATGCTCACGACAGTAACACGTCAACAGCCGACCAGCTTCGCCGTTTCCCAGATGCTTGTTCCCGGGCGCCGGGCCCTAACAACTTTACCTTTGTCAGAGTCTCTTACGTCAGTGGTTTTCCATATTTTCTCTTCTTGCCGTCACTAGAATACTTTCTTATTCGCCTCTGCTCCGCTTATATACTTCCCTTACAGCATGACTTGCTGCTGCGCCACCATCTGTCATCCAGGCTCGTGGGGAGGGGGTGGGCGGGATGGCAAGGGTCATATTTTTTGGTAAATAGGCTTTCTTGTTATAAGAGACACCTATCTTCAAGCTCCGAAAAATACAGGTTTTTCGGTATTTCCACGACATTTTTTCTAAGTGAAACAATCCTGTGACCCATCCCTGTAGTCTGATTTAGTACGAGTCCGACACTCGCATAGGTCGCAGAGTCTTTTGTAAGCAACATTCTTTGTAGATTAACTGAATTTTTCCAGTATCCTACCAAACAGCCAATGGCAATACTGTCCGATAAATATCAAAGAAACTGAAGACTTCCATCAGCGAAATTGTCAAGACCACACACCGGCATCGAGATTCAGCCTCCTATGATGATCGTTCTTGATCAGGAACACCCAGGAAAATATCAGAACGCCAGGAAAATTATGTGCTAGTGACCAGTAAACGTAATATATTCAAACTGTCCACGAATTGACTACTGAACTAACCACAAATAGGGATACACCAGTGAGTGAGTTAATTGTGAGACGGCGTCTGGCAGTAAACATCTTCTACGGTTATGTAGCAGTAAAGAAACCATTGTCGCGCCCTTTTAACAAGAAGAAAAAGTTCAATGGGCTACGACACACCAACACAGGACAGCAGAAGACTGGGAAAGAATCTTTTTCACTGATGATTCTAGGTTCGAAACACTGGAAAGTAAACGCCATCAATTCGTGCGCAGTTTACTCCATGACTACTTGAATCTTCAGAGCGTAATTCAAACTGTGAATCATGGAGGAAGTTGTATGATGGTATGGGCCGTAGATCTGGTGAAAGTATATGGAAAATGAACCAAAATGATTATCATGTCATTATTCAGCGGCGTGCCAAGGCATCTGGTTTGCTTCTGAATGGGAAAGAGTTTCTCTTCCAGCAAGACAACGACCCGAAACACGCATCCAGCTGTGTTAGAAGTATCTGAAGTCTCTAGAGGTTCATAAAATTCTGAGAAACATCGTATGGCCTCCACAGTCCCCTGATTGTAACCCAATGTAGTTACTATGGGATGAATTGGGCAGGAGGGTCAAAACACGGGGAAGCATGAGTGGGGCTCACTTGTGGGAGGTCCTGCAGCAAGAATGGAGGCTAATTCCGACCGAAACCCTGCCAAAATTGACTCGTAGCATGACTAAAGCATTAAAGCGAAAGGTGGCAGTTTTGAAGAATCTAAAATTTAATAGTTGCAGTTATCTATGAATTGTTTGAGCTTAATCATCATTTAGGAAACATTAAAAAGCAATTTTATAATGTATTTCCTTCCCATTGTCCATAATCACTCGGTGTTTCCAAACTTATGAAGGATGTTTTATGTCTGCAGTAATCGCCACATCTGAATATACTTTGTTCGCGGCAACGTGTGTCTCGTACTCTCAACTTCAGATTGCGTCCAAATTTCCTGGTTACACTGAACCGGAATTCATCTGAAAACATCCGGCCGAACTGCTGTTGGCCTGAGCCACGATAATCAGCATACGACAGCGACTTGTCAGCTAGAGAGACGCACCACACGTATTTCATCTGTACAACCCAAATCTTCTCCTGTTGTGAAATGTTTCTTGGGGAACATGGGTGTCTGAACCACTACCATGGTATGAAGCAAAGAACAGAGCAGTTTCTTCCTACCGTTTGCAGTGAGCACCATCCTTCAGTGTCTCTTGTCCACCTTCCACGATCAACCCGATGAATACATACATCTTATGCTGGTAACATAAACGTCCATCCGTCCAGAGTTAAAAGTTTTTATTAATACCATCGAATCTGAACGCAAGGATTCTTTGACCTGCACCAAGCTGACGAGATTTTCCTCTACAACCATGTTTTCTAACATGATGATTCATCCTGACACTATTACAGAATGCTTCTTGCTTCGAAAGTCTCTTAGAGTCGCAGACCACAAAATGATTACAGTAAATTGTCCTTGCTGTTACGTGTAGGGCAGTAGCTGTTTGCTTGTCACTGCCGTCTACTAGAATCACGATGCCCGCCGCCATAAAGGTCGAAATGTCGTCGTTTGTTAACAATTGTCAGCTGGTGTTGGATCAGCTGAGTTGAAACTTTCGAGTATTTTGCGTACCATACAGCGTGTTCTTTATAATAGTAGTCAGGTGCATTTTCTCGGGTGCTTCGGCAGATATTTGCAATTTGTTTATTTCAATGTGTAGCTGGAGTCAACGCGAACAAATACTGCTCATCGCGTTTCTCATGTGTCAACGGAAAGCGTCGGTGTGTTTCCCGTTACAAACAAAATGATTTCAAATCTTAATTTTAAGTGCCCATTCGACAGAGCGATCCAAAACTGGTCTAGTGAATTATTCATTTCATCGATATGTAAAGGATATTTCATTAAATGTGACACTTTTTAAAATTTTAATTTCCAGTTTCTAATACATTTTTCGTGTGCTTTCAGGTTAAAAATACCCAGTACAATTTGCAGTTTCCTGAACGTTTAGAAATCATAAAAAATCATTACCGTTTCTTTATTCATGATATACGCCGCACTGTGGCCAAGTTTGAGCGGCATTTCACTCTACCCGGCCAGAAGCCATCAAGAAGACAACGTAAAGCGCGAAACGAGGACAGTTTCCCAACAGTAGCGACCAGTATTGAGGAAGAACCGAATCTGTCATTTTGAAGATGATCTCAAAAGTTGCGGCTATCTGAGACATCAACTTGGCAAGTCTTGCGAAAATATTTGGGCCTGCATCAATACAAAGTTGTATTGATTCAAGAGTTGGAGCTATCACAGATGGCGTCATGAGTTCGCTGATTCGGTCGTACAGCAGTTGGAAGATGATCCTGATTTCAGTAGTGGCTTTACCAAAACACAAAATTGTTATTTGGAGAGAGAAGAACCCTCAAGTGGTCCATGAAGCCACTGTATTCAGAAAAACTCACTGTGTGGTGCGGTTTATGGCGTGGACATTATTTCTTTGGAGATGACGTCAGAAGAACTGTTACAGTCAGTGGAAACCGCTAAAGATCCATGTTACGCTGGTATCTGTGGCCAACACTTGAGACCACAGATATTGAAAACATGTGGTTCCAGCAGCATGGCGCTACGTACCACATAGCTGATGCTACGCTCGATTTGTGAGGGAGAAGTTTGGCGACCGGATCATCTGTAGGTAACATAAACGTCCATCCGTCCAGAGTTAAAAGTTTTTATTAATACCATCGAATCTGAACGCAAGGATTCTTTGACCTGCACACAGTCGTGTGATTTGACACACACGAATTTTTTTCTTTGGAGCTACTTCACAGTCCAGGTCTACGCTGCCAAGCCACAGACTTTGGAACATTTGGAGGCGAACGTTCGTCAGGCTATAGCAGATATAACGCCAATACCGTTAGACAGAGTGATTAACAATGGTAGCCATCGTGTCTGTCAGTGTGTTCAAAGCCGTGCTGGACATGTAAACAATTTTTGTTCAGAACATAACTGCAATGGCTAAGCTTCAAAATAAAGCGGAGTTTACTTTGACAGTCTCACTGTTTTTTTTTTCTTCAAATATCACTCTTAATGGAAGTTCCTTTATTAACAGGAACATTAAAACACGAAACGTAACAAGTACTCCAGCAGCGACGTCATCGCCCCAGCCCGAGCCGATTGCTACCTCTACGCAGCAGCGCTGCTCTGTAGCTGCAGCAGTACTGGCTACTCTTCGTGTTTTACTGTCGCTGATAATACATATCGATAAAACAAATATCGCAATAGACTAATTTATGACTGTCCTATCGAATGGGCACGCATAATTCCGCTTTAACATAATTTTTCTTCTAACGGGAAACACATCGGCGGTTTCCATTGACTCAGGGCATCGTAAGAAACACGTGACGCCCAGTATTTGAATGGGCCAACGCCATCAACACATTGCAAAAATCAAATTGCCAATATCTGCTGAAACATCAGAGAAAATGGTACTGACGAATCTTACGAGAAACTCCCGGTATAACCGTCAGATGATCATTGTCTGCAGAATGCAAGCTGAGAGATGTTGTTTCTCAGTGCACGCGCCTCCCTGTTAGCGATGAGAGTGAGTTGCAGCTTTGTACGTTGTTCTTAGAGCGCTCGAGCTCCTCATCGATGGTTGAGATCGAGGGCCCACTGGGCGCGATGAAAGAACAAGATCAAGAGGCGCTTCACGCGCAAGCTTAATAAGACACCGAACCACAATATATGCCAGTCCCTGAACATGATCATAGCATTGATACAGACGACACACGCACAAATGTGCGCTCTTTTCCTATATGTTTAAGATAATTTAAATTTCAAGATAAATTACAAAAATAAAAATAATGGAATTTAAAACCAGTGAGAGCACAGCTTTCAAATGATTTGAACTTCATACAGTTTAGGTATTTCTCATAATTATTAATTAGATACAGCCGATAACAAGAATGTTAACGACATGCATCACAAGCCATTTTACGTTTAAGCTGTTTGGGATTCATATTTAGTAATCTGTTGGAATAATTTTGTTCATATTTATGTAAGCCAATCAAGGTTTTTTAATGCATCCCATCTTATTGTTAATGAATTAATTAACCCTTTTTGTTACTTTTTAACATTCTGTCGGTTGGGCGGTAAAAGCATCCATTTGGAATAATTTAACGAAACCAATGAAAGTCTAAATAGACATGGCCAGCAATTATAAACCTGACTCCTTCAAAATGCAAACCTGTTCTTCCTGTGTGAACTTCCAGTTATGGCAAAGAATGGAACAACATAACAAGCAGGCTGTACTTGATGCTTATAAAAACACTGGCATTTTCACTAAACATTTTTAGCGAACAGAAAATAGAGTAATATTTAGGGAACCGCCTTTACTGTAGAAAGGATATCAAGTTCCTGAGCTCATTAGTAATCACTAATCGCCATCGCATTTGGATAGTAATATAGTCACATTTCCTAGAAATAGGTTTCCGTTTTTGAAACTTTTATGATTTTCTTCTTTCTTCCTTCATTGAAAGCTCTGTTTTTGTGGCACATTGAATACGAAAATATACGTTTCTTTGTGCAATAAGACACTTCATTCGGCACAAGAGGAAGGATAATTCACTTTCCTTGAAAATTTAATACCTTTCTGGATACTTTCGCACTCGTTTTATTGTGAAACATAAAGATATTGCAAAGAGCATTTGTACAAAGATATTTCGTAATTTCTTTAATTTTATTTTTCGCGTATATCTTACAGAAAATCCCAAACTGAAAGTTAAGAGCCATTATCCGTATGATAAAAATTAATATGAAAATTTCGCTGTTTTTCTCTCAGCCAGTCATAAAATGAAATTGTCAAGTATGGAGTGTTCAGTGACGAAAGTATGCTATGTTTATTTTCTAATCGTCTTGTTGGTTAGCTAATACCTGACGACGTACGTGGATGGAAACATATCATTATGACAAGTAAAAATACGTGTATGTGAAAATCACTATACGTTCCAGAACAATGGACACCATATCGATATTACTGTTGCAGACTAATAACTCATCGTTCCTACGTTCTTGCTGAAGGACGGGCTAAGCCTACTGCTGGTACATAAGTGTTTCGAAGCAAAAATATTTTTTTTTGTCTTGGTTTCAGTTTTTCCTAACTGCATGCACTATTTAACATATTATGATGAGAAATGTGAAACCAAAATGGAACTGTTGAAAATTAAAATACTAAGATAGGCGATCTCAAGTTTTCATCTGTGTGTGCTCCCATCATGACACGGTTAAACTTACAATGATCGCCTGAAAACATGAATAAATATTCTCGCGATTATAACCAGCACAGTTGTGGGGACAGGTCATGAACGCAAAAATGGAAATTAGAATCATAAAAATAAATTTCTCATATTCTAAAAATAACAGCAACCAAGAATATCCTCGTCAAGGTAAGAGTATGAAAACACAGTAATACAGATACCATACAGTATAGAAAACTTTGAAAACGAGCAACAAAAACAAAAAACCCAGATTTTGTTGTGTCCGGCTGCAGAGGGAAGTTCTACAAGAAGCCTTGTTTAAGAATATTGACTGGAAACCTTCCCAATAACTTATTTTCTCTCTCTTAATCGCGAAAGTATCACCAACGAAGGATTAAAAATACCTCATCATGTAAAGTGTTAGTACTAAGTATACGACTATGCACTAGCTAATTAACAAACAAATTTCCATCTGAATGAAAAGCGACAAAAACCTGTCCAATACAGAAACCAAAGAACTACAGTAGCACTACCTACTAACTACGGACGAATCAGCTTATGACCGACACTAGCATAGTATGTGAGATTCATTTTAAACTACGAAAGGCACCATTATGAGTGAATGGCGCAACAAGAATTCGCGTTTCGGTCCAAAATGACCACTGAATTGCAATTACACAGAATAACCGGACAGGTAACAACCATTTTTTACGTACCAACAAACTCAAGCGAAAACAAGTACTACACATAGCCCACAACCCCCTGTATGTAATATCAAATAATGGTAATATTCGTATGTAAATGCGATAACTTCTAGCAACAGCCATCATAAATCACTCTGATAGTGTTAAAGAGTTATAAATATTTCGGACAGACACGAATTCCCATGCAAACTCAGGCTAGAAAATCATGCTGCAAAAACGTGAATGTAGTAAAAAATTTATGCAACTTACTCACCAAATTCTACAGTTTCCATGTTATGTGCCAAGATCTGGCTTTTGTGTAATGGAATGTATTGGAACAGGTCAGCAGTATGCAGTCTCACAAATATTGCTGACTTAAAGTCGTGAAATACGCAGCCGGGTCGCGAAGCAGCGAAAGGAGCAAATGTTTCTACCGTAATAAATGTTAGTGGGATTACATCTCTAATTACGCTCAACACACAGGACAAGAGCTAATATTAAATGCGCGTTATGCAACGCTAACTAACCTGTCTTCCTGTTTGGACTGCTTGTAGAATGTTTCAAATATCCAAGACATAGCAACAAATAATACTGCTCAAGTTCCTTAATTTTTTACAATTGGCGCCACTAGCCCCAGTGAAAGAGACCATATCTAGTGACACTCTATTGCTTAAGAACTAAATATTGTTTGAAACAATGAGTACTTTGACGGAGACGTCGTATATCGGGATTGGCGACACTACGCAAAGCAAGCGAATGGAGTGTGTTAAGAAGTACCTAAGGGCGGCCGCTGCGGTGGCCAAGTGGGCGCTACGAGAGTCCGCAGGCGACTGGCGACGTGGTATGGTTTCCTCGCCGCCTGTTGCCCACATCGAGTGACGTGTAAACTACTTCAGACACAAAGACACCGAGCCTGCCACGAACATCATTGCTGCAGGACCGCCTAACCTCGACGTGCCAGCCAAGGTAGGCTTCTAAGCTTACGAGCTGAACACCTACGCTCACGACCATACGTAACGCTATATATGTTTCATTGATATGAAGAGAACACTGTTGCGACTGACTGCAAGATAACTTGGGATCGATACAAACTTTCTAACACGTACTAACTCTTTATCACTTGTAAGAAAAGGCAAGGGTGACTGATTTAAAACAGAGCTCATTCTCGAATACCATTTCGCGTTTATTAAAATATTACGCTGCTATTGGATACTCAACATGACACACAGGCATTTTGTTACATCATCATCTACTGTAATGTTTGAAATAACAAGTAACAATATTATATGTAACAGATGTTTGGATTACAGGCATTATGTTAACATATACACAAGTATGTAGGCCTTAACTTCCCTTTCTCTGTTTGTACTACTCACTCTCTTAAAGGCACTTTCCACCAATCTATCGGTAAACAGAATTAACGATCCTAAAAATCTGACGGGTAGCTGAATCTTCTCAACAAATATCCCAAAACAGCTAATACTTACTAACCGTCACAAACATCACATATTGACATAACTGCCATTTCACCACTACACGTTTAATGTTCCTCTCCTCTTTTACGTTCAGTGTTAGATTCTTGTTTCTTTCATGTCAGTGTCTTGCTTCTATGAACGTAGAACGTGGTTCTAACACTCATCGATGACAATATCATTAACAAAGAGGCAGAAGCTCGAAATGGAGAAGAATGGGGAAGACTGGGGAAGACAATCGACCAGTAGCTTAGGCACTCAACTAAAGCGAGGAAAACCGAATACTGAATGGCCGGACGGCTATTGATACTCCTCGCGCGACTCCGCCGTCTGGACCACGGCGCCACCTAGCTCGATGCAGCTTCTAAGATTCTCCCTGAAGCAGTATGGTTTTAAATGTTTCTCCTACGATCACTGTGAGTATTTTCTTGTCATCTAGAAACTACATCTTCCAAAATTATTATTCCGTAAGTTTTTACTATATGTCTTGTGTGTCCATTCCTATCTTTGCTACATCTTTCAGATGCTGCCTAGCTGTAGCTTCATACAATTGACTGCTTATAGTACGTTAGTTTCTATATCTTAAATTTTAGTTAAAATAATACTCATCCATAGTGAGGCTGCGTTACTGCACAAATATGACAGCGGTGTTGTTTTTAAAGGCGTAACGATCCAATGATTAGATCTCCAGAATCACCACAGGCATAACTGACTACAGGATTTCATCTTACGAAAAACGCATGTCTTTTCTTTTTAATACGTTGTTACCCGTTGCCAATATGTGATATGTGTTGCAATGCACTTATCATATTCAAAATCTATTTGCTAGGGCAACATTGGGACTAATATAGGATCAGCACATGTAGACAGGGTATATGGCCTAGAGACATAAACTGCGGCTGCAGTTTGGATCTGCACCTACATAAACCAAATTATTCATGGGCGGTCTACAATGTTAGGATTCAGTATTATACTCTTTAGCGCTCAACCTTCCGGTCAGGGCACAAACTGTCGCTTGGCTCAAACATTCATATACAGGCTTAGTTCCCTGTAGTCATACCAGTAATCTCACATGAGACTCAAATTCATCGGATTAGGCTAGGATCTGAACATATTTTCTTGTCAATGCTCTACTGGTATCAGAAGTTTGGAGAGCTTTGTAGACTTGTTATGTGAAAGTGATGAGACTCGCAATGTCCTGGTATTGCGTTAGTCATATAGTATTTGCACTGTCCAAGAACAAATTACGACCAAATTTCATGACCACATCTTTATGACCCCATACAACGTATGGTATAGATGCCGTTCTCTAGAAAAGCAACCATCTACCAACACAAGTAAAAATTATTTGGCACTGTTACTCGGATGTCACAAACGCTGATTACTTTCCCTTTGCTTAGTAAATTAAAAAAATAAAATGCTTTGAGACACTTTAAACCTGACACCATCGTTTTTCAGTGAGACATTTCATGGCTTGGAACGAACACAGTGCTACACAACCTTTGACAAACGCGGCCGCTGTGGTCACGCAGGATGTCCAAACCTTTAGAGTCGATTTTATGTATCCTAAACTGACTCCTATAAGGCAGGGGACTAACACTCGAAAATTAATAGTAATGTAAGAAGCCAAGTCAGGAAGCTTGCCTATTTCGTAAGTGAACTTCTATCGAGATTAGCTGCATCTAAAGCATCAGCAGCGTTCAGCTTCGAGCACTGATTGTGAGAAGCACGCTTGTCCAGTGTTAACTTATTGGAGCAGTCGTCGTGACGTTGGTGGCTCAGCTCCTCAAAAGTACAAAGTCGCAAACAGGATTATGATTTAAAGCCGGTGCCAAGGTGCGCGCCGAACTGTTTGGTAACAACTATCGATCACGTGCATTTCTCTCAGAAATTCTTTTCGTTAATATGAGGACGTGGTTTCAAATTTATAATGATAGTGGTTCACGTAAGAAATTAACAGCATATTTACAGCACCTAATGAGAAATGGAAACAGGAGCATACAAGTCCCACATACTTGAACCAAAATACAATGGTAGGAAGGTGGTTGCGGGAAGGAGAGGATGAGAACGGGTGAGGATCGGCAAGAAAGAGGTATGGGATGGTATCGGAATAAGTGTGTGAGGTTTCTAACTACTTATATTTTTACAACCCGTTTTAACCACTTTTTACTATTAAAATTTATGAAGTTACTTAGCTTATTTTTCTTTTCTTATGTTTTCTTGCAGTATCAATGTGTTCATGTTGAATTTGTTCCTTGCGACATTTGTGTCTAGTTATGTGTTGTTGGCAGTTGTGATTTTATTTTATAAGATTTTCTGCAAATGTTGAATAACTTGTGTCATGCGTTTCTCGAAGTTTTCCTGGCTGACTGAATATTCCATCATCTTTCGGGCGTACATCCTTGATATTATTAATTTTTGTTAAGATGCGTACATCCTTGATATTAATTTTTGTTAAGATATTTCGGCTGAAAAACTTATAGCCATTCTCAAGGTGAGTCTCTTGCAACATCTGTGATTGACTCTCTTGTTACCAACAGTGTTATCTCTGACGTATGTGCATTTACTCCACAGAATCGCATTAAGCGATTTGAAAATCTTGCAAGCGACTCACACTGAGAATGGCTGTACAGCTGTCGGCCGAAATATCAGAACAAGAATTAGTAATATCCCGGATGCATGGGCCAAATATGATGGACTAACAAGAGTTGTATCATATTTCCAGAACCTAATACGCAGTGTTTTGAACTTGCTAAAGGTTTGACATATAGAGGTTGGGCAAAAATATGTAAACACCGAGAGAAATGCATGCTTGAACATAAATGCAGATGCTAGCCATGCCGCCAGCCGTGGTGGCCCAGCGGTTAAAGGCGCTACAGTCTGGAACCGCGCGGCCGCTACGGTCGCAGGTTCGAATCCTGCCTCAGGCATGGATGTTTGTGATGTCCTTAGGTTAGTTAGGTTTAAGTAGTTCTAAGTTCTAGGGGACTGATGACCTTAGAAGTTAAAGTCCCATAGTGCTCAGAGCCATTTGAACCATTTTTTTTTTTGAGCTAGCCATGCCTGCATGTAGCGCTGTTGTAATTAACCATGAACGATACCTGTGCAATGCCCTCGATGTATTGCAGGTGTCAGTCGTGGTAAGAACAGTATTCCATGTAGCGGTGAGTGCATGATGTCCGAGCCGTGTGGAGTGGCCGCGCAATTAGATGCGTTATGTCACGGAGTGCGCGGCCCCTACCACCGGAGGTTCGAGTCCGCCCTCGGGCATGGGTGTGTGTGTGTTTAGGAATTCTCTCTCTCTCTCGCTCTCTCTCTCTCTCTCTCTTTCTCTCTTTCTCACACACACACACGCACACCACACACACACACGCCTGCGTTATGCCCGAGAATCATGAGCACAAACGCGGACAAATTGTTGGTGATCATATAGTGCTTCCGTAACAAAGGTATCAGAACTGTTTGGTCAAAGGGCTCTGTATCGAAGATTTATACCGCATACAGGGGAAACGGAAAACCATCATCCGCTACGTCACAAAGGGGACCAAAGTGTGTGATTGGTGATCGTGACAGACGATCAATGGAGAGGATTGTGACGAAAAATAAGAGGACGACAGTTGCAAAAGTCTCTGCAGAACTGAATGTCGCATTCACGAACAAAACAACACGAAGCCAGCTCCGTAAACGGGAAATTAAAGAGAGATATGGAATTCCAAATCAATATATCAGTAACGCAGATGTCCGTAACAGGAAAACGCTGTGCCGAAGCCGCATAACCTCGACTATGAAGCTATAGAAGAAAATAATTTCGTCAGGCGACTCTTCTTTCAACTGCTTCCAATTTCTGGCCGATTTTACATCTGACGTTCGGTTTCCCAAGTTTACGGTGCATACTGCTTGCTGCCACGAGTGGAACACTGCTAGATTTCGGGCAGCCATATCGTGGTATTCCATAGGCCCTGAGGTTACTCTGCATAGCCGCACCTCCACTGGCCTCCAAAGTCACCAGATCTCAACATTACTGAGCCTTTGTGGTCTAATTTGGAAAGAAGGGCACGTGATTGTTTCACCTCTATCTCCTTTAACTGAACTATTATTTTGCACGAAGAGTATTATAACATTCCCTTGAAAACTGTACAGGACCTGTCTTTCAAGACGACTGGAGGCTGTTTTGAATGCCAACGGTTTTTCTACGCCGTATTAGGCATACTGATGTGTTGTGTTTTTCGGGTTTCCACATTTTTGTCTACTTTGCTTTCGCAGCTCTAACATTCCCCATTTTGTCTGTTTTAATTATGGCTTTCTGTTTCTGCAGTGTGTTTTTTGTCAGGTGTAGCTATTATTGAATGTGGTTTCCACCCTGTGTGCAATTTGTGAGCAAAAGTCATTGAGTATTATTGAGTACCATTTTTTGAGACTTTGTATGCTGTCATTAGAATCTGTGTCTTCTTGGTACGTTTTTTGTCGTTGTTATTATAACAGGGTCGCCTTTGTGTTCATGTTGTTTTTATTTTGTAGTTGGGCTTTAATTTTAGTATTCGGTCTGTACTGTATCTGCACGTTACTGCCGTCTTCAGCAACTGTCCTTTCTATTATCTATGTTCCATGCAGAGAGTAGATAACATTGCTGTAGGCTTCCTGAAAATTTTGAACATGTGTTTACAGATCTGTTCACTTATGTTGACGAGGAGAATGGTGTGTGTTAGCTGTTTTTCTGTATTGCGAACATTATGTATGACTGCACTGAATAGGTCGCTTTGTAGAACTGTTCCGTTTCCCTGACGTACATCTATTAGACAAACATCCATCTACGACTGCCAATAGACAACGCTGAATGCTTTCAGTGCATCTAGTATGTCGAATATTACAATTTCAATATAGGATATGAAAATATTTGAAATTTGGAGACTAAAGGTCAAAGTCAATAAATACACGCGAACCCTAACATCAGGAACAAAAAATAATCTGTATGTCATGTTGGTACGAAATGGATTGCCTTATGTCCAGTGGAATACCTTCCCAATGTAGCTGTAGATACTTGCGACTATTTAGAATGCCATCAATAAAACAAGGATAATACTGAGATTCTTGAGAATCTCTCACCAAATATGGACAGACCAAAGTCGTTGTCCATCCACTTCTCTCAGCCAGAGTGCAATTTCAAATGACCATTAGTACAATATTGTAAAGAGTGATTTTTCAATGGTTTGTAAACGATCCTTCGTCCGTAAACATAATGTTGCACAGAAACGCCGGGTGACTCTTCAGTTTTCGTAGGCAACATTTAGAAAACTGCATCCAATTTTGAAAGTTATTACTAAGAAGTTGTTGATGGAGCGAAATGTGTAAAGGCCGAAGTGAACTGAAATGGATTATTCGCAGACCTGTCCTTCGGCTGATAATACTCGCACATTCAATGTGCCTTTTGTGACATGTGGATTGTGTGTTACCACTGTTAAAATCTTAGCTACATTTCTATCATCAGTTTTGTTAATTTTCTTTGGTGTATTTTAGCCTTCACACTTTCAGTTTCTAAAAAACTTTTTATAATATCTACAAAGGGTCATCGTGAGGGCTTGGAATTATCATGATACCTTTCAACATGCAACTGCACCGCTGCTGTAACAGTTTTGCGACGTACACCGTAACCGAAAACCAAATTCATTTGTTCGACTGATGTACACATTGTAAAAGTCTAAACAACTTCGGGAGTAGGTTGTATGATCACAGCAGCAAAGCAGAGACTAAAGAGCTTCAAGTGCACAGGTGAACATACAAACCGTAGCTGAGTTACGTATTTGCTTATATGTGATCTAGTAGGATAGTGGTTGTAGGACCTCTTCTCCTGATGGCGGATCAGCGGTTTTCGGCGCCGTTATCTTGTTACTATTTGATCATGTGCCGCTTGTTACGTTGCTGCAACCCTCCTCGAGGCTCTTTATAATGTTGCCGAAAAACGTAATTACAGGTAAAGTTTAAACTGTTTGCGAAATGCGTTCTTGAGAAGTATGTGCCGTGTAAACGGATTAAGGACTGAAAAGACCCATCCTGGTTCATTCCTTTCACTGCCAATATTTTTTGGAGTTATAGAGATTAATATGTATTTTAATTCATTTTGAAATCAGAAGTAACAATATGAAAGAAAATACACTGAAGCGCCAAAGAAACTGGTATAGGCAAGCCTTTTCAAATACAGAGATATATAAAGAGGCAGAATACGGCGCTGCGGTCGGCAACGCCTAAGACAAGTGCCTGGCGCAGTTGTTAGATCTGTTACTGCTGCTACAATGGCAGGTTATCAAGATTTAAGTGACTTTGATCT
The DNA here is from genome assembly GCF_023864275.1 of Schistocerca cancellata. Lineage (NCBI taxonomy): Eukaryota > Metazoa > Arthropoda > Insecta > Orthoptera > Acrididae > Schistocerca > Schistocerca cancellata. The sequence continues at coordinate 604,662,012 of NC_064629.1, read as the reverse complement.
TGGTGATATAGTCGGCGCACGAGCGATGGGACACAGCATGTCCGAGGTAGCGATGAACTGGGGATTTTCCGGTACGACCATTTCACGAGAGTACCGTGAATATCAGGAATCCGCTAAAACATCAGATCTCCGACATCGCTGCTGATGGAAAAAGATCCTGCAAGAACGAGACCAAAGACGACTGAAGAGAATCGTTCAACGTGACAGAAGTGCAACCGTTCCGCAAATTGCTGCAGATTTCAATGCTGGGCCATCCACAAGTGTCAGCGTGCGAACCATTTAACGAAACATCATCGATATGGGCTTTCTGAGCCGAAGGCCCTCTCGTATACCCATGATGCCTGCACGACACAAAGCCTTACGCCTCGCCTGGGCTCGTCAACACAGACATTGGACTGTTGATGACTGGAAACATGTTGCCTGGTCGGACGAGTCTCGTTTCAAATTGTATCGAACGAATGGACGTGCACGGTATGGAGACAACCTCATGAATCCATGGACACTGCATGTCAGCAGGGGACTTTTCAAGTTGATGGAGGCTCTGTAATGGTGTGGGGCGTGTGCAGCTGGAATGAAATGGGACCCCTGATACGTCTAGATACGACTCTGACAGGTGACACGTATGTAAGCATCCTGTCTGACCACCTGCATTCATTCATGTCCATTGTGCATTCCGACGGATTTTGACGATTCCAGCAGGACAATGCGACACACCACACGTCCACAATTGCTACAGGGTGGCTCCAGAAACGCTCTTCTGAGCTTAAACACTTCCGTTGGCCACCAAACCCTCAGACACGAACATTATTGAGCATATCTGGAATGCCTTGCAACATGCTGTTCAGAAGAGATCTACACCCCCTCGTACCCTTACGGATTTATGGACAGCCCTGCAGGATTCATGGTGTCAGTTCCTTCTAGCACTACTTCAGACATTGTTCGAGTCCATGCCACGTCGTGTTGCGGCACTTCTGCGTGTTCGCGAGGGCCAGTTTCTTTGACTCTTTGGTGTATTTACCGCCGTTTCCTTTCCCTACGCAGGAAGGGGTCAGACATGCAGGGTTATTCATAGTAACTCTGGGGTTTCAGTAGAAGACCTCGCAAAAACTACAAGACATAGAAAAAAAGACAAATTTCAGTGGATATAGTATCTCTCCCAGTTTGTAACCCATTTCACAGGTACTCAATATGGGCACTGTTTGCGACGTCGAAAACGTCAATAGGTACATGTAATTCATTAACACGAATTGTTGTGGAAGGAGCGACAGTAACCCGCTTAGCAAATCAGTTTACTGGTTTGTCCACTCGCAGTCTCGAACTAATGCGATGCAACAATATGGAGCACAAGGTTAATAAGGCAGCACGGCCTACAGGTGCACTCTGTAATTATAAGAATTTTGCATTTTGTCCCTCTACCAGTGGGACACTGATATACACAAACAACTTACAATAATTTGCCACTGCATCTCTGATAATCTAACGTGGGAATCAAGCGATCTAACGGTAGTGAAAGCGTTAATAACAAAATTCGGAGAATGCTGAGGAAACAGAGATCGTTGATTTCTCGGTTCAAAACGAATGTGCAAATTTTGGCAGGTCAAAATTAGTGTAAAAAGATGAATGCACAAAGTATGCAACCTGTATCGCCACACTATAGCGAAAGATCTTCCAAGAACACCATCTGGCCCTTCGTAAAAACCCTAACCGGCTCGAAGACTTCTGTTCAGTCACTCATACACCAGTCTGGTTTGGCAATATAAGACAGCAAAAGGAAAACTGAAACTTTAAATATCGCGTTTAACAAATCATGAACTCAAGAGGATCGTACATACATACCATCGGCTGCCATACCACAGACTCCTATGTGGAGGACATAGAAATAGGTATGCCTGGCTCGAGAAGCGACAGAAAGAATTTGTTTTCAACAAATCGGCAGGTACGAATGGAATATCAGTTCGGTTTTACAGAGAGCAGTCTCGCTCAGCGCAAAGTCCCGAACGACTTGACAAAAGGGGAGTTGACTCCAGCATATACGAAGGGTAAAAGAACGGACCCGCAAAATTACATGCCAATATCTTGAAAGTAAGATATAAGATGAGTATTACCAAAAGCAAAACAGGGGTAATGGAATGTAATCGAATTAAATCTGGCGATTTTGAGTTAATTAGATTAGGAAACGACAGACCAGATGTAGCAGAAGAGTTTTGCTATTCGGGCAGTAAAATAAATGATGACGGCCGAAGTAGACAAAATGCAAACTGCCAAAGACAAGAAAAGAGATTCTGAACAAGAGAAATTTGTTAATACAGAATATAAATTTAAGTTTTAGGAAATTGTTTCTGACGGTTTTTTGTCTTGAGTGTAGCCTTGTATGAAAGTGCAACATTCGTCATACACAGTTCACGCAAGAAGGAGAATAGAAGCTTTTGGAACGTGGTGCTACAGAAGAACGCTTAACATTAGATGGGTAGACTTTGTAACTAAAAAGGAGGTACTGAAAAAACTGAGAAGAAAAGAAATTTGTGGCATAACTTGACTGAAACAAAGGTCCGGTTGATATGAGGCATTCTCAAACATCAAGGGATCACCAATACGCTACTGGTGGGAAAGAGGTAGGGGGGAATAAAGATTATAGAGGGAGACCAAGAGATGAAGACAATAAACAGATTCAGTAGTTATTCGGAGATGAAGAAGCTTGCACAGGATAGAGTAGCATGAAGAGATGCATTAAACCATTCTTCGGACTGAAGACCACAATAACAACAACAACTAACATTAACACCAGTTCGCTGCAGAACTCTTGAGCTTATTCTAAGTTCAAGTATAATAAATTTGAGACAGAAAAGCATCTATCCATAAATCAGCACGGATTCAGAAAGCACCGCTCGTACGAAACTCATTTTGCCCTTTCCTCGCACGATATCCTGAGAACCATGGACAAAGGGCAACAGGCAGATTCCATATGCCTAGATTTTCGGAACGCAGTGGACAAAGTGCCCCTATGCAGACTGTTTACGAAGGCTCAAGCAGACAGAGAGTATGTTCCCAGATACGTGAGTGGCTCAAAGATTTCTTAAGTAATAGAACCCAGTACGTTGTCTTCGACGGCGAGTGTTCATCAGATACAAGGATGTCGTCAGGAGAGCCCCACGGAAGAGTTCCCTAGGCATCCAGAAGACATGATTGTATGTCAATGTAATTTCTTGCATACACACAACCGGCAAGTATGTAAATAATTAGAGCTGAAATTCTCTGTGACAGGTACAAGGGCCACTAAATGAATTAGTCTTGTTCGTATTTAGTGTTATTACCATGTCTGGTAGGCTATGTAAGTGGAGTGAACAGTGCCAGATGAAGGGTGACCACTGTGAAGGACGCGGAGAGCCCACGTAGTCAAGTGAGTCGGCGTTGTAAGCACCTGACAGTTTGAACGGAGTCTCATTGTGTATGTCCATTTGGCCGGCTGGTCAAAACGTACAATATCCAGCTTTGTGTGACAGTGGCCCAATGCTGGACTGCGTGGGAACATAAGAGCAGTCATACTCGTCATCAAGGTTCTGGTACATCACCACAAGGGGGGGAGCACCATCTTGTGCACCAAGCGCATCATAACCCCTTCAGATTTGTGCCTGCCATTCGAGAACAAGAAAGGAACTCCCAGCAACATTCTGTCATCCTGCATCATTGGTCGGAGAGTAGCAACAGCTAGACTAGTGAATTACCGGCACATGCGTACGCTGCCTTTACCACCACAACACGAATGACTGCGTTTAGAGTAATGTCGTGAGGGGAAGCAAGGGCGGCAATTTCATCGCATTGTGTTCAACGATGAATCGCAGATCGGCACTACCCCGAATGACCATATTTAGCAGGTATTGCGGTGACCTGGGTCGAGATACGATTCTTACGTTTTACACAGACACGGTGATATTACTCCAGGCGTCACTGTGTAGGGAGCAATCGGATATGACTTGAGGTCGCGGTTGGTAGTGGCTGAGGGAACACTGACGGCACAGCGCTACATCATGGCAGTCGTATATCCTCATGTGTTACCTCTCAAGTAAGAGTAATTTGGTGCTATTTTTCAACAGGACAATGCTCATTCACACATGGCTTATGTGATGTAGGTACTCACGTGGCCAGCAAGGTTCCCTGATCTGTCCCCTACAGAACATTTGTGGCACCAGATCGACTGTCAGTTCCGTTCCAGTGCAAGTATCCACGATATCAAGGACCAGTTACAAAAGTTGTGGTCCAGCTTGCCACAGGGGAAGATGCAACGGCTTTATGATATATTTCCCAACCGAATCAGTGCATGCCCCCATGGCAGGTGGGGTGCAACGTTATACTGAGAAGTGGGCTCATACTTCCAAGTTCTTTGCAAACTTGGCTCGAAATTTTAACCAGTGAAATAAAATTATGCACCCTCTCAACCCGTGAAATTTCATTTGTTCCTTCCTATCCTTCTCGCTATTTCCCTTTTTCGTCAGGCAGTGTATCTAGGCGGAACGCTGCAAAGCAATATGAAATGGAACGATCACATACGATCGGCAAAAGGGAAGGCAAATGGTCGACTTCGGTTTAGTGTGAGAATATTTGGGAAAGTGTGGTTCATCGGTAAAGGAGATCGCGTGTACAACATTACTGCTACACATTCTTGAGTACTGCTTGAGTGTTTGGGATCCCCACCAAGTAGGATTAAAGGATGACTTACACGTAGATCAGAGGCGTACTGCTAGGTATGTTACCGGTAGATTCGATCAACACGCGATTATTACGGGGACGCTTCGTTAACTGAAATAGGAATCCCTGGAGAGAAGGCGACGTTCTTTTCACGGAACACTAATGAGAAAATTTAGAAAACCGGTACCTGTGGCTAGCTGCAGAACGATTCCATCGTACATGTCGCGTAAGGACCGCGAAAATACGATAAGAGAAATTAGGGCTCTTACAGAGATATACAGATAGTCATTTTTCCTCGCTCCACTTGCGAGCAGAACAGAAAAGCGAATGACTAGCAGTGGTGCAGGGTACCCTTCACCATGGACCATAAGGATTTATGTATGTATGAGTAGAACCAGAATTAAAAGAAAACAGCGTTAAAAACTACTTCGATACGTCGAAAAATTAACCTCATTCTTCGCCATAACTTTGGGAATATTGCACTTCTGTTTTTGATATACAGGGTGATTATAATTAAAGTTCAACTTTCAAACTGCTGTAGAAATAACACCACTGGTCAGAATGACGTCAAATTGCAACGGAATATTATCGGAGTAGAGGGAAAACGTACGGCAGAAAAAAATAATGTGAAAGTTGATCAATAGATCGCGCTGTATGTGTCGGAATACATATATGAAAACACCTGTCATGCACACAACCCATTGAAGTTGGTATAAACATGCCGGGTACATGGCTTTTCCTCCCTTCGCGTCTGCGACGTTCGCCATGACTGTCTCAATGCACAAGATCGCGCTCTGCTTGTAAAGCTGTGTTACAAGAATGATGACTGTGCACACGTCGCTCTGCAGAAGTTCCGGACATTGAAGGATTTGAAAAAAAAGGTTTTGGTCCGATGACTGCCGTGGGTCTGGAGAAAATGATTCGGAAATTCAAAAAGACAAGTTCTTTTGGTGTGCAAACTGGTAGAGGGAGGAAACGAATTGATTAGACATCAGTGGAAGCAGTGGACACAGCAATACAGGAGGAGACGAGTGGTGGTGTGCAAATGTGTAGTGCACGGAGAATTGCCCGAACACTGGACATACCCGTGAGCACGGTGCGCAAAATCCTACGAAACATCCTTCTTTGCAATCCATTCGAAATTACCTATCTGTACGATTTTCTTCCTGTTGACCTGCCAGCAAGAGAGACCTTTACTTTAAAATTTCTTGCTCATATGGAAGTGGACAATGATTGGCCGTGGAAGATTTTGTGGACAGACGAAGCCCACTTCCATATGACAGGGTATGTCAATACACAGAATTGTCGAATATGGGCAACGGAAAATCCACACGCAAATCAACCAGTACCACTTCATCCTGAAAGGGCTACTGTGTGGTTCATCATTTATCATAGGACCATATTTTTTCGAAGAGACAGGTGCCTCCGGTCCTGTTACCTGTACCGGCACTGGTAAGCGCTACGAGTGTCTTTTGCGCAACCACGTCATTCCAGCTCTTCAACATTGTGGATGTGTGGATCGGATCATTTTTATGCAAGATGGCGCACATCTGCACATTGCAAATCCTGTCAAGCAGCTGCTGAAGCGCCATATCGGAAATTCTAGAATTATCAGCCGCCATTTCCCTACAGCCTGGCCGCCCCGGTCACCTGATCTTAATCTGTGTGACTTCTGGCTGTGGGGCTATCTGAAAGATGATGCGTTCAGTGTTCCGTCTGTAAACTTAGCTGCATCGAAGGCACGCATTGCGCAACACATTCTGAAACTGATCACGGAAACACTTCGATAAGTTTTGGAACATGCTGCTTCTCGATTGCAACTTGTTGCAGAAAACAGTGGACAGCATATTGAACATGTTTTGCGCCAGTCACATGGAAATTAATAATTCGATTTGATTTTGATTGATGCTTTTTATGCGGTTTTTGGCCTCAGGACGATTAAAAACCGATGTGATTGTTGCTTTTTATGCGGGTTTTGGCCTCAGGACAATTACAAACCGATTTTTCCCATTCGATGTGTTATGACCTTGTCGCAGTGAATAGGCTTACGTAAACTAACAGTATCACACCTATACACCCATGCACACTGAGTAGTACAGTTTGTTTAACATCAGATGTACACTTCAGGCTTCGTTGTATGATTCATTTGTCATTTATAGACGACCACTATTAAATTATGATGCTTACAGTGCCATCTATTGCTACATTTTGTAACTATTTATTTTTCTTCTGCCATACACTTTCCCCCTTCTCCGATAATATTCCGTTGCAATCTGACGTCATTCTGACCAGTGGTGTTATTTTTACAGCGGTTTGAAAGTTGAACTTTAATTATAATCACCCTGTATTTTAGGAGAGTTGTTTTAAAAAAATGGTTCAAATGGCTCTGGGCACTATGGGACTTAACATCTGTGGTCATCAGTCCCCTAGAACTGAGAACTACTTAAACATAACTAACCTAAGGACATCACACACATCCATGCCCGAGGCAGGATTCGAACCTGCGACCGTAGCAGTCGCGCGGTTCCAGACTGAGCGCCGAGAACCGCTAGACCACCGCGGCCGGCAGAGTTGTTTTAGTTGCGTCGGAAACAAGTATTGGTCCCGACACACAGTCACCTTCTGACCATTAAGATGGTGAATGTCATCGAGAGCTTGACTTTTAACGGAAATATGATGCGATTTTAACATCGAGAAAGGTTTACAGGTAGATACTGCTGCGAAAATCTCTGAGGGCATTAGTGGTACAGTATACAGGCTGTTTCTAAATGAATATCGGAGTTTTAACGGTTTATAATATTTATTACATTAAACATACAGTTACAAATGATATGTCAAATGAAAAAGCAACTCGAACAGTTGTGTTTGGCACCAGTGCGCATGCGCAGCACGCAGTGTTTCCGCCGCAATCCACTAGACAGCGGTAGTAGCGAAGATGGCGACTAGTGAACAGAAAGCGTTTTGTGTTTTGCAGTTTGCAAAGACCGAATCTGTAGTTACTGTGCAACGTGCGTTACGGGTGAAGTTCGGTTGTGATCCTCCAAGTGGTAATAACATTCGTAGATGCTATCATCAATTTGAAGATACCGGCTGCCTTTGTAAAGAGAAGAGCACAGGACGACCAGGAGTTATTGAAGAGACTGTAGAGCGAGTGAGAGAGTCGTTCACTCGTAGCCTAAAGAAATCAGTCCGGAAGGCTCGTCGTGAATTACAACTTACCGTATCGACTGTTTGGAAAGTTTTAAGAAAATGTGTACAATTACGTCCTTACCGTTTACAGTTATTACAGGCTTAGCTGGCAGACCACGGATTACGAGCCAACTTCACACACGAAATGTTGTTTCATGACGATGAAGATTCTCTGGATCATGTTGTCTTCAGTGATGAATGGACCTTGTACCTTAGTGGACATGTTAACACTCACAATGCGTGCATCTGGGGCTCAGAAAATCCTCACGAGGTCGTACAAATGCCATGAGATTCCCCTAAAGTGACTGTTTTTTGTGCCGTATCCCTGCAGAAAGTTTATGGGCCTTTCTTTTTGATAAACCTACTGTAACTGGCACTTCTTACCTTGATACACTGGAGCAATGTCTCTTCCCTCAGTTGGAAGATGATGAGCCAGAGAACTTCGTTTTCCAGCAAGATGGTGCGCCACCTCACTGGCCTAGTGAAGTACACAATTGGTTGAACTTCACTGTACCCAAGTGCTAGACAGTCCGCAAGGGGCCCAATGACAGGGCTTGCTTTGCATGGCCTACACGTTCACCTGACGTAACGCCATGCGACTTTTTCCTTTGGGCCTTCATCAAGGATCGTGTGTATGTGCCTCCGCTACCACCAGACCTCCCTGAATTAAGAAACGGGATTGAAGCAGCTGTTGCTACAATCACTGAAGAAACACTTATCAATGTTTGGGAAGAACTTGGCTATAGATTTGATATGTGCTGTGTGACAAAGGTGCTCACATTGAACATTTGTAAGGTTCTTGGTAAAACTGTTTGAGTTTCTCTTTCATTTGACATATCATTTATAACTGTAAGTTTAATATAATAAATATTATAAAACGTTAAAACGCCGATATTCATTTATAAACACCCTGTATATCAGTAACAACGAGTTATTAACTTACTCGTTGTATAGCTTTAGAAATGAGTTATCAATCGACAAGGTAAATTACTACTTCTTGTATTAAACAACAAATTGTTCTATCAAGGAATTATTTCTTGAGTATCTGTCTCAGCTAGTAAGTTTTTTGTTCCTGTAACAAACATCATACTCCGAAATAAAATGAAGATCGATGGAGTCAAGGCAAGTCGATATACTTTATTCTATAGCATACACAGTAAAAAGGTGCTCTACACAGCCACGTAATAAAATGTTGATTTCTATTTGACAGGGGCAGCATAGAACAACTCAATAATTTGATTTCTCAAATATAATTCTGTCAAGATTGACGTTCCACTTGCTTAGAATAGAGAAATACATAATGAAGTGGATAAAGTCTTATTTTAGAGCACGAGGCGAGAAGGGAGAGCTCTCATGGATAGGACATATTCATGATTTCCTGCATAAATCAAAAGTAGATGTTTCTTCGATCAGAATATTTCCTGTGCTAATACATGTACTCGTAATAAGTGGCCCACTGTGACACGAAGCATATTCCTAGCACAACAGCGTTCCGTATGTGCCGTACATGGTGCTATCTCACAAACACTGAATGAAGAAGTTCGGGAGTTTTAGACTGAGTTGGCAGGTTTTATAATCTCTCATGAAATTTCAATTTAACAACGTGCACTTGTTTAAGAAGAAGTGTTGCATCCATTTGCTCAACACAAAACAGAAAAATTCTGTATGTGTCAGCAATGTACGTACACAACACAATTAGATCACTTTTTCGAAATCCCGTAATTTAACTCAATTGCGTCGCAGAACTTTAAAAATGGCTCAAAGGTGCCTAAAACCTTCCTCTGTAATAGTTCAAAACGTGGCGCCCTGCGACGTTACATCGAGCTCGATGACGCTGCAAACAGCAAGGTATTGACACATGCAAGAAAAAGGCTAGGACTCAGCAATTACTGCGACGTGTAAGGCGAATTAATGATGTCAACTGGCGTCAAATTTCACTATAATTCTGGCGAATGTCACCGTAGATCTACCACGCGACGAGAAGCTCTTCAACATGCCTTACCCACATTTCACCCCTTATTTTGACGACTCTGCGATAGAGGTCAGGACCGCGACTTCCAGCGTTTAAATCACACCGTTTTCTTATGGGTGGCCGCGGAAAACATTTCAGTCACACCGCCGCACTGAATCTATACGAAAATGCCTCGGGGGTGGCGTAAAGGGCGTCAGTGGAACCAACCATTTCCCTGGGGCGTTGATTCCAACATATCCAACACATTTCTCGGTCGAAAACTATTTGTTTCAAACCTCCATTAAGGGCATCATCAGGCTGCATCCCCACTGAAGCTGATCGCACCCCTTTCAAGTGCAGCGCGACCGCAATTTTTCTCTTATGTTCAGTTAGGAACCACAAGGGACGGTTCAAAACCATTCGAAGAAATTTTAACGTGATCCGAAGCAACAAAGGTTGCTTATACCTTTTCAGCCCTTCATTTTCGCGGAAGAGGGAGGGAGGAACAGCACTGGACACATACGTCAATAAATCGGCAAAAGGACCCTGTAACACTCCCTCCACCCCCTACCCCCTTCCAGTTCAGCAACACCCTCAGTAGCACCCACCCACCTTTATGGAAAATTTTGAAAATATGCCCTTACAGAGACAACATGCGAAGTAGTTCTAGGCGGCTGCAGGCAAGCATCTGCTATTGGAGGTTGTCAAGGGGCTGCCTGCCTGCAGCGCCCAGGACTACTTCAGAGGATGTCTCTGTACAGGTACATTTTCAAAGTCCTCAAGAAAGGTGGACAGGTGCCAAATGGCTCTGAGCACTATGGGACTTAACTGCTAAGATCATCAGTCCCCCTAGAACTTAGAACCACTTAAACCTAACTAACCTAAGGCAGGATTCGAACCTACGACCGTAGCGGCAGGTGCCACCAAAGGTATTGTCGAACTGAGGGCTCTTAGACGTACCCTTTGCCGTTTGATTCATGCATGTGTCAATGTTGCTTGCATGTCTGAAGGAACATTGTATCGTACTCCATAATAAGACAGGCACTCCTCTTTCGTATTTATTCGCCAGGTCCTCGACTCTCAATAAATATGTCCTTCCTGAACGGGAATATACGTAACGTACGAGTTCAGATTGTGACAGATATGGAAGTTAGGGTCTGGCTGTGATGCGTGCTCGAATGGCCAAAGTGGTTAAGGCGACTGGTCACGTAAATCGGCTTATCCGGGATCGAGTCCCAGTCCGGCACCAATTTTCATTGTCGCCATTCCACTATACAGCCCAAAGTGGTTCATACTCGCAAATGCGAATACATTTCCTATAATTCTTGACAGATGTAGTCGGTGCAGTGCCTGTTTTTTTTCGGATATACACACATGCAAGTCCGAATGAACATTGCATCGTGCTTCACAGGCATCGATCTCGTATATTACCAGGATTGACTGAAAAGTAATGCCTCCACCTTCGTAACTCTTTAACAGTTGGTAGCATTGATATACGGCGGGCACTGGCTCTTTCCCTAGCCTCTTCTCTATAGCTCCAGTTGGCGGGAAGCCTTAGCACTGAACGATTGTGTTCTTACAGTGTAAAGTATGGTACCCTGCGCAGACGATCGGCCAATGCGATTTAAGCAGCTTGCAGTCATTGAATTCTTGACAGCAGAAGGTGTCACCCCAAAGGTGATTCATCAGAGAATGAAAGCAGTTTATGGTGATTGTGTTCATGTGAGTACTGTGCGTCGTTGGGGGAGTAAGTTTAAAGATATTGGGGCAGGAACATCTGACATGCGTGGCAAACAAAGAGTTGGATGGCCTGTGGCAGCAACCACCGAGTTTTACAAGCAAAATGTTGACAGATTGATTCAGGACGATCGTCGTATCACTCAGAGAGAAATTGTAAGCACAATCGGCATTTCACAAGAACGTGTGGGTCACATTATTGTTTTGCTTGGCTATCGAAAGATCTGTGCACGATGGGTAACCGGGATGCTGACTCCTGAAATGAAAGGACAAAGACTTGCAATTTGCCACGAACTCCTCTCGCGTTACGAGAATGAAGGTGACGCCTTTCTCCATTCAATTGTGACAGGAGACGAAACGTGGGTACACCATTACGACCCGGAGACGAAATGTCAGTCTACGGAATATCGACACAAAGACTCGCCTCGGAAAAAGAAATTCAAGACGCAGCCCTAAGCTCCGGAAAAATCATGGCCCCAGTGTTCTGGAACGCAGATGGTGTTATCCATGTTGATTTCCTTGATCGTGGGACAACAATAGCGCCGGCCGGAGTGGCCGAACGGTTCTAGGCGCTTCAGTTTGGAACCGCGCGACCGCTACGGTCGCAGGTTCGAATCCTGCCTCGGGCATGGATGTGTGTGATGTCCTTAGGCTAGTTAGGTTTAAGTAGTTCTAAGTTCTAGGGGACTGATGACCTCAGATGTTAAGTCCCATAGTGCTCAGAACCATTTGAACCATTTTTTTGACAACAATAAATTCAGAGCGTTACATCACAACGCTGCGAACTCTGAAACGACGGCTAACGAGGGCCCGAAAGGAAAAGGGAAATGTTTTCCTGCAGCATGACAATGCCAAACCACACACTTCACAACAGCAGAACTTCAGAGACCGAATCTCACCACCATATGGCATCCTCCATACAGTCCAGATTTAGAACGGTCTGACTTCCATCTTTTCCCGATAATGAAAGACGATCTGCTGGGACATCATTATGCTTCTGATGAAGACGTGGTTGCGGAAATAGAGTGTCGACTTCTTCTGCGACGGCTTCAGAAAACTTGTTCATCGCTGGCAGAAATGTATCCAACTGGCTGGTGATTATGTGGAAAAGTGAATATTGGTAATTAAAGATCACATTCTAAGGATAATTTCTGCGTGTGAGTTTTTAAAATATTCCCATCCAAACCCAATTAACGAAGGTGGAGGGATTAGTTTACATTCAACCCTCGTAATTTTAGCTTTTTGTAATTTCCTTAGATCCCCTCAGGAGAGTGCTAAGATAGTTCCTACAATAGCAGCGCGGACTATTCTTTCGCCGGCCGGAGTGGCCGTGCGGTTCTAGGCGCTACAGTCTGGAACCGGGCGACCGCTACAGTCGCAGGTTCGAATCCTGCCTCGGGCGTGGATGTGTGTGATGTCCTTAGGTTAGTTAGGTTTAACTAGTTCTAAGTTCTAGGCGACTGATTACCTCAGAAGTTAAGTCGCATAGTGCTCAGAGCCATTTGAACCATTTTTGACAATTCTTTCCCTGACCCATGTCCATTAAATTACGTCTCTAATGTCCTTGCTGTCGACGCTAAACTACACTCCTGGAAATGGGAAAAAGAACACATTGACGCCGGTGTGTCAGACCCACCATACTTGCTCCGGACACTGCGAGAGGGCTGTACAAGCAATGATCACACGCACGGCACAGCGGACACACCAGGAACCGCGGTGTTGGCCGTCGAATGGCGCTAGTTGCGCAGCATTTGTGCACCGCCGCCGTCAGTGTCAGCCAGTTTGCCGTGGCATACGGAGCTCCATCGCAGTCTTTAACACTGGTAGCATGCCGCGACAGCGTGGACGTGAACCGTATGTGCAGTTGACGGACTTTGAGCGAGGGCGTATAGTGGGCATGCGGGAGGCCGGGTGGACGTACCGCCGATTTGCTCAATACGTGGGGCGTGAGGTCTCCACAGTACATCGATGTTGTCGCCAGTGGTCGGCGGAAGGTGCACGTGCCCGTCGACCTGGGACCGGACCGCAGCGACGCACGGATGCACGCCAAGACCGTAGGATCCTACGCAGTGCCGTAGGGGACCGCACCGCCACTTCCCAGCAAATTAGGGACACTGTTGCTCCTGGGGTATCGGCGAGGACCATTCGCAACCGTCTCCATGAAGCTGGGCTACGGTCCCGCACACCGTTAGGCCGTCTTCCGCTCACGCCCCAACATCGTGCAGCCCGCCTCCAGTGGTGTCGCGACAGGCGTGAATGGAGGGACGAATGGAGACGTGTCGTCTTCAGCGATGAGAGTCGCTTCTGCCTTGGTGCCAATGATGGTCGTATGCGTGTTTGGCGCCGTGCAGGTGAGCGCCACAATCAGGACTGCATACGACCGAGGCACACAGGGCCAACACCCGGCGTCATGGTGTGGGGAGCGATCTCCTACACTGGCCGTACACCACTGGTGATCGTCGAGGAGGCACTGAATAGTGCACGGTACATCCAAACCGTCATCGAACCCATCGTTCTACCATTCCTAGACCGGCAAGGGAACCTGCTGTTCCAACAGGACAATGCACGTCCGCATGTATCCCGTGCCACCCAACGTGCTCTAGAAGGTGTAAGTCAACTACCCTGGCCAGCAAGATCTCCGGATCTGTCCCCCATTGAGCATGTTTGGGACTGGATGAAGCGTCGTCTCACGCGGTCTGCACGTCCAGCACGAACGCTGGTCCAACTGAGGCGCCAGGTGGAAATGGCATGTGCAAGCCGTTCCACAGGACTACATGCAGCATCTCTACGATCGTCTCCATGGGAGAATAGCAGCCTGCATTGCTGCGAAAGGTGGATATACACTGTACTAGTGCCGACATTGTGCATGCTCTGTTGCCTGTGTCTATGTGCCTGTGGTTCTGTCAGTGTGATCATGTGATGTATCTGGCCCCAGGAATGTGTCAATAAAGTTTCCCCTTCCTGTGACAATGAATTCACGGTGTTCTTATTTCAATTTCCAGGAGTGTATATCTGTCGCTCCTTCCTTCCAACTCGCCCAGGTGCTCATGGTTAACTTACGGTGCCCAATTAATGTTGAATGCAGGGTAATCACTGCAGTCAAGTAATAATCGGATAGCCAACAGCATAAACAATTTCGACGCATCCACAAAACGATATCAAAAAGTAATGCATATTACAATTCAAAGATGGTAGCTGTATTGGTCGTTGTACACACGGAATAGGTCAGACGGTCTTAGTAGGTGTTTATATTCATCACACTAGTCATGGACGGATGGCAATGGTGACCATACCCCCAAAGGAGCTTTCATTCACAAAGAAGATGCACCTAGCACGACGTGCTTATCGAGCACAACTACGGAGAGATTCTACCATATAGGTCTACGTTATCGCAGCAAAGTGTCTTTTGTTTGAGGGAGGGATGGAATTTGGTAACAAATTTGATGATGAAAGCTGCTAAGCTGCAGGATCGGCAGTGGCTCTTCCTCGTAATACATCGCCTTAAAGATGAGAGACCGCGCGGAGGCACAGTATTGATTCGACACCTGGACGTGCGTGGTGCTTCGTCCTTTCCTCCTGGCTTGTAGTTTCATAACTGACGTCATATTAGAGGGATTTAGCTTTTGATGACTGCAGGAGCAGCTTCACTAACTCGCCTGTTTAAAACATTACCTAGCGTCATCTCTTCACGTTGACAGTGGCTAGACCGAGCGAGATGCCTTCTTTTCTGAAATTACATGATTCCTTTGCCAGTAAAGAATCTTACTTTTTCTACGTATCTGAACTCAGTTCATACCCTTGTTCACGGTTACTACCTCACGGTGTGAAATTCAACATGCTTCACACGCTCTAAACATATCGTCGAGCCTCTGCCGCTGCGACATTCACGTCATCTCTAGTTCACCGCCATGACTTCCAGCACAAGTCTCAGATATTTTTATGTTTTACACAGTGTATATGCTTAGAATACACACATTGTTCAGACCAGAAAATTTTGCATACATTTTCTTGTTCCATAGAAATATTTTCAGTCTATGGTAACAATGACTAGATGGAATGGAATCGGGAGAAACCTACAGACGCAACTGGTAGGCCTATTAGACCGACCCCATATTAAAGCTGAAAACAAGGAAAAAGAGAAAAAAAACTGCCCACATTTTAATCTACTGTATAGCACATTTGAAGGAGATATTTTGAAAACAGTGAAGAAATTATGCTGAATTATGAAGAATTAAGATGAAAAAGTGAACCCGAGCAGCAACAGAAAACCCTACCTTACACAAGAATTCACTGACGCCAAATAACGATCTTCGATTAAGGAATTGAGATATTGTCAGTGGTTGGGAAAAGCGGTGTGTAAAACAACGGAAGTATATGAATTGAAGCTTCTTAAGAGTGCCCTCCACATTGTATGCAGTGATAAATGAGGACGTCTTTCGGGGTGCCATTTGAATTCTGGTTAATAATAGAGGAGTCTAGCAGCTGAGACGAAAGACGGGTGATTAATTGTGCAAAGACTGATCCCACTGCTTTAGACACCATAATATTTCTCACAGAAACGCTAGACTTGCAAGTAAGGAGCCTCTTTGGTTAGCGTAGAACACTTCTCAGGGTTCCGAAGAAAACATTGCGAGGGGGGAGAACGCACCCATTTGTAACTTTTTTGTACACTTTTACAGAGTTTTACAAAGTATTTCGCTCCACATTTCTCATCGTATAGTTCGTCGGTTCTGTTCTTGTTTAGGTGACATGTCCTGAAATAGTGCCGGTCACTGATTATATCAACCGAATCCTTTCATAAAGATGTCTGTAACAACTTAGATATTACAAATGGTTTATTTTAGTTACTCGAGTGGCGTTTATATCCGGCGAAATAACCTTGCAATGTGAAGGAAGGAAGGATGATTAGATCTAACGGCCCACCGACCACGTCATTACAGACGGAGGACAGGCTTGGATTGGTGAAGGTTGAGGGAGGATTTCGAAGGACTCATCCTGGCTTCTGCCTCAACTGATTTAGGGAAACAATGGAAAACCTAAATCTGGATGACCAGGCGAGGATTTGAGCTGCGATTTTCTCGAACACGAATCCAACTAGTTAACTGCTGTCACCACGCTCGGCCACTTGCAGTGTGCACAACCTAGCCCGTGAAGGATTACACAGGCAGCAATAATTTACATATGGCCTATACAGCAACAAGTGTGATCTACTTGTATAAGCTGTGTTAATCACACTCACCGTGAAGCCTGAACAAAATTTAAACAGGCTGGGCAGCGCAGGCATCCGAACTGAGGTAATCTTTTAATTTCATTAATTGCTTCCGTTTGCATTACGAGGTTGTTGACTGAGGCGAGATGCTCGGCAGCAGCAGTAAATGCGACGTAAAGGTTAGAGTGCAGCAGAGGCAGAGGCGCGTGCACTCGCGGCAGCAGCTGCTGCTGCGCTCAGTATTGATTGCGTGCACCACCCGCTGCTGCTTCTGCATTCACCCCGTAGCAAATGTCTCTCTCCTGACAACCAACAGTACACAGACGCTGATAAACACCGGGTAAGGGACTTTGGAGCTAGGTGAAGGTTGATAACTGCATACTTTTCTTGGCCACTTTCTAAGGAAGGAAGGAAGATTGGATTTAACGTCCCGTCTACATTGAGGTCATTCGAGACGCAGCACAAGCTCGGATTATGTCAAGCATGGGAAAGGAAATCGGCCGTGTCCTTTCAAAGGAACTATCCAGGCATTTGCCTCGAGCTATTTAGGAAAATCACGGAAAACATAAATCTGGATAGCAGTTTTGAACCGTCGTCCTCTCGAATGGCGAGTCCAGTGTGCTGATCACTACGCTATCTTGCTCGGTGCCATTTTCCAGTGACAAACTCCCTGTTAATATTGCTGTTGCCTCTAGAAGTTAATTTTTAATTGCAGTTATCTACATCTACATCAATGTTCCGCAAGCCGCCTTACGATGTGTGTAGGAGAGTATTTCTAGTACCACTATCTTTCCCTCTCTTCCCCCTCTCTTTCTGTTTGTACCAATCACGAATGTCGCGTGGGAAGAGTGATGGTGAAATACCGCATAGCTCCAGCTTATCGGATTTTCTCGTTGTGGCCATTTCGCGAGACCTATGTGGGAGGAAATAAAATGTTTACCAACTCTTCCAGGAATGTTCTCTCTTGAGATTTCAATAGCAAACAGCTCCGTGATGCACAACGCCTCTCTTCTAACGTTTGCTACAGGAGTTTGTGGAGCATCTCCTGTATGCTGTCTTGCCGACTGAACGATCCCATGACGAACTGTGTCGCTCTTCTTCGGGTCTTCTCTACGTCTTCGGTCCCAGACTGATGAGCAATACTGAAAAATCGATCGAACAATTGTTTTGTCAGCTACTTGTTTCTTGGGTTACTCACATTTCCTTAAAATTCTCCTAACGACTCAGCCTGGCATCTGATTTACCAACGATCTATTTTATGTGACCATTCCATTTTAGGTCGCTCCCGATGGTTACTCCTACGTGTTTCACATTAGTTTTGCATTAGTTTTACAATGTTTCCAGTGATTCGTCACCAGTAGTGTATTCTTACACTAAAGGCTTTCTTCGCCTATATATGAGCAATATGTTTCATTTATTTATGTTCAAGGTCAATATCCAGTCCCTGCACCATTCATCAGTCTTCTGTAGGTATTTCCTCAAGTCCCAACCGGCTCCTGACGTTGTTACCTTCTTATAAACAACTGCGTCATCTACGGGGATGGAGCTTCCTAAGCTATCCACTAGATCGTTTATATATACTGTAAACAGTAACGTTCCTATCACATTTCCTAGGCGTATTCCTGAAATCACCTGTACATGTGACAATTCTGTTCCGTGAAGTGCAACGTGTTAAGTTCTGCATGCATGGAAGTCCTGAATCCAGTCACAAATTTGGTCGGCAAGGTCTTATTTTGTTCATTAAACGACAGTGTGGAGCTATACTGAATGACTTTCTGAAATCAAAAATTACAGAATCAACCTTGGCGCTGATATCTACGGCGCTCTGGACTTCATGGAAGAACAGAGCGAACTGAGTTTCTCAAGTTCACTGTTTGCGGAATCCATGTTGATTTTTACAGATGAGATTTTCGTTCTCCAAAAACGTATAATTCATTAGCATAAAACATGTTCCATGATACCCAACAAATATGTCAGTGATACTAGCCTTTAGTTATTTGCGTTTCTCCGACGACCCTTCTTGAAAGACCTGTGCTTCTTTGCAGTTGCTAGGTACCCTTCGTTTCTCCAGTAACCTACGATATACTACTGCTAGAAGAGGAGCAAGCTCTTTCAGGTAATACTTGTAGCATCTAATAGGTACCTAATCCGGTTCATATGCCTTTCCACTATTAAGCAATTGTAGTTGCTTTCTATTACGTGATCACTTATCTCAATATCTGCCATTTCGGCGATCGTGTGATGATTGAAAGGAGAAACCGTATTACGATCTTCCGCGTTCAACCAGCTCCGGAAGACCGAATTTAATATTCCAACCGTCCCGCTGTCATTTTCCCTTACAGTGGCAATAGGGTCACGCAGCACTCACTAGATTTTCTCTGCCTCGTGATGACTGGGTGTTGTGTGATGTCCTAAGGTTAGTTAGGTTTAAGTAGTTCTAAGTTCTAGGGGACTGAGGACCGCAGATGTTAAGTCCCATAGTGCTCAGAGCCATTTGAACCACTCACTAGATGATTTCGAATCGCTTACTGACTTCAGATATGACTATAGCTTTTGAGCCCGATCGGGTAACAAAATTTTAGTTTAGTTTAGTGTGCCAGCTGTCTTTGGACGAAAACGAAATACGTAAAGAACTTAGCATTTTAAAGTAGATCGCGATAGCTAACGACTTTTCTATAAATGACGTCACGCGCCCTTATAGTAGGCTAAAGAAACGTTTAACAAACGGCAGTCACACACACACCCACACACAAAAGAGAACCGGCAAAGATAGAATGAAAACCATTTCCATGAAATTTAACGGCAAAATGTCCCTGCAAATAGAAAAATGTTTTAACAAGTCTGATGTCACATGTGGCTTTCAGGTTAATAACACCCTAAAACAACGAATAAAACATAAACTGAAAGGGAACTACGATAAATTTGATAGCTCTGGAGTATACAGGATTGACTGCAGTAACTATGACAAATATTATATCGGTCAGACAGGCCGCTCTTTTAAATTAAGGTTTAAAGAACATTCACAGCCACGAAACAAAACGGCTTTGGGACAGCATTTATCTGATACTGGTCATTCCTTGGGGAGCATTGAGAGTTGTATGCGTATTCTTCACAGAGTGGAAAAAGGCCGTGCTCTTAATTTGTTGGAGGAGCTTGAAATTTATAAAGCTTAAAATAGAGAACCAACTAAACTGCTTAACTGACAAAATGACTTTGTGCCCAATGCCTACTTTGCTTTATTTGACAATGTTTAAGTCTAACCACAGCACGCCTCTGTTATATATAGTGTGTTGAAAAGTTCATCTAGTACTGAATGCATACCATATTTACTCTGTTTTCATACGTTTTACGCATGACTCTAGTAAGTTTTTCCCATTTTTGCTGTAGATCTGATGATGGTCATTAAAGACCGTAACCGGTAATCTGTTAATAAAAAGTTTGTGACCATAGACGTACATTAAAGGAAACTCATCTCTAGATTGTCTCGTCTTATGAAAGAGGTTGATCAGTTTTCCTTAACTGTTCAGGTTAACAGTTAACTGTGGGAATGATTCGCCATACATGTAAAATGCATCTTTAAATATTTCTCCACAGCAGCTACCGTTCACTGAGGAAAACTGGTGCTTTTATTTACATACTAATACCAAACTACAAGTAATAACGCTTCGACTCTATACAATATATATTGTAAAACCAGGTTCGACTTTACCCACAAAAATATTTTATGTTAAAAATACACGTTCCATCAGAGCAGCTTATACAGAAGAAAATTAACAGTTCACCTTCCAAACTTCTGAAGCGCTAAGCAGGAGTTATATTGTGTACTATTCCAGCCTAGTTGCTCACTGAAAACGAAATAATGTAGTCTGCGCCAACTGTCTACGCGTTTTCAACGAAGAAGCTGTGCAAGACGCTATAAGTTTGTATGAGAAACTTCAAGCGTCGAGAGCGCCTGCTGCACGGTGCTACGTATGGATTTTTAGAGCCAGGAAGTTCGCAGCGCTTTCGTCAGTTGGCGCTGGCATATAGAGTTTCAAATGGTGGATAGTTCACCAAGTTATTTACGAAGGCGCTAAGCGGCGCTTTACGTCCTTGCTCTTGAAGACAGTGTCCGTTCAGGTAGTAAGAATAGTAGGTATCGGCATCTGTGGGAATATTTCGTAATTACCGCTTGATGGCGATTAGAACTACAATGCTGGGATAAGATACTATTTAACTACACAACAGAGTACATTTCTCTATCTGAAAATCTGAATACATATTATTATCCCCGAAAACGTGCATTCACGCAGATACATATTACCTGGAAATTGTGTACCCTGTTACCCTTACAGCTGCCTATCCGCTCCCACAAGCATCCTTTACCGGGTAGTTACGTTTCCACTTTTTCTCAAATTAACAAAACTTTCCCGAAAAATGTTGTTCATTCTGTAAAGTTACTAGCGTAATCCTAGCATGAATGTGGGCAGATAATCCTCCATATCCAACGCACTACACCTCTTACTCCAAACTTTCCACATCTTGTCTCAAAGTAACTTTCACCAAGGTTCAGCTCCCTGATCCAGAAATATAAAATAAACCATACATTTGTTACCCCGTACCACGAACAGTCCCTTCCTTTCCTACTCTGAACTTAAACCAAGGCTTTCTTATTCATACACACATTCCTAACTTAATAAAATCTAATACCAACGACACGCACTAACAACTTCTTTAAACATTGCTCCTTCACACACATCACCAAATACATGCTTCTGATACCAATACAACCTTCCTTCCTACAAATAATTCACCTACACATCAACTTTTGTCACAAGCAAGCTAATCATTAGGCAGTGCTACACACTCCACCTCGTTATGAAATGTAAAACTCCCAGATGATATACTCATATATCAATGTAACTGTGTACACGTATACATTATCAGCGGGTATGTAAAAGATTACAGTAGCAATTGTTCGTGACAGATAGAACGGCCATCAGAGCGCATTAGTGTTTTCCGCTTTTAGTGCTGTTACTAGGCCCGGTGAGGTATATAAGGAACGTGAACACGGCCAGTTGTCGAATGTTCACTCTAAAGTACTCGGAGATACCACGTGCTCGTGTGAGACAGCGTTATCAGCAACTATCACAGTTTCAAAGGGGCCTCATAGTGAGTCTCTGTTTGACAGGCTGGTCAAAACATATATTAGGCAGGTTTGTAGGGCATTCGGATGCGACTATAGCCCAATGTTGGACAGTATGGCAACGTGAGATCTCGCATACTTGTGGCCAAGGTTCCGGTCGACTGCCTCAGACCAGTACACAGGAGGGTCGCTGTAATGTGCACCAAGCATATCGTACCCCCTTCACGTCAGCATCAACAAGTAATCGACTCCTGCAAAATTCTGTGCCATCCCACACCACTGGTCCGAAAGTAGGAGCAGCCGGCCTAGTGAACTGCCTTAAATGTATTCGCAATTGCGAATAATGACAACCATCAGCTGTAGAATGAAATGAAGACAATGAAAATTTGTGTCGGACCGCAACTCGAATCCGGATTTCCCGCTTATCGCGAGAGATCGCCTAACCATTTGGCTATCCGTGCACGACTCACGGCCAGACCCGAACGTCCATATGTCGTCAACAATGCCTCTACGACATGGACTCGTACATCCATGATGTATATTCCCGTACAGGTCAGACGTTGTACTTGAAAGTCGCTTGCCCGGTATCGGCAGATAAATGCGATACTGCATGCACTTCCAAAGGAACTCCGCATCATAATCACAATATACAGGCACTGCAATATCGTAATGAATTACCGTCTCAAGCATAGGCTGCCGTTAACACCACAACACAAACGTCTGCGTTTGGAGTGGGTCGTGACCGAAGCATGGACTGCTAATGGATGACGTCGCATTGTGTTCAGAGATGAAACACGGTTTTCAATATCCAGATGAGCATCGCCGAGAACTTCGGCAGCGACCTGATTAGGAGTCCCATTCTTCCAATGGTTTGGAGACATACAGCGTTATTACTTCTGGCGTTATGATGTGGAGAGCCATCGGACGTGACTTTAGGTCACAACTGGTAGTGACTGAGGGACCTCTGGCGACACAACTGTATGACATGGACATCCTGCGTCCTCATGCTGATTTCAACAGGAAATACTCTTTCACACGTGGCATGTGTTTCTATGAACTGTCTGTGTTATGTTGAGATACCCCAGTGGCCATTAAGATGCCAAGATCTGTCCACAATTGAACATTTGTAGGACCATCTCTGACGTCAACTCCGTCCTAGTACAAGTATCCACAATATTAAGGCCAGTCGTGGGCCAGATTGCCTCAAGGAGGATACAACGGCTTTATGACATCCTTTCTAACCGAATCAGTTCATGCAGCTACACCAGAGGATCTCAAAGTCGTACTAGTAAGTAGGCTACTACTGCCAAGTTCTTTATAAATTTATTCGATTTTGTAACCACCGAAATATCATCACAATTCCTCTCCAAGCGTGAAGTTACATCTCACTTCTCCTCTTCTTCTGGATTCTTCACTTTTTTTACCAGGCAGTGTACTAACCCCGTGAATATTAAATTCTATATCTAGACAGGAGAGGCGATAAAAACTACGAAACGCCGCTGCAGATGGAAGTAGATGTCCCGCAGCATATTGAAACAATTTCAAAATGGAGATATCGACGGATAAATGGAGCTGGATTGAAGCGTGACGAGGAATATAGTTTATGTAATTAAAGAAAACTCCCCCAGCTACTATTCGTCGCCAACTCGTGAAAGCTAATGGAGCGTGTGTAATGTCACGAAAACAGGTATGGTTTTCGTTTCAGGAGTTTGATACATGGAGATCATATATGCTAGACAAGGAAAGTACAGAAACGTCAAACACGTTCACCTCAGATAACAATGTGTTTCCGTGTAGAATGGTTGATTCATAGTCGATTGTCGCATTCATGTGGAGAAAATTTCACACGAACTCAAAATCTCTATTGGCAGAGTAGTGGATATCGTGCAGAACAAATTGGTCTACTGGAAGACGTGTCCTCGTTGGGTACCGCAGAATCTCTTAGATTAGAATAAACCCAAGGGAATGTGGTTGTCTCTCCAACATGTAATATGTTATCCGGCGGGGACTATTTGTGGGTGCATGATGTGACTGAGAAGAAGAAAGCATAGATCTCATAGAGACACCCCTCATCTTTCTTCCCCTCCCCCCCCCCCGTCCTCCCCTCGTCAATAGAAAGTTCAAAAGAACGGCATCCGAAAATATGGCCACCGTATTTTGGGTCACGTGGGATATGCTATGGGTTTTTTTCTCATTTATGGAGAAATTCTGCTGCTATTAGTTATTGTGCCACGCTGGAATGGTTGAAGAGTACAATTCGGAGGAAACGACCGGCATTGCCTTCGATAGGTGTAGATTTGTTGCGCAGCAACACCCTTCTTACGGCTGAATCTTGTACCAGCTATTTTCATCTCTTCGGATTGTTAGAGAAACATGTGGCCGGTGGGTAATTTATAACTGATGTCGACATTCAGAAGAGTGTTGTTACGTGGCTCCTACACGTCGGCTATGATTATGCCAGTTTCGACAAATAGAACGAATACTCAGGCAACCTCGGTTGGCAAAGTGGGAAAGCAATATGTTCCAGTGCCTTTGTAGCTTTATATATAGCTTTTATGTTCTGAGTAAACATATTCTCACAAAGCATTCGTCATCTTACTTTTTGAACCACCCTATACACTATTCCTTTAATCAACCTGTTTTATTATTGTTAATAATCGGTAATTTAACATCTGGGCTGAAGAGCGCTGATATGGCTGTTGACAGCCCGCCCGAAAGTGGAGGAATAAAAACAGGGACAAAAACATAGGACAGTCAATGAAATTTATTATTAATCACAACGACAACTGTCTGCATACCGGAACTTTAAGACACTTAGTTCCAGTTCACTACTCAGTGTACCACGGGATCCTCAGTCATCAAATGTACTGTAAATTAACCATTAAATTCAATACTTTCGACAATGGCCTGCATTTCATTCGTCTACTTTACATTTAGGATTACTTTGTACGGGCGATCATTCTTAAGAGTCGGACACAATGAACGTCTTCGCTTTTTCGAAGTCACATGTAATTACAACGCCGCCATCTTCCGCAGAAACCCCTTCGAAGAATTTTATATTTTTTATCTGTGGCAAGAATCTAGTTGGAGTCCCGAGCTGGCACAAGGTTTTATTACAGCGTACACTCCACTGCCGAATGTAATATTCATTCTATGCATTATCCGTAGAATTCGGACAAACTATTCGCTTTCATATCCTTTCTTTGAGCAAAGTATGCAGAAGAATCTAGTCAGCTTGGAAATAGGAAAGTTATTGAAATAAAAATTATCAGTTGGGCGATGAGGAGCGCTAGGAAACCTCGGGTGGTAAGAGAATAGCCCATGAAAGCCATTAAAATCTTATCAGTAACAGTTTTTTGGCACTTGATCACAGAATTTTCTAGTACCTATACATCCCTCTGATATTGGGAGTTATCATAAACCCTTGCTGATTGTTTTGATTTCACATCATTCAATACACTTTCAACTCCTTACTGGAGCACTTATCTCTTCAACAAACACTTTATTGTCATCGTTATCAGGAAGCAGAAAGGCTCTCCTTCTCCATCTTTCAATTGTTCGATACACTCCTGCCTTCAATCCATTCTTCTACTTTTGACAGAGGCTTTTGGCCAAACTTCGTAATTTAACATGTTAATTTCTCTTACCCGGAATTATATTTAATGGTTATGCATAAAACCTTTTTTCCTAAAAGTATTATTTATGTCCAATTTATTTTCATACATCATTGATAACTTCTGGTTATGCGTCTTTGCACTTAGTCATTCCATTCCCAACCAACCTATTATTATACGTCTGCCTTCCCTATCCCATGTTTGGCGTTTTTGTAGTTCTACCATTCACAAACTTTAGTATGTTTCTGTACGTTATCCATCATGTTTAGCTCTACCTTAGTTACATTTACATTCGATTCGCCTGACTCAGCTATTTCCCTAATTAATACTTCTTTTCCCTTCTGCTTTAGTGAAGTATCCTCAGGTAATTTACCTAGCCGATTCATTCCTGTCGAGGAAAACGTCCATTTCACCTCGTTCTGTCTCACCGAACGACTTGGTGTATTAATTATCAAAATGTGCTCTCATCTGGAAAGAGCAGAAGACAAGTCCTTGATCGGCCACCTGATTAACATCTCCACGGTTTGACTAAACCGTCGATGGCAAATCCGGAATGGTTCCTGAAACAGGAAACTGCCTTCCCGTACCTGTGTTAATCATTTGCTTCCAGTAACTGCGATGTGGACGAGACGTTAACCTCCTCCTTTTCAGCAGTCTTTCTCGATTTACTATAAACGATAATCAAATGTAAGGAAAGACATCAGTCAGTTGCAGAATTCGTAATTTATTGCAGATCTAGGCTTCGTATATAATATAGTCATCATATGCACTAAAATACATAAAGAGAAAGAATCAAGGAAAGGTACAAAATGTGTATATAACGTAGTTACACCATTACCAGAAGAGACATATATGCATAGCCATGACAGAACATAAACATGTGACGATTGATGCTAGCATTTACAGTGCAGAAAGAAAACTGAAGCCGTTGCTTACAAACACCACAAACAGCGAGAATATGAGTCATACAAGACCTTTAATGCCTTCTATTGAATTGTACATCCCAAAAGCTATAGTTCAGTTTTATAGAAGACTACAACCGTTACATTAATCTTAAAATAAGATATATCTGGAATATGAAAATTACATAGTCAATATATATAAACACATAAAAAGCGACCAATAGGATTTAAATGCAAATAAAGTCATAACAGACGGGAGGCGTTTCTAACGCGATTACATTGCGACAAACCCTGTCGAATATTATAATAATATTAATGCAGCAGAAATACATTTACAGAATGTATGTCAAAAGGCATAAAGAGACACTGTGAATGAGACCTGAAAATCTGCAGAAATATAACATAAAATAGTACCGCAAGACGCATGAGGCGCCCTTTCTGTGAGTACATTTGAGGGAGGTAATAGCCAAAAACGATTCATCTTAATGAACCTAATGTTTAGATGAATTTACATTTACCTGCTTTCGAATTATAGTTTGTTGCATAGCTATAAAGGTATGGCTAATAACTATATATCAAGGTGCCTAATTCATATTGTAAGCAATTTAAAATGTACGGGTTAGTGAATTGCTTACATTACGAATGAGTGATCTGATATGCCTATTAGGCCTACTTTTACAGCTATGTAACAGATATAAATATGGAAGTGTGGAAATGGAAATAAATCCAAACGTTAGGTTATTTAAGATGAAGTGTTTTTAGCTTATCGCCTCCCTCAAATGTAATCTCAGAAAGGGCGCCTCATGCCTCTTGTGGCACTATGAGCTACAGCTGCTCGGATGTATACTCCAATGGAGGGCACTACAGGTTCTCGCTTTCTTCGTTGGTTGTAAGCAATGGCTTCAGCTTTGTTTCTGCGACGTAAATGCTAGAGTCAAGTTTACATGGTTATACATTAACATAGTTGCGCGTATATGGCTCTTCTGGTAATGGTATGTTATCGCTGTTCCCGCGTACGCATGTGAATTCGTATAGCTGCGTGATACACATATCTTGTACCTGTTATTGATTTTTTCTGTTTTTGTATTATAGCCCATGATTATGTTATAGTCGAAATCTAGATCTGCAATAAACAATAGATTCTGGAGCTATTCTTCACATTTGAATATTCAACAGTCGCCATGCACCACCAGAATCCAATGGATTCTAGTTTAGTTAATATACACTCCTGGAAATGGAAAAAAGAACACATTGACACCGGTGTGTCAGACCCACCATACTTGCTCCGGACACTGCGAGAGGGCTGTACAAGCAATGATCACACGCACGGCACAGCGGACACACCAGGAACCGCGGTGTTGGCCGTCGAATGGCGCTAGCTGCGCAGCATTTGTGCACCGCCGCCGTCAGTGTCAGCCAGTTTGCCGTGGCATACGGAGCTCCATCGCAGTCTTTAACACTGGTAGCATGCCGCGACAGCGTGGACGTGAACCGTATGTGCAGTTGACGGACTTTGAGCGAGGGCGTATAGTGGGCATGCGGGAGGCCGGGTGGACGTACCGCCGAATTGCTCAACACGTGGGGCGTGAGGTCTCCACAGTACATCGATGTTGTCTCCAGTGGTCGGCGGAAGGTGCACGTGCCCGTCGACCTGGGACCGGACCGCAGCGACGCACGGATGCACGCCAAGACCGTAGGATCCTACGCAGTGCCGTAGGGGACCGCACCGCCACTTCCCAGCAAATTAGGGACACTGTTGCTCCTGGGGTATCGGCGAGGACCATTCGCAACCGTCTCCATGAAGCTGGGCTACGGTCCCGCACACCGTTAGGCCGTCTTCCGCTCACGCCCCAACATCGTGCAGCCCGCCTCCAGTGGTGTCGCGACAGGAGTGAATGGAGGGACGAATGGAGACGTGTCGTCTTCAGCGATGAGAGTCGCTTCTGCCTTGGTGCCAATGATGGTCGTATGCGTGTTTGGCGCCGTGCAGGTGAGCGCCACAATCAAGACTGCATACGACCGAGGCACACAGGGCCAACACCCGGCGTCATGGTGTGGGGAGCGATCTCCTACACTGGCCGTACACCACTGGTGATCGTCGAGGGGACACTGAATAGTGCACGGTACATCCAAACCGTCATCGAACCCATCGTTCTACCATTCCTAGACCGGCAAGGGAACTTGCTGTTCCAACAGGACAATGCACGTCCGCATGTATCCCGTGCCACCCAACGTGCTCTAGAAGGTGTAAGTCAACTACCCTGGCCAGCAAGATCTCCGGATCTGTCCCCCATTGAGCATGTTTGGGACTGGATGAAGCGTCGTCTCACGCGGTCTGCACGTCCAGCACGAACGCTGGTCCAACTGAGGCGCCAGGTGGAAATGGCATGGCAAGCCGTTCTACAGGACTACATCCAGCATCTCTACGATCGTCTCCATGGGAGAATAGCAGCCTGCATTGCTGCGAAAGGTGGATATACACTGTACTAGTGCCGACATTGTGCATGCTCTGTTGCCTGTGTCTATGTGCCTGTGGTTCTGTCAGTGTGATCATGTGATGTATCTGACCCCAGGAATGTGTCAATAAAGTTTCCCCTTCCTGGGACAATGAATTCACGCTCTTATTTCAATTTCCAGGAGTGTATATACCGTATCTACCGTTCACCAACCCCAGTTTATGATCTGAACTTTTTCCCATAGTTAATTTCGTTGTGAAGCGCGTAATGTATTTCACTCACACCCTTCGTATTTTCCAGTCTTTTAGAAGTAAACTCCCTTCTCATGTTGTAATTCTCAGGAGGCTGTTGAAACCTAACCACGAAACTCCGCAATAGTTTTGACCTCTCATTCCATTCCCCCAACGCATAGCGTTCCAGTTTTCCGGTAATATATTATTTCCGCCGTACTTATCATACATTGCTACCAATAAAGTAACGAATATATCAGAATAACTCAAGAAGATAGGTGAAATGTGGCGAAACTCAGCCAGAGTGTAATACAGGTGATGCGCCATAAGTAAATCACGAAAAGATAGTTCCGTGCCTAGAATTTAGTTTCCAATTTTGAACGTGATTCAGTTAATTACCTACAGAATTCCTTATGCTGTTAATGATGCTATCAATGAGCTCTACAGACAGTGAATACGTTCTTCTTGCAGAACTGACCTCAGCACGGCAAGTGGTTGGTGAGAACAACAGCAAACGTCATTAATGGTTCTGTAGAATATAGGTCAGACCTAGTGGGCAACCCCACGCGCTGAATACTTCAGTGACGAATACATTCTCTGATAAAACGATCTCGTCTTTGGGGTACAAATATGCAGCTACTGTACGTCATAATAACGTCCGTAAGAATCTAGAATGTCCTCTCCACGAGCGAGGTGGCGCAGTGGTTGGCACACTGGAGTCGCATTCGGGAGGACGACGGTTCAAACCTGCGTCCGCCCATCCTGATTTAGGTTTTCCGTGCCTTCCCTAAATCGATTCAGGCAAGTGCCGGGATGGTTCCTTTAAAAAGACACTGCCGGTTTTCTTCCCCATCCTTCCCTAATCCGATGGGACCGATGACATTGCTGTTTGGTCCCCTCCCCAAAATCAACCAATGTCTTGTCGATAGACCTGCGCAGCCGCACTTTTATAGGAGCTAATTATTAATATCAAAAACTGACACGGGTAAAAACGTAGGATAATAGAAGTAAAGACGTCCCAGTAAATGTCCACAAACAAATCGTTTTCAAGGTAACAGCGAATATGGGGTACGAACCGGCATTCCGTCTAAAATGTAAACATTTAGATTCAGACCTTATCTAAATGGGCTCAAATTTTACCCGTGGTCTTCCTCAACGAGAATTACAGTACTGCTCCAGTAGGATACATGTTACAATCTACTGTCCACTTGTACCTGCTAAAGGAAGTGTTGCGTGTGTCGTCTTCGCATTTTGAATCAATACTGCACTCGGGTCTGTAATGAGTTACGAATTCGTTCAAATGTCACCGGATCATTTTGTAAATACACTCCTGGAAATGGAAAAAAGAACACATTGACACCGGTGTGTCAGACCCACCATACTTGCTCCGGACACTGCGAGAGGGCTGTACAAGCAATGATCACACGCACGGCACAGCGGACACACCAGGAACCGCGGTGTTGGCCGTCGAATGGCGGTAGCTGCGCAGCATTTGTGCACCGCCGCCGTCAGTGTCAGCCAGTTTGCCGTGGCATACGGAGCTCCATCGCAGTCTTTAACACTGGTAGCATGCCGCGACAGCGTGGACGTGAACCGTATGTGCAGTTGACGGACTTTGAGCGAGGGCGTATAGTGGGCATGCGGGAGGCCGGGTGGACGTACCGCCGAATTGCTCAACACGTGGGGCGTGAGGTCTCCACAGTACGTCGATGTTGTCGCCAGTGGTAGGCGGAAGGTGCACGTGCCCGTCGACCTGGGACCGGACCGCAGCGACGCACGGATGCACGCCAAGACCGTAGGATCCTACGCAGTGCCGTAGGGGACCGCACCGCCACTTCCCAGCAAATTAGGGACACTGTTGCTCCTGGGGTATCGGCGAGGACCATTCGCAACCGTCTCCATGAAGCTGGGCTACGGTCCCGCACACCGTTAGGCCGTCTTCCGCTCACGCCCCAACATCGTGCAGCCCGCCTCCAGTGGTGTCGCGACAGGCGTGAATGGAGGGACGAATGGAGACGTGTCGTCTTCAGCGATGAGAGTCGCTTCTGCCTTGGTGCCAATGATTGTCGTATGCGTGTTTGGCGCCGTGCAGGTGAGCGCCACAATCAGGACTGCATACGACCGCACACAGGGCCAACACCCGGCATCATGGTGTGGGGAGCGATCTCCTACACTGGCCGTACACCACTGGTGATCGTCGAGGGGACACTGAATAGTGCACGGTACATCCAAACCGTCATCGAACCCATCGTTCTACCATTCCTAGACCGGCAAGGGAACTTGCTGTTCCAACAGGACAATGCACGTCCGCATGTATCCCGTGCCACCCAACGTGCTCTAGAAGGTGTAAGTCAACTACCCTGGCCAGCAAGATCTCCGGATCTGTCCCCCATTGAGCATGTTGGGGACTGGATGAAGCGTCGTCTCACGCGGTCTGCACGTCCAGCACGAACGCTGGTCCAACTGAGGCGCCAGGTGGAAATGGCATGGCAAGCCGTTCCACAGGACTACATCCAGCATCTCTACGATCGTCTCCATGGGAGAATAGCAGCCTGCATTGCTGCGAAAGGTGGATATACACTGTACTAGTGCCGACATTGTGCATGCTCTGTTGCCTGTGTCTATGTGCCTGTGGTTCTGTCAGTGTGATCATGTGATGTATCTGACCCCAGGAATGTGTCAATAAAGTTTCCCCTTCCTGGGACAATGAATTCACGGTGTTCTTATTTCAATTTCCAGGAGTGTATTTGCTTGGAAGTACAGGTCGCTACTCCAGTTCTTAATCCATGTCAACGAGAGTGCTGTTCCAGTCACTTCTGAGATGGCCCCCAGACATGACACAACACATTCACAAGTATCTTATAAACGGCTTGTTTGCGGAGCCACGTGTATCGGAACGTTTTTACTTCTATTATCGTAGTCTTCCTTTCGCGTCAGTTTTCGTTTTTAGTTGTGACACGTACCGTACACTTGAAGAGACGGAGGTTCGTGCGTCTACCTAAAGACAGGAAGTCAAGGTGAAAACTCCTCGGCATGTAAAGAAGATGGAGTTGATGTTATTAAATTTTCTTGATGTCTTGATTCGTGTCTTCACCTTCGTAACTGAATAAGTTAGGATGTGTGATTACCATGTTGAGGTCCTGGGTTCAATTCCCGGTGCAGTAGGGGATTTTTCCTTGGCGAGAGCACTGGAACGGGATGCACTCTGTCTTGTGGCACTCTGTCTTGTGATACCAATCGAGCAGCTACTTGAGTGAGAAGTAGTGGCTCCAAGATTTGGGAACCTGAGAGCTGGGAGAGCATTGTGATGATCCCACTTCTTCCTCACCACATCGGGATGACGCCATTAGCAAGGATTGACACGGCGGCCGATGGTCGATGAATGAAATCTGGTAACTGTAGTAGCCAGGGGAGATGGGACAATTCATCCTGGTTTCAAGAAAACCAGCCCTGGAAGATGTGAGCTATGTGAACAGGGGCCCTATCGTCTTGGAGCACAGCATCCCCACTGAAGAACAAACATTGTACCACTGACCTTATCAGCCAAAATGGTCACAAAATCGTTAGAAGTATTGAGACCTTGCAGGGTAACCATGGTGCCCATGGAATGCCGCGATATGGCTGCCCAAATCATCGCCGAACCGCCGTCATGTTTCACTCTTGCTAGCAAGCAGTGTGCATCGTAAGCTTGAGACGATGTATGCGAGACGAAGCTGGGCCAGAAGTCTGAAATAGTGTGAAACAAGACTCATACGACCAAATGACTTCCTTTCGTCGCTGCATAGCCCAGATTTTATGGTAACTGAATGTTTTGCTGTTACAGGCATCTGTATCTCTGATGTGTGGTTTTTGGAATACCAGCTCGCCCTACAGTTTCCTGATTATGGGGTTTCCTTCGTATTGTTTTGGTGCTGACATGGTTCGCGAGAGCTACATTCAGTTCTTCAGTGACTTTTGCGGCTACCGTCATCTTATTTTTCGTCACAATCCTCTTCAATAAACTCCTATCACGATCACACAACACACACTTTCGTCCGCATTGTGGATGATGTTTTCCGCTTTCCCTGTATGCGGTATAAATTTTCGATATGGTGTCTCTTGAAACACGAAACAGTTCGTCTGCCTTGGTCACAGAAACATCCAGCATACAAGTACCGACAATTTTCCCACGTTCGAATTCAGTTAGCTCCGACGTAATGCTCTCACAAGTACACAGGACATTATTCTGACCACGACTGACACTTGCAAGCTATTGAGGGCACTGGAAGGTGCCATTCATGGTCAAATACAACAGCGTCCCTCTACAGGCTTGGCTAGCATCTATATTTATGTTCAAAGTTTGCATTTCTCGCGGTGTCTCAATATTTTTGTCCGATCAAAAAAAATGGTTCAAATGGCTCTGAGCACTACGGGGCTTAACTCCTGAGGTCATCAGTCCCCTAGAACTTAGAACTACTTAAACCTAACCAACCTAAGGATATCACACACATCCATGCCCGAGGCAGGATTCGAACCTGCGACCGCAGCGGTCGCGCGGCTCCAGACTGTAGCGCCTAGAACCGCTCGGCCACTCCGGCCGGCCATTTGTCCAATCCCTGTATATGGGTTACATATTTCAGTAGCGCATGTCCAGTGTCAATGTATTCTGTTGTTTGTTTGGTGTTTGGTGCTGTCAATGTAGTCTGCGAAATATCTTTGTTTATACGGCTATTTTATTTGTTATATTATGTTCATATTGTCTTGGGAAAGGGTTATGCTTTGAACAAACTTAATTTTTTCTTTTATTTTGACTCACACAACAAACAGAGGAGCAAACACGGACACGAAACTGAGCTTCATCCTCAAGATGAATCTCTCAGCGACATTCCGGGAACACCTGCAAAATAAAGAGAAGCATCTGGTGCTTGTAAAACTTCACTCAAACAGGTAAGTGTGAAGAAAGAAGAAAATTGTGTGTCCTCATTGCAGACTCCTTTTCCAAATCATAGTCACGAAGTTTTTGTGTACGAGCAGGTGAATTAAAACGTTCCTGTACATGTCTTGAAGATGATCCACACGAAATCGTTCCAAAAGTACATTCGCAAATGAAAAGAGCGAGAAGTGCAAAATAATGTACTGGATGATGGACGATAAAAGGTGCATGAAGTAACTGACATAACAAAAGAAAAGACTAAAGTACATCTTGCTTGAAGAATTAACAATGAGGAACTCTTTTTTTATTATGGGCACCGCATTTAATGGTTCAAATGGCTCTGAGCACTATGGGACTTAACTGCTGTGGTCATAAGTCCCCTAGAACTTAGAACTACTTAAACCTAGCTAACCTAAGGGCATCACACACATCCATGCCCGAGGCAGAATTCGAACCTGCGACCGTAGCGATCACGCTGTTCCAGACTGTAGCGCCTAGAAACGCACGGCCACTCCGGCCGGCTGCACCGCATTTAATGAATGCTGAGCAAAAGAAAGAGCTCAAACATGTTTCTCAGCAATACTTGGACTTTTCCACAGAAAATTCAACAGTTTTTTCATTGATATGTTAATATGCATGAAAAATGGATCAACTATTCACTACAGAAAGGAAACAACAATTGGAGCAAGAAGTGGATGACATCAGCAATTATAATCGGAATCTATGTCCTCTGTTGAAAAAGTTATTGCTAGCGCTTTATGGAATACAAAGGATGCTGTCCAATGATTCCCATGGAGAGGGTAAAACAATAACCGTCATATTCTGGGCAAGCATTTTCTACTAACTTGGTTGAAATATACGTGAGGAACGACTGGACTGCAAACGAATAACAGGAGGATTATGGTTAACGCCCCTTTGACATCATTAGAGATGATACGTATGCTTGTATTGGGCAAGGAAGCGGGAGGAAATCTAATGAAACCATCCATGTTTTTGCCTCAAGCGAGCCTATAGAGCCAGACGGATTTGAACCAGCTCCTACAGAATGCAAACCAGTGTGTTATCCACTATACCAACTCGCTCGATGGAATTGTAAAAAAAATCCCTTTTCCTCAGCATTACGCACCGATCGACAAAGGAGATTAGGTATGGAAGAGTTTCACGATTCGAAATTATTCAATAAATTTGGAACCCACTGACTTTCACCTACTCCCAGATAAAGAGGGACATGTGGTTCGAATACTCTGCGTCCAACTATCAGGTTATGGAAGCCACAGATTGGTATTTTGCAAATAATTTAGAGTCCCATTTCCGAAATGGAATCTAGACAACGGAAAAATATTCGACGAAGTTAGTTAGTTCATCTAAGCAAGGACAACATGTAATAAGTGTATCTTTAAATAAAAGAGTACAGTCTTTCATTGTAATAAAATATTTAGCATGGACTAGTATGCCACATCACATACAGATATCGGATGAGATGGTGCCACGTTGAAGACACCGGATTCCCATATGCGAGAAGCAGAGTTCAAACCCCGGTCCGACTATGAAGGTTTATGTAATCCGCGGTTTCTCTTAATTGCTTAAGGTTAATGTCAGGATGGGTGTTTTGAAAAGGACACTGTCAAAATATTTCTCAAGTTTATTAAATATGCCGTTTAGATCGCTTAGTGGTTGTTTTGTTTATTATACTACTTCATGTAAAATGTTTCGACTGCTGTTATAAGCGTAACTAAAATTAATGGTAAACAGTGTGCCAAAGAAATAAGCGAAGGAGCAGTCCATTTTGAAAGATATAAGTTTGGTAGTAGCTGAAATATGTACCGTGAAACACTTATAAATTTAAAAAAAATCAGTAAGCGATCAAGACGGATTTATTCGTAAAGTTGACAATGACTGTAGACTCCTTTTTCCTGTCCTCGTTCCTTAAATGTTTATGTATCCTTTACATTCCGAAATTGTGTTCCATCTCTAATGGTCCCTGCCTCGATGGAACATTAAAGCAAATTTTCGCTTAACACACATAGATTAACTAGTTCGAAGTTATCAGTTTCACGGATGTTTCACGTATGATAGCGTGTTTCGATGTCACATCTGCTGTCATTTTCCAACATCTCTCCTTGGACTGCAATTAGGAGATATTAGTAAGTCCACTACAAAGGCTCCCTCCGCTGACGAGCAGTGAGACGTTCCTATGTAGCTTATCGTCTTATATGTACATCTACGTCTACGTCATGAAGCCTTTCATGACGCCATTATGATGACTGAAACAATTTCTGCGCTTAAATGGGATGGGGTCATTAGCTCACTCAGAGCACTTTTACTTCTCGATGCCAAACCTTTGGTGAGAAGTAGTTGGCCGGCCGTGTTGGCCGAGCGGTTCTAGGCGCTTCAATCTGGAACCGCGCGACCGCTACGGTGCGGGTTCGAATCCTGCCTCGGGCTTGGATGTGTGTGATGTCCTTAGGTTAGTTAGGTTTAAGTAGTTCTAAGTTCTAGGGGACTGATGACCTCAGATGTTAAGTCCCATAGTGCTCAGAGCCATTTGGGAAGTAGTTGACACAATCGATGGGCAGCAGAAGGCCGTACATATAATCATCTAACCACTTCTGTCTTTAGTTTGATCCGTCTCCAGTTGGTCAATGCGCCTAAATCGCAATTCTTCCATCAAATAATCCTCGACATAATTTATCAATGTTGGCTATTCCAACTGTGTCCTCTCACTCTCAAATGACGGTATGCCGTCCTAACCGCAAACATGCAGTTACCTGCTGTGTACAAATACTACAAGCCGACTGCGCCGCGGCAAGTATCCATGTGCTGATTTTCTGCAGCAATACTCATGAGAACATAACCACTACTTCATGTTTACCCGGATTATTGTTGTCATTGTGATTTACCCCTAATTTACGGAAATCAGAGAGTATTTCCTCGGATTAAACATCAACTAGTGGCACTTCAAATGTGTAATGGTAGCTGGCGTTACTTTCACTTCAGTGTTTTGAGGATTAATTCCATCGAGGCGTCGCTCATAGTAGCACATTCTCTT
This sequence comes from Schistocerca cancellata, assembly GCF_023864275.1. Classification (NCBI taxonomy): domain Eukaryota; kingdom Metazoa; phylum Arthropoda; class Insecta; order Orthoptera; family Acrididae; genus Schistocerca; species Schistocerca cancellata. The sequence goes on along the minus strand of NC_064629.1, from coordinate 604,624,955 downwards.
GCACACCAAACTGTTCGTAACAAAACTAATATCTGTCGCATCATGTGTAGTATTATGGTATAACACCTCGACCAGGTATCTGTTTTTATGATTTTCCTTTATTTAGGCTTGGGAAGGTGGCTGTGTGGCTCTTATTTAGTTCACGAATATTTCATAAAAGAAATGCTGACAATGACCTTATTTTAGCACACCAAATGAGCTGTGGACATACTGCACCATCTTTAATTGCCAGTGTTCGTTTCCTTCGACACGTCTATCCCGTCAGTATGTCAGGTTTCCCATTCTAAGGGCAAATGAGTTCTCCAAACTTCTATCTGCTATTCAGTCGCCTTTCGGAACTACCGTTACCGGAATACATGTTAACTTTTCGTAACGCAAACGTTTGGGCACCATAAGTTTTACTGGGTACTTTAACAAGCAGTGGGGTCACACACGGGATCTTCAGTATGGTAGTGAAATATACTAACCACTACACCATAGTAGCAACAGTGAGTAGGAAGAAATTCCACTAAATAGGTCCAATGCTGTTCTCCATTGTAGCTAGTTGTAAGGATATCTACGCTCCTAGCAGAACATTTCATATGAACTTGCAGCTGGACCTAGTGGACTAGTAATAAAGCGCGCCTGGAAACCGAAAGGTAGAGGGATCGGATTCCGATGAATCAAGGAACATTTCAGTCTGACTTTAACCTAGCTTTCACCGAGCTAGGTCGCGCGTGGTTAACACACTGGACTCGCATTCGCGAGGACGACGGTTCAAACTCACGTCCGGCCATCCTCATTTAGGTTAACCGTGAAGTCCGTAAATCGCTTCACACGAAACCAGGATGGTTCCTTTGAAAGGGAACAGCCGACGTCCTTCCCCATCCTCCCCTAATGCGATGGGTCCGATGATCTCCCTGTTTTGTCCCGTCCCCAAAATCAACTAACCAAACTAGCTGCCTATTGGCTTCTGTCTCGGGTTCTTCGGCCGACGTTCATCTAGTGATTTTTTCTGACGTTTCGCCAGCACGAGTGGCTGGCATTGTCAAAGCTTCACCCTCCATTGCCGGCAATGGAGGGTGAAGCTTTGACAATGCCAGGCACTCGTGCTGGCGAAACGTCAGAAAAATCACTAGATGAACGTCGGCCGAAGAACCCGAGACAGAAGCCAATAGGCCGTTTGTCAACAAGTGGCCACGAAAGCCTTAACAATTTTGTAACCAAACTAGCCTTCACCTCTCAACAAAGTGAAAATTCGGCGCGAATAACATGTGTATGTCCCCTTCCCCCTGTAGTACAAATAGGGTAGGTTAAGGACACGCAAGTCGCTGAAGTGGCGTCCAGTTAAAAGAATTACCCCAGGCCGTTGAGCCACACGGAGTTATTATTATCTAAACTCGCAAACGCACAGTGTTTACTATTTCATACGGCGTTGTCACCTAGGCAGTCTTTGGGTTCAAATGGCTCTGAGCTCTATACGACTTAACTTCTGAGGTCATCAGTCGCCTAGAACTTAGAACTAATTAAACCTAACTAACCTAAGGACATCACACACATCCATGCTCGAGGCAGAATTCGAACCTGCGACCGTAGCGGTCGCTCGGCTCCAGACTGTAGCGCCTAGGCAGTCTTTATGTGGACGTTTGCGCCATTCTTAGTGTACGGTAATGGAATAAAAGCCCAAAACAGTCCACCTTACTGTACAGAGTGAGTCGAAAAAGACTTTGCAACTTTGGAATGATATAGAAATTTATTAAGATAGCTTACAGAATCGGTAGGTGTGTCATTTTGTAGCAAACAACCTCAAGTTACACGTAAGAGTGTCAAGTGTCATTTTAGTTCGATGTGACTACCATTTGTGATGCAGCAAACATCCCATCGGTAATCAATTTCTTCCCACACTCGTTGCAGCAAATCGGGAGTAACTTCTGCAATGACCTCATAGGTTCGGTTTTTCTAATTGGCTAAATTGTTTGGTAGAGGAGGGATATACACACGGTCTTTAATGAAACCATAGAGAAAATAATCCAGTGGTGACAAGTCTGAGGAGCGAGATGGCTATGTGACTGGCCCTTCACGGACAATCTACCGACCTGGGAAGCGATTATCGAGGAAACCTCGAACTTCCGTGAAGAAACTAGATGGTGCACCGTCTTGCTGGTAGTGACCGTCCCATCTCTGTCATCTTCATCGATCTGTGGAATTAAAAAGTTTTCAAGCAAGCCTTTTCTCCATGAAGAAGAAAGGGCTGTACATTTTCAATTTGCTAAGGGCACAAAACAAATTAACTTTGGGGCTGTCACAAACGAGTTCCAGGGTTTTATGTGGATTATCGATGCCCCATATTAGAGTTGTGGGTATTCGCCATGATACTGATATGAAATGTTGACTCATCGCTGACGATTACTGTGTTCACGAATGTCTCGTCGTCCTCTATCCGATGCAGCATTTCCGCACAGAATTCCCTACGAGCAAGTTTATCTGTGTCACTAATGTGCTGTCCCAGTGTTAATCTGTTTGGTTTCAAGTGTAAACGTCTATGCAGTACTCGCCTAACAGTCTTTTGTGGAATGCGAGTCTCGGGAGAGGCACGTTGCGGTGATTTTTGTGGACCACGGTCAAAGCTCTCCTTCACGTGTTCGACATAACCATCAACACGCGGGCAACCTAGTGATTTATCATGTCGCAGTGAACAGCCCGTCTCAGCAAAGTTCTTGTGCCAAGAGAAAATCGCAGGCATGCGTATTCAGCGCAAAATTTACGCCGACAAGTTGTTGTAGAGATAGTTTCATGAAACCAGAACACACAGCGAGTACGCTGCGCACCAGTTAAAGCACTCGTTTTAATTGTGCACTACGCTGATGCTCCTGGTGCCGGAATTTTTCCTACAAGATGACACATCTACCGATTCCGCAAGTTATCTGTATTTCTGTATTATTTCGAAGTTGTAAAGTCCTTTTTGACTCACCATGTATTTCGTCTTGTCCCATACTGTTTCACTACACTTGAATGTTTTTCTTTTAAAATAATATACTGACACTCTCAAATGTAAACTGCTGCAAACATGACGTTCGCAAAGTGCCAGGCACTCAAATATAACAGAAAAAAGCAAGAATTTGATAAGTTTTTCCAGTGACATCATGGGGTTTCCGTAAAAAAATTCCGTAAAAAAATTGAATTTTTCGATTAGTGAAGAAATTTATTGACTTAATAGTTACCACGAGATGTGACTCATGGTTCCAATCACAAGTAGCAGCTTCCGACATCAGACGTAGAATTTCATGGCATTTCGGATGGGCCTGTGTGCTAATCGCTTACAATAACTCAAAAGAAGTATCCTTACAAAATATGACACGCATAGCAACTGATGATAAACTATTTTGCGCGCATTTTGGGGTTTAGTAACTGGATTGTTCCACAACACGAAAATAATGTGAACTGAAGGTCGATAGACTTGCATATAAGTAAGCTGTCATTTCACATAATGACAGGGAAAACGTATTCTACCTGGAGACGTAAAACGAAAATCGAGTGAGGAAAAAAATCACATCGTTCAGTGTTTACAGTAGGGAGGAGGTCCACTGCTGCTTTAATTATTGAGTCATGCTACGCTTTAAAAGAACTGCACGCTTTATTTCTTTGTTAGGAAGAACTCCGCTCACAGCTGGCAAAATTGTTGTTTATTACGCTGTAAGCGGAGTTATTCCTACCATCATGCCTTTCAACGCAATGGAAGTTAGTGCTTCATGTTGAATGAAGTTATTCCCCAACATATGTCAGGAATCAGAAGTTAATTTCTCTCCAATATTTTTTATCCCTTCTAGTAGTTGTTTTGATGACTGATGGGCGCCACACTGGACGTTAATTTTAACCGTCTCTGGATTGTGAACAGCACTACGCCACTATACCAACTAGTGACTCAACTAAACAAGCGAGGTGGCCCAATGGTTAAGCTAATGGAATGACAGTCAAGATGAGGGGCCATTCATATCGCCATCTGGCTATCCAGATTTACGTTTTTGTGGTTTCCCTAACACTTTTACGGAAAATGCCAGGATAGTGTCTCCTAACTCGAGATTTGCTGCTTCTCTTATGGTCTTGACGTCGACTGTATGTTAAAATCTCAATCGTCATTTCTGCCTCCTGACTCCTCTGAAACGGCGCTGTACCACAAAAATGGTAGCAGTTGTAAGAAAATTTTACATTATTTAAAAGAATCCGCAACATAGTCATTTATTGGTCTTCATCTGGAAGTGTGTAAAGCAGATAATAATAATTCTTGACATAAAGTCGACTGTTGCTGCTTCTGTTACATACGAGTTTTTACACTAATAACAATACAGTAATTCGGCGTTTACACATACATCAACGTCGTTGCCTGCAAATCACTATAAGCTCTGTGACAATGGACACTGTTTATTGCATCACGTATTAAAGTTTTAGATTCTAGCTCATATGCAGCAATATAGTAGGTTCCTGACAATCAACTTTTTTATAGACTGTGCTCAGGTTCAAACAGTTAATGTGTACCCCGTAGTTACGGAACTATCGCCTCACGCTGCACAAGTAATGGAAATAAACAATACATTTTAAACCATACAAATCAGTGAGGCTTATTAATGAGAACAGGACACAGTGTTTTAAAAGTTAAAAGAGGCTGTATGGGATGAGGTATATACAGAAAGAGATGCTAACGTCAAATTGTGTCAATATTTGAAAGCAGCATTCCTAAAAATTATCTAGAAACCCTTTAAAAGGACAAGTAAGGGAAATTAAAGTCTCAAATAAGATGAAGAGGGAAATTTATATAGAGGCCAGATTAAGTCAAGACCCGACATTACTCACACACTACAAAAAATACTGTTATATTTTAAGAAGTCATTAAAATGTCCAGAACTATGCATGTCCTGGCAGAAATTAATAAGGTAGGTATTAAGATTAAAACTATATAGGGTATTGTCAAACAGGATACAGGACAGCCAGCCAGTGAACAAGATACGTTAACAATTGTACTAAATGGCAATGTTGTGACTGATGATTCACAAGTTCGAAGTACTTTTAACAACCTCTTCTAAATGTAGCAGCAAAAGTTAGATTAAATGTTGCAGTTGAAGTAGCACTGGAATGTACTAAAAATATCATTCCACAAAACTTCAAGCAACAAGAAGTAGCACCAACATTAGTCAACGAAATTAACAGAATCACAATTTTTTTAAAACCAAAGGCTCATATGGTGTTGATGGAATTTCAAACAGAATTCTGAACAGTTGTCCCAGTTTAATAAATAATGTCCTCAATAACGTATGTAATGCATCACTGGCACAGAGAATTTTCCAATACAGGTTAAAATATGCAACCGTTAAGGCTCGTTATAAGAAACATGACGAGGAAGACTTAAAAAGTTATCCTCCAGTTTCCTTGCTGACATATTTTCCAAAATATTCGAAAAGGTGATGCACCCAAGAGTAGTTTCACATTTAAGTACAGGCGATTTACTGAGCATATTACAATTTGGATTCCAGATACGTTGTTCAACTGAGAATGTTATTTACACATTCACCTACAAAATACGATGTCTGTTCAAAAAATTCCAGAACTTTGTCCACAAAATTTTGCTGCGCTTACCTATTACTTATTGTGCATAGTCTCCTTCGAAATATTCTCCTCCACATTTGATACACCGCTCCCAACGCCTTTTTCACTTCCGGAAGCAGTCTTGGAGCGCCTCTTGCTGGATCGTGCGAAGCGCCGTCTGAGAATTTTCTGTTGTCTTGTCTATCGTTGCAAATCTTCGTCCTTACAACGAGGTTTTCAACTTTGGAAATAAAAAAAGCCTGCAGGGGTCAGATCTGCAGAGTAGAGAGGATGAGGTAGCGCAGCGATTTCGTTTTCTGTGTAATAGTCACGTATCAACAGGAATGTGCGTATAAGATATCGTGATGCAAGAGCCACGAATTGTCTCGCCACATTTCAGGCTGTTTACTTCTCACATTTTCTCGCAGGTGAAGCAACATGTCCCGATAGTACAATCGATTAACAGTATGATCTTGTGGTGGCACGAATTCATGATGAACTAATCCTTCAAAATCAAAGAAAACTGTCAGCATGGCTTTGACATTTGACCTGACCTGACGAGCTTTTTTGGTCTTGGAGAAACTTTGCCGACCCTTGGTCTCAACAACATAATCGTAGACCCAGGACTCATCACCAGTTACAATTCTCTTAAGGAACATCTCGTTCTCATTTGCGCGACCTAAAAGCTCTTGGGGAGCGAAGGACTTTCTGATCTTGACTCACGAGCCGTGGGACGAACTTGGCGTCAACACGATGCATTCCAAGATCCTGTGTCAGGGTATAATGATGTGATCCAACTGAAATGTTACATTCTTCTGCAATCTCTCGGACAGTCAGTCTTCGACTGGCACGCGCAGTTTCGTTGTCGTTCCTGACATGAGCGTCGTCGGTTGACGTCGAAGGGCGTCCTGAGCGAGGGTCACCTTGAACTTCCGTCCGGCCATTTTTAAACCGTGTGAACCATTCTTAACACCGAGTACGGCTTAAGCACTGATCACCGTAGGCTTCCTGCATCATCTGGCGTGTCTCTGTAAAAGTTTTCTTGAGTTTCACACAAAATTTATTGCAGACGCGTTGCTCCTCTAACTCTGCTACCTAGAAATTCACTAACTATGCGACACAACGTTCTACTCAATACGGCACGGAACAATAACTAACAGACTTGCAACAATGAAACTTTCAGCAGTTACACATTAAACACAGGCGTGTGCAGCGATGCCAACCGCATTTCGCCCCAACCCACCTTCGGCGTGAAATTACGAATGTTGCGAAATTTTTTGAGTAGACCTCGTATTACAAGCCTTAAATAATAACGTTTCAATAGTTATAATTTTTTTTATGTTTCCAAGACATTTCACTGTGTAGCTTGTGTTACACTCTTAGAAAAACGTAACTTTTATGGAACTGATGGCTTTACACAGAACTGATTTTAACCATACTTAACAAACAGAATGCAAAAGGTTGTGCTGAATAACTCAGGCAATGTTATAAAGGCAGCTAATTTTACAACGGAAGTGATTGTGAATGATGTTTTAGAAATAATTATTAAGGGTTCTCTGATAATGGACTATGCCAAAGTTTTGAGAAAGCACACAATTTTCAGTTCTCTGCAACAAGTAGTCATACCAGCAACTGATGTAGCACATGAACAGGAGTCAATAAGTAGAGTAGAATGCTCCAAATTTTTTGGAGTACACGTTGATGAAAGCTTGAACTGGAATAATTATATTACTGAGCTTCTCAACAGTTAAGTTCAGCTACTTTTGCTCTTCGTATTATTGCTAGTCTTGGAAAGAAACGAATGAACTTCCTTACATATTTTGTAAATTTCCACTTAGTAACGTCTTACAGAATAATATTTTGGGGTAACTCACCACTCAGAAATCACTGATTGCACAAAAGTGAGCAGTAAGAAAATATGTGGTGGTCGCCTGTGGTCGTCATATAGTTATCTCTTAAAGGAGTTGGGAATTTTAACTGAACCACGGCAATACATATATTCGCTAGTGAAATTTTTCATAAATAGACCATCACAATTTGAGAACAGTAGTGACAGTTGTACCTACAAAAACTAAAGGAAATAATGACCTTTATTACCCATTATTAAAGGTGCCAGTGGCTCAGGAAAGACTTCAATACGGAGCAACAAAACCTTTTGGTCATCTGCTCACTACCATTAACAGTGTGACACGTAGCAAAGCAAGTCTTAAATATAACCTAAAATCATTTCTCCTGGACAGCAACTTCTATCCCATGCACGAATATCTATTTAAAAATTGGTAGCTTATAAACAAAAACAAAAAAATTAAAAAAGCAACTAGTTTTTAAGTTTAATGGCATGAGTAAGACTAAAAAATGTCTTCCTTAACATTAACGGTAATCACGTCATGTATACCTGTTAATTCCGCATCATTTCAATAAAAGAATCATGCAAATGATCTATGGAACAAGAAACAAACTAACCAAACTATTTCATTCGTCAAAAGAACTTGGGATGCATGATTGCTTACGTGCCCTTGTGAATGCCTTTCACAGACTCTGCGGAAGTAAACTGTACGAGGCTCAAGAATTTACATTCGTATCGCACTTATGTTCAAATGTATGTGAATTCCTAAGGAACCAAACTGCTGAGGTCATCGGTCCCTAGACTTACACACTGCTTAAACTAACCTATGCTAAGAACAACACACACAACCATGCCCGCATCCGTGACATGGAGCCTCTTATCGGCGCGGCCACTCCGCGCGGCTCATATCGCACTTAAAAACGGTTCGTGGCACATCCACAGTAGGTAATTGTGATATATTAAACATGTTTCTTCCTGTGTCCGCTAGCTGAAGGTTTTCGGCATTTCTGTTATAATCAGTGTGCTGACTCGCAATGCCTTTAAATGTATACTTCTAATTTTCCCTGTCAGCTCGACCTAATACCGGCCCTCCACGATTCAGAAAACACCTAGAATGGACCGTACAAATGATTTATAAACAATTTGCTTCGAAGCTCACAAACGCATCGGAGCCTGACATTTTCTTTCCATGTGAATGAATCTACGCGATAGTTCCACTTTGTATGCCCATTCACTGCCTGTCTCAGAAAAAAATTATGACATGACAGACTCCAACTGTGTCTAAGTAACCGTTTAGTCAACGAGAACTACATAGGGCTAGTGACCATGCTTGCACCATACTGAAAATTTGTCTATCTCCGACTGGAAATTCCTGTAATTTTTTGAGATTCCATTTCCTCCTCATAGATAAAAAAAAACTGTCAAAAATATGAAGTTGCAACCGATACAGTCCCCCTGCGCTATTAACATAAGAATTGCGCTCTTCTTGTCAGAAGTTCTCGATCTGGTCGCAAATTTGACAAATATCCCACACGAAAGAATGTTTTTATAGGACCTCGGTGTTGTAGGAGCGAGGTGGCAAGACATTAGACACGTCTTACGGAGAACGGTGGTTCAAATCTCCGTCTGGACAACAGGATTTAGGTTATCCGTAATTTCCTTAAATCGCTTAAGGCAAATTCCGGGTGGTTCCGCTGAAAGTGCGCGGCTGATTTCTTTTCCCATCCTTCTCCTAATCGAGCTTGTGCTGCGTCTCTAATGACCTTTTAGTCGACGAAACTTTACACTCTAAGTCTTTTACCTTTCTTCCTTCCGTGATCTTCCGAATAGAAATATTTTTGAATGCCTAGATGTACCCAGTTCACTTGAATACGTCTATGCTTTGTTCTTTGGACGTGTATGAAAAGCATAAGCTGGATTTAGCACGCCCAGTGTTTTCGAATCTCGTGCTGTTAAAGTACACAGCACGCTCTGCTGAACTGTACTAAGAATGCAGCTCTTCCTTACACAGTTAGCTATACGCAGTGACTTCCTAGGGACGATAGAGCTTTCGGATCAGAAAGGCACACAACTTTGCAAGATATGAGTGTAGTGAAATTTTTTTACCGCGGTTTATGTTATGTTCGATTTGGATGCTCGGTATTTACTTTCTTGACTTGGTGATAATGTTGTCGGTCGTTTTATCATTCACTCGCTTCTGAATCAGTCAATTCCTTCGTCAAAAACAAACCTCAGTTTGAAACTAGCACAATGAATATGGGCTTTGTAACTAATTTATCTGCCATAAACTCAAGTGTGACACACTAACATTCACATTAAAAGCGGTCTGCCCTACGGTACGTAGCCACGACTCCCTACAAAAAGTCTATACATGGTTGAAGGCCTCAGACACAATGTGAAGTTGAAGAAAAATTCACTTGTAGAATAAAAGAAAATTTTTTCCATTGTGACGCAAAACAAAAAAAAATTGCGTATACATATAAATTTCATCATTTTCACTTCTTGAGTAAGAGATCACCCGAAGGTCATTTACCAGAGTTATCGTGTAACTTTTCTTACACGAAAATATGGGATTCAGCTTTAAATCGCGGTAAGTACTCAGAGGTGTGTGGCCAAAAGGTCCAAAAATATACCAGAACAGAAATTTTTATACCAGCAGTTATGTAATTACACGAATCAAAGAACGCAGAAAAAGTACTAAAATAAATCATATAAATCAATTGTAATCAATACTCCCGTCTTCTCCCCAACATACGATAATGTTACTAAACAGGATTATCCCAATAATATATCTAGATAGCCAAGAAAGGGTCTCATATGATGAATGTTGAACAACCTCGTCAGTAAACTTTATTTCGGTTCAGAAAGAAGGATAGGGGCTCTCAAACTTAAATATCACATCTACAAAAAATTGAGTAATGTTTTGAATTAAAAGAAATCAGATATAGGTTGTTAATAACAGCAAACAAATTTCGTATTTCGAACCTTTCCCTTTTCATATGTTCGAAGGTATAGCATCCGTCACATTAATATTTCTTGCCAATATACCCGCATTTTAGCTATGCGCTTCAGTTTTCAGTATGCCATCACAGCAGATTCTACCTCAAGATACGCGTTTCCTAGGGAACATGAATACTGTCATACACAGAAACTCTCAAAGTTATACACAAGAATACAGGATACCAAAATGTGTGAAAAGACGACGGCTTTGTCGAAATGAAATATGACAGCCACACCCAAAAAGAAAAGAAACACACGTGACTTGACAGCAAAGCCCCTGGCGCATAATGTCAAGCTATATCGTTCTTGAATGTTTGTGGTTGCATAATATATTTTAACTCGGTTCCTTGCTTCCTGACAAGTCATCGCAATAACCTATACCACAAAATACACCTTCTCAAAAAACGTGAATATTATGTTACACATAATCTCATTTGTGAAACATGGTGAGCTTGTCTCAATCCAGTACACTGAATACACAAATTTTGCGATACGGCTTGACTATGTACTTGTATTTTTAGCATTGATAATGGCTAGTTACTAGCCGCAATGTAGATTTGCTTTAATAAATCCTGTAGGAAAGGGCGACTGATTGCTGTTTTCTGTCATTTTGAAAGTCATATCCCAGTCGTTGAGTGCATTCCACATTCCTAATGAAAAGTAATTTGACAAGTTAATGTCTTTGAAATGGTTTATTCATTTAAAAAAATCAAAAGCAGGTTAATGTGAGGTCTGGGCTTGAATTTTTAGCACAATATTGTTCTTATCTAGATTTATATCACTGACACAGAGTCATGAGATATTTCCTAGGTTGTCAACCGGTACTCTTATAACATGAGAGAAAAAAATTGTTCACATTTATATGTGCTTCCGAAAAGACAAATTTTCTGTCTTGCACATGATCTCAGTTGTGGATATTTTTCTTCAGTCAAATAACTCTTATAAAATTCGACCAGGTTTATTTCTCCAAATTAGATTTTAAAGAAAAATCTTCCTGAAGATCGATAAGTTCCATATAAAGGTTTTCATCACATTTTATTGGGTTAGAAAATATAGCAACAGCGCTGTTGGATTCCTGAAACCACAGAATCTTGTGGCAAATTGCACTAATAAGGATTTCATTTCATCACCATAAATAACATAACCAACATTTTCTTGAGCTAACGCTGTAGGAAAAGAGCAACAGGTTCCAGCTCTCATCCGCATTTCTCACAAGTGCATCTTAGTCTGAACAGCTTCAGAGGGCTGTATAATTCGTGAACTAACTGGCGTTATTTCTGGAGTTTGTAATTTATGCCATTTAAATGACGTGTAAAGTAAACCAGAACCGCTAATTCACAAATATATTGGGACTTATTTACATCAGCCAATGTTTTCTCTTTTAACTGCCATAAAATCTGCAATTTCTTGCCCAATTTCAGAAAATCGTTTTGGCGTACTCAGCCATCTCACTTCGCAATGGTATGTTAAATCCTCGTGATTGTAGTATACGTCGTCCAAATACTGTTTGAAACGGTGATTATTTATCGAATGGTTCTTTATAAAACTGACACTCGTGTTAGCCACACCTATGAAGTTTTTAATTTTAGTTGATTTTGCACACAAACTTCGTTGGTAAATAATTCAGTGAAAATTGCTAAATTGGTTTTGTCAGTTTTTAATTCAGCAGATTTTTCATTTAATAAGCCAATAAAATCTTTTCGTGGACCAACCATCAGAGTTCCTCAATCAGAACACACTCCAGCGAGTTGATTCCATTGCAGATGGAGCGTTTATATGATTTTTTTTACTTCTTCGAAAATATCTTCACCTGTAGCATTTCCTTTTAATGGCTATAATGCTAACATTTCTTCTCTTAGTTGACCTCCAGATCCACACAGCGATAAAAAAAAACTGCTAGCTCAAAGAAGACCATATGGAAATCGTATCTTTTTTTCTTTTTAAATATTTGTGATACGTGAAGTTCAGAACTTAACTATCAGCCAGCCAAAACCTTTCGATGCAACTCTCAAAAATTATCGAGAAATCGACTTAAGTTTTCCGACCATGTTTAATAAGCTAACGTAAGTTCGTTTTATTGAAAAGCGGTGTGATTCTGTGGCAGTGCTCACATGCCCTGTGGAGGGCTTGGGTTCGAGACACGACGGATTCTAATTTTTAAACAAAGGTGCATGTTCTACAGACATCTGCGTGAAGCGCAAAATACATAAAGATGTGAACAAAATAATTTGTAATGTCTCTCTTTAATAATTAGGACTTTATATCTGTTTGCAATGACAGCTGGATTCTTGTGGGCAATATGTAATTAGAAATAAGAAGTCGTGCATTTTTCATAGAAATGACATATTTGTGTTACTTAGCAGATATTTGATGAACTTTATATTTAAATGATGCAGGTATTCTAATTGAATGGAAAAAGAAAAGAGTAATGATCGAAACGAGAGTTAATCCAGTGATTACGTCTCGAGTGCTACCGATTATTTCTATCTTTATGTATATTGCGCTTCACGTTCGTAAAACAAACTCCTTTTTTAAAAAATGTGATGGCACCTGGAATCGAGCCCACGCCCCCTACAATGCACACGAACACTCTACCACGAGGTCATGCTACTTGCCGCAAACGCGACCATACTTAAGTATTTTAAAGATGGTCAGAAAACTTCGAAGTCGGTTTCCTCGATAATTTTTTAGAATTTCATCGAAATGCTTTTCAGACTTGATATTTGAGTTCTGAACATCACGTATCGTAAAAATAACAGATTTAAAAAATTTGATTGTCACGTGATCTCTTTGTGAGCTGTCTCACAAATCAATGCTCTCGTCCGAAGTGACTGCAAATGCTTAGAATTTGGTAGCACGATCACACAAAGTTTTTTCAATGTCATCAGCTCTCATACACTATGTGATCAAAAATATCCGGACACTCCCAAAAGCATACGTTTCTCATATCAGGTGTATTGTACTGCCACCTACTGCCAGGTACTCCATATCAGCGACCTCAGCAGTCATAAGACATAGTGAGAGACCAGAATGGGGCGTACCGCGGAACTCACGGACTTCGAACGTGGCCAGGTGATTGGATGTCACTTGTGTCATACGTCTGTACGCGAGATTTCGACACTCCTAAACACCCCTAGGTCCACTGTTTCCGATGTGGTAGTGTAGTCGAAACGTGAAGGGACACGTACAGCACAAAAGCGTACACGCCGACCTCGTCTGTTGACTGACAGAGACCGCTGACAGTTGAAGAGGGTCATAATATGTAATAGGCAGACATCTATTCAGACCATCACACAGAGATTCCAAACTACATCGGGATCCACTGCAAGTTCTATGACAGCTAGGCGGGAGGTGAGAAAACTTTGATTTCATGGTCGAGCGGCTGCTCATAAGCCACACAGGCCATGTGGGGTAGCCGGACGGTCTGACGCGTCTTGTCACGGTCCGCTTGGCTCCCCTCGTCGGAGGTTTGAATCCTCCCTTGGGCATGGGCGCGTGCGTGCCTTCCTTAGCGTAAGTTAGTTTAAATTAGATTAAGTAGTGTGTAAACTTGGGGACCGATGACCTCAGCAGTTTGGTCCCATAAGGTCTTACCACAAATTTCCAAAATTTCCACACATCACGCCGCTAAATGCCAAACGACGCTCGCATGGTCTAAGGAGCGTAAACATTGGACGATGGAACATGGGTAACGTTGTGTGGAGTGACGAATCACGGTACACAATGTTACGATCAGATAGCAGGGTATGGGTATGGCGAATGCCCGGTGGACGTCAATCAGCCAACACTAAAATTTGGACGCGGTGGTGTTATGGTGCAGTCGTGTTTTCCATGGAGGGGGCTTGCACCCTTTGTTGTGTTGCGTAGCGCTATTACAGCACTGCCCTACACAGATGTTTTAAGAGCCTTCTTGCTTCCCGCTATTGAAGGGCAAATCGGGGATGGCGGTTGCACCTTTCAGCACGATCGAGCACCTGTTCATAATGCATGGGCTGTGGCGGAGTGATAACACGACAGTAACATCTCTGTAATGGACTGGCCTGCACAGAGTCCTGATCTGAATCCTGCAGACCACCTTTGGGATGTTTAGGAACGCCGACTTCGTGTCAGGCCTAACCGACGGACATAGATACCTCTCCTCAGCGCAGCACTACGTGAAGAATGGGCTGCCATTCTCCAAGAAACCTTCCAGCGCCTGATTGAACGTATGCCTGCGAGAGTTGAAGACTATAAGTCATTTCAGCCAGGTGTCCGGATATTTCTGATCACACAGTGTACCAATTCTAAAAACAACTGTTCGTCTTGATAATCATATTCGTTTGAACTAATTTTTTTCTTTTTTTTAGGCCTTCCTTTACGAATTCGCCTTCCTCAAAAGGCTTTAACGATTTGTCAGTTTTTCTACTCACTACACTTTAACCGAATTGTCGCACTCTGTCCTCTGCCTGACAAACATTTGCTGTTGTTTGTCTAATTTCGAAAATATTTTTATTATGTCTTTCCGCAGTAGTCCTGTAAGCTGTCCATGAGCAATGTGTTTCGTAGAATAGTGCCGTTATATATTATATTCCTTCACAACAGATAGTGATTCACTTTACAACAAGCAGACAGATTTTTCTTTGTACATGGTAAAGAAGTAACCCCCAGTTCATTTCTCCTGGAATTGTCGACATTCAACACCTACTTCTCTCTTCTTAATGACAGACATTTTACCAAAGCTCGGTAAAGACGCACACTTGCAAGGAATTAACAAACAGCTACAACTGAACTTTATTTCGGTAGTAGTCGATAATCTTCATGCCATTGTCGCCTACTACAGCGTTTGCGGTGTATCAATTTGTAGCACAGACGTAAGGAGTAAGCAGTAAATAACGAGTGTGTGTTGCTGTCGGCACTGATCTAAAAGCGAAAATACTTCTCCCTGCACCCCTTCCGAGTATTGGCTCCCCCACTCAGCAAGAACATGAATACATGGGCCGTAACTTTGTGCTCACACACTTCCTCTAAGTTGTTCAAATACAGCGGCGGCGAAATACCACTCCGCATGCGCGGAACAAGCAAAACTTTCAGTGATTGCGTAGTGTGCTGCGAACCCGAAGACAGCCGAGAATTGGCGGAAATATTTGAAAATGCGTCCTGCGCGGAGTACAATTCGAGCGCATCGCGCTCTCTCCCACCAGTTTCTTCCGCGGGCTGGATCCGGCCCACATCGTGCCGTTCCCCCACGCGTGGTGTAATCGATATGCTTGCCAGTGAGTTTCGTCAGAGACTTCGAGAAGGCTATATGCTAGGAGCTACTGAACGCATTGGATGTAGATGGCTGAAAGTCGTGGCTAGTATCGGCACAACTGATGTCTGCCGCCTGGATCCAGAAGCCACCCTGGGATCATTTCGGCGGCTGACTTACGAGATGAAGCCTAGCCTCGCTCACGGGGTGCACGCACAGTTCATGATTTGTAGTAAAGTTCCCAGAAATTAGAAACGACACCGGTTCTGTGACGATTTGTGATGTAGATTTCTTGACTGTTCTGTAGCGACACTTCAGAAGCAGCTACTCGGTTAGTAGATTACGTGGCGAAGGTGCGTAACGGCTTTTTACGTCAGACAAACCCCTCAGAGCATTTAGATGCAGTACAACAAAGAGTCATGTGCAGGTCACCTGTAGTGATTGTGAAGGAGAACAATCGTCACCGTAGGTCAGGAATAGAAAATTTTAACCCAGTCTCACAGCTACTTTCTCCCACTGACAGAAAACAACGCACACATAACTGTTATAGCAGAAAGGTTATTAAAATCAGAAATAAATAGCAGTAAAATATTTAACTCAGACTGGACACTAACGGTGGTGGCGTGATCTTCGTAATGTCAATGAGATAAATGCAAACTCATAAGGAAGTTATCTGAGTGAAGATAAACGTCAAAAGCGCGCCTAAAATTCTAATCACAGCTTATTGTCG
This sequence comes from Schistocerca cancellata, assembly GCF_023864275.1. Classification (NCBI taxonomy): domain Eukaryota; kingdom Metazoa; phylum Arthropoda; class Insecta; order Orthoptera; family Acrididae; genus Schistocerca; species Schistocerca cancellata. The sequence goes on along the minus strand of NC_064629.1, from coordinate 604,608,596 downwards.
CCGAACTACATCAATTATGATAATTTTCTCGATAGTCCCATAGTGATATGGGTTAATTACAATCTTCCATCTACAAATTGGAAGACGCACGCGTTCAGAACGGGAAGAAGAATCTTGTGATGCTGCACTAAATTTAATTTCGGAAAATAATTTACAGCAACTGGTACGACAGGAAATCCGTGATAGAAACGTATTAGATCAACTGGCAACTAACAGCCTCGATTCAGTGAACGAAGGAATCGGAATCATCGACCACAATTCTCTTATAGCATTATTCATAAATGGTGTCTAACGAAAAGTTAAGGAAGATACACATTTTTCTGCTTAACAAATGTGACAAGAAAATAATAAACTGATACGAAATTATCTGAGCAATCAGGAGCAACATTCAGTTTTGGAGAGGAAAATATGTAGAATCTGTGGTATAAATTCAAATGTATTGTAGCCCATGTGCTACATAAGTTAGTGTTACGAAAGACAGAAAGAATGGCAAGAACCTACCATGGTCCAATAACAGTATTAGTCACTACTTAGCTATTACGAAAACAGAAAGTATTACATATCAGATACAGACTAAGTCGAGCCTTTCTGAAAAACAAAATCTGAGCAGAGACAAAACAAGCGTAACAAAACAACCGTAAAGAGAGTTGTGCGAAAAGTGTTCAATGTATCTGAAACTAAGACCTTACCCGTTAGGTTGTCAAAAACCTTACAGCGTTTTGGTCCCACCTGAAATAAGGCAGTCAATGTTTCCTGCAAAGATGTTCGTTGATTATGATAGCACCAAAAGACAGATGATAAAACGAAGGCTGAAATTCTACGTTATGTCTTCCGGAACTAGTTCACCGAAGAAGATCACAAATCAGTTCTTAGGTTCGGCCTTCGCACGGATACCAAAATAGCACGTAAGTAATTACAGATTCAAGTAAATGTGCAATTTACGAATAGCTCAAAGAGCTCGATAGAGGAAATAGCAAGAGCCTGAGGGTGCGCCCATTGATTCCATGTTGAATATGAAGAAAAGCTGGAATATCTTCTATCAGCTGTTTATCTTATGCCACTGGAATAAAGGAGCGTGGCACGTGAGTCGAAAAATATGTAGGTCGTTCCTATTTACAAGAAAGACCGCAAAAATAATACGTAGAACCGCAGAGATCACAGACGTAAATTTCCTGTATGATTAGGGAACAAGGACTGTGCACGTTTATGACGACTTTTCTAGGGATTAAACCTCTCCTTTGTAGGAGTGAACTTGGTTTTCGCAAGCACCAATTCGCTCGTGAAATCTAGGAGGCAGTAGATAGCGAAGGTCACGTGTCTTTACTTCCCGGGCGACTCGATACAGTTACGCACCATTGCCAAGTAACAAAATACGTACACATTGAATACCCGAAGATACATGCAATTAGATTGGAAACTTCATAGCCAGTATAAATTAGTATGCCGTTCTTAATGGAAAGGCGTTCTCAGGATCGTAATTCGAGGTAGTGAGGTAGGGCTGCTGATGTATTTAAATAACATGGTTGATAACGCCTGTTGCTTTGTCAGGCTGTTTGCTGTTGTGTACAGAGAGGTGACTTCGTTAGAAACTTGTTACCAAATGCAGCGAGATTAGCAAGTCATCAGCTGCTAGTACAGAGATTCGCACCTGACTTTGAACATACAGATATGTAATGTTATGCACATATATAGATGAAAAGATCTAATATCGTTTGAAGATTGCCAAGTACTATTACACACTGCTATAGGTAATGCTTCAAGTAGTTACGAATCAGGGAAAGAATTTTGGAAATGTCCAGCAGCGAGAACGAATTTGTGTTACATGGAATTAAACTCCAATGAGAATGGGTCGTGAACGGAAGGTTCGTGTTTCATCAACATGGACAGCCTTAATCGAGAAGCACTGCCTCAGTTAGGAACGCTTCGAGCCTATTGAAAATAGTATCCACATACCCGGCTCGACTGAGGCAGTGATATAAAAAAAAGCTGGACGAGATTGGTTGGTACAAGTGCTAAGCCCAGCTGCTTTCGATATAAGCCCAATATGTTGGTTGGTTGGTTTTTTGGGGAAGGAGACCAGACATCGAGGTCATCGGTCTCATCGGATTAGGGAAGGATGGGGAAGGAAGTCGGCTGTGCCCTTTGAAAGGAACCACCCCGGCATTTGCCTGAAGCGATTTAGGGAAATCACGGAAAACCTAAATCAGGATGGCCGGGCGCGGGATTGAACCGTCGTCCTCCCGAATGCGAGTCCAGTGTCGAACCACTGCGCCACCTCGCTCGGTAAGCCCAATATGACTGGCTCCAAATTATATTCCCTAAAATGGCGTGATTACTTTTACGAATCTGCCAAAAAGTTGATGTTAAATAAATGAACTCAAATTTCAGGCTTTTCAATGTGTGGGACACTAGAATAACTTCATCCCTTCTAGCTCGAGTGGGATAATCGCCGCATCCATTTACATACCACTAAAGAAATGTTTGTTAATAGTACCACACGCTTATCGGTACTAGCACTCTCGTGTGACTATGTAATTCCTAGTCAAAATCTTCCAACATCGGCAACAGCGCCCACGGCAGGCAATGCTAACAGATATTTCTACCTGACGTACTTGATGCTTACGACGACAACGTTCGAATAATCCGACTTCGTGGGCGACGAATAATTTCAATAGAGAGCATTTCAGAGCATACAGTAATCATGTCCCTGACATGAATTTAATATAACATGTCTGGAATACTTCCAACAAAGAAATAATGAAGATTATGATTTAGTACCGCGTCGAACACAGTTGCACATCTCAGATAGGAGGTCTGAAATAGGCCGTCGGCACTTCGTAATGACCGTAACCTTCAGTGGGTTAGACAATCAATATAAACGCAACCCGTGAGCAGTCAGGAATTGAACCCCAACTGATCACAAGTACGGATCACGTGAAGCAATTTTCTCGGGAGGCACACGGCCGCTCACTGTACACGAACTGCTACGCTCAGCATTGCTCTGTAACAAGCATAGCATTCACTACTTACGGAGTATATACCAGCTATCATTCATGGCGTCACATAGCTTTGTATGTGTCGTTTTGCGCTTCGCAGCAGTTGCATTCCGTGTTAAAGATCCTTCCAGTGTACTACTCTGTCACCGAGTTTGTGAGTTTGTGGCATGTCCTACGCTTAAATATAAATACTTTGTCTATAACTGTGTCTCATCTTTTGTTTATGCCGTGGAAACTGTTCTCAGTGTTGGCTGAATTCCTTATGTTCGTTTTATAACTTCTTCGGTACCTGTGATCCCTCAAGAGGAGCAGCACTCTTTCTTCAGTAACTGCAGGGGCAACAGTCTAGATGAAGAATTGATTTGGCCTCGTAACATTAGCCAATATTGACCAGCTATGTTGGTACAGCGAAAGACTGAAAGCAAGGGGAAACTACAGACGCAATTTTTACGGAGGGCATGCAGCTCTGTTGTATGGCTTAACGATAATGGTGTCCTCTTGGGTAAAATATTCCGGGAGTAAAATAGTTCTTCTTTCGGATCTCTTGTCAGGAGCTACTCACAAGGGAACTCCCCTCTGCACGCCTCTCAGATTTAGTGGTAACGTGGCCTAGTGGATAGCTCGTCAAAAACTGAAAATAGATCAAGCACGAAAGCAGGAAGATGGTGTACTGAACTGTGAAGAAAGAAGCAAAATAGAAACAATGAACGTTCCAAGTTCAAGATACGCAACATCGAGCGAGTTGCAAGAACCTCACAGTCGTGGTTGTATGGTCATGGTGTCAGACTGCAAAACGGGAGATCCGTGTTCTCATCTCCCTCGTGCCCACCTTTTCTTTTTATTGCACAGACTTATGAACTTTCCGCCCGTTCATTGACGTGTCTGCTCTCCTTCTGTATTCTTGGCAACTGCCATACAACACCCTGGTTACAGAATGAGTCATGTGGTAAGAAAAGAATCATCCGATGTGGCACGTCTATATTTCTGAAACTAATAAACATATACAATGAACTTTGTCTTTTTATGAACGAGAAACTCAAAAAGTTTTTTCATACATTTTCATAGGTGTTCGATATGCACAGCACGGCATATGTCAATGCGGTATTCAAACTGTTCCCACACTGCAGCGAGCACGTCTTGAGTTACGGCTCCCACAGCTGCTGTTATGCGGTGTCTCTGTTCATTCATTGTTGTTGGTAACGGAGGCATATAAAAAGAGGATTTTATAAACCCCACAAGAAATAATCACATACAGTAATGTAAGGTTGAATCATCTGATCCAGTGCGACCGATCCATCGTTCAGCAATCTTTTGGTTTAAAAATTCCCGCACTTCCCGATGACAGTGTGGCGGTGTCCCATCCAGTTGCTAGATGAAATCGTGCGAATCAGTCACCAACTGTGGGAAAAGGAAGTTCTCAAACCTATCGAGATATGTGTTTCCTCTAACAGTGCTCACTGCAAAGAAAAATGGACCATACATCTTTCCCCGTGAAACTGCACAAAACACATTAAATTTTGGAGAGTCCCTCCCATGTTGTACAATTTCATGTGGTTGTTTCATATCCTATATTCTCACATTATGACGGTTCACCTTTCCATTTACATGGAATGTTGCCTCGTCACTAAACACTAAGCATGGAAGAAAATTGTCTTCCTCCATCTTGCCAAGAACGAAATTACAGAACTCCACGCGTTGTTGATTGTCAACTTCACGAAGAGCTTGCAGTAGCTGAATCTTGTATGGTTTCCTGTGTAAACGTCGACACAACACACGACAGACGGACATTGGGGGCATGTTCAGTGTCAAGCTGCACGGTGAACGGATTTCTACCACTCCTTGTGGAACTATGGCGGATGCGTTCGATGTCTGTGTCAGACACTCGGGGACAACCCGGCGATTTGCCTTTACACAGACAACCTGTTTCTCGGAATTGTTCATGACATTGTCTAATGCTCTGTGTTGTAGAAGAATCCACACCAAAACTAGTAGGAAAATCATGCTGAACAGCTACTACTGACCCGCACTGCGCGAAACGTCAAACACAAAACTCTTTCTGTTGTTCCGACACCACTTTTATTAGAACTGAAGTGGCCGCGCACTGCTGCTACCTAGTGGAAACCATGCAAGACTCGAGAGTTTGCTCTTCACAGCAGTACGTTGTTCACGTACATATGTCAAATAACGTAAAAGTTATGATTTTTTTAAAAATCGGATCGTTCTTTTTGATAAACCCTGCATTACCGTCGTATGTAAATGTGATGAATAGTGAGAGCAGGCGAGATCCCGCTTCGACCTCTCACAGAAATAAAAACAACAAATAAACGCGTGTGAGCTACGTTACAACAACAAATTCAAGAGTTAAAACTTACAAAATAGAATGCAAGAGTCATAATGTGTGCACTTGCGTAGAACAGGAGATACGTTGGCCTGGAGGTCCCTTCCGTACAACTCGCTGTTGCAAACGGACATTACACCACAACACAGAAACAAATTTGAATACAGCGAACAGACACGACAATGACCGGACGGACAGTTCATAATTTTGAGAAAAAAATGGGGCACGAGGGAGATTTGAACACGGATCCCCCTTCGGACTCCAACACGACGTCCACACAACCACGACGTCGTGGGTGTTCAGATACGCTCCATGTTACACAACTTGAGCTTGGATCCTTCACTGTTTCTACTATGCTTCTTCTTTCACAGTTCATACACCTTCTTCCTGTTTTCATACTTGATCTGTATTCAGTTTTTGACGGGCAATGCACTGGGCCATCTTACCACTATATGTGAGTGGGGTGCGATGGGGAGTTTCCCTTGTCAGAAGGGAGCTGACGTCATGAAAAACAAATCTATGGGTCACATCGTGGAAATCGATGAGGCAGGTTACAGAATTTTAAAAGAGAAAGGGATGGTTTCAGGTTAGATACAATGGACTTAGTGAAGGGCAGGTAGCACGCCAAATTCAGAAGAACGCAAAATCCCCAAACTTGGCTAAGTTTCACGGAAGCTCTAAATTTAGAGCGGACGTCAATGCGAGATGCTGTTCATAGTTCCCACAATGAAACACTGTCTCAAAATATGGTAGAAAACCCAAAGAGATTCTGGTCGTATGTAAAGTACACCAGTGCCAAAAAACAGTCAATATCGTCACTGCGCGATAGCGATGGAAATGCTACCGATGATGGTGCCACTAAAGCGGAGTTACGAAATACAGTTTTCCGTAATTCCTTCAAGAAAGAAGATGAAGTAAATATTCCAGAATTCGAAATCAGAACAGCTGTTAGCATGAGTGACATAAAGGTAGATATCTTAGGCGTTGCGAAACAAATCACTTAAGAAAGCAAGTCTTCCCGTCCAGATGGTATACCAATCAGGTTCCTTTCAGGTACCGCAGGTGAGGAGGTTGAATCAATGTATAATGAGATATCAAAGTTATTCAGATTAAAAATGGTTCAAATGGCTCTGAGCACTATGGGACTTAACATCTGAGGTCATCAGTCCTGTAGAACTTCGAACTACTTAAACCTTACTAACCTAAGGACATCACACACATCCATGCCCGAAGCACGATTCGAACCTACGACCGTAGCGGTCCCAGACTGAAGCGCCTAGAACCGCTCGGCCACTCCGGCCGGCTATTCAGATTAAGGGAGAGGACAATTTAGTTATGATGAAGGACTGGTATTCAATAATAGGAAAAGGATGTAAAAGAAAAATACTAGGATAACCTGGACTGGGAGGAGGGGGAGGGGGGGGGGGGGGAGAAGAAATAAATGGGAAGCCTTGTAGAACATTGCACGAAACAATAATTTTATCACTGCTAACACATGAAAGAAGGTACTGCACGTTTAAGAGACATGGAAAATTTTAGGCAGATTATATAATGGTAAGACAGAAATTTCTAAACAAGATCTTATTATCAGCGGCCTACATAGGCGGTGATCATAATTTAATATGACTTGCGATTGGAACTAATGAAACTGGAAAAAGATAGAAAATGAGGGATATGGGATCTGGATAAATTGAAAAAACTACAGGCTGTCGAGAACTGCAAAGACAGCGCTATGCAAAGATTTAGTAAAACAGGGGAAAGTAATACAAGGAATACAACAGAAGATGAAACGGGAAGCAGGAATGGTTAGAGGATAAATGGATGACTGGAAAGAAAAAGAGTCCCCCTATGGGAAAATAAAAAAAAGAAATTTTTGAATAAAAAAAATTGGCCGTATGAATATCAGAATCTGTACTAAAAAGAAGGGGAAGTTGAATAGTGGAGAAGATGGATTAAAGAACAAGAACTGGTAACCTACGTTGATGGTATTTGTAGATTTAGTGAAAATTTTTGACAATGTAAAATGAAATATATTCCTTGAAATTCGAATGCTAACAGGGGGGGGGGGGGGGTTGTTTGGGGGAAGAGACCAAACAGCGAGGTCATCGGTCTCATCGGATTAGGGAAGGACGGTGAAGGAAGTCGGCCGAGCCCTTTCAAAGGAACCATCCCGACATTTGACTGGAGCGATTTAAGGAAATCACGGAAAACCAAAATCAGGATGGCCTGACGCGGGATTGAACGGTCGTCCTCCCGAATGCGAGTACAGTGTGCTAACCATTGCGCCACCTCGCTCGGTCTGCTAACAGGGATAAAGTAAGCCCGGCGGAGGTTCGAGTCCTCCCTCGGGCATGGGTGTGTGTGCTTGTCCTTAAGATAACTTAGGTTAAGTAGTGTGTAAGCTTAGGGACTGATGACCTTAGCAGTTAAGTCCCATACGATTTCACACATATTTGAACATTTGATAATGTAAGGGAGTGAGAGGTTATAAATAACTTCTACAGAAACCAGGCAGTAGTTCGAGGAGTCGAAGGACATGAAAAGGACGCAGTGGTTGAGAAGGGAGTGAGACAGGGTTGTACCCTGTCTGCTATGTTATTCAATCTGTGCATTAAACAAGTAGCAAAGGAAACCAAGGAGAAATTGGAACAGGAATTACAGTTCCTGGAGAAGAAACAAATACACACATCAAAAAAAGTTTTGCACCACCCCAGTTCCAAGAAGTCCTGAAGATAAACGTTGACTGTGGATATTGTATCACAAACACAGTTCCTTTGACTGTTCAAAGATGTCACTAAACTCACTCAAAGATGTAAACAACCATGCATGAGAAGTGCCCATTAGAGGGAGAGGGGCCGACTGCCGATCAGTTCCAGTCATTCCACCAGGAAGGAGGTACACGGCACGTGTTGTCTGTAGCTCAGCCGTGCCTGGACGGTCAATACTGCGGTTCGATCGAGTCCGCATTGTTACTTTGTGCCACGAAGGTCTCTCAACAAGGGAAGTGTCCAGGCGTCTCGGAGTTAAATGTGTAGATCAGGAACAATAGACGGCCTATAACACTTCCTCGGGGAACGTCTATTTTACTCGTACTTCTGTTTCACCCGATGGCTTTCCGTCTATTACAACGAACTGTGACCATTCTGACAGGAAATCACGAACTCAGTCGCACAACTGAGGCGATATTCCATAGGCACGCAGTTTGGTTAGAAGACGCTTGTAAGGAACTGTGTAGAAAGCCTTCTGGAAATTTAAAAATATGGAATCAATTTGACATCCCCTGTCGATAGCACTCATTACTTCATGGGTATAAAGAGCTAGTTGTGTTTCACGATATTTTCTGAATCCGTGCTAAGCCTTACCTTTATTAAGTGATTTAAGCTGCTTTGCGACACCTAGAATATCTACTTCTATGTTTCTCATCTTGGCAGTTGTTATTGATTGGAATTCAGGAATACTTACTTCGTCTTCTTTGGTGAAGGAGTTTTGGAAAATGGTGTTTAATAACTCTGCTTTAGTAGCACTGTCATCAGTGACTTCACCATTGTTTATCGCGCAGTGAAGGTATTGATTGCGTCTTGCCACTGGTGTGCTTTACGTATGACCAGACTCTCTTTGGGTTTTCTGCCAGATTTCAAGACGGAGTTTCGTCATGGAAATTATTAAAAGCATCTCTAATTGAAGTACGCGCTGTATTTCGAACTTCTGTAAAACTTTGCGAGTTTTGGAGATTTTGCGTTTTTTAAAATTTGGCATGGGTTTTTCGCTGCTTCTGCAACAGCGATCTGACCCGTTTTGTGTACCATGGTGGATCAGTACCATCACTTATTAATTTATGTGGTATATATCTCTCAATTGCTGTCGATATTATTTCTTTGAAATCATTCCACAACTTTCGTAAGCTTACATGACCAGACCGAAAGGAGAGAAGAGTATCTCTTAAAACGGCGTTAAGAGAATTTTTATCAGCTTTTTTAAATAGATATACTTCGCGTTTCTTTTTGATGGTTGTAGGTGTTACGGCATTCAGCCTAGCAGCAACCGCCTTGTGGTCGCTAATCCCTGTATTCGTCACGATAATCACTATTTTTCCAGGATTATTTCAAGTACTAAAAATACCCCACAACAAGTATGCTTTAGCAACCATTTACGCTTCGAGTAGGGTCATGAACTAATTGTTCAAAATGATTTTCTGAGAAAGCATTCAGTACAATTTCGGATGACGTCTGCCACCGGCTTTAAACGTATAATTTTTCCAGCATATCGAGGGTGATTGAAGTCACCACCGACTGTAACTGTATGAGTGGGGCACCTATTTGAAATGAGACTCAGGTTTTCTTTGAACTGTTCAGCAACTATATATTCTGAGTCGGGGGATTGATAAAACGATCCAGTTAATAGTTTAGTCCGATTTTCAAGTATAACCTCTACCCATACTATTTCGCAGGAACTATCTACGTCAATTTCACAACAAGTCAAACTACTTCTGACAGCAATAAATACTCCACCACCAACTGTATTTGATCTATCCTTTCTGAACACTGTTAGATCGTTTGAAAAAAAAATCGGCCGTACTTATTTCCGGCTTTAGCCAGCTTTCTGTACCTATAACTACTTGAGCTCAGTACTTTCTATTAGGGCTTGGAGCTCTGGTTCTTTCCCAACGCAGCTACGACAATTTACAACTACAATACCGATCGTTTCTACAAGTAACTTACTGTGTTTTACCTGTCCCCTTTTAGGCGGAAGCACTTTCTGTGGTTCCCTGAGAACCTCTAACCTAAAAAACCACTCAGCCCCTTCCACACAGGCCCCTCTACCTGTGAACCGCTTCCTTTGAGTAGTGGACTCCTGACCTATCAAGCGGTACCCGGAAACCCACCACCCAATGGCGCAAGTCAAGGAATCTGCAGCCTACACGGTGACAGAACCGCCTGAGCCTCTGATTCCGACTCTCCACTCGACTCTACACCAGAGGACCATTGTCGGTTCTATCGACGATGCTACAGATGGTGAGCTCCGCCTTAATCTCGCAAGCAAGACTGGCAGTCTTTACCATTTCCGCTAGCCACCCGAAACCAGAGATAATCTCCCCCAATCCAAAGCGACACACGTCATTGGTACCGACATGAGCCACCACCTGCAGTTGGTTGCATCCTGTAGCATCCTTTCCCTTTTTCAATACGATCAGCTCCGCCGTCTTCCAAGGGTTTAGTATTTTTCCTTGAAGTGGGAATTCGTCGTATAATTGTGTAGGGCATCACACGACTCTACCTCTCAGTGTCGCAGACCCTTGGCTTCTAATCCGTCGGCCCTCACAGGGAATGGGCCTCTGCTTGACTGGACACGGTCAGATCTGCGTGATTTTAAAATAATAAACTGAAACTCTAGCAATTCATATAAGCGTGGGCTGTGAAGGAACGTTGGATTATGTGGTACAGAAGTGTAACAGACAATCTATAAAGGCGGATGCTGATAGTAATTTCGTCCAGACTAAAACAGTCCGTATAATACTGAGAGAAGAAAGGCTATGGCACGAAGTTAATTAAATAACAAATAAGGTTTCCTCAGATCAGCAGCAGCAGCAGAAAAACACAGGCATCCGTTACGCAGAAGCAGGTCACACGGATATGAACATGGGAAAATTAACAACAAAGGAACTGAGAAACACATTAGAGGAACACTATCAAGATGAGGAGGCTGCATGATGACTTCCGTGTACACGGTGTTTCCGACTGCTGAAAGAGGAGCTCTCATGAAACTTAATGGAGCCACAGTTTCAGGGAACCCGAGTGGCCACGGCAATTACGGTCGTGGTTGTGTCCTGGAGCGCTACGTGCAGAACGTGAAGAAAGAGAAGTTCACACCAGACATCGGCCCATCTGCGCATGGTCGTCTGTCTTCTGAATTCCACTTTCTTGTGCCAAAGGTGAACACGAACTACACGGTAGGGCGGATGTGCGAAAAAAGCTACTCGAAATGATTTCTCGTTTTTCTTTTAACGATGAAACATGGGGAGGGTGGCAGTTGTTTATTAGTGGCAGTGTTACTATATTTTTTATTTTCTTTAATTTACTTAACAATTTAATCTGAATTTTTATTTTTCTTATCTCTATTAACTTATATTGTATTTCAAGTACCAAAAATACCCCACACGTTAATGCCAGACTGAAATTCTCTGGGCCCAGGAGAGTAGCTTCCTGAGAAAGTGGAGTTAACACGTCTGCGTAACAGACGCAGGTAGGAGGCAAAATACAGAAAATCACGTTTTGTTGAAAATTAATTATTTTATTACAAAAATAAGGTCTGCAATATGATTTATACAGCAGACTGATATAAACTATTTCCCACAACAGCAAGCTTTGTGAAATATTTTATTTCAGTAATAATAAAAACAATGAAGTAAGTTAATATCTTTCTCATAGTAAAAAGACAGGAAGCCTTATACAAGAAAGATCACCATTTATATTAATAACGGGGTTGTGGTGCACTGAAAATTCGTTCTAAACCTTTCAATATGACTAAGACAAAAGAAATATTTCTTGGAAATTCGAGCACACTCGAAATGAGGAATTTTTAGCTACTTTCCTGCTCCCAAAAAAAACAAAAAATTGGAAGTTTATGGTAAGTTCCTATGGGATCAAACTGCTGAGGTCATCGGTTCCAAGGCTTACACTCTGCGTAATGTAACTTAAACTAACTTACGTTAGGGACAACACATACACACACACACACACACCCGTGCCCCAGAGAGGACTCGAACCGCCGACAGGGGGAGCCGCGCGAACCGTGGCAAAGCGCCCAAGACCACGCGGCTACCCCGCGCAACCCAGCTTCCCAAACTTTTGAACATCAGGCTTCAGCAGATGTTTGACTGGTGACATTGTACGCTTGAATAATTTTTAAGTAACTGTGGCGACAGTGAGATACAAGTGCAAATGACAAGGTTACAGAAGGCTACCAGAGAGAACAAACAACGGCCTCGAACAAGATCGTAACTGCAGCTGCTCCATACCTCGACGAAAAGAAGTCAGTATAAAAAAAAATTAGAGAATTTACTGTCCCAACGACACATAAATAATCAGATATGAAGAGGCAATGGGAAAAATGAATGAAAGACTCAAAACTAAGCTGGTTCGTGACCACGGACTCTATGGATTCTTCTTTGGTGTGTATCTACTACTTTACAACGACCCAGCGTGGTCTGGTTTTGCGGGCAGCCAAGAGGTAATTGTGCCTCCAACCTTGCTGTGTAATTGTGAAATAACGAGTGTTTGTTGCACTTTCGCAGGTGTAATACCGGCCACTGATTTTCCACAAACCGATCTCGGTGATTGTCTTCTATGGTTCAGAATATAACAGGAAACTTACATGTGGATGACTGGGCGGGTATTGAACCCCTCACCTCTGAACGCAAGTTGATTGTGCTGATCACTTCGCATCCTACCTTATTTCTAGTTTTATAGTTGTGGTCCCTGCATGATACATACACGGGCCAGTCACATTAATGCGACCACCTGCCTGCCTATGTTCGACGTCAACGTGCAATAACCATTCACAGATGGTAGGTGGAACACTAGCAGTGGATGTATATAAAGCGTGTCGTGAGACATGGAAAACAATGCAGTTAGTTGTCGTAACGCTAACGGCCCCTCCCGCCGGAGGGTCGAGTCCTCCCTCGGGCACGGGTGTGTGTGTTGTTCTTAGCATAAGTTAGTTTAACTCAGTTTGAGTGGTATGTAAGTCTAGGGACCGATGACCTTAGCAGTTTGAAAAATTTTGTGGTAAGGACTATGGGACCAAACTGCTGAAGTCATCGCTCCCTAGGCTTACACACTACGTAATCTAACTTACACTAAGGACAACACACACACCCATGCCCAAGGGAGGCCTCGAACCTTCGACGCGGGGAGGGGGGGGAGGGAGCCGCGCGAATTCTGACAAGACGCCAAAGACCGAAGGCTACCCCGTGCGGCTCAGCAGTTTGGTCCCTTAGGAATTCACACAAATTTGAACATTCGTAACGCGAAAAAAGAGCGATTTATCTGACAGCCCGAAAATCGGTGATTATGCGGTTTGGACAAGGGTGGAAGTATTTCCCAAACGGCTAAGTTTGTGAACTGTTCGTGTTCCACTATGGTTAAATTATACCGTGCATGGCAAAATGGAACCTTCTTAAACCGCCGCCGAGGCAACTGTTGTGTACCACGGGCCATAGATGACATGGGTGAACGAAGCCTGTGGAGATGTGTACGAGTGAATAGACGTGCAACTGTTGAGCATCTGACTGCCCAGATGAACCAAGGGGTTAGCAACAGTGTCTCCTCGACGACCGTTTACTGAACGTTGCTGCGTATGGACCTCCGCAGCAGGCACACGGTTCATATACCCATCCTGCCTGCAATTCACCGGCGACGAAGGCTGGAATTTTCACGCCAGTACCACAACTGGACGTCCACTGAGTGGCAACAGATGGCCTTTTCAGATGAATCGAGTTTTATGCTCCCCCGGACGGATGGCCGTTGGCGTGTACGGCCCTGCAACAAATGGTCGGAAGGATCCAGGCTGGAGGACGGAGCGTTATGGTCTGGTGAATGTTATCGTGGCGTTCTCCGGGTGATCTCGTCATTATGGAAGGCACAGTGGATCAACACAAGTATACATCTATCCTCGGGGAGCATGTCCATCCCTATATGCAGTTTGTTTTTCCTCGGCACGATGGCATCTACCAGCAGAACAATAAAACATGCCACACAGCTCGCAGTGTACGTGCGTGGTTCGAGGAGCACCAGGATGTGCTTACTGTACTCCCCTGGCCAACAAACTCTCCATATTTAAGCCCAATAGAGAATCTCCGGGACCACCTAGATCGGGATTTTTGTGCCATGGTACTTCAGCCGAGGAACCTAGCCCAGATGTCTACGGCACTGGAGTCGTCGTGGCTCCACATTCCCGTCGGTACTTTCCAGAACGTCACTGACTCTCTTCCTGCACGTCCGCGCTGAAAAAGACTGTTATTTAGGTTTTTGACAGAGGGTCACATTAATGTGGCTGGACCGTGTATATAGAACATAGTAGTACGTTCTTATAACCAACCATGAAGACCAGTTCTAGATTTTTTATTGTTTGTACCGCCAAGCCACACTAGTTGTTAGTGGTTGCAGTTGACTGTGTTTCTATATAACCTTGTCGTGTCTTTCAAAAAGACAGTAAAAACTACAATTTGCCTGTTTTCCTCTTTTCCTATTTCTTCTGCTATTGGGGCGTGGTAAGGAGGCAGATGGAGTACATCTACGTACATGCTGTCCGAGATGTAAGTGCACTACGTCTTTAAGACTTACTTTTCGTAGGGAAAAGAAAGTTCGAGTTTAAAAATCTCTCAACGTTGAGATCATTAGAACTCTATCTCGGCAGTAGAAAAACTGGAATGTAAATCGCTCCTAGTGTACTCAAAGCAACCATCGTGGAATTAACTTTAAGTGATTTAGGGAAACGATGGAAAACTTAAGTGATTCCAGGATGTGTATTCCATTCCACCTGTCCTGGGTTCTAATACCTTAATCACTGTACCTTACCTGGATTTTATCAAAGAAAGCTTGATCGGGATACTGTCCCAAAGAGCTAACACATGAGGATGCAGGATGTTTGTGACGCACCTCTGTTACGTTAGAGGTCCCTGTATGACTTCCGGAGGCAACCTTAAGTCAAGCCGGATACCATCTACAAGAAGACGCTAGGGCTGACACCGACATGTCTCTCCAACACATTGGCAAATTGTCCTCTGTATGAAGCCACTGACACTGTAGGAATCGCTTTTGTACAAAACGTCAAAGATTAATATTTTCTGCTCACGAGTTTAAGGACGTTTCAGACACTAAGAAGGTGCGTTAGAGCAGAGGAGAGGAGAGTACCGTGAGCAGAACGCACAGCTCGACGGGCTGGCCTGCTAGCCGCTGTCTGGGGCACAGGGCTGCATAATGCTCACCGGCCTGGCGGAAAGGTACCTTGCTCGTACCAAGCTCTCACGATCTTTCGTTGCAATGATTATAAAACATCAAGAAACAGAAAATATAAATAATAAAATACGCCAACGAAAAATAACAATAAATGGTGAGAAAAATGGAACTAATAGTTTAGCAGCGCTAACAATCAGTTACCAGACCATTACGTGGCAGCTCCAATATACGAACGAGACCAGCCAAGGAAGGTATTCTGCAAACACTGCAGTCCAACTTATTTAATCATTTCCACATTTCGCTCCATCAGTATTACCGCAATGACAATCAGAATCGGTTACAGGTCTCCGAATGCGCAACATGCATTCCTGGTCAGCTGAAAATCCACGTTGACTGAGAAAAGTGTATAAACAACCTTAGCCCACCTATGCGCCGGTTCTTCAAGAATCGCGTTAACTGGTCTCTGTTTTCTTCGTGGTTATGTACAGTTGCTAATAGACATCAAAGGAGTTTTGTTATACAGCGTGAGCCGGCCGAAGTGGCCGTGCGGTTAAAGGCGCTGCAGTCTGGAACCGCAAGACCGCTACGGTCGCAGGTTCGAATCCTGCCTCGGGCATGGATGTTTTTGATGTCCTTAGGTTAGTTAGGTTTAACTAGTTCTAAGTTCTAGGGGACTAATGATCTCAGCAATTGAGTCCCATAGTGCTCAGAGCCATTTGAACCTTTTTTTATACATCGTGATTGTATTAATACAAAAATATTAATGCAGTCAAGGCGAATAAAATATTTATTTGAAAACTACTGTGTGTGTGTGTGTGTGTGTGTGTGTGTGTGTGTGTGTGTGTGTGTGTGTGCGTGTGTTTGGATCTTATGGGCGCCCAACGGCGAGGTTATCAGCGCCCATGCGCTTATCAAAACAAACGAATGTGGAGATAAACTGAAATTGTTGTACACTCATACACTCGAAATGACCGCACACTCACTATCCCACACGCACTGCGCGACTGCTACGGTCGCAGGTTCGAATCCTGCCTCGGGCATGGATGTGTGTGATGTCCTTAGGTTAGTTAGGTTTAAGTAGTTCTAAGTTCTAGGGGACTGATGACCACAGATGTTAAGTCCCATAGTGCTCAGAGCCATTTGAACCCACACGCACTAAAACCAATTAGGAGATAAGGTACCTATACATGAAATTAAAACACAGAAAACAAAACAAAAAAGAGCTAAAAGAAAAGCACAGAGAAATGTGACTGGCTGACCACGTTCAAAAAACTTGGGTGAGCCAGTCGCCCTGTTGACATATTAAAAACATCTTGTTAAAAATGTTGGGCAATCGCAAAACTTTAGAACTTGAAGCACATTGGTTTGAACATTGCTTGAAACGGACGGCAGATCTGTTGGCAAATCAGCCGCAGTCCGCTGGTCGGAAAAAAAAAATCGCAGTCCAATAAAATGTGGCGCACAGTGATCTGCACCCCACAAACACCACACATTGGAGGGTCCTCTCGCCGGAGAAAGAATCCATGCGTCACGGGGCTGTGGCATAAGAGAAAGTGAGTGAGAAGGACCTCGTCCCGTCGACATGGCTGGAAGGAAGTACGCCGCAACCGCTCGGTTAGAGGCGCCATGTCACGAATCGCGCGGCCCCTACCGATGGAGGTTCGAGTCCTCCCGCGGGCACGGGTGTTTGCGTTGTCCTTAGCGTAAGTTAGTTTAAGATAGTTCACGTAGTGTGTAAGTCTAGGGACCGATGACCTCAGCAGTTTCGTCCCTTAGGAATTCACACACATTGTTTTGAAGTACGCCGCGGCCGAGTTGTGGGCTTTACGACACGGAGCTTGTTGTCGGTCACTTCCAGTCACTTGTCTTTCCATCGACGCATGACTTTGTACCGCAAAAGCGAGGTGATAGCATGTATGGGGACGGCACACTGAAATACCTGAAGATCACGACACGTCTCGTTGGCTCCTCGATCCGCCCTTGCGTTCCCCGCAATTCTCATGTGCCCAGATACCCAACAGAAAGACACCTCCTTCCTCAGTCGTTGTAGTTGGAGGCGAGCATCCTGGATATTCTAGACGACTTCACCTGCTGGTACAAACGTTGGCCAGCCGGTGTGGCCGTGCGGTTCTAGGCGCTTCAGTCTGGAACCGTCTGACCGCTACGGTCGCAGGTTCGAATCCTGCCTCGGGCTGGATGTGTGTGATGTCCTTAGGTTAGTTAGGTTTAAGTAGTTCTAAGTTCTAGGGGACTGATGACCAGAGATGTAGTCCCATAGTGCTCAGAGCCATTTGAACCATACAAACGTTGGAGTGAGTAAAGGGCGCTCGGAAGCTCTGAAAAGACAAGAAATGTAGCACTGGATGAACGTCTCATTTGTTCCAGTGCCCTCAAGATCGCATATAATTCTGCGTCGAAGATAGTAAAGCCTAGAATCCGTAAAGACAGCTACATAATGGTGGCGCTCATATAAAATGGAGTGCATTCTCCCCTGTACTGCACTAAACCTAAAATGACGCTGGGCCTCTTCAGTAGTCAGGGCGCAGACAGTTAAAACCATGGATTGGGGGTCGTACATGCTCCACACCGAGTGTGTAAATCTCACTCTGCACGCGGATCCCAAACGGCATTGTGGCCCGTGGACAGTTGAAAAAGAGATGTTCCAGAGGCAGAAGAGTAACAGTATGGAGTGTGGGGTGAAGTCGGAACTGCGAGGATCTTACACGTCTGATACACGATGAGAAGCTGCCGCCGGATGGTAAGTGGCGGTTCCCCGGCCTCAGCACAGATGCTGAGTATGGAATTGGTCCTATAAGCAACTCATGGTGGACAGTGTCAATGATTTTCAAATAATGAGGCCTCGCCGATCCATACACCGTGCACCCTTAGTCAGCCGTGAACGCACGAAAGCCCTATAAAACTGGAGGAGACGCGCCCTGTCAGCTTCCCAAGACCTGTGGTAAGGCACTTTAACAGATTCAGTGCCTTTAGGTTTCTGGCTTTCATGTCTCTCAAGTGTGGCAACCACGACAATTTGAAGTCAAAAATAAGGCCCAGAAGCCGCACAGTCTCCAAAATGTTGGGTGGTGTCCCCCATATGCAAGAAAGGCAAATTAAAAGTACGACGAGAATGAATAAATGAGCACGCATACACACACACACACACACACACACACACACACACACACACACACACTTATCCACAGAAAACTAGAAGCCCATCTTTGAAGCCCACTCCTCTAGCCTCTGCACAGTAAGTTCCAACTGATAGCTTGCTGTTGCAACACTGGAGGAGGAACAGGAAACATCAAAATTGTCCACAAATAAGGAGCACTATACAGGGCTCCTTACCGTAGACATATTTTTTATGGCTATGGCAAATAGGGTAACACTTAAAACACTGCCCTGAGGGACACTATTCTCCTGCTCAAAACTATCTGACAGTGAGGCACCAACTCGGGTCCGATGAGACAGTAAAGACCGTATGAAAATGTGGAAGTGGCCACGAAAGCCCCATTGATGCAGTTGTGCAAGAGAACAGGTCTCCAAGTAGTATCATACGCCTTACTGATGTCGAAGAATATACCGATACTGTGATGGTTGCTTAGGAAAGACTGCTGAATAGGCCGCCCCTAGCAGGGTTACGTTGTCGACAGTGAACCGAAGTCTGCGGAATCCACACTGAGAACGGCTAAGGAGTTGTCTAGTCTCTAATAACCATACCAGACGACGGTTAACAATTCTCTCCAGGTTCTTCTCTATGCAGTTCGTTAAGGCGATAGTCCTGTAACTACTGGGAGATGTGCAGTCCTTTCCCTGTTTCACGAGAGGCATCAGAACCGCCTCCCTCTGCGAGTTGGGGAAGGTGCCTGTCTGCCACATAAGACTAAACATTTGAGGAGGATTTCCTTTGACGCCGCTGGCAAATGTCGAAGCATGCAGTACCGGATTTGGTCGTGACCGGGTGCAGTATCACGAGTCTCAGACAGTGGCAATTCGAGCTCCCACATGGAGAAAGGAGAATTGTAGGTCTCAGAACAGTCCGACCCGAAGTCCATTTTGCAAGTTGCCCCTCTCTACAGTTGCACGGTAATGACGAAATACCGGATCGTGGCTTGCAACGGCTGTTGTTTTTGCAAAATGTTCGGCTAGCGTCTGAGCGATGTCTATTGGCGTCGTTTGCAGACACCCCTGCTTCAGTACCGCTGCCATCGGTAAACAACTGTGTTTACCAGAAATCCTGTGGATGGCTTACCACACTTGTGCAGAACAAGTGGAACCGTTCATGGAGTCCAGGAACACTTGCCATGGCCGTTTCTTGCTCCCCTTAAATATGCATGTGGCCTTGGCTCTCGCGATTCGAAAGGCTGTGAGGTTGTCCGCTGTCGGGCGCCATTTAAACCGCCAAAGAGCCACACACCTGTCCCGGATGGCTGAACAGCAGTGTTCTGTCCACCAAGGTACAGGTTGCCTCCTAAGAGGACCGAAAGGCTGTGGTACAGATACGTCAATGGCATGATGGATCACATGCATGATGTGGGCCACCTATTCCTGGACGCTGTCGCAGTGTTCAAACACAGCTAGCTGGCTGAAGAGCGCCCAGTTAGCCCTGCTGATCATCCATTTTGATGGAGTCAATTCGAGCAACCCTCCATCCAGTAGATGGATCCACAGTGGGAAGTGATCACTGGAATGAAGGTCATCGATTGCCTCTCACTGTGCTGTGCCTGCAAGGGCTGGAGAGCAGAAAGAGAAGTTAATGGCAGAGGTTGACCCAGTGACAGCAGAGAAATGTGTGGGACCACCTGTGTTGAGGATGCACAACTTGTGAGGCATTATGAGGGTCTCCAACACTTGACCCCTGGGGCAAGTACAGTGTGAGTCCCATAACACAGTATAAGCATTGAAATCACCGAGTGGGAGAAATGGGTGGGGGAGTTGTTCAATAAGGCCTGCGAGAACCTCAGAGTCTATTTCATCCTGCAGACAGTGATCGTCGGATTCGCATGAACTGCAACGGCTATGGCTTGTAGGGCAGTAAGCAAGGGGAGAGCAGAGGAGTGGTTTCCGTTAGTGACAAACATAGCAACACCTCCCTCGGCTCGTTCCCCAGTCAGGCCATCCTTACGACGGAGGGTATAGCCCTGTAGCACAGGGGCGTTAGTAGCTTTGAAGTGAGTTCCCTATAAATACAAGCACAGCGGTTGGGTTTGTGCCAGGAATTTCAGTTTCGTCACATGAGTCCTGAACCCATTCTCGTTCCACTTTAGTATGGGAGCGATTTATCATGGTGTTTGGACTTCCACCCTGTCTTTCCACCGTCCACAACGGCTGGAGTTTCAGCTTTGGGGCAAGATGGTTGTCCCAGGAAGACTTCGCTGTTCATTGGCTCTAAAGCAGAAGCAACAGGGCCATCAAGTCGAATGACATCGTCATGGTCTGATGGTCTATCGTCTGTTTTCGCCTGTGGCGGAAGTTTCCCATTTGCTTTCGTCGCCTGGGAGGGCTTTGTGGAAACTACCGCAACAGCGGCAGAGGCAGCGCTGGACCTTTTGCAAGACTCTGCCTATGGAGGTTCTATGAGCTCCGCAATGGTGGTAACTGTGACCTTCTCTGATGTTTTCGGAGGGACTATGAGCTCAGAAACAAATGAAGCTTGACAAGTACACTGACAAATGCAGGCACTACTGCCGACACTAGCAACCTCCGTCTATGTAAAAGCGTTGGCTGTCGAAATAGGCTTTTTAAGGGCGGAAGCAAAAGAGATAGAGAATGTGGTATGCTGCATGGCCTTATAGATCTTCTTGGTCTTCCCATATGGGATACGTTTCGAAGTCTACTGTATCTTTCGCTCCTCAAGGAAGCCACTGCAAGCCCTACTCCAGACAGGGCGATCCCCAGAGCAATTTACACTCTTTGTAGGGGAGGAGCAACCAATGCCATCATGGGTGGCTTTGCCACAATTTCCACAAGTGGCTTCACCCTTACATCCTAAGGTGGTGTGCCTAAGGTGCTGGCACTTAAAGCAGTACATTCGGTTAGGGACATTTGGTCGTACACTGAGACGAAGAAAACCTGCCTTGATGTGCTCTGGGAGTTTCGTGCTATTGAAGGTAAGAATGAAGGAGTCAGATTTCACCAGATCCCTGTCCGCCCTTTTCAATATATTCTGCATGTCAACGATTCCCTCCTGAGCCCACTCATCCTTCAATTCCTTATTGGGAATGTCGACAAGACCTCGACAGGTCACAACAGCTTTGCTACAGTTCATGGTGTTGTGGAGCTTCGTTTCTATGGCATATTCTCCAAGGCATTTAGCTTTCCAGAGATTTGTTGCTTGTTGGGAATTAGTAGTTCAACCAACAGCGTACCCTTATGCAGTCGTTTTCCAGTGAACCTACGATGCACTCCAAACCTTTTTGAGTATAAAAAGGCGAAACTTTGTCGAAACTGCCATTTTTCCGTTTCACAATTAAAAACGCATTCTGACTGGTAGCATGCATTCTGTTACTATGCATGGACAAATTCTGTGTAATTCCTGAGTCTGGAGGTTTGACTACACGAGCCCTCTTATTTGATTGGGTGTTAGTACCTACCCACTCATTCCGCTGGGAAGTGGAAGAGGGAACTTCGAACGATTCATCTCGGTCCCACGAGCAGCTATGGAAATAGAAGTCCACCTAGGCAGAGCCCTGCAAGCGTAGGTAAGCCTTATACAACTGAGGTTCCCCAGAGGTTGCCTACCTCAACAGCCATGCGTCTCATCAGCGCGTAGCACACCTTGACATTGAGGGTTGTTTCTACAGAGGTTTATTCTATCCTCGTGATCCGGGCGGTCAAGCCAAGATCCCCGTTCCCTGAGACACACAGCATTCCATCGCCGCACCGCACAGTGGTCGCTGAAGCATTCCCAGAGCTTACGGTGACAGAGGACTGGCGGCGCTTACCAGTCCCCAGTTCAGGAACCCCAGGATCGCTAAGCCCGTACCCAGCAAACGAATGCTCAGACGCTGAGGGGCGAAAACTAATTGTTGCGTATTTGTTCTCCAAGGACATATGTCAAATATTGCTTAATATACATATTGAGAGTTACTGGAAGACATTCCACTGGACATAAAGCAGTCCTTGTGGTTCCAACATGACGGATGTCCTCCGCCTCCTAACTGCATAAATAACATCTGTACATTGTAGGATCAGTCGTTCAGCAAATACGAAACAATTCTGGGCTACCACATTAATTTTTTTCTGCTGGTAACGTCTGGAAGGAGGTCCACTCAGCCTTGTGAGGTCAGCGGAAAAGCTACTTCAATACAGAAGCAACGAAACTGACGCGCACGTCACCGAAATAGCGTTCCACCGAAAGGCTTCAACCAGGCAAGATGATACACGACGTTACTTTATTAGCCGCAAAAGCAGCAGCCGTTATTTGTTCGGGTTAGAGAGCGAGATGTTTGACGTATTACGACCATGTATCTTATTACTTGCAAGATCCAATTCCAGTCCTATAGCACTTAGGTCTAGATTATATAGCGGTAGTAAACAGGGTACCATTTTCTTGCAAAATTTTGTTACTATAATAAACAGCAGAATGTTGTTGTTCCTTAATTAATGCCAAAAGTTCGGCTTTCCTTGTCTCTAATCACTTTTACTTGCTACATGATAGTCGAAGCTTTCTTGTCGTTAGTCATGAGGTAGAAATGACCACGAAACGAGACTCTGAAGTGACAACAATGAACCGTTGCCCAACATTGTTGTTTGACAATGCTCGTCGGACACTGTCACTTTCCAACTTTATTCACAGTTTAGCGTCTCTGAAAATATGTAATGACTCGTTTATTAAAGCGCCTTTCGAAATCAAATCCCATAGGTAGAATAGTTTTTTTCTAAGAATTCCTTTGCTAACCTGGAAGTCCAGTTTCGTGTAACAAAAGCTGTTAAGTTTTTGTAGAGTCGGTTCTCTTTGTATTCTTCATAATATCACAGAAAATCCTGTTTAACAATAGAGTTACCTGTATTATCAATGAAATATTTATTGTATGCATTTTACTTGTTCTGCTTTGGGGCAGATACTCCAAGTCTGCTCAATTCAGCATCGTGTCTCTTCTTCCGTAATTAACTTACTCAACTTTTGCCTGTTAACATGTGGTTGCACCCTGTGTCGCCTCCTATGTCGGCACTATTACGCCTTTCTTGTTCTCAATGTCAGTAAAATTAACTACGTTAACGGTAAGATGTCGTGGCTTCCCGCGGTCGCATTTCGTGATCGCTTTTCACTCTGGCACAAACCACCGAGCACTTGTACAACTGTCCTTAGTGCCCTGTTTCCAGCAAGCTGGAGGACCTATTGCGGGCCAGGGAGAATGCTGCCGAGGTTGCTAATTTTTGGTCTCATTATATTTGGTGTTTGTAATCTCTTTATATATAACTATTATTATAGTCTTTAATTGCCTCACACTGTATCTATATTTCTTTGCATGTGTTAATTATATATATTTAGTATGCTTTTTCTCTTTTGTCTGTTTTGTATGCAAGGCTTTTGATAAAAAGCAATGCGAGGTAAGAACGTGTGCTACTTTGATTTGTGACGTGCGTGAGACTAGTCAGGCGGTGATGTTAGCTCCTGCTACAGCCGGGCTACCACTTGGCTTGACGCGCAGTACCTGAGTTACGTGTCTGGACAGTAGGAGAGACACTTTTAGAACCTTTTTCCTGACGGCGGGACACTGGATTTTCAGCGTTGTTATTTATCTACAATTTGAGCAGTTTTCGGACATGTATCCCATATGGGAAGACCAAGAAGATCTATAAGGCCATGCAGCATACCACATTCTCTATCTCTTTTGCTTCCACCCTTAAAAAGCCTATTTCGACAGCCAACGCTTTTACACAGATGGAGGTTGCTAGTGTCGGCAGTAGTGCCTGCATTTGTCAGTGTACTTGTCAAGCTTCATTTGTTTCTGAGCTACATAAAAAGTATATAGTTCCATTACCCAAATTAAGTTGGTGTCGTCTTTTCGCTTTATCAATGTCAAAATTTATACGTGCACGTCGAAAAATATGCCACATTGCCTGCTTTAAATCGTATCTCGATATATTGACTTGTTCTGTATACAGGGTGAGACCCGCCTCCGTAGCTCAGTGGTCGGCGCGGCTGATTGCCACGCGGGGAACCCAGCTCGCTGCCCAGTACTGCCAGAGACATTTCCTTGGTCGGAGGACTGGTTAGCTATGATCTCAGCCACGTGAGGCCAACTGAGGAGCTACTCGACCGATCAGCAGCGGTTCAAATGTGAAGAAACTCAACAACGAGAGCGGTGTGCTGGCCACATGCCTTTCCGTACCGCCATTGACAGATAGTGACTCGGTAATTGGTCAGGCCCGTCTGGACCTTCAGGATCAGAACTCGGAACCTTACGTTTCCTCTATATGGGTGAACCAGAACTCCACCAAAAAACTTTCAGAGGTGGTACTATGGATCAAAACAACAAAAAATATCCAGTTAACATAGGCTCTAAATGCATACTGTACCTTAAGAGCTATGAGCAGTTGTTCAGCAGAAAATACATGTTTCAGCCCATTTCTAATGGACTTTTCTTTTAAGTTTGGTTCATACTACCACCTCTGAAAACATGAAAAGCAACAAAGAGCTTTCAGGAGAAGAATTGTCTCTAACAGTAGCTAACAAGGGAATGGTCAGACTTGTCATGTCGAAACCTGTGTTGCTTTTTTTACCACTGTGAGTTAACATTGCAAGAAGTCTGTATGCAGAATTTTAGCTGCTGACATGAACTGGAAGTCTGTAAACAATTTGATGAAGTAATACATTATTGTCGCATGGTTTCCGCGCTAATTAACTGCCCTTGTACATCCCTGACCTCTCTCGCTACGTTATACCAACGCCATCTAGGGACAAGGTGGCGTTAGCTACGCGCCGCTCTCTTGCCACAGCAGTGAGAGAGCTGATTCCCCCAGTGAAAGGGATCGTATGATAATTAAACATTCGTTGACAAATGTGGCTGATATGTTATCTACAACATTCTTTCCAAATAGCTATGAAATAGACACAAATAGATATACGGTTTAGAACACGTCCAAATTTTATTTCTTGTAATTACCTCAAAAATGCGAAATATTGATACAATGTTCAAAACATAGGTTTTTTGTGCACCAAGAACATACAAGCAAAGACGACAGATGACAGCCCTGCGAATCACAGACGTTGTTAGATGTCCGTAGACAAAACTGGGCTGGCGTTAGGAATGAATCAGGCCTAGTATCAGTATATTTCGAGGAGTGCCACGCATGTTTAATCAAATTCTGAAACCGTGGGTAGGAAAATTGATAATGTACTACTGATTGCAGCTTGAGAATGTTGTCACGATGATACACAGGAAATTGCAGTGATCTGCACACAATAATTTTCTCTGTTAGTTTTCTGTAAAATGCCTTCCACTGACGGAAAAATTCTCTGTCCAAAGGTTGAATTACGTTCGTCGTGCCGGGTGGAATCTCAAGTATCTCTACTTCTTTGTCAGGGTGGGCTCGAAATACAGCTTTTAATGAATCAGACCTTTTATGACCTGACCACGAATCTAGAAGGAGAAGAGATTTGTTCCCGCAGAACGGAAGAAAAGCATGACGCATGAAAAGTGTAACGTTTTCATTTCCCATTTTTCCAGACTTCGATGCGTCTACCACAAGATTGTTTGCGTAGAACATTGTTCTTTTGACACGTGGTCCAAAACGTCCAGTTGGTTCTTGAAGACACACATATAGGCTAGTTTAGGCAGAAATGAACCATCCAGACTAATTATGGGCATTATAGTGTATGAATGGGTGAGTGCAGTCGTGAACTGCGCAATCGCCTCAATATGTTTTTCCCCTTTGAATGACAGTGTTCTTTTCGCACGCATTTCTTTTTGAAAACCTGACTGATCTGCATTGTACACGTACGATTCACTAAAACTAGCGATCTTATTTTTTGCATTCGTAAGAAAAGCTTCTATCATTTCGATTTGTGTCACTTCATTTTCCGACCTGTTTTTCGATACAAATTTTATTATTTTTATTGCCACAATTGTATGTGATCTTTTGAAGCGACTAATCCAACTTTGAGAAGCTGTAAATTCTTTAGCGCCTATCGCGTTGGCAATCTCTAACGCCCAATCACGAAAAGTTGTATCGCTGACATTAAATGACTGTTGTCTGGCATCGGTAAATAGCTCAAAAAGTCGCGCATTTATCTCCGTCACAATTTCCAGTCGACGCTTACGTCGTCCACCTACTTCCTTTTTCCATCTAGACAATTCATGTTCAGAACGGACAAACCGATACTTATTTTGAACAGTACTTACACATAGGCGTTTCTTACCACTTTCGTTCAACCAATACGTCACCGCTTTTTCTTTGTCTGATAAGGTAATTGTAGTTGCTGGTGTTACTTTCGGAGATAATTGATGATGGTACGTGGCACTATCACTCGAAGAGTCTTCATGAGTGCAACTTTCGTCGGTGTCTTCGCCGTCTGTAGAGTCACAGTCTGCAATATCGAGTGTTTCAGTTGTCTCTAGCCACATGTCTGCGCCATTTACATGCTCGTCTAGAAGTTTAACAACCATGTCACAAAACACATAGTCTTCACGCGTGTTTTCTGTTGATTGCTTCATTTGGCGTCTGTGGCATATCTCCATGGCAAGCAGCAAAACATTTACAGGGTTCACCATCACCTGTGAGGGCAGATTGAATGTTCACCGTAAAGTGGCTTGCGGAGTATAGATGAACAGGTACAGAACATCTTTCACATCTCTAACCAGTTTCAGGACGGTATGTTTCGAAATACGTACCAGAAATTAAAAGGACGTGCATGCCACAGAAACGAATATTCGTTTCTCCTTTCCACCAAAACCTTGCAGCGATGTTCCTCTTTAGTGAACGCCACGATAAGACGGCCGCTCTTCCCGACCATGCGCACAACGCTCGCGACTCGCCATTTCCAGGGGTGGCCAGCCGTCACTGCAAGCGCCAAGCAGGAATCACAGCCATGTTCGTAATTTTTTTTAGGTGACTTCCAGTTCATGTCAGCAGCTACAATTCTGCATACGGACCTTTTGCACAGTTAAATAACAGTGCTAAAAAAAGCAATACATCTTTCGGCATGACAAGTCTGACCATTCCCTTGTAAGATGAACAAGTCCTCAAAGCTCTTCAGGTACGCATTTTAGAGCCCATTTTTACTAGAATTTCTTCTTGATTTAGTCTATAATAGCACCTCTGTAATTTCGTCGGTGGAGTTCTGGTTCACCATGTATACTTGGCGGGCCTGTCTTAGCAGGCCTGTGTACACCCTGTATACACTATCAGGCCTGATAACATCGTCATATAGTGATAACACTAACGCACTCTAACGGCTGTTCAACCAGTAACAGATCACTGTAACTGTAATCATTTACGTGCCCGCTAGTCTTATTTACTTCCACCAAACTGCGTCTAAATCGGATGCTTAACGTTTTGGTTAGCCAATGCATATTAGACAGCTCGTTTTTATTTCGTATTGCAGACCTGTAAGATGACAGTTCTTAGGGAGTGTGATGTCGCTACAGTACAGTAGAAAACACTGTTCTCAGAACCGCCGGCCGGGGTGGCCGAGCGGTTCTAGGCGCTACAGTCTGGAACCGCGCGACCGCTACGGTCGCAGGTTCGAATCCTGCCTCGGGCATGGATGTGTGTAATGTCCGTAGGTTAGTTTGGTTTAAGTAGTTCTAAGTTCTAGGGGACTGATGACCTTAGAAGTTAAATCCCATAGTGCTCAGAGCCATTTGAACCATTTCTCAGCATCTGGTGCTGTAGTTCCCTAGTACCATTATTTTCTGCAGCGCCAGTTGCCACTAATACCGTCACTTACGTTCATCGTCATTTTCCAATTCGTGCTGGGCAAATGGAAAAGCGACGGGGTATTCTTAAGTCACATCTAATATTGCTAGAAACAATTTTAAACATCGAAGAAAGGGTAGAATGATTATGAATATACTGTACAGGTGCAGTACATTCGGGCCAGGTTAGACGAGAATGTGGCCATCTGAAGTCCACATTTTTTTAAAATAAAAGTGTTCATTTGAAAACACGTGGCTGTATTCTAGTGTACGGAATACAATTGGGCGCGTCCTACTCGGAATGCCAGACCATTAGCCAATCGAGGTAGTCATGGGAAGGTGTGGTTAGGGCTTCGAAACGAAGTTCAACCGATCGGGAAAGAGAAAAGAAGGTTCACGTCATTACTAGCTAAAGGCCGAAACCAGAGAGAGTGTCCATTCTTGAGTTGACGCTAAAGAAACGGTCTTTAGGCAACATGTGATTTCTCTCTCGCGCTCCTCACTGGCTATTAAAAGGGGCGTGTAGGAACTTGTCGGTCAGCGCGTTTTACAGGAAAAAACAAACTTCTGCTGAAGATGTGAGCCTACATCACACATAGGCCCCAACGAGTTGATCAACATAGATAGAAACTTAAGTAAGGAAAAATTTGGAAATGACGATAAAAATTCGAGATATCCCGAGGTTGGTTGGATGACCTACACAATATTACGTCAGGAGTAGTTGCTGAAAACTGTTTTCCAACGAATGCTGGAGGGAAAAACTTGTAGAGGCTGGGCAGTATTTGAGTATACAAGGCAGATTGTCCATAATGCAGGATGTAGTAGTTCAGATGAAATTAAATGCGTAGTTGGAAAGCGACAGGAATGGAAAACTCCGCGAAAAAATGAAACATTACTACTCTAACAGCTCATTTATTCGCAAACTGCACTTCTGTGACTGTACGAACTAGTTAAGATTGTTATTCCTGCTGTACGAGGATAATCCTTGGAGAAGTTGAAATGAATACCGTAACAGTCTGAAAGCTACCAGACTTTTAGTGGACGGCGAGGTGAGAGCGGAAGGGCGGATCGGTAGCGCCGGAGACACGGTACAGGTCGGCGAAGGCGGTGCCCGGGCCCGCTGCGCCAGGTCAGCCGGCCACGCGTTGCCACGGCAACACAATCAATAGCGCCGCAGCTGGCATGCGGCCCGGACACGGCGCGCCCGCCCACACCTCAAAACAATGTCGCTGCCTCGGTGTGCGGGAGGCGCTACACAGCCCACTCTCTGACTAGACCGTCATTAAGTACACCCTCGAGGTCAGTCCAAATCCCTGATACGAGTCCACTGAATACAGTATTCCATTAAGTGTTCCCCGCTTCGTGTAAAGAAACAGGTTACCACTGGAAAGCGTCGAGCTTTCATTTACTGTCAAAAAATACAATTCACACGTGCATAGCTACGTATGTTGATCGTAAAATGTAACAGGTATATGTGGAACTTCGTCGTGTGTACCACGTATTGCGCTATCACTCCTTTGTTCTACGATAACTTATACATCTGCAATGCCTCTGGAGATTAGGATAATACTTTGAAGCCCAAGACGCTAAGACACACTTGTACACCCGACTCAAAGGTAACCGGTTCGGTCCCTGATGGTGGAAGAAATTTTTATCGTCAGTATTTGGCCGGCAAGGGATAGGAGGCGGTGCCCAATTCCTGACAAACGAGAAACGTTCTTCGTAGGTTAAATCCCAGGTCCCTCCGCAGTCTCTCATGGGGTGAGGGTATGTGACAAGAGCATGTGACACTCTTAATACCAAGCCGACCATCACACGAGGCCATTAAGCTCAGCTTCCACATTGATATTATTCGAAAAGGGTTGGCTAGGAGCAGGGATTAGATTTCGTACTCTTCCTTTTCTTTCTCATCGTCATCAGCAACGTAAACGTGACAATAAGCACCACAACACCACACCCTCTCGTTACGATCATCAGCATTGTATGGACATATTTAAGGCACAACATTCTCACTTCGCGAAAGAATGTCTTCCTAACTAGCGACTGATCAACCCTTAGAGAGTATTAAGAGTTTATCTTTATACCGGGAGATCCATACCATGAGCACGTCTTATTTTGCTACACACCAGTAGCCCGTACTTCTTGAAACCTCCAAGTGCATCAGATGGAGAGAACTGGACAGGTGTTGTTGCTAGTGGAACCAGGAAACAAAGAGCAACTGTCACAACGAAGTTAAGGACATAATGAAAATCAGGAGTCATATACCCTCCGAACATGCAGCACACAGATCCAGCGAAATTGCTCTGATGCCTTAAAAGCACTAGTGCAATGAAATGTCATTCACATTGGTTTTAGAGGATGCTGTTTTTTTTTAACGAGCTTTAAGTGGGAGGAAATAAAGTGTCACCTTCCGTGACACCTTTTTTTAATAAACCATTCGATGTCGGGACTTATAAACACACGGTCGCCAGTCAAATGAAACATACACCGATTGCAAAATGACGCGCGGGTTGGGCGCGCGGTTTGAGGCGTCATGTGACGGACTGCATGGCCCCTCCCGCCGGAGGTTCGAGTCCTCTCTCGGGCATGGGTGTGTGTGTTGTTCTTAGTATAGGATAGTTTAAGTAGTGTGTAAGTCTAGGGACCGATGACCTAAGCAGTTTGGTCCGTTAGGAATTTACACACATGTGAACATGTGATTGCGAAATTTACTGGAGTTGTAAGCGAACACAGAGGCGCATTTGTATTTGGCTTTCATTAAACTTCTACCAAGGCATTTCCGATGGAGATATTTGGTTGAATATATTTGCTTGAGGCACGGCTGAAGACTTGGGTTGCGAGCGGTGATGAGAAACATACGAGGTCGACGTAGCTGATGCAGCACGAGAAAATGCCACATCCAGTCCAGGCCTCCCAAGCCTACATGCGCCAGCTGCTTGCTGATGCTTTTTAAAGGCCGCATGTTTCCAATATTACAGTAGCTGCCCACGACTTGGTAACAAAATGTGCTGGTACACCCATTAACTAACATCGAATCTGAACACAACAGGTTTATTTAATGAGCCACTTAAGCCGACTACTACTGTCTTCAAATAGTTCAATGGCTCTGAGCACTATGAGACTTAACTTCTGGGGTCATCAGTCCCCTAGAACTTAGAACTACTTGAACCTAACTGACCTAAGGACATCACACACATCCATGCCCGTGGCAGGATTGGAACCTGCGACTGTAGCAGTCGCGCGGTTACAGACTGTACCACCTAGAACCGCTCGGCCACCCCGGTCGGCCACTACTGTCTTCATAAAAAACTGTAATCAATACAAAAAAAAACGATTATATTGTCAGCCACTGAATCCAACTACTACTTTCTTCATAAAAAATGTAAGAACGACTTGCTATAACAGTAAGTTTCGCAAATAGCTTTATCTATAGAAACTAAACACAGGGTTTGTTTCTGATTGCTTTGGCAGATTACTGATGAGCGTCCGAAATTTATGAATAAGACAGTAAGTTGATCTAATTTTGCGTAAATATCTTGAAAGTCTTCAAAATTCTTGTTAGAAATACATGTACACTGCGGTTACAAAAGTCATGGGATAGCGATATGCACATATACAGATGGCGGTAGTATCGCGTACACTAGGTATAAAGGCGCTGTGCATTGGCGGAGCTGTCATATGTACTCAGGTGATTCATATGAAAAAGTTTCCGACGTGATTATGGCCGCACGACGGGAATTAACAGAATTTGCACGCGGAATTGTAGCTGGAGCTGGACACATGGGGCATTCCATTTCGGAAATCGTTTGGAAACTCGCATCTAGAGATACACACTGTCAAGAGTGTACCGATAACAACGAAAGTCAGGCATTAATTATGACCACGGACAGCGGAATGGCCGACGGCATTCACTTAACGACCGAGAGCAGCACGATTTGCGTAAGCTGTCAGTGCTAACAGACAAGCTACACAGCGTGAAATAACCACAGAAATCAATGTGGAACGTACGACGAACGTATTCGTTAGGACAGTGCGTCGAAATCTGGTTTTAAAGGGCTATAATAGCAGCACACGGCCGACGCGAGTGCCTTTGCTAACAGCACGACATCACCTGCAGTACCTATCCTGGGCTTGTAGCCATATCGGTTGGACCCGAGACCACTGGAAAACCGTGGCATGGTGATATGATCCCCGATTTCTGTTGGTAAGGGCTGATGGTAGGATTCGAATGAAGCCGTGAGCTCAAGTTGTTATGAAGATACTGTGCAAGCTGTGGGTGGCTCCATAAAGGTGTGGGGTGTGTTTACATTTACTAGTCTGGGTCCTCTGGTCCAACTGAACCGATCATAGATTGGAAATGCTTATATTCGGCTACTTGTTATCAAACAAGAATGGAATTTTTATGGATGACAACGCGCTATGTTTGCGATTCGTTTGAAGAACATTCTGGACAGTTCGAGCGAATGATCTGG
This sequence comes from Schistocerca cancellata, assembly GCF_023864275.1. Taxonomy (NCBI): domain Eukaryota; kingdom Metazoa; phylum Arthropoda; class Insecta; order Orthoptera; family Acrididae; genus Schistocerca; species Schistocerca cancellata. Next base: position 604,575,965 of record NC_064629.1, on the reverse strand, counting down.
CCATCCAGATCGCCCGACATGAATCTCATCGAACATTTATGGGACATGATCGAGAGGCCAGTTCGTACACAAAATCCTGCAGTGGTAACTTTTTCGCAACTATGGACGGCTATAGGAGCAGCATGGCTCAACATTTATTCAGGGGACTTCCGACGGCTTGTTGACTACATGCCACGTCGAGTTGCTGCACTACGCCGGACAAAAGGAGGTCCGACAAGGCATCCCGTGACTTTTGTCGCCTCGGTGTAATCGTGTCTGCAATAAACTTGTATTGAATTGTTGTAAATAAAATTCTACATTAGAAAAGCTTTGCTCTGAAATTAGCGAAATATATTCGTTTATTTCGCAGAAGTACAATTTTAGGCAATTGGAAGGCTACGCCAATAATTAAATATGAAACAAAATCCGAAAGGAGAAAATTTGAAATGATTTATGAGTGACAAAAAAAATTCTAAATTATGAAATCGCCACAGCTTTAACGCAAGAATATTGATAAAACATGTTTACAAAGGCAAAATCAATGGACTTACAAATAAATATCAATTAAAATCGTCAATAACGATACAATATCTGATCTTTTACATCCCGTTCAACAGGAGATGTCTCGCTATCAAATAGTGCTTGCTCTCCTATCATACCTGCTTACAAATGCTGTTTAGTGACTGCGAGATTTGGAAGTTAGTTACATCGCCGACAGATAAGCGAACGATAGAAGTTTATGTCTTACGTAAAGTGCACCAGCGGCGCGACACAATACCTCTAAGGCGCGCTAGCAGTGGTAATCTTACCGATGACAGCGCCACTAAAGCGGAGTAACAAAACACACTTTTCTGAAACTCCTTCAGGAAAGAAGTTGTAGTAAATATTCCAGAATTAGAATCAATAACAGCTGCCACCAAAAGAAATTTAGAAACAGATACTCTCGGTGTAGCGAAACAACTAAAGCCACTTAATAAAGACATGTCTTCCGATCTAGATTGTATACCAATTAGGTTCCTTTCGGAGTACGCTGATGAACTAGCCAAATTTATAGCAGTCGTACACAACCTCTCGCTCAACGACAGAGTGGAAAATTGTACATATCGCACCAGTAAATAACAAAAGAAGATAGAAGCAAATCGCTGAATTATGGACCCATACCACTGACATAGATTTGCAGTAGGTTGTTGGAACACATACTGTGCTCGAACGTTATGAAATTTCTCGAGTAAAGCGACCTATTGACAAGTAACCAGAAAAGATTCAGAAACTATTTCTCTTGCGAAACACAAATGCTTATTAACTCACACGAAGTAATGAGTGCTGTCAGGATGGCATCTCGAGTTCATTCCATATTTCTAGATTTCTAGAAGACATTTAACAAATTTCCTCACACAGTGGCTTCCAATTTAATCGCATTCCCAAGGAGTATCGCCTCCACGGTGTGACTGGGTTCGTTATTTCCTGTCAAAGGATCGCAGTTTGTAGTAACTGACGGCAAGTCACCGAGTAAAACAAAAGTGATATCTGGGATTCCCTAGGGAAGTGATATAGACCCTCTGCTGTTCATAACACAAATAAACGATTTACCTGTAGGAGACAAACTGATCAGCCATCTTAGATTGATTGTTGATAATGCTGTCGTTTACCGTCTAGGAAAGTCATCACAAGTTCAAAACGGATTGCAAAATGACTTAGACAAGATATCTGTATCGTGCAAAAAGGAGCACTTGACGCTAAATTTCGGTTAGACGATAAATTACAAAAATTTAAAGTTGTCGAATCAGCTGAACACCTACGAACTACAATTACGAGCAACTTGAAATGGAAACATCACATGAAGAAATGGTTTGGGAAACGCAAACCAAAGGCTGTATTTTGTTGACAGAGCAACTAGAAGATGCAAAATATACTAGAGAAACTGCCTAAACTACGCTTTTCGGTCATCTTCTACAATATTTCTGCGCAGTATGGGATCCTTACCAAACAGGATTGACGAAGGATATCAAAGAAATTCAAACAGGGACGAGAGTATCACGGGTACGGTAAGCGAGTTGGGGTGGCAATCATGAAAACAAAGGCATTGTACGTTGCGGCGAGATCTTTTCACGAAATTTCAATCACCAACTTTCTATTCCGAACTCGAAAGTAATTTGCTGACTACCACCTACATAGAGAAAAATGATCAACACCATAAAATAATATAAAAGCTGAGATCGCAATGCAATATTTAGGTGCTAGTTTTCACCACGTGATGTTCGAGAAACAAAAGGTCGAGAAATAGTCTGAATATGGTTCTATCAACCCTCTGCCAACAACTTAAGTGTGCATTGCAAAGTAGTCATTGAGGTGTATATGTAGACATTGAAGGAGATGGTAGTGGTGTTTCACACTGCTCTTGTCAACGATTGATAGTATGATTCTGGACAGGACAACTCGGAACTTAAGGAGTTCGTGTTATTGCCGAAGAAGATACAACAGCTGAAAGGACATTATATGTCTTGTATGTTGGGTGCATTTGATATTTCTAAGAAATTATAATACCGTCTCGAGCCTAATAGTGATAACATTACTGTGTGCATAAAGACTGAGAACTACGAAAGCATTTTTGGTTTATTAGACTTGTGGGCTATTATCATCTCTGCGTACTATAACAATGAGTGCGAAATAAGTGAATCAAAAGAGAAGTATGAGATTTTAAAACTGAATTTGGTAAATGGACTTCCATGTTCCTGTCACAGCCAGATCGTGGTAGCGTACAATGAAAACTGCAGTTATTAATTCCATGACCAAACAAATGTATGTGAAGATGGTGTTACCTTGACAGAGATTCACAGGCGATGTTAAATACGTAGTAGATGGTACGCAATGACCGACTGCGCCAAAATAATTTTGCTGGATGAGTGTGTACGTTAAAATTCATTGGTGATCAGTTAAGACAACTAAGGATGTTAGGAGAATGTTACAGAGATGAAAAGAAAACTAACATGGGGACCTATGGGATAAAAAACGTATTCTGAAAAAACGCCATTATTGAGCTTAGCGAATTCGTCAAATTACTCAGCAATCTTCCTAACTCCGTCATTTACTTGCCATAGACAGAATAGTACTTGTAGGATGGTATATAGTTATTTTCCCTCGCTTCAACTGCAAGTTCCCTGACAACTTTGAAGGGAATTCGCTGTACTAGGGTCGGTGGAGAATATTCATGAGTTTAATTAGAGGCACTACTTAGTAGCTTGAAGCACTTGCTTTCGCCCTGATGGTGGCGGCTGTGCGTCTTGGCACTGACTCTACGATACACCGAAGGCGCTAAGGATTAGTCCTTACCCTAGACCGTTGAGTCGCCTACAATTCGTAGGTACTACCCTAAGTTGGTCCAAGGTGTGCACATTTCACTCAATAGCACATTTAAGGGCAGGAGCACAAAAGTACGTGCAAAGTTCTTTAAACCACTCTGACACAATACGGGGCGATAAGATGGTATATTATTTTGCTGAAGAAAGGCGTCCGGCAGCCACTATTTGACCGCGATCGAATGTGCAAATAAAAGTGTTGTGCACGTTCCGTCCTGCACTAGTTGTCTCGCCAACAACCAGTGCAAGGTCCCACCAACGCGACACGCCGAGCTATTCCATTCGCCGGATGACAGGAACGCTCTGCATCAATTATAGCAGCTAACTCTAATTCACTTGATCATGCGTTTTGCATGTAGATGTAAATCGCGTAAGCGCAAGAGACAAAACATTCGTCACTTTTAGGGGACATCGCGCTAATATCGTGTGACAGCGCCTCTAGCTTGATAATCGCTTCATTTCGGCGAGGAAGAGAGCCCAGCTTCTTCAAGTGTGTCATCTCCAGCTGAAGCCACTCATTGGTGACTGGATTCCGAAGAGCTACCAGACTGCGGGAGTGCAGATTTCTATGGAATTAAGATGGGGCGAGGCGACTTAGCGGGCCAGTCGAGGTGCGATAGCGTGCCTGACTGTTTGTCAGACCAGGAACGTAAGCGTTCCGCGCTGTCAACATGGCTGTTGTCGTTTTGTAAGACGCGAGTGTCCACAGTTGGCCACAGGAAACTCTTCATAAATCTGTATAGATGAAGTGGCCTAAGTCGTGGTACGAAAACACTCCCAAAACATCACAGAATCACCTCTGCCCTGAACGTCAACTTCCACACACGACGGGTTAAACGCATCACTAGAAGAACATTCAAAATCGGGTCTCGTCGGACCACTCTACACCCATCCAATCATCTAGCGTTAGGTTTGTGTGTTATCTGGGCCATTACGATCGTGAGCTTTATGCGCCGCTATGAGCAATGGCTTTTGTTAGATACCCGACTTCAAATGTCCACTGCATACCGTTACCTTCGCAGTGTTCACTGGGAACTGGTTGAGACTAACCTGCATTCACTGTGTTCTCGCAATTTTCCCGTTACTCAGAATCGGCTTTCCTAATCATGTGGCTCCATCTATTCCGTTGGTAGGTGCCATCTTACTAAGATTTGGCATCTTTATATCACTTTGCATATTCTTCAGCCAGTTGGTTTGAGTTCTTTCCTCCCAGCTTTATTAACAGATCTGCAACCTAAAGCAGATAACGTCGCTATAAGCGGACAGAGGCCTATAAAACCCATCTCTTTAATAGCGGTACCAGCAACGTTTAATATACTTTCGACATGTGTGACCTTGTCGTACTACTTGTTCGGCATGGTTACAGAATAAATCTTGCAGTACCATTTCACAAGGCTTTACTGAGGTAAAGAATATATGCTGTTGCTGTACGAGTTAATATTCGTGAAGTTTAGGTCAATTTCGGCTTTTACCGCGCGATCGGTTATTGTATTGCTGTATACCTTACGCCGTTGAAGTTGAAACTGTGCTCCATAAAACTACCAGGTTACTTAACTGCTTTAATGTCGGTTATTTGAGTACAGATAAGTTCACAAACTTTTTCCAACTTTCATCCCCTCTAGGCCTGACTCTTCTCCTAGGAAATTAAACAGACGCATTTTTCATATCTCCTTACAGACTTTGTAACTTTTTCTCTTGCGTTCCTTTATTCGTGCCGCAAAGTACTTATTTGAGGGTGCCTTTTGTCCTTGACGAGATGTGAATTTTGGGACGTTACTGAGCGATCGTTGACAGTTAACTACAAGAATCTTAACATGCAAGTTTGCAGTTCTTTCAACACGATTTCGTAGCTTGTTTATGGGCTGATGAGCATTCATGTAGACACCTTCTCCTGAAAAAAATAAAATACAGCTACATTCAACAAGGATATACGTTAATACCATCTGTTGCGACTGTAATAAGTTTAGACCTTATGCGTTCCGTTTTATTCTAAATCATCTTCAGTGGTCACTGTAACAATATGGTTTTTCTTAGAATTCTGTTTGCTAGGACCATGAAAAGTTCTCATGTTTCAACTTCATTATCATTACTCCATTATGGCACAGTGGCGAGTGATGTCGGGTGGGTACATTGCCTAGATTTTTTGATACTACTTTTGTGGCGTACAGAGGTGATGTCATTTATCTACTCTATGTTTTCTTAGTTTAAATAACGTTTGGATGCAAGTCTTTGTTAGGTCAGCCATTTCTATAACTGCCTTTTACATTTGAATGTTTTCTTGCAGTGTTAGGAGAAGTGTTTTATTACTGAATATGACTACTTTCATGTCTGTTTCTGTTGTGGTTGGGTGGCGATTTTCTTGTCTTAGATGTTCTGCAAATGTTGAATGGCTGTTGCAAGATTCCAAGCTTTTTTATATTTTTGTACATTATTTCAAGTGGCCCTTCATATAGAGCACAGGTGGGTAACTGGTGGCCCGCGGGCTGAATTTCGCCAGGTTATTCCTATGTTTGACGACTAGGATTGTCGTATATTGTTCTTCTGTTCTTCATCGTATTAACATTAGAAATAATACTTGTCAGTTACTGACTATTAGAACACTGCAACTGTTGAAATTGAAGGTTATTTATAATAAATTAGCTGCAACCAGTTTCTTTACATGCGTTTATTTTTCCACGACGACATTTGAAGATTGCTGGCATCCCATCTTCAGATGTTTACATTTATTTACTTGTCTTAAACATTGTCTCTTTACTAACGGCGTGGCAGAATTTTGCAACGGAAGTAAAAAACACACTTGTTGTGAACATCATCAGTAAAGATACAATGTTCACAACGCTCACATAAACGTAAACATCCTCTCAGAAACGAGTGTTATGAGGCGAAATTTGTTAGCGTGGGGTGTAGGCAAAGGTGTGCCATTCATATCGGTACGTTACCTATAAACATTAATCACGGACGCTGAAATTTTGATTTTATGCGCTAGGTTGTTGCTGTCGTGTCACGTGACTAAGCGGCCCGCGAACTCAACTAAGTATGTGAATCAGGCAGGCGGGTTAACAATTGCTGCCCACGCCTGGTATAGAGCATCACAACTCTTACAACGAAATTGGTAAATGCTAGATTTTTATACATGTCAGTGTCATCTTCCTCCTTTAAACGTATCTGTATTGAGTTATTGTTTTGGTAAGCCAGTTTTATTCCTTGTTTGTTGAGGATTTTAGCGGTTCTAGGCGCTACAGTCTGGAAATGGGCGACCGCTACGGTCGCAGGTTCGAATCCTGTCTCGGGCATGGATGTGTGTGATGTCCTTAGGTTAGTTAGGTTTAAATAGTTCTAAGTTCTAGGGGACTGATGACCTCATAAGTTAAGTCCCATAGTGCTCAGAGCCATTTCAACCATTTTTGTACCAATTCTGTGTGTGAGTTTATTTCTATATATTAGTGTGTACTACATTGTCTGTTGAGTTTCGGTGTTGTGTCCCTGTTGTGTAGTGGTGCTGTTGTTGGTGTGTGTGTGTGTGTGTGTGTGTGTGTGTGTGTGTGTGTGTGTGTGTGTTTTCAAAAAGTGGTTCAAATGACTCTAAACACTATGGGACTTAACATCTAAGATCATCAGCCCTCTAGACTTGTTACAGTGACCACTGAAGATGCTTTAAAATAAAGCAAGACGTGTATGGTTTAAGTAACACTTTTATTCTAGACGAAAAGCGGTGCTAGCCTATATAACTTGCATAACTATGACTATGGAAAAAGAGGCCGAAAAACATGAAGATAACATTCACCAAGGATTTCTTACTGACTCATTTTTGTAATTAGTGTAAGCTGAAGTAACAAGTTTAGTGCAGTCTTCTTTCAATATCGCAGGTCGAGAAAACAGCAAACGACATTGTGACGTAACAGAGGAAGCTGGTGCATTAGTCCCATTTACCCCATAGCGAAGAATGCATATCCCCTGGATACAATACTGTAGATAAGACAGCTGAGCTGAGGCTTCATTTTTTGCTAGTCTGCGAAAGGAACAGAGGATTGTTCAGACTGGATATGACAGACGTCGTAGACGCAAAAATGAACAACAACTACAACCCAAATTCTCAATTGTTCTAGCAATTACTTCTCTACAACAAGCGCTTTTCTGCCTCTCACTCCCATTCCCCATATTACACTGTCCCCGAAGGAGCCCATCATACGTATGAACTACCTTCATAAAAGAATCCCTTCCAGCCTCTGCGTGTACTGGTCTGAACAAGAAAGAGGACGTTGACCAAGCACAAGACGCAAGACTCGTTTCCTGAAATCTATTCAGTAAATGAGCAGAGTAGCCTTTTCCGCCTGATAAAATATATTTCTGCTGCAACAGACTGTCATGTCCGGAAATGAGCCTGTAATTAAATACAAGTAAATTTTGAATACCAAGCTAATTTTTTAGTGACCTCAACCAACTGCATCAGAAGTCAGTGACCTCTGATACCAGTTCACCATAATAAGAGACACACCCCTACTTCCACCCCTGCAATCCGCAGTACCACCACACAGAAGTCTTAACGAAAGGAGTCATCAACTGCCAGAGAGACGTTCGTGTAGAACAGACTCATGAAATGATGTGAGAAGATGCAAGGAGCAAAGTCGGCCACAGGAAAGAGAGAGAAATCAAGAAAAGATTCACTGTGAAGAGGTTAAGAGGAATATCCTACTGAAATTGAGATATGATGTCTACGTCGTACAACTGACGGGAACAAATAACTGTAGCAGGTGGTACCGTCATTCGCTCATGAATCAGAATACAGTGGTCTACTACTTCAAAATTTACACTGCATCAGTTGCTCATTTGGTAATATCACTGCTTTCTATTTATTCATTCATTCAAAAAAGTCATCAATTGTTAATCTCACATTTGACAATCTGTGTTGATAGCTGGGATTCGTGCTCAGGTACACTACTCCCTAGCCTCAGACGATCACGTTGTTTTGTGGTTAGCGCAATGAGACTGCGATGCTTGGAAGGGATTTGAGATCACAAAGAGTTTCACTCAAAGGATCACACTGGACGAAGAGGGGCAGACATTCAGAAAAAAGGTAAAGCCATTGATATCGTAAATTAACTCCTGAGAATGGTCAAAGAATATCTGCCTCAGAAAATAATGTACATATTCAGAATGAGCTTGCAGGAGATGGATCAGATTTTCATTTTTCACATCACTGTTTGGTTCACGGTTTACATTACGTTGACAGATAATCAACGTCAGTGAGCTTCCGAGAATCCATGTCCTAGCAAAGGAGTTAATTCACGCCTAAAACAGCATTCTGTCGATCTGTGAAGGAGAGTAAACGTAGGCAGTGCCTCTGAGAATTGAAAACAATAAGGCCTTCATATGAATACGTCCGGGAAGACGCCTAGGAGATGGAAACAGGCAGATAACGATAATTATATATTTCTCTCTCTCTCTCTCTCTCTCTCTCTGCGGATTCACGAGCCACGTATATTTTTGGTCAACAACGAACAGTGTAGAGACATATTCGTGCAGTAATAAGATACGTAAGAAGGTTATCACATACTTTATCGAGTGAACAGCCTTATGTTTACAACAGTGAATGGTTAATACATTTCCAGATGTATCACAAAGCTGCAGGGGTTTCTTGCAGATAAAAGAAGAGTACTATAAGTACATCTACGTCTACACGACTGTTCTACAGTGTACAATTAAGTACCTGGCAGAGGGTTAAACGAACCATCTTCGGACTATTTCTCTACCATTCTACTCTCGAGCAAAGCGCTGGGAAAACGAACATTTAAATCTTTCCGTGCAAGCTCTAATTTCTATTAATTTAATACAATTATGATTTCTCCTTATGTAGGTGAGTGTCAACAAACAATTTTCTTATTCAGAGGAGCAAGTTGCTGATTGAAATTTCGTGAAAAGATCTCACCGCTACGAAAAAGTCTTTGTTTAATGACTGCTACTACCCCAACTCGAGTATCATGTCCGTGAGACACTCTACCTTACTTCGCGATAATACGAAACGAACTGCCTTTCTTTGAACTTTTTCGATGTTGTCCGTCAATGATACCCGATACGGATCCGATAGCACGCAGTAATACTCCAGCAGGGGACGGACAAATGTATCGCGCGGGGTAGCCGCGCCGTCTTACGCGTCTAGTCACGGTCCGCGGGGCTCCCCCCGTCGGAGGTTCGAGTCCTCCCTCGGGCGTGTGTGTGTGTGTGTGTGTGTGTGTGTGTGTGTGTGTGTGTGTGTGTCGTCCTTAGCGTAAGTTAGTTTAAGTTAGATTAAGTAGTGTGTAAGCTTAGGGATCAATGATCTCAGCAGTTTGGTCCCATAAGACCTTACCACAAATTTCCAATTACGGACAAGTGTAGTGTAGGCAGTCTCTTCAGTAGACTTGTTGCATCTTAAAACTGTTTTGCCAATAAAAAGCAGACTTTGGTTGGTTTTCCCCACATCATTACCTATGTGATCATTCCAATTTAAGTTGTTCATGATTGTAATTCCAAGCTATTTAGTTGAACCGACAGCCTTTAGATTTGTTTAATTTGTCACGTAAACGAAATTTAACGGATTCCTATTAGTACTCATATTAATGACCTCACACTTTTCATTGCTTAGAGTCAACTGCCACCTCTCCCACCATACTTGTATCTTGTCTAAATCATTTTTCGATTCGTTTCCATCCTCTAACGAATTTACTAGACGCTACATGGCAGTATCATGTGCAGATTCTCAGTTGATAACAGTGTGAAATTCCTTCACTTCACGGATTAGTTATAATAATTTTCAAAACAATCTGAATGACACTGTGTTGCTACCCATCTCCGTAAGTAAAGGAACCAAGAAGAAAACAAGAACCTTTTGCGACGCTGAGCAAGCTAAACGGAGGCGATGCAATACGGAAACATAATATGACCTACTCGGCATGCCATTACGAGACCGCTTAGTACGTTAACCATGATATAAATCGTTCCCAGGTGCCTAGAACTCAGGTCCATGACTAGTCGATAGCGCATTTCTGTGTCTTCTTCATGCAGTTGCTAAGAAAAAGTACAGCAGACAATGAGAAATCTGTGGCTCATTCTTGGTTTGACTCCTCTCATGAATCAGAAGATTCTCGACATTTTATGGAAAGTGTCAAGATGATTGCTTTAACCTGAATACCATCCCTTTCTCATTCTGCACTGTTATGATGGTCAGTTTCGAGAAGGAATAACACATCCCCGATTTAGAAAAAGGAGGACTCTACTCTGTGTTGTTCGCAACATACGAGGGTAAGTCAATTATTATCCGCAATTTAGTTATATTTTTGTTTTTTTTTTTGGTAGTACTGTCGTTTTACGTTGAAGACATACGCTTTGTTTATTTGTTGTTATATCTTTGCAATTTTCAAGCTGCTAGGTTAGTTTCGTTATCGCTGCCGTGCTGTTAATCATGGCTACTCCGCTGTCTATTTGCACTAAAGAAGATCAACGTTCAGTGATCCGTTTTTTTGTGATCGGAAGGCGTATTAGGGGCCCAGATTCATCGAAGACTTTCGGTACGGTACGTGAAGAGTGTTTTGCTACAACGGAGTGTCTACGAATGGACTGAAAAATTCCGAAATGGTCGCACAAGTGTTACGCACGATGAAGGAGCCGGACGACCGATTACCGCCACAAATGAAGAAACAAATTAAGTGTTCCCGTGAAATGATTCTCTTAGACAAACGATTAACTATTGACGAAGTGGAACATCGTCTGCAAATTAGTCACTGTTCTGCCTATGAAATCATCCACAACAGACTTGGGTTTCATAAAGTTTGTGCAAAATGGGTCCTAAAACAAGTCAGACAGTTGGATAAACAAACGCGCTTGGACATCTACAAAAAAAAAAGAAAAAAAACAACATTTGGATCGTTGTGGTAACGAAGGGGACAACTTCTTAGACAGGATCATTACTGGCGACGAAACATGGATCCATCATTACTAGCCGGAGAGGGAAGGGCAGAGTATGGAATGGTAACATCCAAATTCGCCGTGCAAGAAAGTTCAAGAGCCAACCGTCCGCAGGAAAACTGATGCTTACGGTTTTTGGGACGTACAAGGTCCAGTACCGGAACGTTATGGGGAAAGGAGCACAACAATAGACAGTGTACGTTACAGTGAGATGATTACTGCCAGGCTAAAGCCTGCAATTCGAAGCAAACGCCAAGGATTGCTGTAAAAAGATGTTGTGTTGTTGCACGTTAATGCCCGTCTGCATACTGCTGCCCACACTGCTGAAACGCTCCAGAAACTCAAATTTGAAGTACTGGATCATCCTCCATATAGTCCCCATTTTGCCCCTTCTGACTATCACTTGTTTGGTCCACTCAAACAGGCTTTAAGGGGCCGTCGATTTGCCTCTGACGAAGTAGTGAAAGAAGCGGTGCATTCCTGGCTCGCAGCTCAACCGAGAACCTTCTTTTATGAGGACATCAAGAATCTTGTACAACTATGGAACAAGTGCGTTGAAACGCAAGAAGACTGTGTCGAAAAATGATGTTCTTGTAAGTTTCCTATTTGATTACAATCAAATTTGATAACTACTTTGCGGATAATAATTGACTTACCCCCGTAATTCTAACTAATTCCCCATCAATACTCGATATAACTGTATGCAGGGTCTTGTACACCAAATAGCGACATTTTATATTAGTTTCTCTGTCTCGTTTTCATTCTAAGTGGCAAATAACATAAAAACCTGTATTTCTCTCCTTCAACAGAGCTGACTTTTCCACCATTCAAAAAGGTATTTTTAATAAGCCACCACAAATCGAAGAAATTGCGGAAATCATAAGACAGCTTACCGTCTGAAGGCAACACACCCTACCTACATGTCGGTGCTTACACACACGCGCTAGGCTGCACATACACTGCAGAAACGTCCTCAAATGGAAACTCTGCTTTTGGCTGTTGAAACATTATTTATTGCGACTGATATTTCGACATGGAGTCAAATTCAAGCATGGCGGGATGTTGCAAACCACTCAATAATATGAAGCTGTGCCATGCTGTATAAGAGCTGTTGCATGTGGAGTTGTAAATTTATCTGCGGTTTCATAAACCATACACGTTAGAAAGCTGATGAAATAATATTATAAACATTTAAGTTTAAATTTCGTGTAGCAGGCGTGGTAAATGGATCACAAACACCAAAATATAGGTGGAAAAGGATGGCTGTCTTCCTTTCCGTGATGTGATGGTCAGAAGGAAGGTTGATGGTACGTCAGAGCCGCTACTAGGAAGCCACCTCACACTGATTTGTATCTTCAGGTTGATGGTTGTCACCATGCGGGTCAGCTCGTAAGGGTATTTCGTACAATGGTTCGTAGGGCCAAGTCATCTCGGATCCTGAAAGGTTGTCAGCTGACTTAAACCAACTGGAAATCCCTTTTCACCAGAACGTTTAAAGTGAAAGATAGATAAGATGCGTGATGCACTATCGATCAACCGTGGCCGGCCTTGGTGGCCGGGCGGTTCTAGGCGCTTCAGTCAGGAACTGCACGACTGCTACGGTCGCAGGTTCGAGTCTTGCCTCGGGCATGGATGTGTGTGATGTCCTTAGGTTAGTTAGGTTTAAGTAGTTCTAAGTTCTAGGGGACTGATGACCTCAGATGTTAAGTTCCATAGTGATCAGAGCCATTTGAACCATTTGATCAACTGTGAACCGGGTGAGTGTTGAGTGTTGGTGCCAAAGTCTACGGCCTTTTTGCCTTACACAGGTAGCATTTCCAAAAGGACAGGTCATATTCTATGGAAACACGATGTGAAATGTGGAGCCCTTTTGGGATGTATAAAGGATGATGTTGTTTGCGTAAGGCGGGTGTCTACCGCATTGCTTGCAGTTGAGGCATCTTATGTATTTGTCACACCAACAGGACTGTGGACGACCGGAGCACTGAACATAAGCGTCACAGACGTTTACAACAGCCGAGCACATCTGGTGTTGTAAAACAATGCCTTGGCAACGATCACACTATGGAATGTAGCGCCAGATTCTGGCATGCGCTTACAGCTATTAGCATTGCTGTTATTGAAAAACAGTTGAGATTAAATTAGCAAGTGACTTATAAATAGAGATGAGAGTTTTTGCTTAAATTTTACTGGGAATCCTATTCTGCCCCTGCTCAAACAACAGAGAGACAGAGTTAATACTACCTATCCATTGGTAAGTAAAATTCACTATTGATAATTTCTGAAGTTGGTCATCTTTGACTGTGTGGTGGCGCTAGAGTTTACAATGCGTGTGTGTGTGTGTGTGTGTGTGTGTGTGTTTGTGTGTGTGTGTGTGTGTGTGAATATCGAGGTCTTAAAATTTCCTTGCACAGCGCGCTCATTGCATTTGTTCCTTGAAAATGACACGGTGTCCACCTCCCAAAGTAACAGCGGTTGTCGAAGGCGCGAAGGCGCCAACCAACTGCATTCCCATAAGTTGTCTGAAGTTTTTATACGCCGGGAGAAAATCAAATTTTACGAGATGAAGTGTGGTTAACACATCTGGAACCTTTGGCACAGCGACCTCGTGAGCATGAAGGAGGTAACGTTAATATGCCACGACCCATCGCCATCGAGATCATTAGTAACGGAAAACTAGCCCATTTGTATACAGGCCAGCAACGCCGTAGCCAACTGAAAGGAATATCGCACGTATTTGTTGCAAGGTACCTACACCAGCGTGCGAAAGTTAAGTATACCTGGGAAATGAACAAAATCGAAAGAGAAAAGATGAATAATGACTTCAATTGACTATTGAGATTTACTCACAAACCGAAAAAAACATGCAATCTTAAACCGAAATTAGTATCCGCTATTTCGAATACGCTAGGAAATAAAACCGCTGCATTAGACCAAAAAGGTCACAGTCATGTTAGCACTATATTTGTGAGGACAGCTTAGTCCTACTGTTTCGAGTGTAATAAAAGTTCTCTAGGTACAGAGCCCCATCGTGTTGTAAAATAACTGTCGCTAAATAAATAAAAATGGAATTTGGACCACGGTTGCAGTGGCTTTCTTCTAGGCTAGATAACAGTTATTTGATAACACCATGCTGCTTCACAATAGGAAAGCTTTTACGTTAACTGACTCCGGCCGTCTAAATCTAGCATTTACATCGCTTTGTGAAGTGTACAACTTAATGCCCCAAAAGACATCTTCAGAATGTTGTTTTGCAGAGAGTAACCTTAGTATGCCTTAAAGTAAGTCATAGAAGATTAAATTCTCAATAGTATTAAATGCACCAAAAAAATATTTGTTTATGTTTTCGCTATGGTTTTGAGATGAGTGAAACGGTTGTGGTCTGCCAGTACAAGGTATGTTAACAACAATGACTTCAAAACGGAAAAGACTGTTGTTATAATCTACACGACGAAATCCAAAGACGTGTGACAGATAGTTATACACAGAGCTCGCAGTCTCGTCAATAGTTGCAGTTTCCTGACAAATTTGGGTCGGAGGCTCAAATCAGTAAATCAGAACAGCAAAAACGCTTGGCACTCTGCTCCCTACCAGCGGTGGTGCAACGACAAACCCGTTTATTGGTAACCAGGAACACCAGTATTGGACAATGAATGAATGAAGGCACGTGCACGTCACATATCACTCCCGTTTCATTTTGCAGTGTTGTTATCGGCGCACAATCGTCTGCAGAGAACCAGGTACTCGGTAATACTACTGTAATATCGTGACATTCGACATAGTCCTCCTGCGGGGAAGTTCCATGTTAGATGGACGTACGGAGCTTCACATCTTAACTGGTGGACGAAGAATTATTGTTAATATTCAGAGGTACAGAGCTTTTTCTTCACGGGCAATAAAGCCCGTTCACTGAACCGGTCTGGAAGATTTAGATCCCGCAGGATAAGATATCTTACGCATGTACACATCCATATACGTGATACTGCAATGAGATGTGCTTCAAGGTATGTGGCGTAACGGTTAGCGTCGTTGGCTGGCGAGATGTGGATCACCGATTCAAACCTGACCACCGCCTATAATTTCGTATTTATCATTCCTGGAAGGTTCCCGAAATATTTTAATCTGGCAATGTTTTTATATTTTGGAATATTCGATGTTTGCATAAATAGCAGCACTCTCCATATAGGAATTCAGTTCAGTTCTCTCTCATTCAGTTCAGTTAAGTTGAGTTCACTTCAGTTGGTGTGCGTAATACACATGCTTTCAATGATAAATGTTGTATTTCACTGATGGACCTGCTTTCGGATTTGGACTTGGTTGTGGTTACTCAGTTCTGGGATGCATTGGGGCAACGAATAGCAGGCTGTCAGCAGTTACCAACGACTGTTTCCGACCTCTGTTCAACGCTTCCTCAGAAATAGGATAGCTAGGTTGATTCATATTCCTGTTAACTGTTTTTTTGGGTTCCGTACCTCAGTCGGTAAAAACGGAACCATTATACGATCATTTCGTTGTCCGCCTTTCTGTCCGATTGTTAAGATCACTTTTTCTTCGGAAAGGGTATCAAGTTGAAATTTATGTCAAATATCTACGGTCCCTTAGCGGTGTAAAAAAATTAAGCTTCTACGTCAGTTCAATAAAAAGATACAGCCACTATCGATATTCGCTAACTCTCTCACCAAAACTTATAGGGTACTTCCCGCTGACCTAGAATGATGAAATTTGACAAGAAGCACAGTTTCACAGTACAAGTAAAGGAAAAAAATCAGAAAATTGTTAATTTGTAATTATATCACATATTTTTTGCGATTACAAACTTAGATTGCATTCGTAATCTGTCAAAAATCTTAGAAACTGACGTAGTTATTTTGATCTGGTTTTCAGTAATAGGTAGAGCTTTTCACGAGGAAGCTTAGTGTAAAATTTACAAATATTTCTTGCTAATTGGATGAGCCACGACGAAGCGAAGTCCGCTGCCGTTGTGGAAGCGATGCTTTTGTCGTCTAGCGATGAAAGGCGCAAGGCGCCACGCCAGCTCGCTCTCCTTACAAACATTCCCCGACAGTCTATGCTTGCGACGCGTACAGCATCTGTTACGTTTCTAAGCAAAGTAATACTCGTAACTGGTGCAGGATTGTTTTGGACGAGGTTTAAACATTCGATAAAATATCCATGGAACAGTTAGACATTTGCGAAACAACAGTACCCCTATGGTCAGTTGTACCGTTTCCTTCTCTGAAGACATCCGCAAATCTTACCAGTAATCGCAAAAGCGACGAGAGCAGACAAAGTCAAAGCATCATACACTGCCAATTAGCAAAGCATGTTCATATAATTCCAAAATAAATGAAACAAATGAAAAATTACAATAGCAAATGCGAAATCACACAACAAATTTCCACTTCAAAGTCAATATTAATACATTCTCGAAAGTGTTGGAATACCTCAGGCGGATATGCTGCCAGGATTGGTATCGATAACATGGAAACGTCGTCAAGATTCTCGATTATCGGGATGGATGAACTATCTATATATACAGGGTCATTATAATTAAACTTTCAAAACGCTGTAGAAGTAACACCACTGGTCAGAATGACGTCAAATTGCAACGGAATATTATCGTAGAAGAGGGAAAACATATGGCAGAAGAAAAAAATAGTATGAAATCTGATCAATAGATGGCGCTGTATGTGTCAGAATTCATAAATGAAAACACCTGTCACGCGCACAACCCATTGAAGATGGTATAAACATGCCGGGTACATGGCTTTCCTCCTGTCGTGTCTGTGACGTTTGCCATGGCTGTCTCAATGGAGGATGGCACGCTGCTTGTAAAGCTATACTACAAGAATGATGACTGTGCACATATCGCTCTGCAGAAGTTCCGGACACTAAAGGGTTTGAAAAAAGGCGTTGGTCCGATGACTGCCGTGGGTCTGGGGAAAATGATTCGGAAATTCGAAAAGACGGGTTCTTTTGGTGTGCACCCTGGTAGAGAGAGGAAACGAACTGATTCGACGTCAGTGGACGCATGGCCACAGCAATGCAGGAGGAGACGAGTGGTGGCGTGCAAATGTGTAGTGCACAGAGAATTGCCCGAACATTGGAAGTACCCGGGAACACGGTGCCTAAAATCCTACGAAACATCATCCTTTGAAGCATTCAAAATTACCCATGTGTACGAGTTGCTTCCTGCTGGCCTGCCAGCAATAGAGACCTTTGCTTTAAAATTTCTTGCTCACGAGGAAATGGGCAATGATTGGCCGTGGAAGATTTTGTGGACAGACGAAGCCCACTTCCATCTGACAGGGTATGTCAATACACAGAATTGTCGAACATGGGCAACAAAAAATCCACACGCAAATCAACCAGTACCACTTCATCCTGAAAGGGTTACTGTGTTCAAAAATGGTTCAAATGGCTCTGAGCACTATGGGACTTAACATCGGAGGTCATCAGTCCCCTAGAACTTAGAACTACTTAAACCTAACTAACCTACGCACATCACACATATCCATGCCCGAGGCAGGATTCGAACCTGCGACCGTAGCGGTCGCGCGGTTCCAGACTTAAGCGCCTAGAACCACTCGGCCACTCCGGCCGGTGGTTACTGTGTGCTGCATCATTTATCATAGGACCACATTTTTCCGAAGAGACAGGTGCCTCCGGTCCTGTTACCTGTACTGTCACTGGTAAGCGCTACGAGTGTCTTTTGCGCAAACACGTCATTCCAGCTCTCCAACAGTGTGAATGGGATCATTTTTACGCAAGATGGCGCACCTCCGCACATTGCAAATCCAGTTAAGCAGCTGCTGAAGTGCCATTTCGGAAATGCTAGAATTATCAGCCGCCATTTCCCTACAGCCTAGCCGTCCCGGTCACCTGATCTTAATCTGTGTGACTTCTGGCTGTGGAGCTATCTGAAACATTTGTTCAGCGTTCCGATTGCAAACTTCGCTGCATTGAAGGCACGCATTGCGCAACACATTCTGAACGTGACCCCGGAAATACTTCGATCAGTTGTGAAGCATGCTGTTTCTCGATTTCAACTTGTTGCAGGAAAAGGTGGACAGCATGTTGAACATGTTTCGCGCCAGTCACACGCATATTAGTAATCAGATTGGATTTTGACTGATGCCTTTTATGCGGTTTTTGACCTCAAGGCAACTAAAAACCTATGTGATTGATGCTTTTTATGCGGTTTTTGGCCTCACAACAATTAAAAACCGATGTGACTGATATTTTTTATGCGATTTTTGGCCTCAGGACAATTACAAACCGATTTTTCAAATCCGATGTGATATGACCTTGCCGTGGTGGATGGGCTTCTGTAACTAACAATATCACACCTCTACACCCATGCACAGTTTGTTTAACGTCAAACGGACACCTTAGCCATTGTTGTACGACTCATTTGTCATTTGTAGTCGACCACTATTAAATTATAATCCTTACAGCACTATCTATTGTTACATTTTGTAACTATTTATTTTTGTTCTGCCATACGTTTTCCCCCTTCTCCGTTAATATTCCGTTGCAATTTGACGTCATTCTGACCAGTGGTGTTATTTCTACAGCGGTTTGAAAGTTTAACTTTACTTATAAACATCCTGTGCACAAATAAGTTTGTACGGGACCCTCGGAGCACGAGTCCGACTCGTATTTGTCCGATTTTTTTAAAAATTCTTTTTATTTTTTTTAAATTTTCATTCTGACCAACTAGGATCAAGTAACAACTTTAATTCCACTTCTTTATTTGTTGTTTCCTTACTTCATCTTTTACCCATGTTATCTTTTGCTTTCTTCTGTACATTTTGTTCCCGATTCCTTTCTTCTTCTGCCTCGAACGCATAGTAAATTTAGTGTCTAAGAAGCTTTCTTTCGTTACTTCCGATTCTTCGATGTTGTTCCTTTCTAGTTCGTTTATTCCTGTAATCCAAACATTTCTCAATTGCTTTTCCAAGAGATATGGGAATATTTCTTTCGTTAGCTTTTTCTTATTCATTCGGTAGTGTCCAAACAAGATCAACCTTAGCTTTGCCATTACTTCTGATACTTTCACAATTTTTTCTTAGATCTCCTCGTTACACATTTCCCAACCATCTGTAGTTTGTGTTACACCTGTTATTTTTCTAATAATTCGTCTTCCTAATACCTCTATTCTGTCCAATTTTCATTCATCGTTAAGCATTTACATGCATACAAACATCCTTGTCTTAGCATTGGAGTATAGTGTTTTAACTTCCTTCTTCTACATATGCACTTCTTGTTATAGATTTTTTTTTTGACAAAGCATATGCTCTTTCCATTTTCGTAACTCTCACATGAATTAAAAATGCTCTAGTCCATTCTGAGCTATAGTTTCTACAAAATATTTAAATTTTGTTGTTGTTGTGGTCTTCAGTCCTGAGACTGGTTTGATGCAGCTCTCCATGCTACTCTATCCTGTGCAAGCTTCTTCATCTCCCAGTACCTACTGCAACCTACATCCTTCTGAATCTGCTTAGTGTATTGATCTCTTGGTCTCCCTCTACGATTTTTACCCTCCACGCTGCCCTCCAATGCTACATTTGTGATCCCTCGATGCCTCAGAACATGTCCTACCAACCGATCACTTCTTCTAGTCAAGTTGTGCCACAAACTTCTCTTCTCCCCAATCCTATTCAACACCTCCTCATTAGTTACGTGATCTACCCACCTTATCTTCAGCATTCTTCTGTAGCACCACATTTCGAAAGCTTCTATTCTCTTCTTGTCCAAACTAGTTATTGTCCATGTCTCACTTCCATACATGGCTACACTCCATACAAATACTTTCAGAAACGACTTCCTGACACCTAAATCTATATTCGATGTTAACAAATTTCTCTTCTTGAGAAACGCTTTCCTTGCCATTGCCAGTCTACATTTTATATCCTCTCTACTTCGACCATCATCGGTTATTTTACTCCCTAAATAGCAAAACTCCTTTACTACTTTAAGTGTCTCATTTCCTAATCTAATTCCCTCAGCATCACCCGACTTAATTCGACTACATTCCATTATCCTCGTTTTGCTTTTGTTGATGTTCATCTTATATCCTCCTTTCAAGACACTGTCCATTCCGTTCAACTGCTCTTCCAAGTCCTTTGCTGTCTCTGACAGAATTACAATGTCATCGGCGAACCTTAAAGTTTTTACTTCTTCTCCATGAATTTTAATACCTACTCCGAATTTTTCTTTTGTTTCCTTTACTGCTTGCTCAATATACAGATTGAATAACATCGGGGAGAGGCTACAACCCTGTCTCACTCCTTTCCCAACCACTGCTTCCCTTTCATGCCCCTCGACTCTTATAACTGCCATCTGGTTTCTGTACAAATTGTAAATAGCCTTTCGCTCCCTGTATTTTACCCCTGCCACCTTCATAATTTGAAAGAGAGTATTCCAGTCAACATTGTCAAAAGCTTTCTCTAAGTCTACAAATGCTAGAAACGTAGGTTTGCCTTTTCTTAATCTTTCTTCCAAGATAAGTCGTAAGGTCAGTATTGCCTCACGTGTTCCAACATTTCTACGGAATCCAAACTGATCTTCCCCGAGGTCGGCTTCTACCAGTTTTTCCATTCGTCTGTAAAGAATTCGCGTTAGTATTTTGCAGCTGTGACTTATTAAACTGATAGTTCGGTAACTTTCACATCTGTCAACACCTGCTTTCTTTGGGATTGGAATTATTATATTCTTCTTAAAGTCTGAGGGTATTTCGCCTGTCTCATACATCGTGCTGACCAGATGGTAGAGTTTTGTCACGACTGGCTCTCCCGAGGCCATCAGTAGTTCTAATGGAATGTTGTCTACTCCCGGGGCCTTGTTTCGACTCAGGTCTTTCAGTGCTCTGTCAAACTCTTCACGCAGTATCTTATCTCCCATTTCATCTTCATCTACATCCTCTTCCATTTCCATAATATTGTCCTCAAGTACATCGCCCTTGTATAAACCCTCTATATACTCCTTCCACCTTTCTGCTTTCCCTTCTTTGCTTAGAACTGGGTTGCCATCTGAGCTCTTGATATTCATACAAGTGGTTCTCTTCCCTCCAAAGGTCTCTTTAATTTTCCTGTAGGCAGTATCTATCTTACCCCTAGTGAGACAAGCCTCTACATCCTTACATTTGTCCTCTAGCCATCCCTGCTTAGCCATTTTGCACTTCCTGTCGATTTCATTTTTGAGACGTTTGTATTCCTTTTTGCCTGCTTCATTTACTGCATTTTTATATTTTCTCCTTTCATCAATTAAATTCAATATTTCTTCTGTTACCCAAGGATTTCTATTAGCCCGCGTCTTTTTACCTACTTGATCGTCTGCTGCCTTCACCACTTCATCCCTCAGAGCTACCCATTCTTCTTCTACTGTATTTCTTTCCCCCATTCCTGTCAATTGTTCCCTAATGCTCTCCCTGAAACTCTCTACAACCTCTGGTTCTTTCAGTTTATCCAGGTCCCATCTCTTTAAATTCCCATCTTTTTGCAGTTTCTTCAGTTTCAATCTGCAGTTCATAACCAATAGATTGTGGTCAGAATCTACATCTGCCCCAGGAAATGTCTTACAATTTAAAACCTGGTTCCTAAATCTCTGTCTTACCATTATATAATCTATCTGAAACCTGTCAGTATCTCCAGGCTTCTTCCATGTATACAGCCTCCTTTCATGATTCTTGAACCAAGTGTTAGCTATGATTAAGTCATGCTCTGTGCAAAATTCTACAAGGCGGCTTCCTCTTTCATTCCTTCCCCCCAATCCATATTCACCTACTATGTTTCCTTCTCTCCCTTTTCCTACTGACGAATTCCAGTCACCCATGACTATTAAATTTTCGTCTCCCTTCACTACCTGAATAATTTCTTTTATCTCGTCATACATTTCATCTATTTCTTCATCATCTGCAGAGCTAGTTGGCATATAAACTTGTACTACTGTAGTAGGCATGGGCTTTGTGTCTATCTTGGCCACAATAATGCGTTCACTATGCTGTTTATAGTAGCTAACCCGCACTCCTATTTTTTTATTCATTATTAAACCTACTGCTGCATTACCCCTATTTGATTTTGTATTTATAACCCTGTAATCACCTGACCAAAAGTCTTGTTCCTCCTGCCACCGAACTTCACTAATTCCCACTATATCTAACTTTAACCTATCCATCTCGCTTTTTAAATTTTCTAACCTACCTGCCCGATTAAGTGATCTGACATTCCACGCTCCGATCCGTAGAACGCCAGTTTTCTTTCTCCTGATAACGACGTCCTCTTGAGTAGTCCCCGCCCGGAGATCCGAATGGGGGACTATTTTACCTCCGGAATATTTTACCCAAGAGGACGCCATCATCATTTAATCATACAGTAGAGCTGCATGTCCTCGGGAAAAATTACGGCTGTAGTTTCCCCTTGCTTTCAGCCGTTCGCAGTACCAGCACAGCAAGGCCGTTTTGGTTAATGTTACAAGGCCAGATCAGTCAATCATCCAGACTGTTGCCCCTGCAACTACTGAAAAGGCTGCTGCCCCTCTTCAGGAACCACACGTTTGTCTGGCCTCTCAACAGATACCCCTCCGTTGTGGTTGCACCTACGGTACGGACATCTGTATCGCTGAGGCACGCAAGCCTCCCCACCAACGGCAAGGTCCATGGTTCATGGGGGGGATTTACTGATTCGTTATTTTACCTGTTTGTGTTTCTATTTTTTTTATGCTTTTTTATATTTGTCTTTCTTTCAGACGAAATTTTGAGACCAGTTTTCTTCGCTATTTTTTCTAGAAGATTTATTTGAACAACTGCCTCTGTTAGATTTTCTGAAAGTATTGGAAAATCATCGCCAAAGCCAAGAAGTTTAACTTCATGCTGTTAGTTTTTCATCTCAGAATTATTGGTTCAATTTTTTTGATTTTTTAGCTTCTAATTCCAGAACCTTACAATTTCTTCCTAAAACGCAGTTAGACAGTGAAGCTTTAATACCATTAACTTTAGATATCATATTTGTCAGAGTTTCACGACTTATGTTCGCTAATTTAGTTTTAATACCAAATTCTTTTATGATTTTATCTACTGTTTCTCTGTCGACCGAGTCAAATGCTTTATGGAAAACTATTTGTGATGCTACTACAGGTCTGCAAGTCAACACTCCTCAATGAATTATTAATTTTAAGTTAAAAATCTGTTTTGTGCAGAAGCTTTCTTTCGAAAATCTGCCTGTTGTTTGCCTAAAATTTCTTTAACTCTGTTCGAGGTAATTTTTAATAATGTTTGATAATAGACATTTCTCTGCAATTGTTGACTTTCTTTTTCATTTTCATGTAGTGCATGAATCAATACTATTTTCCACTCTTCGGGAATCTTATGTTTTCCATGCGTTTTCAACCATCAAGGGTAGGAAATACACTGCGGACTTTACCTTAACAAAGAAACAAACTCTTCCTCATATAATCGGGAACAGACCAAAGTGCATCCGGTATCGGACTGTGCATAAAGGAGAGTCAATGTCTCTACCATTATCAAGAACTTCAATCCCTTCAATGGGAATGCTCTCCATAAAAAACAAGGTAATCTCCGAGGAACATTCGGGAGCCACATTAAACACAACATACAAACCAGGTAGAGAAAAGCGAGTGGACTGAACTTCTTGTAAGAATGCGATATCCGTACAGGAATCATAGATAAACCGAAACAACGAAGCGAGCAGCAGGTCCGATTCAAAAATGGTTCAAATGGCTCTGAGCACTATGGGACTAAACATCTGAGGTCATCAGTCCCCCAGAACTACTTAAAGCTAACTAACCTAAGGACAGCACACACATCCATGCCCGAGGCAGGATTCGAACCTGCAACCGTAGCGGTCGGGCGGTTCAAGACTGAAGCGCCTAGAAGCGCTCGGCCACAAAGGCCGGCGGTCCGATTCCACCCTATTACCATGCAAAGAGAGAAACATATAAACCTGCATACGTTAACAAGAAGAAACGAAATTCCATCTGCTGACCAAATGAACTACGTAATCAGTGTGTCTCACGACCCATTGCTGTGTCCACTGATGATACATAAGGTGGGGGCTTGTACCCCGCCACTGGAATCTTCACGTTTCTCTTTTTTTTACGAGCCACTGCGTGCTCAGTTTGGACGCGTTGTTTATAACGATTACGACGCAATACAGCATCGGCAGGCGACGTAGGCAGTTCTTGAAAATTAAACAAAGTAGGTGACAAACAAGAAGCCGCGGAGATCCATCCCGCTGGATGAGTTCCCTGCAATGCAGATTGACGCACAAGAGAGGTGTCAGGCATCACAACATCTGGATCGACAGTTACCATTTCCTGGCCACCAATCTCCTCCAGTGGAGTAACAACAGTTGGGCGTTCCGACGTCACCTGAATGGGTGACATCAAGGAACAGGTAACCCTACGTGGACCTCAATTTACTGCTGTTGAATCACTGGAAAATCAGAAGGCTCAGCGACTTCCTCACTCTTGGGTGGTTCCGACGGAGCTACCTCAACCGCGGGAGGAATATCACACTGAAGCGCCAAAGAAACTGGTATAGGCATGTGTATTCAAATACAGACATAAGTCAACAGGCAGAATACGGCGCTGCGGTCGGCAACGCCTATATAAGACATGTGTCTGGCTTCTTTGTTACATCGGTTACTGCTGCTACAATGGCAGGTTATCAGGATGTAAGTGAGTTTGAACGTGTTATAGTCGGCGCATGGGCGATGGGAGACAATATCTGCCAGGTAACGATGAAGTGGGGATTTTCCCGTATGACCATTTCAGGAGTGTACCGTGAATATCAGGAATCCGGTAAAACATCAAATCTCCGACATCGCTACAGCCAGAAAAAGATCTTGCGAGAACAGGCCCAACGAAGTCTGAAGAGAATCGTTCAACGTGACAGAAACGCAACACTTCCGCAAATTGCTCCAGATTTCAGCCATCAACAAGTGTCAGCGTGCCAACCATTCAACGAAACATTATCGACATGTGATTCTTGAGTTTCTCCCGGCGTATTTGATAATCAAAATATCCACGGGTGTACTGCCGGTCTACAGTGTCCAACGGGCACAATATTTCGGCGATTATACATGTCGCCATCATCAGGTGAACTGACGGACTGAGCTCCTGTGAACGTGCCGGCACGGAGATCTGTACGCTATGGCTGCTCAGAGGGAGCTGGGTTCGGACGCGACGGCGGCCGATTTAAATACCCTCCACCCGCGGCGCGCTCCCTCCGCTGTCCGCGCCCCGCGCTACGGTCGCGAGGTGGAACAGATTGCGACGGCGTCTGAGATGACGTCGGAGTGATGGCTTGTCCGCCGAGGTCGTCACAACTATACGTTTGCTCGATTTTCTCTTGATTAACCCAATCGCTGGTTCCCAAGCCTTGCTAAGATTATAGCCACAGTCACGGTTTATGAGGTCGTCATTGATGCGAATTTCGATGGCCTCTCTAACAACGCTGTCCCAGTACCTCGACGTCTGTACCAGAATCCTCTTGCGTTCATACTCCATAGCGTGATTTTCCGACAAACAATGTTCAGCGACCGCCGACTTGTTCGGATACATCAGTCGAGTGTGCCTCTGGTGTTCACGGCATCGATCCTCGACGGTACGCATCGTCTGACCAATATACGACTTGCCACATTGACACGGAATCTGGTACACGCCGGCCTTCCTCAAACCGAGGTCATCTTTGGCGCTCCCCACCAGTGCACGAGTTTTATTCGGAGGACAAAACACAGTTCCGACCCGGTGTTTCTTCAAAATGCGGGCGATTTTTCCCGAGAGTGCGCCTGTATATGGAATAAACGCAGTGCCTACCTCCTCCCTCGTGATTTCATCCATCTCCACAGATTGTGCTGTAGTAGTTGGGCGGAGAGCACGAGTGGCAGATTCAACGTGCTGTTACTTCGGTTACATAGGCCGCTGTGTTTGGGGATTTTCTGGGGCCAAAGCAGTCTTGGGAAAGAAATTTTCCATATAAAGTATATAAATGATAGGAGTCATAATACAGGTGCAAAAAATTCTGAGTTTTTTTTTTTTTTTTTTTTTTTTTGTATACGTTCCAGAATTAGAAACGAGGGTGATAGCTAGTAATTAACAAACCTACCGAAAGATATAAATATACAACAGGTCTTGAAAAGAAATATTTCTAGGTACGACAGATATCACTTTCTGGTTTGAAAGGGTTCTTTTCGTCTCATAGTGCAGGAGCATAACGATCCATTCAAATTAATGTGACCACCACTCATGTTCGACGTCAACTTGCAGTAACTACTCACAGACGGCAGATGACAGCATTAGCAGTGAGGGATATATACACTGAGATGACAAAAGTCATGGGGTAGCGACATGCACATCTACAGATGGCGCTAGTATCGTGTAAACTAGGTACAAAATGGCAGTGCATTGGTGGAGCTGTCAGGTGTATTCAGGTGATTCATGAGAAAAGGTTTCCAACATGATTGTGGCCCTACAACGGTAATTAAAGGACTTTGAACGCGAAATGGCAGTTGGAACTAGATGCATGGGACATTACATTTCAGGAATAATTAGGGAATTCAATACACCCAGATCCACAGTGTCAAGAGCGTGTCGAGAATACCACAATTCAGGCATTACCTCTCACCACGGACAAAGCAGTAATCGACGGCCTACACTTAACGACCGAGACCAGCGGTGTTTGCGTAGAGTTGTCAGTGCTCACAGACAAGCAACATTGCGTGAAGTAACCTCATAAATTATTATGTGACGTACAACGAACGTATCCGTCACGGAAGTGTAGCGAAATTTGGCGTTAATGGGCTATGGCAGCAGATGATCGACGCGAGTGCCTTTGCTAACAGCACGACAGTCTGCACAGTCTCTCCTGGGCTCGTGACCATATCGGTTGGACCCTAGATGACTGAAAATCCATGACCTAGATGCTCCCGATTTCAGTTGCTAACAGCTTATGGTAGGGTTCGTGTGTGGCGCAGACCCCAAAAAGCCATGGACACAAGTTGTCAACAAGGCACTGTGCAAGCTCATGGTGTGGGCTGTGTTTACATGGAATTGAGTGGGTCCTCTGGTCCAACTGAAGCCACAGTTAATTGAAAATGGTTATATTCAGCTACCTGGGGACCATTTGCAGCAATTCATGGACTTCATGTTCCCAAACAGCGATGGAATATTGATGGATGACAATGCGCCGATTCACTGATTCACAATTGATCGCGATTGGTTTGAAGAACATTCTGGACAGTACGAGGGAATTATTTGGTCACTCATATCGACATAACCGAGAGGTCAGTTCGTGCACAAAATCCTGCACCGTCAATACTTTCGCAATTATGGATGGCTGAAGAGGCTGCGTTGCTCAATATTTCTGCAAGAGACTTCCAACGTCTTGTTGAGTCCATGACATGTCGAGTTGCTGCACTAAGCCGGGCAAAAGGATGTCCAACACAATATTACGAGTTATCCCACAATTTTTGTCACCTCAGTGTAAAGCATATCGGGGAGATTCGGAAAATAGAGCAGTCGTTGTAATGCGGAAACGGAGCGATTTATGTGACGTCCACAAGGGCACGAGCATTGGCTTCCGAGCCAAGGGTGGACGAATTTCCGAAAATGGTAAGTCCGTAAACTGTTCGTTTGCCGCCATGGTTTGAGTATGACGTGCATGTCAAACTGGCGCTAACCAACACCAGCGCCGAGGCATCTGTGACGCACAACGGGCCATAGACGAGAGGGTTGAACAACGGATGTGGAGATGTGTACGGGCGAACAGGCATGCAACTATTGAACAACTTTCCGCCGAGATGAACCAGGGGGCTACCAATTGTTCAGTGACGCCACGTTGCTGCGTGTGTGCCTCCGCAGCAGGGGCCTGGTTCGTGCACCCATGCTGACTGCTGTTCATCGGCGACGAAGGCTGGAATCTGCAAACCAGTACCGCAACTGGGCATTCTCTGAGTGGTGACAGATGGCCTTTTCAGATGAATCGCGTTTTATGCTCCTTCCGACTGATGACCGTTGGCGTGTACGACCCTGCAACAATCGTCGGAAGGCTCCAGGCCGGAGGAGGGAGCTTTACGGTATAGGGAATGTTTTAGTGACATTCCTTGGGTGCTATCGTCGGTCCTGAAGGCATAATGGATCAACAGAAGCATGTATCTATCCTCGGGAAACATGTTCACCTCAATATGTAATTTGTTTTTCCTCGGGACGATGGAATCTATCAGCAGGAAAATGCTACGTGTTACACAGCTCCCAATGTACTTGCGTGGTTCGAAAAGCTCCAGGATGAGTTTACCGTACTTCCCTGGCCATCAGACTCTCCGGATTTAAACCCAGCCGAGAATCTGTGGGATAACCTCGATCGGGTTGTTCGCGCTATCGAGAAACCTAGCGCAGCTGGCCATGGCACTCGAGTCACCATGTATCTACATCCCTGTCGGTAACTTTCAGAACCTCCCTCCTCACTGGCTCTCTTCCTGCATGTATCGCGGTGAAAAAGGTGGTTTTTTAGGATTTTTATGGGTGATCATATTAATGTTACTGGACAGTGTAGATGTATAATTGACATGAGGTAATTCAGGCATAATTTCATTTCTTTTTAGTTTCAGGAGGCATTCTAAATCATTTGTGCCTTTGATTAAAAACACATATGTGATTAGCAATACAGCTTCAGTTAATGTAGCAGTGCTTCATAATTTTTCAGAAAGACGTCGCTGATTTTCTTTAATGGGAAGCTAAAAACGAAAATGATACTAACCACAGAAAAAGACTACTCAAGTATATTTATAATCAAATATCAGTCTGAAAGAGTTTACTAAATGACAGTGCTCTTACTCTTATAAAATGGCTGTTCCGGATTATTGCGGAAGATGTAGATGGTACTTGGAGCCTGGGAACTAAGGTTTTCACTGTCAATGACTACACGCTGGCTAGGAAAAACGAATAAATTTGTTGTGTCACAGCTTCGAAGCACACTGAAATACGCTAAAGAGGACAGCAAAAACCGCAACAGTACCATTGGATACTTGTGAACCAAAGGCAGTGTCTTCGAGTTCCGTAAGGACTTTGGGTGAAAGTTAAATTTCAAACTGCGCAACTAATTTGCAGGTACAGTGACTTTTATGGAATCCAGGAACATTGGAATCCCAACTCGGTAGTAGGTAACAAGTTGAAACCAGTTTTCCTTTAATAGTATTCGTTATAAACCCCCTAAAATGAGCAGGAAAGTGGGCTAAATGTGAATACGTTCGCTAAGAGTGTACTAAGGAATTAGAGAAGTACTTCTGCGAGTAAAAAAGCAGGGATGCATCTTTTCAGTTAGAGGACTGGCTTTCAAGTGATATCCAAGCCATGTCTCTGTAAAATTTCGTAAATCACTAAAATATCGGAATCGCAGCTGAATCGTCTGCCAGTATTTGGATATTTTACATCGTTACCCGAAGACTTTCTGAACTTCTTCGGCGAAGAGCTGAGTTTTTCTGGAACGTAACTTTCCTTTTCAACTAAGAACGAGTAATCGCTTCTTCGTGAAAGTAATGGAGATACCTCATTCGTTCATTATACACGATGTCTATAATGGGAAACGCATCTCCAGAGAGAATTTCACGTGTTCACCCTTCAGGCGGCAGCGTTTCAGGTGCCCCAACTGTGCTCATTCTCGCCGCTCTTCAACTACTGATGGTCTGATAGGGAAATTGTATTATGTTATAGAAGAGGTTACAATATTCGGAAACGAGAGAGATCACCATTAAGCTACAGATGAGTCAGACATCCGTCTCCTGTCCCGTGCCCCTCTCGGAACTCCCTTTGTTGTCATGATAAGCAAAGAGCTACTCCGAAGTGCAGAACTGCATGCAGTGCTGTGTACCTCTTTGCCGATGGCCTTGATGGGCTGCTGTCCAGAGGGCAGGGGGCCCCCGTTGGCGGCGGCCTCGATGCGGACTATGGCGTCGCGCACCTCGGCCACGCCGGCCCCGCCGCCCCCGCCGCCGCCGCCCCCGCCGCCCCTGCGGCCGGACAGCCGCACGCTGGACCATTTGCAGTCGCGGGCGATGGACGATCGGGACGTTCTCTTGCCGTACAGGTCGTATTTGAGGCTGCCGCCCTTACGGCTGTGCTGCGAGTCGTCTGCAGCTCCGGAGGCGCCCAGCAGCTGTTTATCCATGCCGGCTGGTGCTCGCTACCCCACATAAAGCACTCACTTCCTCATTTACAGCTACTCTACCCAATGTACTATATCCTTGTACGTGAAGGATTTGTGCGTTTCAGCGTCACCGTGTCTGTGCGAAACTCTATGATAATTACGAACGCCAACCAACAAAAGCCTCTACTCAGTCCAGCACCACAGCAGCAAATACAACTGTCTGTGCGTTTTACGGAACGTCGAGCATATTTACCTAATATTAACGAGTTTCACGATTGTGAAATCGTGCTATTAAGTTAATATTCGAAGACGGGAACACATACTTTTAAAAAGAGTTATCAGGCTTCAGTTTCACCGATTTCTCCAGTAAATGTATCACACTATTCAGCCGCGAATCAACTGAGCGTTTAGTTAACTGTGTAATCAACAACTTTTCTTTTGCACAACTTTATAATGTTTTACATTTGCGAACAATCTTTATTGTGTGTGTTCACTGTATTCTTTTAGTGTTTCAGTTGTTCCTTCAGTCTTCTCGAAAGTACGACGGGGATTGGTATGTTGTGTATACGACTTTGTCAACATCCTCCCTTCTGCCACGATGACACATATCGACAGCTTAGCTGCTCCTTAATCTGCCTGTCGAAAACATTTATGCAGTCAAATATAGCACGAAATTAGCAATTATACTTCATTTCTAAAAATTACAGCATGAAGAATCATGAAAAGTTACTTTCTCAATACACGAGACATCTGTATCAGCGAGTTGGCACACTCCACCACGAGCGTGTACAATTTCGGTACTACAGCTGACACTTAAAAGAAGTAAGCTACGACACTGCTTGTAGCTCTGTCAGCCAACTTCTGCCAAAAATTTGTAAGACGCCACGTGACTAAGATTCCGGGCCCTTGCCAATATCCACTGAATAAAACATCTTATCCATAATGCATTGACATCTCTGACATTGCCACTGTATAAAGTTTATAGCCAAAGTCATTTCGAAGCTGTAAACACAGAAAATGTGATTCACAGTTTTCTGTATATGAAGACTAGAATAATGAATTCAGTGGCTATTTCTGCGCACTTCACGAGCTGTAGGTCGTGTAGACATGTAAATGATAACCATGCCACACTGATACTTTTCGACGTAGAAGACTTTGTCGAATAAAATCATGATCAACCACCTAATTTCTTCGTATGCTATTCTACTTTAATGTTACGTCTTCAACTTACTGAGGAACCATAATCACTGGTAATTAGAAATTTACAGATGTTGGTCGTTTGTGCTCAGGAACAAAAATTGGCTTGACACCTTAATTACTAACGTACCGCATAGCGTGCTGTTCAAGCAGTAATTGGATTTTCGAGAACTCGGAGCGTTACATCAAGCATTTCATAGTACTCCAATGAATGCTCCTTTATCAGAAACAAAACAGGTTAATAAATATTAGGAAACAGAAAACAGTTCTGTTTCTATATTTAAAATCTGTCTCTTATCAAAATTTGCTTTTATAGTATCACATGAGCGCTCGAATACATCGGACTTACTTGTAAATAGACACACATGCATTTCGGATAACACATGTCACTGGAGAAATTATAAAAATAAAGATACATGCACTTCGCTGTTTCTGTGAATGACTGGAATTGGTCTCTGGAAGTATTATTCATTAGAGGAAATTGAACATATGATCACTCTGTGCAAGAAAAGACAAACTCATCAGATATTTTACCGGCACTCTGATACGACATTCCAATAATTAATGTCAAATATTACTAGTTATTCACTCTGTATCTCTTTGAGTGTTCGTTGTACAGCAAAATAATCTAACATTACATTTTTCTAAACAGTGTGTTAAATTGTACGGTCTAAACAGATTTCCGTACAAACAAACACCAGATTAGTTGTATAACTGTACTGGAACACCACAGTTGTCGATCACTTCGAAAAATGTTAGCTCTTTTAACGACGATACACATTTATCGTAGAATATTCTCCGCAAACAACGGACAAGATTTCAGCGTTCATACATGGCACCAAACACACCTTTATACGAGAAAGGTGGTTTTTATTAGTCGGAGGTGTTAACGAAACGCTACGTCGCCAAGAGGCAGCACGAGTGGATGGCGCTCTTCTCATGCAACAAGCAGCAGAACAAAGCGGCACATGGGTGCGCTGATTCCATTGCCGCGCGCGCGCTCACAGCACACTGAGCGGGTACAGCCGGCACCCGGCTCGACGCTAGCGCCTCTGGCGGCGGCGCGCGCACCGCCGACGCTGCCCCGACGCTCTACCCCGCATTGATCCACTCCCACTGCCATTCTTCCCAAAGTTCAATTTTAAATTTAAAGATAGCTTTTCACACGCGTGCAGCGTCCTTTAAAACATAGATATGGAAACAAAAAATTAAACTACTCTCTACCGCGAATGGCCGACACTGTTGGAGTTTCTGTTGTTTCTGGCTTTATACTTACTTTTCCATTTATACAGTGAATTACTGCCTACCAAACATTTCCCTCTTTCGACTCGGTATTCCTCATCACATAAATTTTTCTACAGCTAGATATATTAAAGATTGTACCAAGGCTTTATCAGAATTGCGAAATGGTATAATACGACGCAATTGTACTACAAGATATGAAAACCGCAAGAAAGTTGCTGTGTTAAATATGCAGTGATCATCTCCTTTTGTAACTTGGTGGCATTCGGTGTGACTTAGCCTGGATGATAAAAAAATACTATTGAAATCTGTTTGGGGTATCAACCCAGTGGCAGCGTCGCATCGTCTTGAAGCTACCTTTCTTACTTCAGAATACGATGACGAGTTAGAACCTGGTAGAAACATTGCTTCAAGAAGATGTTGCCACTTGGCTAACACACATTCCTATATAGTAAAAATATATTTTGCTCCATATCACGGCTTTCACACACTGCCAAACGGTCTAAGCGAATGCCTGTGCTTGATTTGTCTACTGGCCGCCTATCTCTTGTGAGTAGATTTTTCCGGACAGCTGGCAAGATCACAGAATTGCCGAGTTATTAAATGTATTTACAACACAGTGTCTCCTTGATATTTTTGAAGGCAACACAACAATCTAAAAGCTGCGATTTTTGTCTCAGATTGGTTGGTTGTTTGGGGAAGGAGACCAGACAGCGTGGTCATCGGTCTCATCGGATTAGGGAAGGATGGGGAAGGAAGTCGGCCGTGCCCTTTCAGAGGAACCATCCCGGCATTTGCCTGGAGTGATTTAGGGAAATCACGGAAAACCTAAATCAGGATGGCCGGACCCGGGATTGAACCGTCGTCCTCCCGAATGCGAGTCCAGTGTCTAACCACTGCGCCACCTCGCTCGGTTTTGTCTCAGAAATTTTGTATCTGACGGGGATATGTTTTGCTCCCAACCCACGCGTTATACGCACCTGTCCTCAACAGGCCACCAGGTAATTATGTGCTGAGGTATCCTTGAAAGATATCAGTGTATATTAGCTTACGAACGTTATTATTTCCTCAAAACTGTTTATATCTCCGAAGAAGTCATTCTTATATCTAAGCTGTTATTTGTGCGTGGATGGCTTTGAAAATAAAAATAAAAACATAGAATCCTAAAAATATCTAAGAAATTATTTTTTTATTTTTCAGTGCGATGGAGAGTATCGTTCCTGAAGAAAAATCAGGAATACAAAGCAGTTGCCTTCAAACAGACGCAACGAGTAGCTTTATCCATTTTTTTAAAAGTTTGCCTCGAAGTAGTTGTTGGAGGACGTTTCCAAGAACATTTAAAGTGAAGCGTGTTTACGCGGTTATAATTCCCATCGAGGAAAAAATTATTCTGCGTCCTGAAGTGGAAAATGCCACTGAGGTTCGAGCGACACATACGGTATTCTGCTTACTTTTGATAACACAACTTCGATGTGAAAGTTGTCGGGTAAGAAAAATGAGGATTCTACGAAATTCGTTCGTATCGTCAGAAAGACTTGTTTCCAGTAACTTCAAAATAATTATATATGCCTAATACTTAAAACTATGCAGAAGGTTATTTGACGAAAATTGAGAGGAGAGCTAAATATACTAACAAGCGCTAGGGCAATGTATTAACATGAAAGTCAGCGTCCATTCTTGGTCCACTTTTGCCCATTACAGCAGTGGAGAAGAGTTGCGTAAATGCATAATCAACTAGAATTTTCCATCAGGCTACAGGATTGCAGACACATGACATCGACATCTTGCCACGGTACTTCGGCTGACAACCATTCAGCCATATTCACGTGAGTGTTTCACAATATGAAATGAAACATAAAGAATAGTGAAGTTTGCGAAGAAAGATGAACTGACATGAACAACAATATTGGTATTTCCGCATTACGTGCCGTTTTTCGACTTACTCAAGAAACTTCTACACTAAAATGAACACGTCTATAAACCACTACGTCAGTACGCTGTATTACAGTATTGGCGAGTCCTACGACGTTTTATCGTGTTGTGGGTAACATCTCTCATTGCGCTAGTTCTCCTTAACTTTCACCGGATCAACAAGTGTACGGCGAAATCTTCCTTTGCTCTTCGTTAGACGCCTGTGCGGTGCAGTGCCTGGTATCGCTGCCCCAAACAACGCGACCGTGGCATACGCGCTGGCCGCTGCTGCAACGTCTTCGTTTGTGTTTTGAGATCATTTTTCTCGCGACGGATGACTGCTTTTAAGTGCAGCAATTTCCATACCTGTCAGTAGCTTTTTACACTACTTCATGTTTCGATCCGCACAGATATCTACTGCGTGTATCAAAAAGAATCAACCGATTCAAAAAAAATTATAACTATTGCGTTATCTGACATACGTGCGTGAACAATGTACTGTTGGAAAGAACAAACTGTCGAGTTTTACATGGTTCCCGCTAGGTAGCAGCAGTATGCGCCCACTTCAGATATAGTAAAAATGGTATCGGGATAACAGAAAGCGTTTTGTGTTCCACGTTCTGCGCAGTGCGGGTCAGAAATACTGTTTGGCGTGACTTTATACTATGTATGGTGTGGATCCTCCTCCAGCACAGAGCATTAGACGATGGTATGAACAATTTAGAGAAATAGGCTGTTTATGTAATGGCAAACCGCCGGGGCGTCCCCAACTGTCTGGCACAGACATCGAACGCATACGCCATAGTTAGACAAGGAGTCCTCAGAAATCCGTTCGCCGTGCAGCTCGACACTCAACATGCCCCCAATGTCCGTCTCGCGTGTGTTGCGTCGACGTTTACACACGAAACCATAAAAAATTCAGCTACTGCAAACCCTTCGTGAAGGTGACAAGCCGCGCCGTGTGGCCGTGCGGTTTGAGGCACCATGTCACGGACTGCGCGGCCTCTCCCGTCGGAGGTTCGAGTCCTCCCTCGGGCATGGTGTGTGTGTGTGTGTTGTTATTAGCGTAAGTTAGTTTAAGTACTGTGTAAGTCTAGGGACCGATGACCTCAGTAGTTTCGTTCCTTAGGAATACACACACATTTGAACTTTTTTTTTAAGGTGACAAACAACAACGTGTTTTCATTCTTGGCAAGATGGAGGATGACAGTTTTCTCCCACGCCTAGTGTTTAGTGACGAGGCAACATTCCATTTAAATGGAAAGGTGAATCGTCAAAACGTGAGAATGTGGGATGCGGAAGAACCAGTTCCGCGGAATAAAGGTGTATGGTCCATTTTTCTATGCCGAGGACACTGTTACAGAAAGCATGTATCTCGATATGGCTTCAGTCCGGAACCGCGCTGCTGCTACGGTCGCAGGTTCGAATCCTGCCTCGGGCATGGATGTGTGTGATGTCCTTAGGTTAGTTAGGTTTAAGCAGTTCGAAGTCTAGGGGACTGATGACCTCGATGACCTCAGATGTTAAGTCCCACAGTGCTTAGAGCCATCTCGATATATCTGAGAACTTTCTTTTCTCACACACAGTTGGAGACTGATTCGAATGACTTCTTTACTAACAGGATGGGGCACCGCCACAGTGGCATCGTGAAGTGTGGGAATCTTTGAACCAAAGGATTACTGAACGATGGATCAGTCGCACTGGACCAAATGACTCAACCTTACATTACTGGCCTCCAAGGTCACCGGACGTGATTGTGCGTGATTATGTCTTGTGGGGTTTATAAAAGACTTTATGTGCCTCTGTTACCAACAACGATGAATAAACTGAGACTTCGCATAACAGCAGCTGTGGAAGCTGTAACTCAAGACATGCTCTCTGCAGTGTGGGATCAATTTGAATACCGCATTGACATATGCCGTGCGTCTCAAGGGAGCCATGTTGAACACCAATGAAAAGGTATGAAAAAAAACCTTTTTGAATTTTCCGTTCATCAAAAAACAAAATCCACTGTATGTGTTTATTAGTTTCAGAAATAAGGATGTGCCAAATCGGATGATTCTTTTTGATACACTATTTTCTTTCCGTACGTAAATACCCTCTCTGATAATCGGGGATAGTCACATTCCTTACAGCAGAAACAGTAAAAATTGCAAAATTATTCTTCGAAAAATAAAGTTCCGCGTTCTGGCCCTAGACGAGCCGAACAACAACGTAGATTTTTAAGTATGTGTAAGCGGAAAGTATTTTGTGTGTTGTATCGTAGGAAGTACCTTTATCTCTGGTTCATCGATTCCCAGTGTGAGTCTTCTCAAAGTACCTCTACCCGTGAACATTTGATTGCGTTCGAATGAGACCACAGCTTTTATGTGGCTTTCTCTAAGGACACTTAAGAATCAGGCCTCGATTTCCTCAAGCGCTAGTTGTAAACCTATTCTTGGATATAGTTTCTTTCCTTTTACGGATGCATGTTGTTGTGTAAAGAAACGCACAGGGGTCATCTGTTCCTGGAAATGGGTTTTAGATTCTCGCTCAGGGAAGACATATAACACTTGTATGTCTGACCGTTTAAATGCTCAGTCACGCTCATTGCACGTCTTAACCGAAAGTAAATAATATCACGACGAGAAAGAATGTGACACGAGAACTCATACCATGTCACTCTTACAGGTATTCCCAGGTCACACATACAATTTGAGAACGTTTCACGGTACTTCATAGATGTAGTGGGTACTAACGTCCTGATACAATAATATGGGTAGACGCAATCTTATGTCTTTCTGACATCGACTGGGATAACAATCCGCATGTAGCGAACTGTACAAATGGATTTTCTGTCTTCAGTGTTTTATCGAAAATGGATAGAGGGGACAAGTGCCTCACGAGTGTTCGCATCAATCAAAACGGGAATGTGGTGACTTAAGAGAACATACAGGTGTTATCAAGAACACTATTTTTACAGAACTTGCATTTCTAAGACCTAAAACTTTACTGATGGTCCAACAGAAGGAAAAAAATTGGAGTTCCATGAGGTAATCGCGTGATCCAACAGTGGGAGCACACAAGTTCATCCGACCCTTCGGCCAGGGGACGCGCACAGTGTGGTGGAGAACCAACTTATCGAAATCACACCTCTGGCCGCTCTTATACGTCCCCAAGTAAGTGCGTAGTACCTGCGCGGTTATGTGCTCTACTGTAACTCGATAATCTTCTGAAACGGCTAAGTTGATAATCTGTTGCAACAATGTTTGACAAGTTTAAAAATAAATAAAACAATATAATAAAACATATGGCTTATTTTAATTCGACGAAGAGTCACGATATAGGTTTATGAGACACTTTCCATTCCAACAAAATGTTAACTGTGCGCTTTTACAGTGTGGTTTGTACAGTGTAAAAGCATTTTTGTTGCTATACTTCAGAAGCGCCATATGGGACGAGCTACACACACACACACACACACACACACACACACACACACACACACATTGGTTCATAATCGATGGTGCTTGTATTTCAGAGCATAGAGGCAACCCACTTTTGCGAGGCATCCTTTCCAACCTGAGCATTATGACTTTTAACTGTAACGTTTCCACTTTAAGTACAATTGTTCATATTCTTTTCCTTCTGGCATTACAAGCACTTTGAAGCATTTCTGACTCTTGGACCCATTAATTTGTTCGCGTGGATTACATTTGAGTTTAGTTAGGCAATGGTGACAGACATATCACGCCTCAAAGTGGAATAAGGCAGCAACACAGATGCGAAACTTCTGAGAAACTGCGCCAACAGAAACTACTTGCACTCTCATTGGCTGCTTCAGTGAATTCTAGTTGCTATTATCCTCTTCTCTACCCTCCAGCTCGCTTATTTTCATTTAATAATAGTAAATGAATTTATCTGCGGATACACACCAAAATAGCATAAGATGAGAGATCCTCCCAATACTGTACTATTATGACATATTTAAAAAGTAATTTTAAAGTTAATTTTAAATGATCAGAGTTAATGAGACACGAATCACTTCGTGTGTCATCGACCACGATCGGAATGACCAAGGAAGTGGTTCGCGCCAATCAGGGAGTTCTAGGTGTGATGCTCTGGCGTTAGAATGTGTGCAACTAAGCTTGGTCATCTGCGTGCAAAGAAGATATTGTAACAACTACTACGGCTTCTGGCATCAAATGTAACAGTTGTCTTTACTAAATGTGACACTTCTGTCACTCAATGTAACTGGGTTTTCTCTTTTGATGCTGTCAATTGTCAGGATGAGCATTCTCAAGCATTCTGTCAGGGTGAAAATATTAAATAAATAAACTTTTCTCTCTTACAAAATGTGGACAGGGTGGGTTCTTCCTTGGCTCGGGTATGAGGTCGAATGAAACATCATTTTATACATAAGATAACTTTTATTGAAAGTTTCGTACAACTGTTATCTTACTGGACGTTCTGGTTCGGAGAGCGGCAGCCGTGTCGTTTGCGTAGCCTTCTGCTGCGGCAGCGGCGGCGGCGGCGGCGGCGTCTGATTACGCGTAGCGGTGTGTATCTCGTGTCGCCGTCTCGCCCAGCTGACCGGAGACGCGCAGCGCGAGGTGGCCTGTTTAATTATTGCGAGCGACGTCGTGCATCGGGTGGTGATACCTTGAATGTGGCGTCCCAGTGTTTCTCTTCTCTAAGCGGCCGCGTGTGTTGTGCGTCGACCAGCGGAGCGGCGCGGCGGGGGAAGGCCAGTGTCCCGGACTCGAACCACGGACTCCCGCTTGCCAGTCTTCGGCTGTCAGGTCTTCATCCCAGATCACAGGTGACTGCTGATGTGAGGCCGTCTCCTTCCCGTCCTCACGAGTCACCCGGGTATGTAAAATCAGACTTCAA
Organism: Schistocerca cancellata; assembly: GCF_023864275.1. Lineage (NCBI taxonomy): Eukaryota > Metazoa > Arthropoda > Insecta > Orthoptera > Acrididae > Schistocerca > Schistocerca cancellata. The sequence goes on along the minus strand of NC_064629.1, from coordinate 604,536,305 downwards.
AATACCTTTTAACTTCTTCTTCTGGCACTGAGGCTGCTGCTTGCTATTCTATTACAGCGGCGGACTCGGTGCGTCTGTGCATGATGTAGTCTCTTCTTGCCTGACGATCTTCAGCACCGAAACTAACTTAAAACAACTGCTACGCTTCTTCTTCGTCTTCTTCGTCGCTCGTCTCCGTCTTCATCTACCTCTCTCGGGCCCACTGCGTCTCGCGTATTTATTCACTTCAGTTTACTGGAGGTGAACGACTTCACGGCCATTGCCTCTTCTGTCACGTTGAAAAGATTCTCGAAGATTCTTCTTAACGTCGGTCATTGGCTCTTGGAATGTAGGCGAGGGCCTTTGCTCACATTCTATTCTACAGTATTGTTTATTTTAACAAGAGACTGTTTAATGAAGAATGAAGTACAATAAACAAAATTAATACACTAATGCTCAAAAGTAACTACTGAAGTACACCAGTTAAGAGTGTGGTATCCAATTAACAGGGATTTGATGAAGTGGTATATTGTTATTTGGCTTATTTTTTCGTCTTAAATAAAAGAAAACTGTACAAAGCAGAAACACCAACACAAAGGTTCCAGATATACCCGTTCCTAGCATTATAATTTTAGTTTTGTGTTCACCTTTTAATTTTAAAACATGTTGCATTATAATATTGGCATCAATTTTGTCTTGCTGTGAGTTTATGAACGTATCTAATGACTTCAGAAGGGAACTATCAAGGGAGTCATTGAGGTAGGACAGGTTTTGTGCAGGAAATGCTTGCATGGCGTTTTCTGGCCAATAAATTAGAGGGAAGGATGAATTAACATTAGTTGTACCAGTGATTGTTGCGGGTAAATGAAAATTCGCTCCTGAGATGGAACATAACGTGCCGTTAATTATTAGCCCGCTTCCATGAAGTTCAAAATGTTGTAATGTTGTAGCCACACCGTTCTCGTAACATTGTGCAAAAATATCAGTTGGCTTACTGACCGCATACAACCAGTGATTTTCGACTTGCTCGAAAAAACATGATGTGGAAGTTAATATATCGCGTGGGCAATTGATGGCGTCAGATTGTTCGAAAAATAATTGAGATTCACAACTAGTGGCATGTAATTGGATTGCGCGAGATGGACATATAATAACTTGTTCGGATGTGCAACTATTTAATTCAGAAGTTGTCATTACCGTGCTCGTATTGCTTGTTTGGGAGATTAAAAATACTTGGTGTGTTCTGAACTGTACAAATTTATTTATTTTGCCCCATTTTACCGGAAATGAGTGTACTCTATAACAGTCATACATACCCATTTTATCTGTAACCGGGAAAGCTATACGAACTCGTATTCTTGCATTATCTGTGTCAACTAGTACTGTAGCTAAGTGGTAATACTGTGGTAAATGTTTCTTATCCGCAGGAAATATTAACTTTAGTGAATCTGGCAATTGTTTTTCAATTTTAGCTAATAATGAGATGAATGTAACCGGCGATAGTAACGTGGGTGACAAATGTCCCTGTACTGCATAGTGGATGGCTTCCTTTAATTCCTCCGCTGCTAGCCGTGCATCTATCACTTGATCAGTGAGTAGCCGAAGCGATCTTACTACTGCAAGTTTCTTATCCACAATATCGAGCCTTGTTTGTATGACTTTTAGGTCTTTATTCAGTGTAGCAGTAGTAGCTTGAAGATAATCGTTTAATTCTTGGGTGAGGTTCCTGATGACCTTGGTATTAGTAAAAACTGTTTGCTCCAATCCGTTTAATCTTGTCGTGTGCCATTCTATAGTACCTTTATTTAATTCCGCGGTACTCTCTATGTTCTGTAATGAATTATTTAGCTGAGTAATATCTTCGTTATCCGCTGTACCGAAAATGGTCTTTAGTAGTTTACCGCCTGCGTCCACCCATCCACGTTTAGCTCGTTTAACGGTCTGCGGAAGTATATCTTGTAACTGACGCAACTGTTCTCTCAACTGTTCGTATGAGTAGTGTAATGTTTTAAATTCACTGGATATTTCTTCAAAAATCTCTGGTGAACTTGCCCTTTCATGTAGCGTATCAAATTCTAATTCAAGGTTCTTAAGTTCATTACGTAAGGCCCATAAATTATACTCTAATGAAATAGTCCACTTGTGATTGGTCAAAATTACAGTACCCTGTTTTACAAAAATTACACCACTCATCAACTGGTTGATCTGTAATCCGTTGCTCGTATTAGTCAATAATGCAATTATGATGAGCAGTACAGTCACAATGTAGTTGTCCATTATGCTAGAGGCGTTACCTGAAAAAGCAAACAACATGGTTATGGACCTACCAACCTAGTAAAAACAAAAATAAAGAAAAGAAGGAATACATTGTTAACTACAAGATCTACATGTTTCTACGTTCAACTTTTTTTTTCTTAAAAAATAAACCATTATCATTTATTAATTATTTACATATGTATACTATCCACAGTCTACTGCGATTCCACTAGGACATTCGCAGTCTTGGTCGAAGATTGTACTCGTATGGTGGCATGTCTGTATGTTGTGCTGGCGTGGCCACTCTTTTTCCTCTTCGTGAACTTCCTCCACCCTTCGGAAAAGCAGACACTACTGTTGAAGGAATTACATCTGGAGCGCCCTTAAAAGGTTTTAAACGACTTACATGCACAACAGTAGTTCTGGTGGGCAGTTGCAATTTAACGTTGACTGGTGACGTGATCTCAATAATTTGATAAGGACCTCTGTAGTTTGTTACAAATTTCTTTGTTTTTCCTTTCGCAACGTATGGAGCTGAAAGCATAACCCACTGACCGATTTTGTAATTTGGATATTTAGCTTGGGCATTACCTAATCTTTCCTGTCGTTCCAAAGCCTTTGTATTAGATTTTTGAACCTTTTTCCATACATCTTTCATCATTCGACTGAAATCTCTTACTGTTTCTCCGACTTTTCCGTTTTTCTGCCTGATTACATCAAAAGGGGACGGCATTTTTCTCCCATAAACCACTTCATAAGGTGACATGCCAGTTGCTTCATGCGTTTTGGCGTTGTATACCGACACGATTATTGGTAAATACGTATCCCAATTAGAATGTTGTTCGTTAATATAATAACTAAGCATCTTGCCAATTGTCCGATGAACTCTTTCTGTGCGTCCGTTGCACTGAGGGTGTAACGGAGTTGTGCGTAATTTGCGTATTTTTAGTAAGTGGCAGAGCTGTTTCATTAGTTCAGACATAAAATTAGATCCCTGATCTGTGATAATAGCTTCAGGTACGCCAAATTTAAGTATCCAGTTGTTAACTAAAGCTTGGGCAACTGTATTTGCTTGCTGATCTGGGAGACTCACCATAGCTAGATAGCGTGAAAAGTGATCTATAATTGTAAGAACATACTTATTACCAGCAGGTGTTTTATGAAATGGCCCGTAGAGATCCACTCCGCAGATTTGAAATGGACATGAAGCCTCGGGGAGCCTCTGTAAGGGTATTTTTGAACGAGAAAGTTCAGCTCGTTGTGCGCACGCAATGCAATTGCGAACGTACTGCGCAACATCCTGCTTTCTGGTTTGCCACCAAAATCGCTCTGCTACACGTCTTTCGGTTGTCCGCTGTCCACCGTGTCCTGCAAGGATATGATCGTGGGCCTCTGCCATTATTTCTTGTCTAAGGTGTTGGGGAACAACAATTCGCGGTCCAAGTTTTGTTTTACGGCATAATACACCATCTTCAAAGCAAAATTGTTTTTGAGATGCGTATTTTTTGCAATCTGTATCCTCATCTTGTGCCTTTCTCCAGTCCTCAGTATCTCGGCCTGTTGCTTCCAAAAGTGCTATTTTCCGACTTAGACAATCTGCATTCGTGTGTTTTTTGCCTGGTTTGTGGATAACTTCGAAATCCATTTCGGAAAGACATAGGGCCCAACGCGTGAGACGACTAGATGGATCCTTTAACCCAAGCAACCATTTTAAAGCTGCGTGGTCGGTAATAACCTTGAATTTCCTACCATACAAGTAGCATTTAAAGTATTTGATGCCATAAATAACACTTAACAATTCTTTCTCTGTTGTGGAATAATTTCTTTCTGCTGTTGTTAGTTGTCTCGAAGCGTAGGCTATGGGGTGTTCCGCGCCATTAATATTCTGACTCAAAACAACTCCTACTGAATGACCACTTGCGTCACAGGATAAAATAAATTCTTTGTTATAATCTGGGTAGGCTAATACTGGACTGTGTGTTAACTTATCTTTAAGGGTTTGAAATGCTGATTCACAATCTTCAGACCAATGAAATTTTGCACCCTTTTTCAATAATTGGGTTAAGGGTCGGGCAATTTCAGCAAAATTTTGAACATATTTTCGGTAATACGATGCGAGACCAATGAAACTTTGTACTTCCTTAACGCGTTGTGGTGTTGGGAAGTCCTTAACTGCCGAAATTAATCGAGGATCTGTTCTAATTCCTTTTTCACTAATTACATGCCCTAGGTATGTAACCTCTGTCAATGCAAAACTACATTTTTCCATATTTAATGTTAATTTAGCTTTTCTAAGTCTCTGAAAAACATTACGCAGACGCACAGCATGTTCATTAATGTCTTTGGAGAATACAATAATATCGTCTAGATATACACAACATTGCTGAGTTTTTAGTCCTCGCAATACTCCATCGAGTAGTCTTTGAAAAGTTGCTGGTGCATTTTTCAAACCGAAAGGCATTCTTTTAAATTGCCAGTGGCCTCCAGGGGTAGAAAATGCTGTTTTATGCCTATCTTCAGGTGCAACTTCCAATTGATGATATCCGCTACGTAAATCGATTGTTGAAAAGTATTTACTGTTACCTAAACTGTCAATGATATCTGTAATGTTTGGAAGAGGATAAACATCTGAGATAGTTTGTTTGTTAAGGTGTCTGTAGTCACAACAAAATCTATATCGTTTCGTACCGTCGGGAGACTTCTTTGGAATAATTACAATATTTGAATTATAAGGCGAATCAGAATATTCTATGATTCCATCTTTTAGATGCTGTTCTAAAAATTCATCCAGTACTGGCTGTAAGTGATGCGCAACTCTATAAGGCTTTCTATAAACTGGGGGGCTATTTCCTGTTGGGATCCTATGCTGTGTGATATCTGTTGCTGGCAGTGGACCTTCTGCATTAAATAAATCTTGGAACTCTACTAAAACTGCTTCTATCGTGTCTCTATCCTTTCCTTGCAAATGCTCAATCTTCTGGCGTAATGCGGTTTTATAGGCGTCTGGTTTCTGACCATCATTAATATCTGACCAAATAAAATCTTCTTCTTCAAAAGTACTGACTGTAGCTACTAATATTCCCTTATGCAACTCTTTGTCCTCCACTCCAAAATTGTCAATATGTACCGGTACTTTTCTTTCTCCTTCAACGTCTTAAACCCGTACAACACTTCTACGTACAAAACAATGTGATACATCTAATTCCTCATTTTCCTCTAGTGGCTCTATTAGACATATTGTGTCTATAGGTACCTCGGGGTCAACGGTCATCCAGAGAAGTTTTCCTGAGCCAGATGGTATCTGATCCCGCGAATCAACCTGCAAGGACGTTGCACGCAGTGTAGTTGATTTCGCCTTCCGGTTAGGGAAATCTTGCGGCAGAGGGCCCTTTGCAGCGGTGTCACCTAGCTGAAATACTATTCCGCTAAGTTCTACAGTTTGCTGTCTGAGGTCAATTTTAGCGTGATGTTTATTCAGGAAATCCAACCCTAGGATCGCGTCGTACCCGTCAGTTATCTTTGTTACCACTTCTACATCTTCTTGAAATTGTACACCGTGAATATAGAAAATCAATGATGTACATCCTAATGACTTCACTGTACCTCCTCCTACTCCACTCAATCTATACCTTGGAGGGTCATATTTCTTTTCTCCAATACATTCATTACTCACTATTGATACGTTTGCGCCTGTATCCACCAGTATCCTTACCTCTTTATCCCGTATGGTAGCAGATAACCAGCATTCCGCCTTCACATTCGCCTTAATGGCATGAAATTTTATTGGGAACGCCTGGCGGCGGCTCCGACATTCCCGTTTGAGTTTAACTGATTTCTATTTCCAAAAACTTTCTTAGACCTGCATTCCTTGAATGTGTGACCTATTCTTTGACAATTAGTGCATTGAGGTTGTCTGCAGTTTTTTGCTATATGGCCCTGTCGATTGCACCTAAAACATCGTACTCCTGCTGAAAATACATTTCGCTTCTCCTTGTATCTGGTGGCAATGTCAATTTCTTCAAAAGCTGTCGCCACAGATACAGCTTCTGCTAAATTCTTAGGAAACTCTGCCCTGACACGACGGGACGTTTCAGGAGGTAACCCACGTAAAAATGTATCTAGAGCTCTATCTTCTGCTTCTTGTAAAATAACTTTATTTGCTTCATCACTAGTTGTCAACTGATAGGTGTTAATATTAACTTTTCTAATCCTATCTACAAAGCTTTCTAATGACTCGTTTTGCCTCTGAGTGATAGTGTTTAACTGTTCCCTATAAAATCTACAGCTGTTCTGTTTTTGAAAACGTTTAAGCAATCCTTTCTTCAATTCATCAAATGTTGGAGCATTCCGTAATTCTTCATGGTATAATACGTGTGCTTTAGCCTCTCCTAGCAATCTTAACTTTGTCATTTGTAAGAGCTGTTCATCTGACCACGATCCTAACTTTGCAGCTGCTACTAAATCATCAAAAAAGGCTGTTATGTCTTCGCCAGGTTTACCTGAAAAAGGAGTTACCAAGGCCGCTGCTGAGGAATCTAGGGTAGGAGGGACTGAACTGGTTTGCCTAACCTCACACAACTGTTTAAATAATGCATTATTATCATTTTTAAGCTGTGCTATTTGATTAACTAAGCTCTGAATAGCTTCCTCAGTAGAAACCGCTTGTGGTGCTGACTCTGACTTTGTACGATTTCGTGTCATCATTTTACAAACTGTTAGTTACACAATCTTACCACACTGAATGAAAAAGAAGTTTAAATATTTTCGACAAACTCTTAAAATTATGAGAGAGAATACACTGCTAAATAAAGAAAATATTACGACTGCTATGCAAACCTCTATCCTTTCACACATTAAACAATACTAACTGTGGACCGTTAGTGACTGTCATTCACACCTCATATTGAGCCAAGGGGTTTTCTCTGACACCAAATGTAACAACTACTACGGCTTCTGGCATCAAATGTAACAGTTGTGTTTACTAAATGTGACACTTCTGTCACTCAATGTAACTGGGTTTTCTCTTTTGATGCTGTCAATTGTCAGGATGAGCATTCTCAAGCATTCTGTCAGGGTGAAAATATTAAATAAATAAACTTTTCTCTCTTACAAAATGTGGACAGGGTGGGTTCTTCCTTGGCTCGGGTATGAGGTCGAATGAAACATCATTTTATACATAAGATAACTTTTATTGAAAGTTTCGTACAACTGTTATCTTACTGGACGTTCTGGTTCGGAGAGCGGCAGCCGTGTCGTTTGCGTAGCCTTCTGCTGCGGCAGCGGCGGCGGCGGCGGCGGCGTCTGATTACGCGTAGCGGTGTGTATCTCGTGTCGCCGTCTCGCCCAGCTGACCGGAGACGCGCAGCGCGAGGTGGCCTGTTTAATTATTGCGAGCGACGTCGTGCATCGGGTGGTGATACCTTGAATGTGGCGTCCCAGTGTTTCTCTTCTCTAAGCGGCCGCGTGTGTTGTGCGTCGACCAGCGGAGCGGCGCGGCGGGGGAAGGCCAGTGTCCCGGACTCGAACCACGGACTCCCGCTTGCCAGTCTTCGGCTGTCAGGTCTTCATCCCAGATCACAGGTGACTGCTGATGTGAGGCCGTCTCCTTCCCGTCCTCACGAGTCACCCGGGTATGTAAAATCAGACTTCAAAATACCTTTTAACTTCTTCTTCTGGCACTGAGGCTGCTGCTTGCTATTCTATTACAGCGGCGGACTCGGTGCGTCTGTGCATGATGTAGTCTCTTCTTGCCTGACGATCTTCAGCACCGAAACTAACTTAAAACAACTGCTACGCTTCTTCTTCGTCTTCTTCGTCGCTCGTCTCCGTCTTCATCTACCTCTCTCGGGCCCACTGCGTCTCGCGTATTTATTCACTTCAGTTTACTGGAGGTGAACGACTTCACGGCCATTGCCTCTTCTGTCACGTTGAAAAGATTCTCGAAGATTCTTCTTAACGTCGGTCATTGGCTCTTGGAATGTAGGCGAGGGCCTTTGCTCACATACGACAACTGAGAAACACGTGAGCCGGTCATTGCCTCTTCTGTTCCGCTGTTCGGCTCGCTGAATGCCAGTATGTAACTCTCTAACTAAACCAAGTTTTCCATTTATATTCTAATTTCTAGTTCACTTTGATGTCACTAATTTATTTACTTAAGTACCACTCAACAATATTAAGAATTCAGTAATGTCTAATTTGTCTTGTGATATGTTAATCATATGCATTGTTCAGTCTAAAAGAGGCCAAGGGCTAAATTTTGACTAAAGAATGTTTGCTATTTTCGCTGAAGGGATACATTTGTAACAAAAATGGGATACATTTGTAACAAAAATAGCTGGTATCCCTATACGCTACCAACACGCTTTAGACGAGATAAAACTTTAGCCTGCTTCACTGCAGTTCCATATAAATTCCCATTACCAGTACTTCTGCGCTGGGAAGACGCCAGGTTAGTGGAATTTTTAGGATTTTTGTACCTACGCCCCTTACACGTACTGCTACTCCAGTACAAACGGAGACAGTAACGTGCTCTCTGGGGTAACGCAGAGGAGGGAATAGTGCACTGCTTCTATACTCGTGTGCTATTAATTAGCCGTATATTCCATCTCTATAGCGATACGTCGTGCTCTTTATTTGCTACACGTCACGTGTTCACTAGGAATGAAAACAAATTATTTGACGAGGTCTTTGAATGTAAGCAAAGTACTAAGCGGATAGTACATTTTTATTTATAGCAACAACAAATAATCGAACTGGAGAATTTCTTTACTAATATGTGAGTGTTTATGGTAAGTATACACCAGGTCTGCAAATTTACATTTGGCGGATTGTCTCAGATCATTGAAGAACAGCGGCAGGTAATAGCGACAAAGCTGTAAGGGCATGTCCATGAGTCATAAGCAGTAGGTGCGATAGTGCTCCGCCAAGACCGACTGTGATTCATTCTGTCACGTTGTACGAGTGACCCCTAAAGCTTCCAACACGAATATTTGCGAAACCAGATGTACAATCTATGTATAGTTTTCACATGAAAGAACTAAGCACAGGAAGCACAGGCTACCACAAACTCCACAATGATGGAAAATATTTTTAATGGCACACTGCAAATTCCTTTAACTGAACATTGCTTATAATTTCTACAAATCTGGAAGAAGAATTGATTTGAGTCACAGTATAATTTGTTGTACGGTTCCAGTTCTGGTAGTTAATAACATAATGCTAAAACAATCTGCGAATGTTTTTAGGGCCATCAGAATGAAAAAGGGATTTACTTTCTAGCTGCCACACTGAAAGTAGCTTTTTACCAGATGCGTTAAAAATTGTTACTATTAGCTACTATTACACCTTGAACATAAAAACACATACGTAAATGAAACTAGTAGCACGTTCATAAATATCCTTCAGAATTCTGTCATGTCCCTGTTGGTCAATAGTGCAACAAAGGTTACTACAATGACTGCATCGGTAATTCACTATGTGGCCGCAAATATGGACAGGAAACAGTGTGATGTAGCTGTAATAGATCTTGGACTATCTGACTATTCATGCGAAATAATAACAGTAAAATCGGACGTGGAAAAACTCCCTAAACTGAAAGCTTACAAAAACATTTATCAGAAATCACAATACGAGATGTTTCAAATGAACAAGCAAACCAAAGCTGGGATGAAGTGTATGGAGAAACCAATGTGAATGTGAAGTTCTGTAAATGATCAACATTATTTAAATTGATCTTTGAAAACACATTGCAAAAGTATCCACATCAGTATCGCCATTTCACAAAAGCAAATGGATAACGTCAGTCATTAAGAGGAACTCCAAAATCGTTAAGTACCTTAATTCCATGTAAACGAGACATAATAAGACAGAGTTCTTGCATTTCTATCACAGATTCAAAAAGATTTTTAGGAGGGTTTTGATTGTTGCAAAAAGGTCGTTTAATGACAAAATAATACACAATGCAAGCAAAGCAGTCTAGGATGCCACAACAGAGAAAACAAGGAGAGACAAACAAAGGCATATTAACAACTTTCAGTCAATTATGCGGCCTTTTTGCGTCCTTATAATCCCTTGTCACTATCAATAAAAATTCCTTTATCTTCAATCTCAATGCAGGTGTGCCCAAGGCGCGGTCCTCTCTCCACTCCTATACGAGGTGCATTCAAGTTCTAAGGCCTCCAATTTTTTTTCTCCGGACTGGAAAGAGATAGAAACATGCGCATTGTTTTAAAATGAGGCCACGTTCATTGTCAATACGTCCCAGAGATGGCAGCACCGTAAGGCAGATGGAATTTTACCGCCAGCGGCGAGAATGAGAACTGTTTTAAATACTTAAAATGGCGACGTTTTCCTTACTTGAACAGCGTGCAATCATTCGTTTTCTGAATTTGCGTGGTGTGAAACCAACTGAAATTCATCGACAGTTGAAGGAGACACGTCGTGATGGAGTTATGGATGTGTCGAAAGTGCGTTCGTGGGTGCGACAGTTTAATGAAGGCAGAACATCGTGTGACAACAAACCGAAACAACTTCGGGCTCGCACAAGCCGGTCTGACGACATCATTGAGAAAGTGGAGACAATTGTTTTGGGGGATCGCCGAATGACTGTTGAACAGATCGCCTCCAGAGTTGGCATTTCTGTGGGTTCTGTGCACACAATCCTGCATGACGACCTGAAAATGCGAAAAGTGTCATCCAGGTGGGTGCCACGAATGCTGACGGACGACCACATGGCTGCCCGTGTGGCATGTTGCCAAACAATGTTGACGCGCAACGACAGCATGAATGGGACTTTCTTTTCGTCGGTTGTGACAATGGATGAGACGTGGATGCCATTTTTCAATCCAGAAACAAAGCGCCAGTCAGCTCAATGGAAGCACACAGATTCACCGCCACCAAAAAAATTTCGGGTAACCGCCAGTGCTGAAAAAATGATGGTGTCCATGTTCTGAGGCAGCGAGGGCGTAATCCTTACCCATTGCGTTCCAAAGGGCACTATGGTAACAGGTGCATCCTACGAAAATGTTTTGAAGAACAAATTCTTTCCTGCACTGCAACAAAAACGTCCGGGAAGGGCTGCACGTGTGCTGTTTCACCAAGACAACGCACCCGCACATCCAGCTAACGTTACGCAACAGTTTCTTCGTGATAACAACTTTGAAGTGATTCCTCATGCTCCCTACTCACCTGACCTGGCTCCTAGTGACTTTTGGCTTTTTCCAACAATGAAAGACACACTCCGTGGCCGCACATTCACCAGCCGTGCTGCTATTGCCTCAGCGATTTTCCAGTGGTCAAAACAGACTCCTAAAGAAGCCTTCGCCGCTGCCATGGAATCATGGCGTCAGCGTTGTGAAAAGTGTGTACGTCTGCAGGGCGATTACGTCAAGAAGTAACGCCAGTTTCATCGATTTCGGGTGAGTAGTTAATTAGAGAAAAAATCGGAGGCCTTAGAACTTGAATGCACCTCGTACTTCCTTTACAGTCCTGCTATTCCTGAGCCATCAACTCCTGTCCTCTTGTACTACGCAGATGACACTGCTTTCCTAGTCCTCTGCACTACACTCCAGAAACCCCAGTGGTCCCACCATCTATATTTTAACTACCTGATCTCTTTATTCAGCCATTGTCTTCTCTAGATCATCCCCTCAAAATAGAGTCAATAATTAAAGGACGAGTTTCGGTGTCCATCACTTTCATCTAGTCACTGACGATCGTCCTATCCACTAACTAATGCATTAAAACACTTTAAATTAAAACTTGGAGTCAGGAAGGGAATTCGGCCACCCTCTCCCAAGAAAATTTTCAAATCCAATAATTAACATGCCGATAGCTCGAATATGTGTAATAAAGGCCAGGTAAAAGAAAAAGAAGCGGGTTTACTAATTATCCAACTGAAATAACAAAAAACAGCCAGTCTAGACGGCAACTAATATTTATTGATTTTGGTAACTGGTAACCATAACATCTTCAGACCACTAACTCCTTGGAGACGTGTTGAGCCGGTACACGGAGCTGCTGTGCTGTACCTACCAGAAGGTACCGGTCATCAACAGTTGTTAACTGGTACGTACAGCAGCTCCGTGTACTGGCTCCACACATCACCAAGGAGTTAATGTTCTGAAGATTGTCATGTTTGAATGAAACCGGTTATCAACATCAATAAATATTAGTTATGATATAGACTGACTATTTTCGTTACACTGCTTAAGAAGATCGCTTATGTTCCAACATGAATTCAAAACTTATTATCCAGCTGAATGCATACAACAGATTAAAACTACTGAAACTGCTAACCAGCCTAACACGTGGATCTTACTCCTCCACATCTACAAAACGATGATCCAATCTATCCTCTCCTACAGCAATGTTGCCTAGATGTGCGCAACACCAAATTCCTATTACTTCCTCTCAAATCCTTGAATGCCAAGCTCCCTGCCTCGGCTTCAACATCCATGTAACTTCCCCAACAGGAATCCTTTATTATCCAACCAAATTCCCACGTCTCCTCGCCCACATTTAACACCTCTGTACGCCGTACACTATCTCCAAATTCAACTCCAACTCCAAAACTCCATTGGTGCCGTCATAACTGCCCTACTACGCTGCCACTCCAATGCCGAGATATCCTACCTACACACACTCCGTACGCTCTCCCAACAGAACTTCAATCGATTTTCTATCCCACACAATGAAATCCCCCCTTATATTTATCCAGCCTATTAGCTTTAACCCTTCCTTCCATGTCCTTCCCCACATCAGCTCCCTCCCCAACCACTCCATATTTCCCTATTCCTTTCCTCTCCTGACTGTAGCCAAACCCATATAGCAATTCCTTACTCCAGTTCCAAACCTCTTATACCCCATCCCATCCGCTCCTATCCTTACATTACGAAAGGTAGTCAAATGTTTTCTTATCATCTCGAAGCAACTAAGTTATGAAATGCATTTCCATGTTTGTTTGCATAAGCGTGTGTGAAGCCCTGGTACATACTGAGATCTGTAGCAGCCCCCCGATAGAGGAGATACAACAAAATGGAGAAACCATCTCCATACGACCGAGCAGTCTTACTGTACACTTCCACAAACTCAGCAGTTTTTTCCCCCTTCAGAAAACGAATTACAGCATTATCCTCCAGTTGTGCCATTATGTCTCGGCTCTCTGGTGGTATATTACGATACTGTGGTTCGGGGATTTCAGTTATTGTCAGGACCGCAGACATGTAGCTACAAACTAACAGAATATTAACTGGGAAATCTGATTTTTTGTAGGTGATAGTTAAAACTTGATGGCTACCCCTCTGGCCCCTTTGTTTCTACCCATATTCTTCGACTCTACGCAATGTGCAACCTTCCCTTCATAACTCTACCTTTTCCCAGAGCAGGTCATTCAGTCACAGAAAGTGTGCGATTGATTACTGAAATGTTTCAGCGTTACTGGATTCCTAGTGAAACTGAATTCAACAGAACAGTGCACTAATTTCTATACAATGATAAAGGAGGTTTCACCCAAACGCAAACAGCTTTTTCGACTGAGTGAACGCTGTTGTTCCTTTTCAATGAGTTCATACTACCAACAACGACTCACATGAGTGAATGTATGTATAGGGATGGCATTTTTAGGCTTCCGCAACTCTTGATCAATGGACAAACACTTCTGAGCTAAGAAACTTCTTTGTGCACGTGCAGTTAGTGCAGAATATTATACCACTCGATATAATGAACATGCAGAATATTATACCACTCGATATAATGAACACAATAAGTAAAAAAAAAAATTCGTTTCACTTGCAGAGGCAGTGAAAATTCATACAGTGAAGACAGCTGTATTCATTTTCAGAACTAGATGCTGAATAACCTTTTATCTTATCTTTAGTTTTTACAAATTTCCAAATATTTGGGTTCATTGATTATCTAAGTACGCTATACGAGGTGCATTCATGTTCTAAGGCCTCCAATTTTTTTTTCTCCGGACTGGAAAGGGATAGACACATGCGCATTGTTTTAAAATGAGGCCGTGTTCATTGTCAATACGTCCCAGAGATGGCAGCACCGTATGGCAGAAGGAATTTTACCGCCAGCGGCGAGAATGAGAACTGTTTTAAATACTTAAAATGGCGACGTTTTCCTTACTTGAACAGCGTGCAATCATTCGTTTTCTGAATTTGCGTGGTGTGAAACCAATTGAAATTCATCGACAGTTGAAGGAGACATGTCGTGATGGAGTTATGGATGTGTCGAAAATGCGTTCGTGGATGCAACAGTTTAATGAAGGCAGAACATCGTGTGACAACAAACCGAAACAACCTCGGGCTCGCACAAGCCGGTCTGACGACACGATCGAGAAAGTGGAGACAATTGTTTTGGGGGATCGCCGAATAACTGTTGAACAGATCGCCTCCAGAGTTGGAATTTCTGTGTGTTCTGTGCACACAATCCTGCATGGCGACCTGAAAATGCGAAAAGTGTCATCCAGTTGGGTGCCACGAATGCTGACGGACGACCACATGGCTGCCCGTGTGGCATGTTGCCGAGCAATGTTGACGCGCAACGACAGCATGAATGGGACTTTCTTTTCGTCAGTTGTGACAATGGATGAGACATGGATGCCATTTTTCAATCCAGAAACAAAGCGCCAGTCAGCTCAATGGAAGCACACAGATTCACCGCCACCAAAAAAGTTTCGGGTAACCGCCAGTGCTGAAAAAATGATGGTGTCCATGTTCTGGGACAGCGAGGGCGTAATCCTTACCCATTGCGTTCCAAAGTGCACTATGGTAACAGGTGCATCCTACGAAAATGTTTTGAAGAACAAATTCCTTCCTGCATTGCAACAAAAACGTCTGGGAAGGGCTGCGCGTGTGCTGTTTCACCGAGACAACGCACCCGCACATCGAGCTAACGTTACGCAACAGTTCCTTCGTGATAACAACTTTGAAGTGATTCCTCATGCTCCCTACTCACCTGACCTGGCTCCTAGTGACTTTTGGCTTTTCCAACAATGAAAGACACTCTCCGTGGCCGCACATTCACCAGCTGTGCTGCTATTGCCTCAGCGATTTTCCAGTGGTCAAAACAGACTCCTAAAGAAGCCTTCGCCGCTGCCATGGAATCATGGCGTCAGCGTTGTGAAAACTGTGTACGTCTGCAGGGCGATTACGTCGAGAAATAACGCCAGTTTCATCGATTTCGAGTGAGTAGTTAATTAGAAAAAAAAAATCGGAGGCCTTAGAACTTTAATGCACCTCGTAATAACGAAATAGCACTTTAACGTAAAGTCTCCGACATAAAATGGACACAAGGTGTTTTAGTGCAATCAACAGACAATTTGCTTTTGATAAGCCGTGAGAGATTTTAAAAACTAATCTGTTTATCAAATCATTTATGGTAGATTCCTTATCTTTCACAAACGTGTGTCATCTGCAAATGGAAAAAAAAATTAACGATCGACCATTTATAGCGACAGATCATTGCTGTAATAGTCGCAGACCTACAAAGGAAGCCTATGACAACCCCTTCCACTTCATAAACACACGCTCTGTTTCTCTCAATCAGTCACTCGCTTCCTTTACAGCACTTCAGTCAGATTCATATCTGTTACATGTTTGTTGAAAATCTGAGGACGTTTCTCGTAGTTATTTTAAGGGCACAAAATAACAAGTCTGGACGGTAGGAGACGAAGTACTGGCAGAAGTAAATCCATGAGGACGGGGCGTGAGTCGTGCTTGGGTAGCTCAGATTGCAGAGCACTTGCTCGCGAAAGGCAACGGTCTCCAGTTCGTGTCTCGGTCCGGCACACAGTTTTAATCTACCAGCAAGTTTCAACAATTGGTGAGCTTTTCTCCTAATGCTATAACGTCCCAACTTATCCATATGTACAGCTTCGTCCACACAATTTATTTATTTCGTAAAATGAGAAAAAAGACACTTATCATTTAGCCGTACACACCGAATCGTAAACAGCATTTCTGCTGATACTCTCAAATCTTTTTTGAGTCAGGACGATGATTCGAACCCCCCGCCCCTCCCCCCCCCCCCCCAAAAAAAAGTTCAAATGGCTCTGAGCACTATGGGACTAAACATCTGAGGTCATCAGTCCCCTAGCCTTAGAACTACTTAAACCTAACTAACCTAGGGACATCACACACATCCATGCCCGAGGCAGGATTCGAACCTGCGACCGTAGCAGTTGCGCGGTTCCGGACTGAGCGCCTAGAACTGCTCCACCACCGCGACCGGCTTTCGAATTCCAGTGCGGCCAAACAGATGTCAGTTTTCCGTGGTTTCCGTTAATAACTTACCGCAAATGTTGAGATGGTTCCATTAAAAAGGAGAGAGCTGATTTGTTTCACCAGCCTTCCCCAAATCCGAGCCTGTGCTTTGCCTGTAAGAGTTCGTCGTCGACGGGACTTTAAACAGTTACTGTTTCACAATGTAAAAACACCATTCAAAAGCCAAGATCGCACAAAATATTTTTTATTCAAGACAACTGGTTTCAACAGTCTTTGCTGTCACCTTCAAGTCTCGAACATCTTTTTGTAGCAAAACATGTTCCTTTTACGCTGAACCTCAAGCACAATATGTCAAGTGGATGAAATTCAGCACATTATAAACGTTTGTCGTCGCTAAAATATTTAAAAACATAAAGCACCTTGTTTCAAACTCAAACAAGCTCTGTAAGATACTAAAAGTTCTGAATAGTAGCCGATATCAATAAAAATTTACCTTATCTTACCAACGGTGGACTGAGTGTTGTCATCAAACACCTTGCACTTATTTGATCAACAGATTCATCCTGTCATAGAAGCGACGTACCATACTATGCACCCATCTTCGTTTCCGCTTATTCTTTCACAGCGAACGATAAAATTTTATTTTCTTCTGTCTCTGGATTACATTGCATAGCGCATCGTTTTAAGCCACCTAATGAGATGCTTGAGCACTTTGTAGTATTCTCTGTAGTGAAATTCTGCAACTGCACTCTTACGGTCCTCCATATTACGGCACAGCGTCCGTTTTCCTTCACATGATATTTTAAATTATTTATTTATCGAAACTGGTTGCTTATTAATACTGTAGAGAAGGCACCGGCCAAAATCGGTTTTGATGCAGAATCTGGGCATTCTATGAGTATATTTATAGAGACCACGGAATAGCCAAACTGAAGTTCGCTCATTCTAAATAAGAGCCGTAGGAGCATCTCATTACGTAATAAAGAGGACACATGTATGCGACGTTATGGTAACCTTCAAACAATAACGAGGTAGTATCATTACAATATTTTGCTGTTTATTAACGGATCGTGCTGGCCGGTTACTAACCGAAGAAAAATACTTGTAACCAAAGGATCACAGTTTCCAGTCACGTCGTTAACACGACGGTCCATTTAAATCTTCATATTCTTCGTGCTGTCTTCCGGAGACGATTGTATTTCATAGAGTTCGGATAATACTGGAGCACCTTTTTTAGATCATCTATGAAACATCGAAAAAGCATGACTATATGAAACCCACCTCATTTTTCAGTTCCCATTAAGAGTTTGTTGCAGCAATTCACATCTAAACATCTAGTACATAATTAGGGCTAGATTTTATCACAAAAGCCGCTGGTCATCGTGATAAAATGAGAATAACAAAAATATCTTGACGGGCTACCACTGCTACTCCAGTATCGAATCTGCGATGTTGTTTAGCACACAGGCCCACGGTCGCATGTTTATCCGCAACGCGCACCTCTGTTTTGGCGAGATCCAGCTGTGACGGCTGTTGTTGTCAACCCCAGCGAAATAAGACTTCTGCCTGTCAGTGCTGGTGCATATGTCTACACTTCAACAGCAGTCTCATACCAAGCCCGTTGTTTACAAACTACTAAGAAGTCCTCGTTATATAATACAACATTGTAGAAATTTTGTTGCATTCCTCGCGAGATCGGTGATTACAAGTATCCTACAGATCTTGCCCAGTTTCTAAAATTCTCCAAATTATTTTCTCCTTAATTTTATCCACCATAGCCGATGCTGGAAGTCTGTAACTGTTTTAAAAAATTGCTTTCACCTGTCACACACTCAATCATTTGTAAAGCATGTTACGTTTTGGGAATTTATTTACCCTCCCCTTCATACCCCTCTCCTGCCCCCCCCCTTTTCCACGGACACACTTTTTACGCACGAACAACAAATTGGAACAGAAAAAAATCCGCATATTAACCAATAGATTAAATTAGCTTCTGGTATAAACAGGGTTATTCATAAGTACCTCTATGGTGTACAACCACAGTAATTGAATGTACAACCCCAATTCTCAGTCGCATCGTACGTTGTCAGTCGCATCGTGGACCCCAAGAAACTAATAATTTTTACTGTCTTTCTATCTGTCTAAAATTTCACATTCAGCACCCAGTCGTTTCATCCAACTACACATGCCGCTATATGCGTGCTGTATAACAAATCGGGAGGCTTGGGAGCGAAGCCACGAAACGTCTCCCGAGTCTGCCTGCAGAGAGACACTTTTGAACCTCGCTCTCTTGTACCTGAGGCGTCCTACACGGCAAACGGCATTATGTCATCTGCCCCTACCTCTGTCTCTTTTTAACGTGCGTCTGCCCTCCGCTATACTATTCAGTTTTCGCCACTGTAATATCACTGTTCCTTTCAAAACATTATATATGTGATGTCTGTTCTTTCGTACAAAGCGAGAAAGCAGCCCGCTTTGGAAATACGTTCACTGCGTTGCCTGTCTGCAGGTGTGCAATAATTCGATGTGACAATACGGAGCGGTTGATCTGTCTAGATGTCAGAAAGGACAGACTACATTTTGATTCTGCAGCCATTACGAATCAAGACACAAAGGAATTAATGATATTTAGATGCTAGTAGCCTTTGATTTAAATCATTGGGGAAGACGAAATTTTGTGCCGGACTGAGATTCGAATCCGGCTCTCTCGTTCACTATGCAGATGCTTTGACCACTCAGCCATCCGGACACAGTGGTTTTCGCAACTGCCTAGACTACCTCAGCACGCCTCCCGCCGCACCCAAATTCTCAACTTGTCCACACACTACTGATGTAGTGCACCTGCCCAATATCCTCATTACCCGCCACTTTTCGCCAATTCCCGCAAGAGTTCGGGCATGGTGTACATCTGCACTTAAGGGATTATTGGCCAGCCTCTCGTTAATTATATATGTGGTGCCTGTTGATATGGCATTCATATGTGACATCTCCGAAAGAACAGACACTCCATACATAACTAAGTAGAGGCTGACCAATGACCTCCTCAGTGCAATGCACAGCATGCTCGAACTCTTACGGGAACCAGCGAAACGCCGCGAGTAATGAGGATAATAGGCAGGGGCACTAGATCAGTAGTATGTGGATAAGTTGAGAACTTCGGTGCGACGGGAGGCGTGCTACGGTAGTACGTGCAGTGTGATGACCACTGTGTGCGGATGGCTTAGTGGTCAGAGCATCTGCCTAGTGAGCAGTAGACCCATGTTCGAATCCCAGTCCAGATCGAATTTTCAACTTTCCGCATTGACGTATATCAATGCCTACTAGCAGCTAAATGTCATTAATTCCTGTTTCAAATAATTGTCTAGACTCCTGCCCTCCGGCCCATGTCGTCCATTCCAGTGGCATATCCGAGTTCGAATCTGCATACATAATGTTTCAGTTTACATATTTCATTCGACACTGAGAATCCACTTCTTTCATGCCGCCCACATCCTACCCGTGCCGTCCTGTACAGGGGTTTCAGGAAACGAATATGTGAAAAATACAAGACACACACAAAATAGAATATATCAGTGAATAGAGCGTTTGTAAAAATTTAAAACTCACGTTATAAGTGCCCAACACGGGGACTATTTGCCGGCCGGAGTGGCCGTGCGGTTCTGGGCGCTACAGTCTGGAGCCGAGCGACCGCTACGGTTGCAGGTTCGAATCTTGCCTCGGGCATAGATGTGTGTGACGTCATTAGGTTAGTTAGGTTTAATTAGTTCTAAGTTCTAGGCGACTGATGACCTCAGCAGTTGAGTCGCATAGTGCTCAGAGCCATTTGAGCCATTTGACTATTTGTGACGGAGAAAACGTCAATACGTACATGAAGTGAAGTCATTGTAGTCGGTGGAAATCTGTTTACTGGGTTGCCTGCGTTCGAAACCTTTTGTTTAACCCATCCAGTACCTCACAGAGAAAATAGAATATAGCATTTTTAGTTGTTAAATGACTTCTAAAGCCGAAATGTACATTTGATAGCAAATCGTGTGATATAAAATGATCAATTATCCCTACATACACAGCCTTTTCAATAACTTTAGCAAACACTGATGGCATAGATATAGGTCTAAAATGGTCTATATTATCCTTTTCTCCTTTTTATAAAGCAGCTTTACTACTGAGTACTTTAATCGTTCAGGAAACTGACCATTCCTAAAGGAAAAATTACAAATATGGCTATATAAAGGGCTAACATGTGCAGCAAAGTACTTTAATATCCTGTGACTGGTAACTGGTAACAGAAACTTGAAATAAATACCTTTAATATGCTGCCAGGAACTCCATCATATCCATGAGAGTCCTTAGTCTTCAGTGATTTAATTATTGACTCAACCTCCCCCTTGCCTGTATCACAGAGGAGTATTTCAGACATAAATCTCGGAAAGGCATTTGCCAAGAAAGTTATACGATTCCTTGTAGAAACTAAATTTTTATTTAATTCACCAGCAATGCTCAGAAAATGACTGTTAAATATTGGACACATA
Source organism: Schistocerca cancellata (assembly GCF_023864275.1). NCBI lineage: Eukaryota > Metazoa > Arthropoda > Insecta > Orthoptera > Acrididae > Schistocerca > Schistocerca cancellata. The sequence goes on along the minus strand of NC_064629.1, from coordinate 604,515,310 downwards.
TCTGATTTATCAGTAACAGAAATATTTTTACTACGAACAGATTATATATAGTCTACTGTGTGCTCCTGACCAGACTCTTCCTTCACAACTGACCATATGGTTTTAATTGGAAAAAAATAGTTCGAAAAAACCCTAGTTGGAAGAAACACAGTCTGCATCAAATGATGTGAATTTAGGAGATCTACCAACATCCTTTTTCTTGCACCATCATGTACAAAATTTATATTAAAGTTACCACATATAACTAATTTCTGGTACTTTCTACAAAGTGAATCAAGAACCCTCTCTAGCTTGAGCATAAATGCTCTGAAGCAACAACAATTAGAAGTTTAGTTTCATTAAATTCAACAGATAGGAGTTTCACTAGGCATGGCCCACACCTAAACAGGACTAGGAAGGGAAGATTGGTACAGCTGATTCATGAAAGTATAGGGGGTGGATCTAGGGTCACACATGTTCAAATGCCTGATGTCATGGGTAGGAAAAGTAAGTTTGTTTTAGGATAAATCCACACAACATGTTACCCTGCCTAAAGAGTGTCCTGAGCAGTTGAAAAAATACTGAAACAATCTCTCACAAGACAGATTTTAACAATCCAAATATAACACATACCAGATGTGAGAAAGAAAAACAAACCATTGGAAGAGTAACATAGGGCATTTCACAGACTTAACAAGCCTCCATCAAAACAGCAATCAATAACACGCAACTGTTAGAAGTTGAGCTCTAATCTTTGAACTGCACAGTAGTTTGTGTTACTGAGCACTGGTGTTGAGGCACAGAAATCCAACATA